>NC_134354.1:136113200-136813200 GCF_048569485.1 Anomaloglossus baeobatrachus
CGACCTCGCTGGCGATCTCGCTACGTGTGACACATAGCAGCGAACGCCCCCCCCCCCCGCTGCGATATTGCCGTACCTGAACATCCTGGTTCATTTTTGTGATCGGTGGTGTCCTGCTGGGCAGCATGCATCGCTGTGTTTGACGACATAACAACGATGAGCGACCTTCGTTGTCACGTCTGGGTAGAAACACTACGCCTCTATCGAGGTCTGAGTCGTCAGAATAGCTCCTGCGTGATAGGGTCCCAACGACCGCAGAGGTCGTTATATGGATTGCCGTATCGTTGCTGTGTCCTTAATTAGATCTGCCTGTTTTCCAGCTCATTAGCGACCATATAGCGAAGTACCAGCGATCCTGACCAGGTCGTATCGTTGTCGGGATCGCTGGAACGCCGCTACGTGTAACGGGACCCTTACTATTAAGTGGAGTTGACGAAGAGCTCATCCAGCACTAGGGATACCTAGGGTCAGGTATCTGGCTCAGGGCATAGGTGAGAAACCTATCTAGGGTCGTGAGAGACCCCAGGGACCAGCTGTAGGTTGGTCACCACTTCCCCCTTTCCCTAGCTTTAAGGCATTCCTTCCACCTTCTTGTATGTTGTCCTATGCTGGTGGTATAGCCTCTCTTCCCTAACTTGTCAGATCCTATTCTTAGGATTGGTCATCAATGTCTGATCGATTCTCGGCACCCCCGCCGATCAGCTGTTCTTGGTGCCACCGGAGCTGTTCTGGAGCTGCTCCCTCTTCTGATAGCGGTTCGGTTCTGCACATTTGCCTCCCATTGATCTGAATGGAAGGCGGATGTGCAATACCCAGGCGCAATATTGACGGAGCAGCTACAGAACCGAGCATTTCTGGCAGCCTTCCACCACTGAGAACAACTAATCAGCGTGCGTGCTGGGTGTCGGACCCCGGCCGAACAGACATTGATGACCTATCCTAAGGATAGTCCATCAATGTAAAATAAGTGGACAACCCCTTTAAGTCATTTTCTGGTACTACTGCAAAGCTATATGGTCCATCTCTAATCTTTTCTTCGCTATATTTGTAAAGATATTGCATTGGCTCGATGATGTTTTGCATTTGTAAAAAAATTCAATAATAAATGATAAGAAATGAAATTCTAAATATTTCCTAGTTAGGTAAAGAAGAGTAGAAGGAACAGTTTATTATTATTTTAAATGGCAAATTCAATGTTGTGAAGGCGTTGAGAGCCGCCACGGACTTTGCATTAATGTTCTGGTTAAGCTTTCACCAGCAATGTAAATGCAGAGCGGTGCTCACATAGAATCGGATGAGCTTAGGGAACAATGTATGCACTGTTCAGAGAGCATATCCGCTCTAATGTGACAGCAATCCGGCATTTATACTGCCTGCAGTGCACAGGCGTGACTCGCATGTAAGAGCCAGGATTCGGCACTGCTAATAGCCCCCATGACAGCCCTGACTCGGGGTCTGTCTGCAACTTTTATGCCTGTGACACATTGTACGTATAAAGCCCAATATACAGACGTAGCAGCAGGCGATCCATACACCCGGAGTGCTGTAACGCGGCTCTGCTGTGTAATCACAGATACAGGCAAACACTGCGCTGCCATTTCACAGGGAGGGGGATGCACGGCGCAGATGGTATTGCTAGGGGATTGTAAATCTATAGAAGTCATGTGGGCAGAAGGCTGCGGTGGAGAATTACCAGTGCACTTGGCATTCACTTGCACTTTGGGATCTCATTTTTTTTCACCAGTACCAGCTATGACGAAAACCCCATATAAAACACGGGCATTCAGTAGCCTGAGGACCAGCCGGGCAGGGGACGGAGGATGGTTTAGGATTTAGATCAAAAGAATAATGGAACATTTTTGAAAAATGAGGCTAAAAATGGTGGCTCAGTGGTTAGCATTGCAGTCTTGCAGCACTGGGGTCCTGGGTTCAAATCCCACCAAGGACACCATCTGCAAGGAGTTTGTATGTTCTCCCCGTGTTTGCGTGGGTTTCCTCCGGGTTCTCGATTTCCTCCCACACTCTAAAGACATACAGATAGGGAATTTAGATTGTGAGCCCCAATGGGGACAGTGATGCTGCTGTATGTAAAGCGCTGCAAAATTAATAGCGCTATATAAGTGAATAAATTATTATAAAAATATGTTTCAGGTTAATGAACTTTTGGGTCAAATATTGGACCAGGAGGTCCCTTACAACCCGACCATATATGATTCTATGAAGTTTGGGAAGGCCGCCATAAGACTGATGAATGTAGGTTTGGATATTTCCACTTGTGACTTGAAGACTTTTGCTTTAAAATGGAATGAAGTAAAAAAACATTTATTAAAGGGAATCTGTCACCAGGTTTTTGCTCCTTCATCTGACAGCAGCAAAATGTAGAGATAGAGACCCTGATTCCAGTGATGTGTCACTTACTGAGCTGTTTGCTATCATTTTGATAAAATCAATGTTTTCTCTGCTGCAGATCTAGTAGTTAGGGCACAGTTTTACCTGCGCATAGCTTCTGATGTGAGAGCATCGAACCGATATGCTAATGACCCTCTGCTACGAGCGTCATGCGACTGTGATGCTGGGAAGAGGGAGGCAGCACTTTCTCCCCATCCCCTCCACAGCCTGTCTCTGAGTACATCGTACTGCACTCGGATTACATGCGAGTGCAGTGCAATGTTTCATAAGCTCCCATAGACTTGTATGGGAGGTGCATGATTTGAGACTCGCTGCCAAACGCAGCATGCTGTGATCTATGCCGCATGCAGCTATGGCACAAGAAATGAATTGCAGATGGACATTGCCCCATAGTATTGCACTAGAGTGAGAGCAATTCGATGTTTTATTGGATTGCACTCGTACGTGCAAATCGCAAGTGGAACCGTCCCCTTATACAGAGCTCATGAATATGCTGGACTACCTGCAGCACGCCAAGTAGTCCTCTAATGATAATCTCCTGCTGATTAAACAAAACTAAACTAAGCAGCCAGTAAATGACACATCACTGGAATTAGGATCTCTGCCCCTACGGTGGCACAAGCAAAAATCTGGTGACAGATTCCCTTTAAGAAGAGCATGTAAGAATGACAAAGGGCGGAGAATGGAGCGTTTTGCACACTTATGTGTCTGTGGACTATGTAGGCTAATATTTGGATATCCTATTATTACAATGAGCAGCTTTTTATTAGTCTGAAAGGCGCTGTGTCTGTGTAAGAACTACAGCTCCCAGCATGCCTTATCTGTCCATGTCTCAGGGCTTGCTGGATGTTGTAGTTGGGCGACGTCTTAGGGAACGGCATATGGCTACTAACTGATATGTAACCTACTCGAGACTTCAAAACACTAATTGAGAGCTAGTTTTAAGCAACAGGCATCTGTTACACTGTAATTATAGGTTATGCTGTTCTGCAAGCAGCAGCGACACTGACAATGGAGGCGACTACCCTGACAGCAATGTACACAGCATAGCAGAGCCCAGCGCCGCACATCAGGCAGCAGAGCTGAATATAGAAGGGATATTTAAAGGTGATACTTCATATAAAGCTGATGATCTGGAACGCTGCTAATGAGCCAGCAGCCTGGGATGGAGCAATTTAACCCTTCCATTGCTAGATGCCCCCCAGCACTGCGTCAGATGCCACTATTTGACCTAACAAATCTGAATGGCTAGATAATGCCATTGATAGATGACAGACAAAAAAATATATACACAGGGGTGTGCAACATATATACACAGGGGTGTGCAACATATATACACAGGGGTGTGCAACATATATACACAGGGGTGTGCAACATATATACACAGGGGTGTGCAACATATATACACAGGGGTGTGCAACATATATACACAGGGGTGTGCAGCATATATACACAGGGGTGTGCAACATATATACACAGGGGTGTGCAACATATATACACAGGGGTGTGCAACATATATACACAGGGGTGTGCAACATATATACACAGGGGTGTGCAACATATATACACAGGGGTGTGCAACATATATACACAGGGGTGTGCAACATATATACACAGGGGTGTGCAACATATATACACAGGGGTGTGCAACATATATACACAGGGGTGTGCAACATATATACACAGGGGTGTGCAACATATATACACAGGGGTGTGCAACATATATACACAGGGGTGTGCAACATATATACACAGGGGTGTGCAACATATATACACAGGGGTGTGCAACATATATACACAGGGGTGTGCAGCATATATACACAGGGGTGTGCAACATATATACACAGGGGTGTGCAGCATATATACACAGGGGTGTGCAACATATATACACAGGGGTGTGCAGCATATATACACAGGGGTGTGCAACATATATACACAGGGGTGTGCAACATATATACACAGGGGTGTGCAACATATATACACAGGGGTGTGCAGCATATATACACAGGGGTGTGCAGCATATATACACAGGGGTGTGCAACATATATACACAGGGGTGTGCAACACATATACACAGGGGTGTGCAACATATATACACAGGGGTGTGCAGCATATATACACAGGGGTGTGCAACATATATACACAGGGGTGTGCAACATATATACACAGGGGTGTGCAGCATATATACACAGGGGTGTGCAGCATATATACACAGGGGTGTGCAACATATATACACAGGGGTGTGCAACACATATACACAGGGGTGTGCAACATATATACACAGGGGTGTGCAGCATATATACACAGGGGTGTGAAGCATATATACACAGGGGTGTGCAACATATATACACAGGGGTGTGCAGCATATATACACAGGGGTGTGCAGCATATATACACAGGGGTGTGCAACATATATACACAGGGGTGTGCAACACATATACAAAGGGGTGTCCAGCATATATACACAGGGGTGTCCAGCATAGAATACACAGGTGTGTGCAACATATATACACAGGGGTGTGCAACATATATACACAGGGGTGTGCAACATATATACAAAGGGGTGTCCAGCATATATACACAGGGGTGTCCAGCATAGAATACACAGGTGTGTGCAACATATATACACAGGGGTGTGCAACATACATACACAGGGGTGTGCAGCATATATACACAGGGGTGTCCAGCATAGAATACACAGGGGTGTGCAACATATATACACAGGGGTGTGCAACATATATACACAGGGTGTGTGCAACATATATACACAGGGGTGTGCAACATATATACACAGGGGTGTGCAACATATATACACAGGGGTGTGCAACATATATACACAGGGGTGTGCAGCATATATACACAGGGGTGTGCAGCATATATACACAGGGGTGTGCAGCATATATACACAGGGGTGTGCAGCATATATACACAGGGGTGTGCAACATATATACACAGGGGTGTGCAGCATATATACACAGGGGTGTGCAACATATATACACAGGGGTGTGCAGCATATATACACAGGGGTGTGCAGCATATATACACAGGGGTGTGCAATATATATACACAGGGGTGTGCAACATATATACACAGGGGTGTGCAACATATATACACAGGGGTGTGCAACATATATACACAGGGGTGTGCAGCATATATACACAGGGGTGTGCAGCATATATACACAGGGGTGTGCAATATATATACACAGGGGTGTGCAACATATATACACAGGGGTGTGCAACATATATACACAGGGGTGTGCAGCATATATACACAGGGGTGTGCAACATATATACACAGGGGTGTGCAGCATATATACACAGGGGTGTGCAGCATATATACACAGGGGTGTGCAGCATATATACACAGGGGTGTGCAGCATATATACACAGGGGTGTGCAGCATATATACACAGGGGTGTGCCACATATATACACAGGGGTGTGCAGCATATATACACAGGGGTGTGCAACATATATACACAGGGGTGTGCAGCATATATACACAGGGGTGTGCAACATATATACACAGGGGTGTGCAGCATATATACACAGGGGTGTGCAGCATATATACACAGGGGTGTGCAATATATATACACAGGGGTGTGCAACATATATACACAGGGGTGTGCAACATATATACACAGGGGTGTGCAACATACATACACAGGGGTGTGCAGCATATATACACAGGGGTGTGCGATACAATATATACAGATAAAAGAATAGAACATAGCAGATTTAAGTTAGAAGGACACTGAAGTGTAGTAAAGTCCCTGTTAACGCCCCGCTGGTCCTTATTTAATAGATGGCACTGTCTGATGGGCACATACTGGCATGGGTGTATGGCAATAGGGAGGTTTTGCCAATTTTATTGTGTTTTTCCCTAGGCCAGCCCCAGCCACAGGTGACAGCCGCCCAGGATTCACCAATAAGTCACTTCTCATCTTATTCTGATATTTGTCACAATTATATACAATAAAATAATAAAATTCATCCATAAAATCCTCTGGTCCCACATTTCCAGCAGCTCTACTCATCATGGCACGATCACCTAAGGGAACAGACCATGTCATGTGCAGAGGACACAGCCCGAAAATCAAATATTTATCCACAACCATGAAAAATACACAACAACTTGTATCTGGAGATGATACAATGTTATCTGGAGATGATACAATGTTATCTGGAGATGATACAATGTTATCTGGAGATGATACAATGTTATCTGGAGATGATACAATGTTATCTGGAGATGATACAATGTTATCTGGAGATGATACAATGCTCTTCGGGCATTCACCCATGCCAACATGTCTGGGCACCTCCTGTATGCAACAAGTACAGAATAAGCAGGAGAGATACTCACAGCACGCAGCTCCCGGGTGCGATCCTTCATCCTCACCCCTCAGAGGATATCGGACAATCTGATCAGAGACGATGGGTGACAGATCTCTCCTCACTGGGGCTGGATGACTCGGTGTCTATGGGTCACACTGTATGTACATCCTATAGAGAAATATAGGTCAGTGTGGACTCTCAGCTCTCTGTATATACTCTAGGCTTCTCAGCGATCTGATCTGTCAGACAGGCTGCCTGTACATTCTAATGGCCAATATCTGGAGTGGATCAGATTGCTACAGATGGTTGTCAGGCATGCTGCCCCTCTGCTCTCCTAGCACAAAGCTGAGTCCTTGCAGCAATCACATCCTGAGCACTGTGCTCTCCTGCGATCACATCCTCCCCTATCTTCCTCTCAGTCAGGGGATTGTGGGTAGAGGTGGGGCATCTGCTGTTGTGTGAGCAACAGTGTTTCCAATAACTGATCCCTCTGAATCGTGTGCACAGGACCTGATTAGGAGAACTCACTACCCTGGTGAGTGCAGGGGGAGAGCGAGGAGCTGACCAAGGCTGAGAGCTAGGAGCTGACCAAGGCTGAGAGCTAGGAGCTGACTAAGGCTGAGAACTAGGAGCTGACCAAGGCTGAGAACTAGGAGCTGACCAAGGCTGAGAGCTAGGAGCTGACCAAGGCTGAGAGCTAGGAGCTGACTAAGGCTGAGAACTAGGAGCTGACCAAGGCTGAGAACTAGGAGCTGACCAAGGCTGAGAGCTAGGAGCTGACCAAGACTGAGAACTAGGAGCTGACCAAGGCTGAGAGCTAGGAGCTGACCAAGGCTGAGAGCTAGGAGCTGACCAAGGCTGAGAGCTAGGAGCTGACCAAGGCTGAGAACTAGGAGCTGACCAAGGCTGAGAGCTAGGAGCTGACCAAGGCTGAGAGCTAGGAGCTGACCAAGGCTGAGAGCGAGGAGCTGACCAAGGCTGAGAACTAGGAGCTGACCAAGGCTGAGAGCTAGGAGCTGACCAAGGCTGAGAGCTAGGAGCTGACCAAGGCTGAGAGCGAGGAGCTGACCAAGGCTGAGAACTAGGAGCTGACCAAGGCTGAGAGCTAGGAGCTGACCAAGGCTGAGAACTAGGAGCTGACCAAGGCTGAGAGCGAGGAGCTGACCAATGCTGAGAACTAGGAGCTGACCAAGGCTGAGAGCTAGGAGCTGACCAAGGCTGAAAGCTAGGAGCTAACCAAGGCTGAGAGCTAGGAGCTGACTAAGGCTGAGAACTAGGAGCTGACCAAGGCTGAGAGCTAGGAGCTGACTAAGGCAGAGAGCTAGGAGCTGACCAAGGCTGAGAACTAGGAGCTGACCAAGGCTGAGAGCTAGGAGCTGACCAAGACTGAGAACTAGGAGCTGACCAAGGCTGAGAGCTAGGAGCTGACCAAGGCTGAGAGCTAGGAGCTGACCAAGGCTGAGAGCTAGGAGCTGACCAAGGCTGAGAACTAGGAGCTGACCAAGGCTGAGAGCTAGGAGCTGACCAAGGCTGAGAGCTAGGAGCTGACCAAGGCTGAGAGCGAGGAGCTGACCAAGGCTGAGAACTAGGAGCTGACCAAGGCTGAGAGCTAGGAGCTGACCAAGGCTGAGAGCTAGGAGCTGACCAAGGCTGAGAGCGAGGAGCTGACCAAGGCTGAGAACTAGGAGCTGACCAAGGCTGAGAGCTAGGAGCTGACCAAGGCTGAGAACTAGGAGCTGACCAAGGCTGAGAGCTAGGAGCTGACCAAGGCTGAGAGCTAGGAGCTGACCAAGGCTGAGAGCTAGGAGCTGACCAAGGCTGAGAGCTAGGAGCTGACCAAGGCTGAGAGCTAGGAGCTGACCAAGGCTGAGAGCTAGGAGCTGACCAAGGCTGAGAACTAGGAGCTGACCAAGGCTGAGAGCGAGGAGCTGACCAAGGCTGAGAACTAGGAGCTGACCAAGGCTGAGAGCTAGGAGCTGACCAAGGCTGAGAGCTAGGAGCTGACCAAGGCTGAGAGCGAGGAGCTGACCAAGGCTGAGAACTAGGAGCTGACCAAGGCTGAGAGCTAGGAGCTGACCAAGGCTGAGAACTAGGAGCTGACCAAGGCTGAGAGCGAGGAGCTGACCAAGGCTGAGAACTAGGAGCTGACCAAGGCTGAGAAGTAGGAGCTGACCAAGGCTGAGAGTGAGGAGCTGACAAAGGCTGAGAACGAGGAGCTGACCAAGGCTGAGAGCGAGGAGCTGACCAAGGCTGAGAGCGAGGAGCTGACCAATGCTGAGAGCTAGGATCTGACCATGGCTGAGAGCGAGGAGCTGACCAAGGCTGAGAACTAGGAGATGAACAAGGCTGAAAACTAGGAGCTGACCAAGGCTGAGAGCGAGGAGCTGACCAAGGCTAAGAACTAGGAGCTGACCAAGGCTGAGAAGTAGGAGCTGACCAAGGCTGAGAGCGAGGAGCTGACCAAGGCTGAGAACGAGGAGCTGACCAAGGCTGAGAGCGAGGAGCTGACCAAGGCTGAGAGCGAGGAGCTGACCAATGCTGAGAGCTAGGAGCTGACCATGGCTGAGAGCGAGGAGCTGACCAAGGCTGAGAGCTAGGAGCTGACCAAGGCTGAGAACTAGGAGCTGACCAAGGCTGAGAGCTAGGAGCTGACCAAGGCTGATAACTAGGAGCTGACCAAGGCTGAGAACTAGGAGCTGACCAATGCTGAGAACTAGGAGATGAACAAGGCTGAAAACTAGGAGCTGACCAAGGCTGAGAGCGAGGAGCTGACCAAGGCTGAGAGCTAGGAGCTGACCAAGGCTGAGAACTAGGAGCTGACCAAGGCTGAGAACTAGGAGCTGACCAATGCTGAGAACTAGGAGATGAACAAGGCTGAAAACTAGGAGCTGACCAAGGCTGAGAATTAGGAGCTGACCAAGGCTGAGAGCTAGCAGCTGAAAATGGCTGAGAGCAAGCAGCTGACCAAGGCTGAGAGCTAGGAGCTGACGAAGGCTGAGAGCTAGGAGCTGACGAAGGCTGAGAGCTAGGAGCTGACGAAGGCTGAGAACTAGGAGCTGACCAAGGCTGAGAACTAGGAGCTGACCAAGGCTGAGGACTAGGAGCTGACCAAGGCTGAGAACTAGGAGCTGACCAAGGCTGAGAACTAGGAGCTGACCAAGGCTGAGAACTAGGAGCTGACCATGGCTGAGATCTAGGACCTGACCAAGGCTGAGAACGAGGAGCTGACCAAGGCTGAGAACTAGGGGCTGACCACGACTGAGAGCTAGGAGCTGACCAAGGCTGAGAACTAGGAGCTGACCAAGGCTGAGAGTGAGGAGCTAACCAAGGCTGAGAACCAGGAGCTGACCACGACTGAGAGTTAGGAGCTGACCAAGGCTGAGAACTAGAAGCTGAGAACTAGGGGCTGACCACAACTGAGAGCTAGGAGCTGACCAAGGCTGAGAACTAGGAGCTGACCACGGCTGAGAGCTAGGAGCTGACCAAGGCTGAGAACTAGGAGCTGAGAACTAGGAGCTGGCAAAGTGTGAGAGCTTGGTGCTGGCCAAGGTGCTGAACACTGTTATTTCTGCATGGAAATCTCACTGCAGGTCTGAAATAAGAGAATCTGAAAGGTATACTGAGCTATAACAAGAATATTCCCATCCATCCGCATACAGAATGTACAGGTACAGGATCTATTTGGGTGATGCTATCTGCTGCCACATGTTTAATCACAAGAAACAATATACCATTCACGTAAAATCTTGTGTTCTGGGGTGCAAGAAAAATGGTTTAAAAAAAAAATAGCAAATAGCGGATATACTGCTATAGAAAACCATATCAACAATATGCATCAAATTGGAGATAGCAAGAGTTGAAGTGACTTGAAGGATTTTGCTTTAAAATGGAATGAAATAAAAAACATTTATTAAAGGGAATCTGTCAGCAGGTTTTTTCACCCCCATCTGAGAGCAGCATAATGTAGAGACAGAGACCCTGATTCCAGTGATGTGTCACTTACTGAGCTGTTTGCTGTCATTTTCATAAAATCAATGTTTTCTCTGCTGCAGATCTAGCAGTTACACAGAGCTGCTGAATATGCTGGACTACCTGCAGCACGCCATGTAGTCCTCTAATGATAATCTCCTGCTGATTAAACAGTGATTTTATCAAAACTACACTAAGCAGCCCAGTAAGTGACACATCGCTGGAATCAGGATCTCTGCCCCTACATTATGCTGCTCTCAGATTAGGTGGCAAAACCCTGGTGACAGATTTCCTTTAATAGTTTTAGACTGACCTAATTTATTGGGACTGGACAAAAGAAAAAGACCTTACATAGAGATTTGGTGAATATAAGGGGTTGTCCACTACCTTTACAGTGATGGCCTGTCCTTAGGATAAGTCATCAATGTCTGATCGGCCAGGGTCCGACACCCCGCACCCCCGCTGTTATCGGTGCTGATGGTGGCAGTAGGCGGCCGGAAATGCTCAATTTCAAAGCTGCTCTGTCTTCTGATAGCAACCGGGTCCAGCACATTCACCTCCCATTCTAATCAATAGGAGTAAGATCTGTAGAACCCGGCTATGGCTGCTATCAGAAAACGGGACAGCTCCGGAAATGAACATTTCCCGCTGCCAGCTACCACCAGCACTGATAACTGCTGGGGTACGCGTGTAAAATGACCAAAACATCTCTGTGTAAATTTTCCACTTTCATTTGATTAAACTGAATTGTTTGCAGTGTCCTCCTCCTTATGTGCATTGAAACAAATCCGCAGCCCATTGTCAATAATTCCTTCATAATCAATAATAACTGTTTTCCCTAATACTTTTTATTTTTCATATCAATTTAGACTTATTTACGGTATATTAAGTTGAATTTATTGTATAATAAAAATTCCTTTTCCCCCTTTGAAACCTATTCTTTATGTCCAGAGTGCGAGCAAAGTGATGTAAGGGCTGAATAGAAAGCCCTATGGTCGGTACTCGGTTTTGCTCATACTGATTTCTTCAGCCCCTTGGGTTAGCGATCAGTGGGGGTCACAGGACTCAGACCTCCACCAACCTACAATAGGGCCCATAATATATCCAAAATTAAATGAAAGTTTATTTACTGTTTAACCTTTTGAAAACATTATAGTAAATCTGTCAGCAGGTTTTTGCTATGTAATCTGAAGACAGTATGAGGTAGTAACAATGACCCAGATTCCAGGGATGGGTCACTTACAAGCCCTTTTTAAAATTTGATATGATACCTGCCAAAAATATTATTTCCTGTACAAATATGTATATCACCTTTCCTCCACATATAATGAATGTCCCCTTGTCCTTTTTGCAAGGTCCTTGGAAGGATTAAATGATTTACCAGTTCTTTGTATTGACCTCAAGGTATTTATACATGTAAATGAAGTCAAATTTTTCTAACCTCTCATTGTGAGGGAGACCATGACGCTAGTATTGTTGATTCTCACGGTGGTCATGATAATGTAAATGCCACTTAACCATACCTACACTCCTATCCCCCATTTTACACCAACCCCAATAATGATTCACAACTATTTTTGTATAATATTGATCACAACAGCCTTTATTATAAAGTACAAAAATTCGAAAACATTTATTAAAATGCGGGAGGTTCCTTGAAGCTACAAGTCTGGTGATCCCAAAAACAACCATAGTAAACTCAATTACTCCCAGCTGTAACCCACCGGTTACAGCTGAGAGTAATAACCCACAGGAGCACCATAACCCAAAGGGGTTCTTTCAATAACTACCGAAAGTCCCACAAATCACCAGGCCATAAGCAACCTTATAATAGTGGGATCCATATCCTTTGGAATCCCCTGGACCAATTTAAACCAACTTCAAGGACACCACCGAACGCAAATAGCCATCATGACTCCATAACTTCAAAAACCCCAGCAACAGAAGACCGTAAAGTAAGGGAGGGTGGATGGGACTACAAACAAAGACTCAAGTGAGTGGGCATTGGCTAATCTCCACACCCAACTAGCCATATAAAGGCAACCGGTCACATTACCTCTCCACTTAGATATTAACTCCACCTCCTTCCCAGACCCTCATCATGCCCGCCTCCACCCACTGTCCAAGACTGGGGTTCTGGCCTTTTGTTGATACTGGTGTTGTTGATTCTCATGGTGGTTATGATAATTTAATCACCCAATTAAAGGGAACCTGTCACCAGATTTTTCACTATTAAACTAAAAGTGTCACCTTCTGCAGCTCCTGGGCTGCATTCTATGAAGGTGCACCTTGTGCCCTGACTTCCAGACCCCAAAAATAACTTTATAAAAGATGACCTCTTGCCGCTGAAATGCAATGAGGATGATGACGGCAGCATCATTACCTGTTTGGTTCACATGGGCATGCTCATTTTCTGCTCCTGTCCCCTCTCTTGCCGCTGTTCGCCGTCCTCCTATCTTGATTGACGTGATGATGCCTCCGTCATCATCCTCATCGCATTTTCAGCAGCAAGGGGTCATGTTTTCTAAAGTTATTTTAGGGGTCTGGAAGGAGAGTCAGGGCACAAGGTGCACCTTTGAAGAATGCAGCCCAGGAGCTGCAGAAGGTGATACTTTTAGTTTAATAGTGAAAAATCTGGTGACAGGTTCTCTTTAATTGGGTGGTTAAATTATCATAACCGCCACGAGGATCAACAACACCAGTATCAACAAAAGGCCAGAGCCCCAATCTTGGACGGTGGGTGGAGGTCGGCATGACGAGGGTCTGATAAGGAGGTGGAGTTAATATCAAAGTGGAAAATCTGGTGACAGTTTCCCTTTAACCATACATACATCCCTATCCCTCATTTTCCACCAACCCGGATTGGACCTAATAATGACTGACAAACCGCCAACAAGCATAACGAATGCTCTGTATTCCCCAGAAATTATAAAATGTAAGCTGTTGCGACTCAAATTACATAAGCCCCTAAGGCCTAAGTAAGACAAAAAACATCAGGATTCCCAGTGACCAATGTGCCAAACAATTTCCAGACTTAACCCACAGACCGCAGATTCCAATACGGAAAGAATGAGGCGCGTAACAACTGGGGGCCAACCCCAAACCTATCAAACATTTCCTAAAAACCTTTGCAAACTAGTACCTAGACATAAAAGAACCACGCTTATGACATAACAAAGGACCTTTCACCTTTGGCCATAGCCTCAAAAATGTTTGAGACATGTAAAGGGCACATAACCGAGTGAGGAACAGAGCCTAAAATGGCCTTTTAAAACCTGACATGTCTTTGATTTCCTAACCACAAATTCCACCCCCTTGAATGTAGTGATTACATCTCACACCAGGAGGCCTCCTGTCTGCTTCTTAGTAGGGGCAACCAGCTCATTTACCCTCAAAGCCCCGAAAAAGGACCTCAACGTCTGAACCGCATACTGCTAACAACTCATTACTTAAACACTGAAGCAAACGAAAAGAACCTGGGTGCCTACCGTCCCTCTGAAACCAACCCCTAAGCAAGCCCTTTAGAGCCAGCTTCACCAAAAAATTATTTGTCAAGCCTCTATAACCCTGTAATTTAAAACCAAAAACTAAACCCGCAATCAAGCGATTAACCTTTGCAAAAGACCATTTTTCAGACTCCCCTTTAGTAAGCTACAACAATACGCCTACCTGTTCATTTTCTGATGGTGTTCTACCAAATGATGTTAACCACTTCTCCCAGTGTTTCTAAGACGACTGATACACTACCTATGTATTACCAGCAAGAGACAACCTAAGGGTTTGACTGCATAAAACCAAGTTGCATAACTGAGGAGGGCACTTCAAACCTATGGCGTACATGAGATGCTGATCAGGAACAAAGTTGATGTGGAGCTATTACTGCGCTGCTGAAGATATGACATAAATCCAGGAAAACTGAATTAAGGTGGTTTTATTCAACGCGTTTCGAAGTGTCTCCTCACTTCTTCATCAGGACATCCACCAATATTGGGTGAAGCTACTTAATTATGAATAATTACTTACAATCTAATTTGAATACACTGTTTATATAGCCACCTCTAATCTAATGGAGAATATCCATGAATAAGGCATCTGCTGAAGGAGTTAAAATGATTTTTAGGAACTGACATTTTTATCCATTGCAATATCTATCCATGGAAAAGTAATGTGAAATTACCTTTTTCTTCGTCTCGGTTTCATGGTCTACAGCTTAGGGGGTGCGCGCATATGCTTCCTGTCTCTTTAAGAGAAGCATGTGCACCTTGTTAAGGTGTCCCCAGCTGGAAGGCACCAGGTATTTAAGCCTTCCTTCCCCTGATGGGAGGGGCCAGAGCAATGCATTAGGATTTGATCCTAGCTGTGTGTTGGCCATGCTTGTCTGCTCCAACACCAGTCTTGCATGCTACCAGTTCTGTCTGTCCTGCCTATTTCCCTGGACCTGTCCTGTCTGTTCCTTGGTACCACCCTTTGTTCTTCACCTGTGTCCGGACCCGCCTGCAGCAGTGGTCCTGTCTGCCTCAGCCGTTCTGGCTGCACCTGTGTCCGATGTCCTGTGCCTGATGTCCCATGCCTGGTGATCCATGTCTGTTGACTTGGACCCTGATGACTGGAGTTCCTCCTGAGGTACTGTCCTGGCTGCACCTGTGTCCAATGTCCTGTGCCTGATATCTCAAACCTGGTGACCTGAGCCTGATGACCCATGCTGAAAGTTGCTTACCTGCCTCTGCTTGTCCAGCCCTTTCCCATTCAGACTGTGCCTCTTGTCCTGCTCTGTTGTGTCTCTCCTTGTCCTGATGTCTCCCTGCTCCACTCAGCTCACCTACCACACTCCCAGTTACTGCCCTGAGAGTGTCCCGGGCGTTCTGGCTTGTGGCAGTCGCTTAGTCTTAGTTAAGCCTCTCCCACAAAAGGGTAAGCAAGGTCCCCCTTGTGATCCAGTGAGTCCATTCCCAAACACCGCCCTCATTAGCGGTGAGGGTTTCAAGTAGCCAATATGGAGGGGCTGAAGTCAAAATTTGGGAGAAGAGAAGGTAAAGAATGTCAATGTTCCATGGCACTAGTGCTGAATTGCAATCCTAGGGTACAATGCGACCGAATAAGGCTATGTTCACACACTGCATCTTTTATTACGTTTTTGGTGCGTTTTGAGGTCACAAAGATGCACTCAAATGTATGTATTTCCTTCTCCCAGCAAAGTCTGTGAGATTTCTATTTTTCTGTCCACACTGTGTATCTTTTCTTTGGCTGAATCTTGGCTGTGTTTTTGAAGATACAGTATGTCAATTCTTTTTGCATTTTTGCAGTGTTTTTGAGCCCTTCCAGTCAATAGATTTAACTTACAAAAACACATTGGGAAAAATGCAGTAAAAACGCGGCAAAAACACGTAAAAAATGCATGCGTTTTTGCCGCAGGTGCGTTTTTTGTGCATTTTTTGGGGGGGACAAAAATGCTGCATCGAAAAGATACACTGTGTGAACATAGCCTAACATTGTTGCATAGAAACTATTTCTGGCACTCTAAGGGGCCCTTTGCACACTACGACATCGCAAGCCGATGCTGCGATGCCGAGCGCGATAGTCACCGCCCCCGTCGCAGCTGCGATATCATGGTGATAGCTGCCGTAGCGAACTTTATCGCTACGGCCGCTTCACATGCACTTACCTGCCCTGCGACGTCGCTCTGGCCGGCGACCTGCCTCCTTCCTAAGGGGGAGGATCTTGTGGCGTCACAGCGACGTCACACAGCAGGCAGCCAATAGAAGCGGAAGCGCGGAGATGAGCAGGACGTAAACATCCCGCCCACCTCCTTCCTTCCGCATTGCAGACGGGACGCAGGTAGGAGATGTTCCTGGCTCCTGCGACTTCATACACAGCGATGTGTGCTGCCGCAGGAACGAGGAACAACATCGAACCGTCACAGCAGCCAAAATAATGAAAATGACCAACACTACACCGATCATACGATACCGACGCTTTTGCGCTCGGTAATCGTAGTTAAAACGATTAACACACTACGATGTCGAGAGCAACACCAGAAGTTCGGCACTTTCGATTTGACCCCACCGACATCGCAGCTGCGATGCCATAGTGTGCAAAGGGCCCCTTAGGCGGCCTTTGCACACTACGACATCGCAGGTGCGATGTCGGTGGGGTCAAATTGAAAGTGATGCACATCCGGCATCGCATGCGACATCGTAGTGTGTAAAGCCTAGATGATACGATTACCGAGCGCAAAAGCGTTGTAATCGTATCATCGGTGCAGCGTCGGCGTAATCCATAATTATGCTGACGCGACGGTCCGATGTTGTTCCTCGCTCCTGCGGCAGCACACATCGCAGTGTGTGAAGCCGCAGGAGCGAGGAACATCTCCTACCGGCGTCACCGCGGCTTCCGTAGGATATGCGGAAGGAAGGAGGTGGGCGGGATGTTTACATCCCGCTCATCTCCGCCCCTCCGCTCCTATTGGCCTCCTGCCATGTGACGTCGCAGTGACGCCGCACGACCCGCCCCCTTAATAAAGAGGCGGGTCGCCGGCCAGAGCGACGTCGCAGGGCGGGTGAGTCCATGTGAAGCTGCCGTAGTGATAATGTTCGCTACGGCAGCTATCACAAGGATATCGCAGCTGCGACGGGGGCGGGGACTATCGCGCTCGACATCGCAGCATCGGCTTGCGATGTCGCAGCGTGCAAAGCCCGCCTTAGGCTATGTGTGCACTTTGCATTTTTTCCTGCGTTTCTGCAGCATTTTCAGCTGCAGCGTTTTAATGCCAAAATGCATGCATTTGGAATTTCCAGCAATGCCTATGGGAAATGGGGATTTCTTGTGCGCACAATGCTGTTCAAAACGCTGCGTTTAATTTGCATATTTTTGGGCAAAAACTCAGCATTTAAAAAAGCAACATGTCAATTGTTTTTGCCATTTGGGCAGCGTTTTGCTAACATTAGAGTCAATGAGAACTTTCAAAACGCATCCTGAATCCCTGCGTTTAACATGCTTTTTTGATGCAGAAAACATGCGTTTATGCATTTAAAATAATGGCATGATATGTTCCTTTACACACACACATAGTCCGACAATTAAAATAATGAAATTATATAATTTAACGTTATTTTATGCATTAATATTATCAAACAGATATAATTTTAATTAAATTAGCTATTTTGTGCATGATTTTAATCATGATATTTGTTAACTTTTTTTTCCTTTATTTTCAGTGTTTGAATGTTTAAACTTTATTTAGCATTGTATTTGTATTCAAAACGCATCTGACTTTAAGCAATGAAAAAGCATGTAAATCGCTGTAAAAATGCGGTAAAAATGCAAAGCGTATTTTTAGCATTTTTGAGGACAAAACCAACTTTGGCAAAGACAATTTCTGCCAGAGGATGCGTTTAGAACTGCAACTACCTCGACGCAAAGCGCGCATATAGCCTAAAGGGTGCTTTACACGCTGCGACATCGCCACCAATATATCGTGGGGGTCACGTCGTTAGTGGCGCACATCCGGCGCCGGTAGCGACATCGCAGCGTGTGACATCAATGAGCGACGATCAACGAGCGCAAAAACGTGAAAAATCGTTACTCGTTGACACGTCATTCTTTTCCTTAATATCATAGCTGCTGCAGGTACGATGTTGTTTGTCGTTCCTGCGGCAGCACACATCACTATGTGTGACAAACAACTCCTTACCTGCGTCCACCAGCAATGAGGAAGGAAGGAGGTGGGTGGGATGTTATGTCCCGCTCATCTCCGCCCCTCCTTTGCTATTGGGCGGCCGCTTGGTGACGTCGCAGTGACGTCGCAGTGACGCCGAACACACCTCCCCCTTGAAGGAGGGATTGTTCGGCAGCCAAAGCGACGTCGCACACAAGGTATGTGCGTGTGATGCTGCCGTAGCGATAATGTTCGCTACGGCAGCGATCACCAAATGTCGCACGAGCGACGGGGGCGGGTTCTATCGCGCTCGACATTGCTAGCTAGCGCTAGCGATGTCGTGGCGTGTAAAGCACCCTTTAGGGTGTGCTGTTGTTGTCTGACAACCTGCTGTAACATATTGGAGCAAAGTGGAGGGCTTTTGCGTGTGTGGAGGACCCTCGGACTTGCTTTCTTATGAGGGCACTAATTTACACTATGCTGCTATTGTCTTTGTATTTCTCACAAACAGTTATGTTATTCTTTATATTTTGAAGTTAAAAAAATATTCACAATCTTTGATTTTTCTAGTGAATTACTATAAAAGCAGACAGTTATAAACATTATTAGAAGATGATTATTTTTATGTGAAGTATATTAATTATATCTTATTTTTATATTAACTATGTTAATGCATTAGACTTTGGGAATATTTGTAAGTTATAGTACATCTGCATGTAAGTTACGGTTGCTTACTGCAAATTTATTGACAGCCGTCAGGTTTGGTGGGCAGCGGGGGGGGGGTTATAGAAGCCCAGCATCATATGCATACAGTATACTGCACGTGTCCATGTAAAGTGATGGAGATCAATTGTAATTTAGTCATTTACAGGAGTTGCTCTTACTTGTGCTTACACTTCAGTGATGGACATTATTAGTTACTAGGTTCCAAGCAATTTAACCAGTAAATATTTTATGAGCTTTTCTGTTGTGGAAACGTAGCCAGTGAAATCTGTTTGTACATGGAGGTTAATCATCTCTGTATACAGGCGGATATATAAGAGCTGAACTCATGAACAGAGAATGACTAGATGATACAAGGATCCTTTTTCAATTTATGGTAGCAAGGTTTTGTCTTTGGCTTGGCACCTGTTTCGTTTTTTATCTAGTTTTGCACTTTTTCTTTTTTTCCAATTGTGGCCTTTTATAATCCATTTTTTAAGTGCTTGCCTTCTTTTTTTCCCCCCCGCTTTGGGGTGGATTACAGATGTTTTCGTCTGATTCATCAATTGCAACCATTTTAAAAGGTTGCAAAATTTGCCTCAAAACCACTCCTGGCCTCCCTGATGTATTTTTGAGCAAGCCAGTATTTTGGTGCTAAACTTTGCACCATTTTACAAAACATGAAACTTCTGGCTCTCACAAATCACAAAAACAGTTAAAGTGAACCTGTCAGGTGCAATGTGCACCCAGAGCCACGAGCAGTTCTGTACATATTGCTAATCCCTGCCTAACCGTCCCTGTATACACTAGCATAGATAAAAGGATCTTTAGAAAAAGTATTTCTAAAGATCTTTAATGAGGCCAGCAACTAATCGCAAGCTCGTTATTTCCCTTGGCAAGTCGGCCCCCCCTTAGCATGTTAGCACACCCCTGTGGGCGTCCTAACATGCTAATGAATGCACAGTGTCAGCGGCATAGTTGCACTCACCTCTGCTGCTACCGCTGGATTTTGGTTCAGTGCGCATGAGCAAAATGGCCCCGGACTTTTGGTCACGCGCACTACACCAGTTTGAAGCCAGAACACATTCACTGGCTTCATAGTGCGAATGACTGGAAGTCCGGGACTTCTGATCATGTGCACTGAGCTGAAATCCAGCATCTGGCGCAGTGGCAGCAGAAAACAGTGACCATGTCTCTGATACTGCGCATTCATTAGCATATTAGTACGTCCACAGGAGCCTGCTTACATGCTAAGGGGGCCGACTAGCCAAGGGAAGTAACGCCTTTGCGAGTAGTCGCTGGCCTCATTAGCATATCATAAAGGATCTTTAGAAATACTTTTTCTAAAGGTCTCTTTATCTATGCTAGTGTATACAGGGACGGTTAGGCAGAGATTAGCAATATGCACCCAGAACTGCTCGTGGTTCTGGGTGCATATTGCACCTGACAGATTCACTTTAAGGAACAGAAAAAAAGAACATTTTTTATTTTGTGCAAAATATATGAATTATGTGAACCATTTTGAAGAATTTGACACTGAAAACGTTAACTAGTACTAAGAAACAAAAAAGTAAAGCGACTAAAAAACTCCAATCATGATGAATCGGGGGCTTTATATTGTAAATGTTTTTCAAAACAATCTTGCTAGTCTTAGGGGTACTTTGCACGCTGCGACATCGCAGGCCGATGCTGCGATGCCGAGCGCGATAGTACCCGCCCCCGTCGCAGCAGCGATTTTCTTGTGATAGCTGCCGTAGCGAACATTATCGCTACGGCAGCTTCACATGGACTCACCTGTCCTGCGACCGTCGCTCTGGCCGGCGATCCGCCTCCTTGTTAAGGGGGCGGGTCGTGTGGCGTCATAGTGACGTCACACGTCAGGCGGCCAATCGGAGCGGAGGGGCGGAGATGAGTGGGATGTAAACATCCCGCCCATCTCCTTCCTTCCGCATATCCTACGGAAGCCCCAGTGACGCCGGTAGGAGATGTTCCTCGCTCCTGCGGCTTCACACACAGCGATGTGTGCTGCCGCAGGAGCGAGGAACAACATCGGACTGTCGCGTCAGCGTAATTATGGATTACGCCGACGCTGCACCGATGATACGATTACGACGCTTTTGCGCTCGTTAATCGTATCATCGAGCCTTTACACACTACAATATCGCATGCGATGCCGGAAGTGCGTCATTTTCAATTTGACCCCACTGACATCGCACCTGCGATGTCGTAGTGTGCAAAGCCCGCCTTAGGGTGCTGTTACATTGCATTGTTCTGTGATGCCCAGGGTTATGGGGTACTCAGTCCCGGATGGCGTATAACTTGGGAATGTCACTTTGGTGGCTGTTGCCTGGTCCCGTGCCCTGGGTGTTTTTTAAAAGGGGGGAATATTTACAGGGGATTTGAATAATGTTCACACGTGACGACACTTGCGGTGTTGCGGCTATGAGGATAGAGACGCCGCTGCACAGTTTTCACTACTGGGGCTGGGGCTGGTGTTAGTGGCAGCCTGGGTGTTAAGCCCTCCGCAAACAGGGCCAGGCCCCAGAGGATAGGTGATGCAGATGGGTGTTGATAGAAGGTAGGCCACACAAGGGGTTTCAGTGTAACTGGTTCTTTTACTCACTGCAAGCTGGTACTGGTCATCCGAGGCCTGCTTGTCTCAACTGGAGGTCCCCTTTGTCCCAGTGCCAGTCTAGTGACCTGGTGGTTTCTTTCCCCTGCACCCGTCTTTGGTTGGTGGGTCCCCGTGGCTTGGAGTGGCTGGGGGTCCCCTCTTAGTTGTCCTCTACAGCAGTCAATAAGACGGTAGCTTGAACCCTGAGTGGTTGGAGTCTCTGATCCTGTCCCCGGTTCTTCTGTTGCTACTGTGTCTCGAACTTCAAGGTCAGTGAGGTCAGTAAGGGGACCCAATGTGCAGATTTTCTTAGGTCTGCCTGGAGCGTTTGCCTGACCTAGGATTCTGTACCCCGTTGGTGCATGGTTCCGGGAGTACTCCACCGTTCTCCACCAGCAACTAACCGCCTGGGCCCTCAGGTCACTGTTCGCACTCTTGACAGTCCTTCCTCTCTCTCTCTGTCACTGACTAACTACTCACTTCCCCTCCCACCTGGTCGTCTGGTGGACTGGATTGGCTCCAGCTCCATCTCTAGGCGGCCATCCATTGGTCGAACCCTGGCCTGGTACCAGTCTATGGGGGAATTTTGGGGAAAATAGGGATTAACTGGAGTGTTTGGTTGTTACCGGCACTGGTCTTCTGGATCCCTAGGGGGTAGGCCCTGCATCCTGGTGGGGATGCAGTACCTTGTAGCTCCCTTATGGCTTCAGGGGCGCTACAGTTCCCCACAATTAGTGATCCCATCAGAGCGTACATCCAAATCCCCAGCAAAATGTATTGAGCAAGGCTGCACCCACTAGACAACCATGAATACTAGTCGGACGTGCCCACTCCATACACTTTTATAGAGAGAGTCCACACCTACTAATTGGGTTGTGGCTGAGAAAATGCACATCACACAATGGCGGTCATGTGACTGCCGTTACCAGCTCAGAAACCGGCGAACCCTTGCAGCGCATAGTGTGTGCACTGGGTGGATTCATAAGTCTATAGCATCCATGGTTATGTCCAGTCATATAGAGACAATTAGTTAGTTGCTCTTGGACATAACCATGGATATCTTAGCTGCAATGCCCTGCACATCAGGTAAGAGACATGGCTATATCAGGAGAACTATACTACATTTCTAATTAGAAGTATGTGCTAATATTATTATTATTATACCTATTACATATTGGGATAAGATCTCGGGAATAGGAATACCCCTTTAACCCCTTAAAGACGAAGCCAATTTTGTCCCTAATGACTAGGCTGAACTGTACAATTCTGACCAGTGTCACTTTCACAGGTTATAACTTTGGAATGCTTCAGTGGATCCCGGTGATTCTGAGAATGTTTTTTGTAACATATTGTACTTCACGATAGTGGTAAATTTAGGATGCTATTTTTTACTTTTATTTGTGAAAAAAATTGGAAATTTGACAAAAATTTTGCAATTTTCAAACTTTATGTATACATATGTTTTCAAAATTTTGTGTTGGCTGGTTATGGCAACAGTGTTTTACGCACGCGGGAAAACAAAATGGCAAAGTCTAATGTGATATTCACAGCAACTGAGGGCAGAGGAGTGATAAAATTCTTGTTTCTGCAAGGAAAGTCCACGAAGGATATTCATGGTGATATGTCGCAGATATTAGGAGATCAATGCCCTTCATATTCCACAGTTAGAACTGGGTTGCCTAATTTAAAATGGCCACTTCAGCACCAATGATGAGGAACGTCCTGGACGACTGAGAGTGGTGGTTGTTTTGTAGATTGTCGATGCTGTGCACAACCTCATACTGGAGAATCAACAAATTTCAGTTAAAGCAATAGTAGACATCATGGAGATTTCCCGTGAACGTGTTTATGTTATTATCCATGAATATTTGGACATGAGGAAGCTATCTGCAAAGTGGGTCCCCAAATGTTTGACAACAGATCAGAGAAGCATGCGAGTGAAAACTTCCTGGTCCATTTGTCAGCGTTTCTTCCGGACTGATAAGAACTTCCTGGATCTACTGGTCACTATACGTTATTGATTTTTAGAACGTATTGAGAAATACATTTTTTACAAGTTATGTTGACAACATGAAAATAAGTAACAGGGTATAGTTGAATCTATACAATTTTAACATATTTTCGAGGGAGTGGGAGGGGAGGGGAGAAAAGGAACAAAGGGTGAGGAATTATGTAGGAGAAGGAGTTCTGAAACTTGCGTAACTTTTGGATGAAATTTTGTACATAAACTTGTCTAACACTAAAGTTGTTATAATATTATGATAAATAAATTAAAGAGTGCATCTATATTACCCTTAAAACTAATTAAGTAACTCTCATCAAGGGTTAAATATTTTAAGATTTGGAGTGAATTTTTTCGACCATAAATTCCATCTTGTTCAATATCTTGTGTAAGATTTCTCCTTTAATGCACAGTTACATTCTTATATATAGTGTGAAGAAACTCTTTCTATTATTTCATGTACAGATGGTACTTTGGTGTCTCTCCAATTGGCTGCAAGTAATTTTTTTATCACTTGGATGATGGGAAATGTCACTATGGATGAGGTCTGGATTTATTTATATGACCCTGAAAAAAAGGAGCAGTCAAAAGAATGGAAGCACAGTGGTTCTCCTCATCCAAAGAAGTTCAGGGTGCAAAAATCAGCCACAAAGGTGATGGCGTCTGTGTTCTGGGAGAAGGAGGGCGTGCTGCTAGTGGACTACCTTCAAAAGGGTTTCACCATCAATGCAAGGTCTTACATTGAACTTTTGGATCATTTCAAGGGAGCTCTGAAGGCCAAAAGACTCAGCAAGCTGTCCAAAGGAATCTTGCCTCCGCTCACACGGCATAAGCGACAATGGCAAAACTGGCAGAGCTGGGCTTCCAGCTTGTTGACCACACACCTTATTCACCAGATGTAGCTCCCTCCGACTATCATCTGTTTACAAACCTGACTAAATACCTCAAGGGCACCAAATTTCACACCATTTCTGATACCATTGCTGCTACAGATGCCTGATTTGAGGCACAACCGAAATCTTCTTTTTGCTAGGCTGACAGAACTTGGAATACTGATGTAAGAAGTGTGTTGTCATCAGTGGAGAGTATGTGGAATAAATGTAATGTTTCATCATCCTATCTCATTTCTTTCTGGGTAAAGCCAAAGACTTATCAGCAGCCCCTCGTATATATTATTTATAAGGCATACACAAAACAGTAATTACTGCTAAATATTAACAAACAATATTCCTTTACAAAAAGTTGCTCATCAGCAGCTCCAGCTGAGCCTTCGGTGCCTTTTGGTGAAAAAAAAAAATCACCATTGTTCTTCCTATCTGCAAATTTTCTGACATTCTCTTACTATTTTTTCGCACAATGATACGCACACACTATGAGAAATACTTGGGATGTAGATTAATTAGACAAGAGTCTCATCATGATGCTAATTTCAACATAAGAGCAGCAATCACAGAAGAGAACGTGTAAAATCTTTTGTATCAAGAGAATTTAGTGGAAACATTGTTAAAGCTTCAATCATCACATGCCATTTACTGCTTTTTATCAAATTTTCTGTGTTTTTTTTTTAATTCATAGAAATAATAAAATTTGAATTGTTGTTGCAGTCTCAAGTATGTTGTTCCACAATGGGCTCCAAGCATAAGAATTATCCTAACAAAGAGTCAGTGCTGCAGTCTGTCCCCAAGAAGATATCTCATAGATCACCGCCGGATATCTAGGCAAAGGTACAGTTGAAACCAGATGTTTCCATTCACTCCCTATAAAGAAGCATCTGCATGTTTTTCTTACTATCTGACATGAAATCAGAATTAGGGTATGACCGCACTTTACGTTTCTGCTGCTTTTTAGGTCCGTTTTGAGCTGCAGCGTTTTCATGCCAAAAGGCATGCGTTTTGCTTTTCCATAATAGTCTATGGAAAATGTAGTTTTCTAGACCGCACTTTGCGTTTTAAAACGCTGCGTTTAATTTGCATAATTTGTGGCAAAAACCATGCGTTCAAAGAAGCAGCATGTCAATTGTTTTTGCAATTTTTGCAGCGTTTTGCTAACATTGAAGTCAATGAGAAATTGTAAAAACCAAGAAACTTCAAATTTCCTGCGTTTTACCTGCTTTTTAGCTGCAGAAAACATGCGTTTTGGACTTCAAAAACGCATGCTTTTCTGGCATTAAAATAATGGAATAATATGTCCCTTTACACACACACATAATCCGATAATTAAATTAAAGAAAATTATGATTTTATTGCTATTTTAGCATTAAATATTATAAAACCGCTAAAATTTCATTAAATATAACTTTTTTCTTTATTAATTCTCAAATTATAAATGTATTTGTTTTTTATTCTTTTTCTTTTCATTCTGTTTGACTGTGTAAACTTTATTTAGCAGTGTCTTGATGTTCAAAATGCATCTGTCAAAACACAGGTGAAAAAGCATGTAAAAAGCGCTGAAAACGCATCTAAAACGTGGTAAATACGCATGCGTTTTTAGCGCAAAATTTCTGGAAAAGGCAACTTTGGCCAAATCAATTAAGGCAAAAAGGTGCGTTGTGAACTGCAAGTAGCACATCGCAAAGTGCGGTCATAGCCTAAGGCTATGTGCGCACTTTTTTTGCATATTTTCATGCATTTTTCCTTTCTTTTTTAATCAATGAAAGCAAGGAAAAAGCATCCGAGCAAAGTCTATAAGAATCGTGACTTGCTGTGCACACACTGCTTCTTTTTTCCTTGCAGATTTTGTTGCTGAAAAAAAGAAGCAGCATGTCAATTGTTTTCCGTTTTTTTTCTGCATTTCTATAATCCCCTGCAATGCTTTATCACTATAGTGGATTATATTACACCACTTTGCCTCACACACCATGCATACAGCATGGTGTGTGAGGCTGTCTGTAGCTCAGTAACCTGGGGTCATCATGGTGACAACCCAGGGTTAGCATGGCAGCGATTGGGTCCCTGTGATCGCATTACAGGGACCCAATCGCCAGAGAAAGGTAAGCGATTCCTCTCCCTGCCTCCTGAATGATGCGATCGCACTGATCGCAGCATTTAGGGGGTTAAATTGTCGGGAACGGAGCGGGCACTGCTTTGGGCAGTGAGAGCCGAGTTCCAGCTGTAACATCAGCTGAAGACCTGGTGGTGATTGCAGGGGTGCATCGCCAGAACTACCACGATCGCATGATTAAAAAAAGCACATAAAGAAGCAGTAAAAAACGCATATGAAAAATCAAGCAAACAATGAAAAATACACATTTTTTTCTGCTGCGATTTTCCTGCCAAAACATGCTTTTTTATGTGCAGAAAAGAAGCACATGAAAAAGGAATGTGGGCACATAGCCTCAACCTTCCCTGTTTTAGGTCAATTAGGATTACCAAAATTATTTACTGTATAATTGCTAAATGACAGAATAATGAAAGAGAAAATGTTTTAAGACATTTTTATTACTTTCTGTAAAGTCAAAAGTTTACATACACTAAGAGTACTGTGCCTGTAAACAATAAGGGACAGCCCATATGATGACGTCATATTTTTGGAAGCTTCTGATAGGTTTATTGGCAACATTGGAGTTAATTAGAGACACACCTGTGGATGTATGCTAATGCACACCTGAACCACACTGATTCTTTCTGTAGCATCCTGGGAAAGTCAAAAGAAATCAGCCAAGATCTCAGGAAGAGAAGTGTGGACTTGCACAACTTTGGTTCATCCTTGGGTGCAATTTCCAGATACCTCATCTGTACAAAGAATTATACGCATGTACAAACAAGATGAGAATGTCCAGCCAAAATGTCTTTTTAGATAGTGTATGTACAGTAAACTTATGGGTTCAACTGTAAGTGGGTATACATTCATCATCTCGGAGACACTTGATATCAACAAACATATCTGCATCTTTAGTTGTAGGGTATGTAAACACATTGTGTATTTGCAGCCCTAATTCATCACAGCAATTTTGCCAGAATTCTTGCTTAATTTGCTTTGAAAGGTAGCAAAAGTTTAGAGGAACTCAAAGTTGCGCACTTTTTTTTACAACTTTTGCCGTTTTCACTCCAGTTTCTAAAACCTACATCTGAATGGGTGGAACTGGGGCACGGCGGGGATGTGATGCAACGTCTAATCTAGTTCATGATGAGATGTGTCCTTCTGTACTCCAAAATCTCGTTCTAGTCAAGGACTGGTGTAAGATTCCTTATGTGGCACACATAGGCACATGAAACTCATCAGACGCTCCAAATTCATGAAGAAGTGCGCCCCTTCAGAAATCAGGAATGTCTGACTTCACCATGCACCGGTGAGAAAATAGCTGGCCGTTATGAATCGGGTGCCATAGTGTTACCAGGATAAAAACGCTGCGTAAAATACTCACATTTTTTACGCATTTTTGTTATGTTGTTACTTGTGTTTTTTTCCCCAAATCATTTAAAAAAGTGAAAAAGCGCTGCAAAAATGCTGAAAGAATTGACATTCTGCAGTTAAAAAAAAGTTATGATGGCTAAAATCCACAAGGAAAAAAAGTAGTATGTGCATGATATTTCAGAAATGGTTGGTACTGAAAAATGTGGCATTTTATTCTACGTCAAAATTTGCTGAATGTGAACAAGAGCTTGGTCCTTGGTTTCTGTAAAACCCATGTACAATATATGTCATGAACAGACTCGGACTGGCCCATGGGTAAGCAGGAGAATCCTCCGGTGGGCCCCTTTGCAGTAGTAAGTCACTTACCCACAAACATGATCAGTAATTGGCACAATACACTGATTTCACTATATACAAAGGAAGCATCTCATCACTCATTTTACAAACTACTCAGTATATTATTATATAGAAACCCAGGTAAATTTGTGATTGTAATATTTATATGTTATTGATCAGTGGGGCGCCAGAGCCAATGCTACTGGTGGGCCCCGGCCACCCCAGTTATGGTCAAGAATTTTTGTCTATTCCCGCACCATGACATATTTTTGTCATTATGATCTCTCGTGTGTTGTCAGTACACTCATGAAAAAAGTGTATATTTTTCCTGTCGCGATAATTTTACCTCTTAGATAGCAATCACAAAAGGGCTTCCTTGACGCCATAGTTATCATGGTAGCTGGTGGTTTAACAAATGTCCACCGGTTTTCCATTGATATTTAACTATTAGTCTGAAGGGGGGGGGGGCCACCTCCAGGTCGAGGGTCCTCCGCACCCCTGCTCCATTAAAGCTACAGTGCCTTGCAAAATTATTTGGCTCCCCTGAATTTTTCAACCTTTTCCCACATTTCAGGCTTCAAACATAAAGATAAAAAAAAATAATTTTATGGTGAAGAATCAACAACAACAAGTGGGACACAATTGAAGGTGAACAATATTTATTGCTTATTTTAAATTTTTGAAAAAAAATAAAAAACTGAAAATTGGGGCGTGCAATATTATTCGGCCCCTTTACTTTCAGTGCAGCAAACTCACTCCAGAAGTTCATTGAGGATCTCTGAATGATCCAATGTTGTCCTAAATGACTGATGATGATAAATATAAGCCACCCGTGTGTAATCAAGTCTCCATATAAATGCACCTGCTCTGTGATAGTCTCAGAGTTCTGTTTAAAGCACAGAGAACCTCATGAAGACCAAGGAACACAACAGGCAGGTCCGTGATACTGTTGTGGAGAAGTTTAAAGCCGGATTTGGTTGCAAAAAGATTTCCAAAACTTTAAACATCCCAAAGAGCACTGTGCAAGCGATCATGTGCTGCCCCCACGTCAGCAGTCGGGCTGCTCGGATCCGGATCCGCAGTGGGTCGAGGGGTCTACGGACCCGGGGGTCGTGCGGACACTCAAATCAAAAGGGGCGTAATATGTACAGGGGATGGTTGTAGATACTTCATGAAGCCACCCACGGTGTGTGGTAAGGTGGAGTACCACTGCTGCTGTTGGGGAGCACCCGGGGGCAATGGAATGGCAGCTGGATGTTATCCCCTCCATGGGTAGGGGTGGATGCCCCGGGGCTCAGTGTCCAGAACACGGGAGGTGATGGCTGTTAGTGGTGATGCACCGGGCCGGACCGGAGGGTGTTGGTGTACTCACGATTGAATAAATGCACACGAGTCTGCTGGTAAACCAAGGTGTCAGTGGCCGGCTGCCGCTTCAGGGTGTATATAGTTCCCACACCCGGCTGGTGTACCAATGTCCCTTCCTCCGTCACTCTGTATT
Source organism: Anomaloglossus baeobatrachus (assembly GCF_048569485.1). Lineage (NCBI taxonomy): Eukaryota > Metazoa > Chordata > Amphibia > Anura > Aromobatidae > Anomaloglossus > Anomaloglossus baeobatrachus. Next base: position 136,143,077 of record NC_134354.1, read on the forward strand.
TTCCTTCTATTTTAGACGACCTCATATGGAATGGGGAAGTCCACTCCCGGTTTGGTTTTGGTTGGGAGATGTGCCCGCGAAAACTGACCCTTGGGATCTCAGTGGGTTGTTGCGGATACCCTATCCCCCGCGGTGGGCTGCAGTTTCACTCTATCTGGGCTAACACTCTGGAACAACGTCTGGAACCTTGCTCCCTGCCTGGTTAATTAGAGAAGGGGCTTGCAACCGTCTTCTAACTAGGGTCCAGGTACCCCACCTGTGCACGGTTTCCGGACCGGATCTCCGATGTCGGTAGCGGCGGGCTCCAACCCTGTCCCGGTCCACTCTGGATTTCCCGCGACCGGACTCCCGTCGCCTTTGGACACGGTCCACTGCTTGCCACCTAGCTAGTAGACCAGGGCCACTACCCTGGCTACCCTTCACTAGGCTCAGCCTTCAACTTACGCTGCCACTTGAACTCCACCCCAACCTCCACTTGACTTTGACTCCAACTAGAACTTCACTTAACTCACTGTTTCCCTCCTCCGGTTCCTCAAGACCCCTAGGTGGGCGCTCCCAATCCGCCTAGTCCCGCCCACTGGTGTGTCTTTCCTACCCTGAGGGGGGTGGCTAGGATTTTATGGCTGATGGAACCTGGTGTGGGATGGTGTTGTGTGGGGTGTATGTTTATCTGTGACCACCTGGCGGCGCCACGACGTCACAATCATATTGAAAAGGAAGGAGTATCATACCACTGCAAATCTTTCAAGACCCGGCTGTCCATCCAAACTTTCAATTCATCTCAAACAAGGAGAAGACTGATCAGAGATGCAGCCAAGAGGCCCATGATCACTCTGGATGAACTGCAGAGATCTACAGCTGAGATGGGAGAATCTGTCCATAGGAAAACAATCAGTCGTACACTGCACAAATCTGGCTTTATGGAAGAGTGGCAAGAAGTTTGCCACAAGCCACCTGGGAGACACACCAAACATGTGGAAGAAGGTGCTCAAAAGGTGGCGCTACAAAGTATTAACTTAAAGGGGCCGAATTATATTGCTCGCCTCAATTTTCAGTTTTTTATTTTTTACAAAAATGTAATATAAGCAATAAATTTCGTTCAACTTCACAATTGGGTCCCACTTGTGGTTGATTCTTCACCATAACATTAAAATTTTTATCTTTATGTTTGAAGCCTGAAATGTGGGAAAAGGTTGAAAAATTCAAGGGGGCCGCATACTTTTGCAAGGCACTGTATGTCTCTGCGACCTGCTCCGGCTGGGGTGTGTAGCACTTACTGCAACCTTCAGAGTCACCTCCATGATCTGCTGCCGATGCCCGTCCTGGACGTAGCAGGGCCACACATGACACATAAGGGGGCTTTACACGCTGCGACATCGCTAACAATATATCGGGGTCATGGTGTTTGGGACGCACATCCGACGTTGTTAGTGATGTCGCAGCGTGTGACAGGCTGGAGCGACCTTAAACGATCGCAAAATAAACAAAAATCATTTGTTTTGGAGAGGTCGTTTAATTACAAAAAATCGTCAGGTCAGTAGCGATGTTGTTCCTCGTTCCTGCAGCATCACACATCGCTATGTGTGACACCGCAGGAGCGACGAACATCTCCTTACTTGCGTCCACCGGCAATGTGGAAGGAAGGAGGTGGGCGGGATGTTCAGCCCACTCATCTCCGCCCCTCCTCTGCTATTGGGCGGCCGCTTAGTAACGCCGCAGTGACGTCGCTATGACGCCAAACGCACCTCCCCCTTGAAGGAAGGATTGTTCGGTGGGCACAGCAACGTCGCTGACAAGGTATGTGCGTGTGACGCTGCCGTAGCGATAATGTTCGCTACGGCAGCGATCACCACATATCGCACGTACGACGGGGGCGGGTGCTATCGCGCACGACATCGCTAGCTATTGCTAGCGATGTGGTAGCGTGTAACGCACCCTTTAGAGTCTTTCGTATGAAACAATCAACAGGAACGGCTTTATTCTTGGTACAGGTTCATCGGGACAGGCAAGGCCTGTAACATTCTGCTGCCGCTGTTTTCTGGGGGACTATCGCTTCTAGCACTTACACTGGGTATTAGCCCTGCAGCAGCCGAGACTACTCTGTAATTCTTCCCCGTTACTTGTCTTTGCGGCAACCGTGTCCCAAACATGACCCCGGATGCTCTCTAGCTCCTGACCAGTATAAGGTTCCAAAGGCGGTGTTCTACTCTGACGTTCTACCTATTCTGGGACGCTTTCTAGCTCAATCCTCGTGGCAAGCCTTAGGCTCTGGACACAGCGGAGGTTTCCTTGAGGTTCCTGGACAGGTCCGAGCTACATCCCCGTCCGTACTCCTGGAGCCACTCTGCAGAACTCCACTCACTTGCTGGCATGTCTGCCTAACTAATCCTCTGTTCTTCCCTCTGTCTCTAAGTCTCCTAGGTTACCAGCTATATAAGCTCTAGGCCAGCCACCTCCTGTCTGCTGCTGTACTAACAAACCATCTATCTACCACTTACACCCCCTCCTGCACTCTTGGTCCCTACGTTACACTAAATCTTAACCAATAACATTCTACATCATTAATACCCATTACTCCTATTTATGCTTGACATGACTCCCCAAACTGTGCCTCCCACCTGACACAGCTCGTTGGGCCAACACATATTATACCTATTATCTCATACATTACACATTACTTTGAAATGCACAATAGCAATTAACTTGATATTCAGTAAAACACTATAACCTATCGGCCGCTAGATGGTGCTGACTACTGCTCTGCACCGGCTCTGCTACATCACTGGCTGCAGCACTAATATACCTTCAACATTAAGTACATTTATATCACAACACTGTACAATAGGGGAAACACTGCTCAGTAGGAGCGGGAGCGAATCGACCACCTTCTACAAGGCCATGCCACACACATGGGCAGATATTCCGTGTGTCTGGTACGTGTGGCATCCGTTTTTTCACAAATTCCACATGTACACATTATAACCAATGACAATCTTCACATGTCGGTTATTTTGCCACCAGCACAGACAAGGGCCAATACAAGTCTATGAAAAACATGTACAATACATAGCAAAGTATAGGAGAAGCTTTAAAATTTAATTTTTTCTTTATCCATAGAGGAAAAATACTGATGGTACACTGACGACACATCGATGGCACACTAATGGAAAACACTGACACCGGTACCGGTTTTTCCCATGTGTTTTATTTGCACGTATGTATAGGATTTAACATGAACACTTGGAGGATTTTGTATTTGAAAGCATTATGTAAGCAAAAATAAGTTTTTTCATTTGAGGGAAAAAAAAAATCCCCCCCCACAACCCTCCAATAACACCTTTTCATTAATATTTTTTATGTAAGAAAGTAACCATTTTTTATTGACAATCAAAGCAAGTAAAATAAATGTAAGTTATTATTCATACTGAATGGAGTATGGCAGAAAAATATATTTACATTTTAATTATATGTATTATATTAATATTTTCAGGCCCCTCCCCCCCCAAAAAAAAACTAAATGAGAGGTTGCAAGTGACTTTTACCCTTACATTGGCCCAATAAAAAAAACATGTTTGGTGGAAATAAATATATTTTGTCGATGCTGCATTCCCTGCACCATAATATTCTTTTTTCTGTCAGTCAAGCCTTATAAGGGTTCAGGGATGACTTAAAGGGAACCAAACATCAGGATTTTGGTATATTAGGTGCAGCCAGTACAGTACTGGCACTATCAGGCACAAGCTGTACATACCAGGGTGCAGCTCGGATGAAGTTTGTGAAGTTTAAAAATTCGTCATCTTTTTGACTGACAGTTGCAGCACTGCTGATAATATCCAGGCGGGTTATGCACATGGATTCCCACTCTCCCCGCCGCCTGTTCCTTCCTCTCTCTGCCTCTATGCAAATTTTTCTATTCAGTAACACGGCGTCGGAGTTGGCGCCTGCACATAGCGCTTATCTCCGGCACCATGTTTCTGAAGCCCACATTACCCAGTCTTGTGCCTGAGAGGGCGGCGCATGCGCCTTCACTTCTTCAGATCTTGTTGGGACCGTGGGAGTGCACGAGGTCACAACAGGACTGGAGAACAGCTGATCTTACCGATCGCTGGCAGGCTGCTGTGCTGGCTCGGTGTCCTGTGGTGGCACGATATCGTCTCCTGCAGCTAATCGGTAAGATCAGCTGTTCTCCAGTCCTGTTGTGACCGCGCGCGCTCCCGCGGTCACAACGAGATCTGAAGAAGGGAGGGCGCATGCGCCGACCTCTCAAGCACAAGACTGGGTAATGCGGGCTTCAGAAACATGGCGCCGGAAATAAGCGCTATGCGCAGGTGCCAACTCCGACGCCGTGTTACTGAATAGAATAATTTGCAAAGAGCGAGAGAGGGAGGAACAGGCGGCAGGGGGGGGACACACTAATCCATGTGCATAACCCGCCTGGATATTATCAGCAGAGGTGCAACTGTCAGTCAAAAAGATGATGAATTTTTAAACTTCATAAACTTAGATTTCAAAACCTAAACATCCGAGCGGTCCACTAATGGTATGTACAGCCTGTGCCTGATAGTGCCAGTACTGCACTGGCTGCACCTTATGTACCAAAATCCTGATGTTTGGTTCCCTTTAAGTCATCCCTGAACCCTTATAAGGCTTGACTGACAGAAAAAAGAATATTATGGTGCAGGGAATGCAGCATCGACAAAATATATTTATTTCCACCAAACATGTTTTTTTTTATTGGGCCGATGTAACATTAAAAAAAAATTATGTGGAATTGTTGCATTTATAGTAATACGAAAAACAAGCTGCATTGCAAACAGTAGAAAAAAGTCCCACAAAAACACTAAGTTGAAATTTTTGCACCCCACACCTATATAATAATAATATTTATTAATAACATACGTGTACTTTAAAACGATGCTTCTGAAAAATACAACTTTTGCTGTAAGAAAAAAGTCCTCAAATTACACAGTAAAGTAAAAAAAAAAACTATACCTTTTGGAATGTAAAGATGAAGAAACAAACAGCAGGTATTTAAAGGGTTAAGACAGAGTTAAGTAGATTTTTTTTAATCTTATATAATAAAATCATTACAAAAATACCAATGACCACTTGATGGATAGAATTGTGTGAGTCCACCTTGGATTATTGTACTCTACTCTCTTTATGCGCTTGCAGTCGTTTTTCTGGATAGCTTTTCTTCAGACTGCTTTGAAATACAAGTTCCAGTCCTTCTTAGAAGCAAAGATCTCACCCTGAGAAGTCCAACCTTGTCTGCATGGAACAAATGTAACAGTCACTGACAATGAATGGATTCATCCTGGTTCTTTTGACAACCCTAATAATTCCTTTCTGTGGCCGTTATGCAATTCTACCGTGAACAGAGAAATCAATGGGGAAGCAAAAACTGGTACCTAGTGATCCCACAGATAAATGGTCACCAAGTGAGATATAAGGTAAGAAGGCAGCTGAGCTGGTGAATAGCAAAGGCTCAGGATTAATATCACTATAGTTAAAGTACTGTTCAGGGCAGTTTTATTAGAGTATTCACTAGACAGTTGCTTGTATTAGAGTCAGTCATACAGATCCAAGCCACTGTAATAATGCCACTTGTATTTCATGTCATTGTATGTCATGTTCAGTAATGCACCTGTTCACACTGCATATTCGGGAGTGCAGTCAGTTTTTTTGTGTAGATTATGGGGTCATGCCTTCTGACTCTGCACCACTCTCCCATTAGCCTCAGGTGACTTTATTCTCTAGTAGCAGGTCCCTACTTGCCATACACAGGAGGATTTTAAACCCAGAGAGAGGCTTCCGTTCAGAGTAGGTTCCCAGTATATGAGATACACCTTCACGTGGCTACTGGGCAGATATAGAAATGGCCAATATTGTATGCTAAATGTCTCAATATTTTCTTAGATTTCCTTTTTTAGCAGTAATGTATAGCTATATTCTTCCATTCATGGTTTGCATGCTTTAGCATTAGTGCAACAGTCTTTATTTGTCATTGTATGTCATGTTCACTTATGCACCTGTTCACACTGCATATTCGGGAGTGCCGTCAGTCTTTTTGTGTAGATTATGAGGTCATGCCTTCTGACTGTGAACCACTCTCCCATTAGCCTCAGGTGACTTTATTCTCTTAGCAAAAAAATGATCCAAATAACTATAACAGGACGTATCATATTGTAAGACAAATAGGTAAATAACCCACCACAGGCATAATTCAACAAAAAACAAAGAATTGTAGTTTAAGGGATAACAATGACTATTTTATTAACTGGCAAATACCATATATATTATGACACTCTTAAAATGCATGTAGGAAACAGGGGTCAAAAAAAGGGTATCCAGGTATTCAGTATATAGGTACGGTAATTAAGTCACATTATTGCTGCAAGAAAATACATGTCCACAAAGGATACAGGGAATAAAGTGTCATGTGCAATACAGTTACTGTTACTACAAAAGCATGGGGATTACATAAACATTGCAAACTGTCCCATATAAAGTGCTATACATATCCTAGTGGATCAAACAAGAATTTTTGCAGCACATATATAACAAGTCAGATAACAGTCATATATATATATACCAGTACCCAGAGGTGGAGGGGATTCACACCAAGCCTGAGGGACGCGCGTTTCGCTTGTAGGTTTGTCAACCAGGCAAGGTAAGAGTGGCCTGGTTGACAAAGCTGCGGGTTGCGGTTAGAGATGGAGAACCGCCGCTGCTGAATGTGGGTACTCCCAGGGCTGGTGGTAGTGGCAGCTGTAATGGTAGGCCCTCCGCAGGTAGAGCTGTGCCTGGGAGAAGTAGTGGGGCAATAATGGAGACTACACAGGTTGTCTTTAACAGTCTCTACTCACTGTGGACCCAGGGGTTGCTGGTTTAGGTCCCTTGGAGGACCAGTGCCAATGTAGTGACCCAGGTTGCTCTGTCCCCGACACTCTCTGTAGATTGAGTCCCTGTAGCGTGGAGCGTTTGGGGACCCCGACTGTCCCTTTTAGGGTACAGTCTCCTTCTCCATACGGCGGGCAGTGCGGACCCTGTGGGGAGGTAGGTGTCCGAACCCCGATCCTAGTTTACTGCTGATGACCCCGTATTATTTGGTTCGGTGAAGTCTTTGAAGGTGTCCTCACCGGGCAGATATTTGCCAAACAGTCTAAAACTTGCACTTGACCTAGGGCCCTGTGCCCCGTGCGTGCTCCGGTCCCAGCGGTATCTCGGTACCCATCCTGGTGACCTCTCTCCTGTGCCCCGGGGTCAACGTTACACGGACCCAGCTCAGGCACGTCTGCACACCTCTTCTGTGTGCTCCCGACTCTAGGCTACCCTCTGACTGACTGACCCATCCCACCAGGCTGGCTATACCCAGGGATTCGTTCCCATGGTGACCATCCCTTACGTGGTCCTCTATGCCCAGTGTGGAGAGGAGAACTAGGATTTAGATTGTGTTTTGGTGGAATCGGCAGTGGTACTCCAGGTCCCAGGGGGTAGGTCCTGCATCCCCAAGAGGATGCAGTTCCCTGTAGTGCCCTGAGGGTCTCAGGGGTGCTACATGAGTGTCAAGCTGCTCATAACGAGTACCGAGTACCTGAGCATGGTACTGCTCACTCATCACTAATGGTGATCATGTTTTCACTGCACTAAAAAAAATGTCAACTTTGTAATGTGCAGCATGGTTTTTAACAGGGTTTTGTAACAATGTGCTTTTCTGATTGTGTTTTGTGTTTTTAATAACCTTAAGGGTGCACAGCCACTATCAGTGTTTGCAGTGTTTTGGATGTAGTGTGCGTCCAAAATGGTGCACTGTACAGTACAAGCATAGTGGATGGGATTTCTAGAAATCCTGTGCCCACTGTGTTTGTTTTTTCCGCAGCAAACACTGACCTGCTGTGCGTTTTTCCAGACCGCAGCATGTCAATTGTTTGCTACGGAATCACATGCATCCTCCATAGGGAGAACACAAGTGAGAGACCGCAGCGCACTGAACCCTGATCATGGGTATGAGCAGCTGAGTTCTCCTGCGGAGGAGACGCACGGCCCCACTGGTCAGGACTCATTATGTCTAGGACACAGTGAGTCCTGATTGTGTGCACATAACCTAAAGGGTGCTTTACACGCTGCAACATCGTTAACTATATATCGTCGGTGTCATGTCGTTAGTGACGCACATCCGGCGTCGTTAGCGACATCGCAGCGTGTGACACCAATGAGCGACGATCAACGAGAGCAAAAACGTTCGTTGACACGTTGTTCATTTCCTTAATATCGCTGCTGCTGCAGGTACGATGTTGTTCATCTTTCTTGCGGCAGCACACATCGCTATGTGTGACACTGCAGAAATGACGAACATCTCCTTACCTGCGTCCACCGGCAATGAGGTAGGAAGTGTCGCAGGCGGAGGAGGGGACGCTGCGCTCTCCCACTGCTCGGGTCCGGCTGCCGCTGCGGCTGCGGCCTGCTGCTGCTCGGTGGCTCGAGCGATGGGCCGGATCCCGGGGACTCGAGCGGCGCTCCTCGCCCGTGAGTGAAAGGGGTTTGGTTTTTGGGATAGTTTATTGTCCGTGACGCCACCCACGGTTGTGGTGATTGTAGGGACACCACCACTGCTCTGTATGGGAATCCCGGGAGTGGTGGTATGGAGCAGCCAGTTGTTGCTTTGCCCCTTCGTGGGTAGGGGGTTGATTGTCCCGGGGCCCGGTGAAAGGGTTGGGATGGTGGACAGGCGGGTTATGGGGCCTGTGGAGGTGCAGGGACGCAGGGGCAGTGCTGTGCCGCACGGCACGGAGGTACTCACTCAGCCAGTAAACACGACACAGTTCTCAGTAAACAAACGGCTGGTTGGACGGGTCCCTCGGACGGCTACGGTGCTGATGTTCCCTGCAGTTAGCGGTGACGGTCACTTTCCTGCACCTAAGTACGGTTCTTTGGTAGCGATGGGTTCCCACCGGTAACCCGCTCCCCGACCTGGATATGACCCGGAGGAGCCCCTTTCTTGCCCGCAGGCGCTGGCCCTGGGAAACTGGTGCCTTGGCGGTGGCGGTGTCTCCCCTTAACGGTCGGACTGTTGTCTTCAATCGGGACTTGTTTGTTGGGAGACCCAGTGGTCCCCTTCACTGACGGATTTGGCAAATTATGGGGACTCCTAGCCTTGCCGGGATCCGAAAGGCCCCTGCCCTGGTGCTGACTATTCTTTGTATACCGCTCCGGTACCGCCGGGTCACCACCCGCCCACGGTCCTTTCGGCAACCTCCGAGCAGTCTCTCCTGCAGACGATCACCGCCGTCTGCCAACCTTGCTGTCTCAGTCCGGGGCACACACCCGGACTAACTTCAGGCTTCTTGCTGTCACTTTTCTCTGTCACTACTCTCACTTTCTTCCTTCTTCTTCACTGTTTACTCCTCACTCTTTGAACTCTAACACTAGACTGCCTGGTTCTCCCGCCTCCAGGGCTGTGAACTCCTCGGCAGGCGGAGCCAACCGCCTGGCCCACCCCCTGGTGTGGACACCAGCCCCTAGAGGAAGGCAACAAGGATTTAAGTTTTGACCTTGGTGTTCCTGCAGGGAATGTGGGGTGCGTGTGGTGTTATGACCTGTGACCCCTGGCTTGCCCAGGGCGTCACATTCCCCCTTAGCAAAACGCAGACCGTCCTCGGGCTGCCCGTCCAACACCGGTTTTATTTTCCTTTTTGTTTTTCTGAAAAAGATAAAAAACGGTAACATATATACAAGTAGAAAAACATCATCCCACATCGGGAGGCACATTTCCTAAACGTTACGGTTTTAACGGTTAACAGTTACGGTCTCCGCTCTCTCCCACCCAAGCAACCTGGCCCTGATGCTGCCCCTAGAAAACAGGCAGCACCCCTTGACCCCAGTCCTGCACCAAGTTACCCGAGCGGGATCTGTCCTTCCCCTCCAGAGGGTAGCGACCGGTTCCTGTGGTGGCTGGGCCCCAGCCGGCTCTACTGCGGGCCCTCCCTCCAACCTGCCTCTCCGGAGGCGGCAATTGCGGAAACGGTAACGGTAACACAACTTATTTACAAGCCACTAACGTCTGTGGTTGCCCTGCAAGTTCACGGGCTTGTCCATAAGCAGTTCCTTATGCAAACAACTTCAATCGGTCCCCACAGGGACAACGGTGCCGGCAACGGCCGGTTTTCCAATCACGGTAGACAATCAGGTTAACTTCGGTTAATCTTTTTCATCATTTGCAAAACTTTTCAAACAAACAGACTTTCTGGTCCCAACGGGGACGGTGCAACGGTGCTCCGCTGCCATCACTCAGAGTCCTCATCTATGGCGGATCCGTCCCCCTCCACCAGCATATCAAACATGCACTGACATGCCTGCTGTGACAGGGGTACCCGGTACCCATTTCCACCGGTACGCGGGGTATGAAAAACCACTGGGTCTCCTACATAGCAGGAACGCTCACTTGCCTCTTCAAACTCAGCAGCGAACCCGGGGCTGGGGCCGGAGTCATCATCTCTTGTTCCTGCGTCAGGTGGGTTACCGCCAGCTGCCGCAGCCTCCCGGCCTCCAGCATCCAGCACTTCAGACCCTTCTGCGGTAGCACGGAGCAGCAGATTAGGCGAGCTTACACTGAGGCGCCCCATAAGTAACGGCAAGGGTGATGCATAGGCCGCGACTAGGCCGGGCCCCTCAGCCGCAGCGGCCGGTCCTGGTAGGACATAGGGACGTGGGTCACCAGTCGACTCTGTTACATCCATTCCCCCTCCGTACATCGGGGCAGTTGTAATCAGCATCTCCACCTCGTTGGCCCACTGCTCCATCATCCGGAAGATCTGATCCTGCTGACGCTGGTGGAACTGAATCACCCGGGCCTTCATCCAGGCCACGGTCCCGGGCTCGGGGTCTGGCACAGTCACTGCCGGGACTTCTGGCACCATTCTGTTAAGGGGCCGCGGTCCTAGCGGTTCCCCCTGGTACACTTCATGGACGTCCTGGACGTCTGCAGCCGGCTGGCCCGCCGGGGCGGCTTGGCAGGGTATCGCTACCGGTTGGACAGGTAGCGGGCCTAATGGCGGAGCGGCAGCAGCTATCACGAGTAGCGGGGAGAGAGGCAGGGTGAGCGGAAGTCGGCCGGGCCCCTCAGCTCCAATGGCCGATCCGTCAGGAATACAGGGGCGTGGGTCTCTTACCCGCTCCTACAAATCCTCTTCCACCTCGCGTCTCCACATAGCAGCCACCACGTCCGCCATGTCGGTCTCCCACTCCTCCAGGAGGAGTTGCATGTGGGCCTGCAGACGATTACTCAGTGGGACGGTCCGGTCCCTCAACCACATCACCGTGCCGGGCGCGGGGGTTTCACTGTTATTAGCTGGAGCGGACATCTCGGCAGTCGTGCTTTCCAGGAACTAGCAACAAGATGGCCACAGGGTCCTGGCGTCCCTGCTTTTGTAGCCACCTCACATGCATTCAGTCGCCATTTCGTCCCCCCTTAGCTTCTTTCCGGCCCCTCCTCTATCGGGGCGGGGTATTGGCCTTCGCGCCTCTGCTACTCGAGAAGACGCTCGAGCGGGAACTTTTCGCGCCAAAGATGGCTTCTGAATTTTTCCGGCCGGACACCTCCGGCAGTCACAAGGCGCACCTCTACCAGACGGCAGAGCGGTAAGATCCTGTTCGTGACGCCAAGTTGTCGCAGGCGGAGGAGGGGACGCTGCGCTCTCCCACTGCTCGGGTCCGGCTGCCACTGCGGTTGCGGCCTGCTGCTGCTTGGTGGCTCGAGCGATGGGCCGGATCCCGGGGACTCGAGCGGTGCTCCTCGCCCGTGAGTGAAAGGGGTTTGGTTTTTGGGATAGTTTATTGTCCGTGATGCCACCCACGGTTGTGGTGATTGTAGGGACACCACCGCTGCTATGTATGGGAATCCCGGGAGTGGTGGTATGGAGCAGCCAGTTGTTGCTTTGCCCCTCCGTGGGTAGGGGGTTGATTGTCCCGGGGCCCGGTGATGGGGTTGGGATGGTGGACAGGCGGGTTATGGGGCCTGTGGAGGTGCAGGGACGCAGGGGCAGCACTGTGCCGCACGGCACGGAGGTACTCACTTAGCCAGTAAACACGACACAGTTCTCGGTAAACAAACGGCTGGTTGGACGGGTCCCTTGGACGGCTACGGTACTGATGTTCCCTGCAGTTAGCGGTGACGGTCACTTTCCTGCACCTAAGTACGGTTCTTTGGTAGCGATGGGTTCCCACCGGTAACCCGCTCCCCGACCTGGATATGACCCGGAGGAGCCCCTTTCTTGCCCGCAGGCGCTGGCCCTGGGAAACTGGTGCCTTGGCGGTGGCGGTGTCTCCCCTTAACGGTCGGACTGTTGCCTTCAATCGGGACTTGTTTGTTGGGAGACCCAGTGGTCCCCTTCACTGGCAAATTATGGCGACTCCTAGCCTTGCCGGGATCCGAAAGGCCCCTGCCCTGGTGCTGACTGTTCTTTGTATACCGCTCTGGTACCGCCGGGTCACCACCCGCCCACGGTCCTTTCGGCAACCTCCGAGCAGTCTCTCCTGCAGACGATCACCGCCGTCTGCCAACCTTGCTGTCTCAGTCCGGGGCACACACCCGGACTAACTTCAGGCTTCTTGCTGTCACTTTTCTCTGTCACTACTCTCACTTTCTTCCTTCTTCTTCACTGTTTACTCCTCACTCTTTGAACTCTAACACTAGACTGCCTGGTTCTCCCGCCTCCAGGGCTGTGAACTCCTCGGCAGGCGGAGCCAACCGCCTGGCCCACCCCCTGGTGTGGACACCAGCCCCTGGAGGAAGGCAACAAGGATTTAAGTTTTGACCTTGGTGTTCCTGCAGGGAATGTGGGGTGCGTGTGGTGTTATGACCTGTGACCCCTGGCTTGCCCAGGGCATCACAGAAGGAGGTGGGCGGGATATTCCACCCGCTCATCTTCACCCCTCCTCTTCTATTGGACGGCTGCCGTGTGAAGGTCGCTGTGACGCCGCACGAACCGCCCCCTTAGAAAGGAGGCGCATCGCCGGTCAGAGCAACATTGCAGGGAAGGTAAGTCCGTGTGATGGGTGTTAGCAATGTTGTGCGCCACGGGCAGCGATTTGCCCGTGTCGCACAACCGACGGGGGCGGGTACGCTTGCTAACGATATCGGTACCGATATCGCAATGTGTAAAGTACCCTTTAGTGTAGCTAGAAGATACCGATGTTAAAAAAAGTGTAAAAAACTAAATGTAAACCTTCCACAAGCCTCTGATTACTAAATAGAGTAGTTGCACAGACTGGCCGCAGGTCTCCTTACCAAATCGTGACAGCTTCAAATATGTCTATGACACTGTGGCGCTCAGGCTTGTTGAGTCACAGTCAGTCTGTGCATCGCTCAGACAGATTTTTCATGGATGTCTGAAGCAGCCTTCTCGTGGATCAGCCATTCAACTCTACCAAGATGCATCAAAAACAGATGAAAGACAGCAGACATCCATTTCACATTTGTGTTTCATCCGGTGTTATTTAATCCATTGCTACATCAATTTAAAAAGTTTTGTTTACCTCATTCAGATTCTAAAAATGAATGTAAAATGGATGCAAATCAGAGGAGAAACGGAGGAAGTATGGTAGAGAAACAGTCTGATGTTTAAACGTTGTTGAACTCTTCCAGGGCGTTGTCGGAGCTCAGCTAAAGTTGTTAAAAATGTGTCTATCAATAAACAAGCTCAATAGTCACATTGGGGCAGATTGATTAATCCTGTCCTTTACTTTTAGACAACATAAACTTAGCCTAGACAGTCTGAAGATGTACAAAACTGACCAGTGGCTAATGCGGGCTTTACACGAGACGACCGATCGTGCGATGCATCGTCGTGGTCATGGTTTTCGTGATGCACATCCGGCATCGTACACGATGTGTGACACCTCCTAGTGACGCAGTATCGCTCACAAATCGTGAGTCGTGTACTCGTCGCTAGGTTTCATAAAATTGTTTAATAAAAATGGCGCCTGTTGTTCATCGTTTCCGTGGCATCACACGTTGCTCCGTGTGACACCACGGGAACGATGAACATAGCTTACCTGCATCCCGCGGCACCCGCCGGCTATGTGTAAGGAAGGAGGTGGGCGGGATGTTTACATCCCGCTCATCTCCGCCCCTCCGCTTCTATTAGCCGGCTGCCGTGTGACATCGCTGTGACGCCGAACGTCTCTCCCACTTCAGGAAGTGGACATTCGTCACCCACAGCAAGGTCGTCCGGAAGGTAAGTGCGTGTGATGGGGGTTAAATGAGTTTGTGCGCCACTAGCAGCGATTTGCCCGTGGCGCAAAAACGGCGGTGGCGGGTACGATCGCTCATGCGATCGCACGATAGATCGACTCGTGTAAAGCAGGCATTATGCGGTCTGATGAATTTGGAGAATGAATTAATTGACTTACTTTGAGGCTAAATTTTGTTGGATAGTGTAGCATTCAGACCATGTCTTTTTCCAGTGAGCCATAGCCATATTCTTAGACCACTCTTTGTTAAGTGAATTGGAAATGGTTCCCAATTCATCATTGCCTTTGTGCCTGTTTGTTTAGTTTTGTATGTATTGCGATTTTCTTTCGTTTGCTCCCGATTCATTATTTTATCTGCTTATTTTTTTCATGGTCATGTGGGTATGACATCAGCACAGGTCCTTCTAGCCACTTACTCAAACGCTTCTATAGTAGAATTAGCATAAATAATAGATAGGGGAATGAACAACAGGCAGGGGGGGTGGTAATCTCTATGAATACCTACCCCTGCTATTATCTGTCATTCAAAAAACTGTTAATTTCACAAACTTTACTTGCTTGTATTTCAAAACCTATACATCCAATCTGACAAAAAAGGTATCTGTAGAATTAGCCTGATAGTGCCGGTATAGCACTGGCTTTATGTTATATAGGAAAATCCTGGTGATTGGTGTGCTTTAAAGTCTAATTTATATGTGCTCACCTGTTTTTTTTTCTACTTTGGGGATGGGGTCTAGGATTTCCAAATGTTTTTGCTTGATTCATCAATTGCAATTTTTAGAAAGTTGTAAAATTTAGCGCATTTTCAACCCAGCCCCCCCTAACATATTTTTGAGTGCACCAGCATTTTTTTGCAGTTTTGTGACTTTTAGTACCAAAAGTCGCAAAAACATTTCAAGACAGGAAGAGCGCTCATTTATTTTTACTTTACACCAATTCATGAATTACGTGCACGATTTTGATCAATTTGGCACCAAAACAGAAACTAATATCATAAGAAAAAAAAGGAAAGTGACTTAGAAAACGCTCAAATGATGAATTGGCTCCATATTGAATGTAGTTCTCAGATTATGTCAGAAATCAGGTGCATTTAGCTATGTAAGTATAGCCAGATAACACTCTGACAGTGGTTCTTCATAGGGTGTTTGCCTAAAACTGTGTAAATGCTATTATCATACAGTACATTTCTCCACTCTACTCAATTACCATCAGACAAAATAAATGACCAGAAAAAATCCTTAAGAAACTATGGTTATAGAGATAATTCCAAATTATGAAGAAGAGTCACTGCGCCTGTATAGAAACATACTGTCACGGTAATCTTTCTGCTATATGAGACTTGTGACAGATCCAAGACTTGAGAGTCTTTTCTATTTTTGACTCTCAATTTTTAAACGTGTTTTCCTTTCTTTTGGCAGTCATAGGGTTAATGTCAGATTGCTTTTCAGCAGCTTCTGAATCCTTGTCAGGTGTTTCCAGTTTGGACTACTCCCTGTCCCTTTACTGTATATACCCTATGCTACCAGCAGAGAGTGCTAGTTATTCTCTTTGTCATTTGGATGCTGGGCCAGGAGGTGGAAGGAGCTGCTGTAACCCTCTGTTGAAGTTGCTGTGGTGGCTGCAGTCTTGGTGCTGACTGTAGCAGTTCATCATTGTGTTTCCCCTTGTCTGTCTTCCTTCCCTAGTGTGTTGTTTTAGTGCAGCGGTGGGGATAGCGTCCCTTATCTGCCCACTCACTAGCCAGGACTATCGAATGGGTCACTCAGAGATTCAGGTTCCTGCTCGGCGACAGGTGAGGAACCTGTATAGGGACTGGCTAGAAGTGTAGGCTACAGCAGCAGGTAAGTGGAGGAGGTGTCCATCTTCCCTCTCACTAGCACTAGGGCTCACCATCGTTAAAGTGTCCCTGGTGTACCTCTTGACCCCTTGTTTGTCATGGTGTTACCCTGTTAAGTTGTGTGTTTGGCTTCACGCTGAACCTTTCCTAGTCCGCGTCGTGACACATACCTGTCATAGGAGTACTGCAAACTCCCTCCAACTGACCAGAAGAGGGGATTTGCAATCTAAAAACATGGATAAAATGAATATACAATAATGGATATCTAGAAGTGTCTTAAAGATGTTGCCTAAAATGGTTTTCTACTACAATTATGTTGATGACCACTTAGATATCACATCCTAAAGAGGTTGTCCACTACTTGGATACTGATGGCTTATTCTTGGGTGGCAAAAATCAAAAAACATTTTTGTACTTTTTCAACTCCCTGGTGTGCGCTGTCATTGTTCTATGTTGTGCAGATATTTTTATCAAATGGATTTCATAGTGGTTTATTGATTTTATCATTCCTGTTGTCACGAGAGTGCTGTGGACAACCTATGTTTTTTGCTATTCTTAGGAAAGGTCATCAATATCAGATCAGTTGGGGTCCCATACCCAGAACCCCCACCGATCAGCTGTTGCCACTTACAGCAAAAATCAGATTTTTCTAGTGTACACTGTCTATTGACCACTGATGGATAATGCAGGTAAATGTCTGATGAATATATGAATGTGGATATACTGTATATTTAGATTTAATATAACAGCAACCTGATCTTAAGAGTTAGTAGCTAAGCTCATTTTCAGGTTGCCAAGGAGTAATATGGTCTTATTACAAAAAGCAATAAAGACTGCCATTGACATCTACTCATAAATATGTATATACTCCATTCATAAGCGTTATATGGCTTGTGACATCCACATTATAATATTAGCCCAATGTTGTAAAATCTCAAGAGATCATCTTAGCTTAGAATGACAGAACTAAAATAAATTGAAACCACTGCTGTTTGCTAAGTCCGAGGGCATATTTAAATACATTAAAGAACTTTCTAATAGGGTGAGCAGGATAGTTTAATGGATGAAATCCTGAAAATCTGCCAATTTAAGGATATTTGTGAAAAGATTTAAATAGTTTGGTCAATGAAAACCTCAAATGCTGTTTTTATAGTTCATATGAAAAATTATATAGATTTAAAAAGTAGGAAAAATATATAATTTGTGCTTAGCACAATAGATGAAATCAGAAAAAAGCTTGATACTCCATTGATCCTGCAAAAAAACACATTGCTATGGAGGCTTAAGTTAACTGTAAAATAAAAAGTTGATGACTTATGAAATGTGACAATGAAAAATTTTGAAAAATTTCTGCGTCTTAAAAGGGTTTTCTGGGAGCAGAAAAATAAAGAAAAAAAATGTCATTATAAATACATTCCGAAATAACTTTAATTAGTAAATCACATTTGTTTTGTCTATAAGTATAACCACTATAGTTTTCTAAATGTATGCTGTCTTGTTACACTGGCAGAAACCTATTCTACAATATTCAAAGGACAGGTACCTATGGACATGCGCAGCAGCAAGTTTTCCCCCCTTCATATGTAGGAAGATGTGTGTCATGGGTATGACATGGTAACCAGGAGTAAGGGCACCTAGACTGGCCTTCAGTCTAGAGGCCCTAAACTGTCCCTAATTTTAGAGGTAGGCTTGATGGTAGCCAGGTCTGGACCCCAAGCGTAGCCCTAACTCCTGAGCAGGACTGGTCTAACACCTCCTCTCCCCTACCCTCGGGGAGGGCTGGGACAGGAATAAAGAATGACATAAATACCTATAGACAGGGGAAAACCAAGGCTCAAACTCACTTCAAGCACACACAGGGGAAAAGACAATACGTGCTTAGGGAGGGGAGGGGGGGGAGGAAATAAAAAAACAACAAGGATATTTCCACCACACATGAAATAGCATACAACTATTCACCAGCAAGTGGATCACCATGCACAAAGACCGATAATGCTGGAGCAAAGCTAGAGCTATCTTCGGCATGTGCTTCTAGGTGCCACCATTTTTTATATGGCGGACCACCATTTTCGTTATATGGCGGAGGCAGCTCATGATAGGACATCAGCAACCTGTGACCCCAGCAGCAATTCACTAGCCAGCAGGAATTAACGCCTGCTAAACCGAAGACCAGAGAACACTAAACAGTCAACGTCCGACTCTGGCTGAGCAACTAAGATGCATCAGGACGCTTGCCAGACTCTGCAATGTAAACAGAGTCTGGAGTCGCAATGACAATGTGCTCCCAATTGATTTTCTAATCCAGGGGTCACCAGCCTCTAGTTCATGATCTCAGCACCATGATAAGTAGCTCACAGCTCTCTGCCAGATGGGTACATTAGCATCAGGTCTATAAAACAACTGTGAAGAGAAGGTTTCCACATGGTAACCTTTGTGAGTAGCCCCCTACAGATGAGCCGATCTAGATGCCAATATACTAGGGCAGTGATGGCGAACCTGTGGCACTCCAGCTGTTGCAAAACTACAATTCCCATCATGCCTGGCCATTCAAAGCAAAAGCTTTGGCTGTGAAGACATGATGGGAATTGTAGTTTTGCAACAGCTGGAGTTCCACAGGTTCGCCATCACTGTACTAGGGGGTCATTGCATGATATTACCAGATAGTTTGGTGCTTGTAGTTGGATGCAATGCAATAGTGTGGTATGTTTGTCTATAAAAATATTGAATGGAGATAAAGTGGGCATCCCTGGATGTAAGTGTACTGCCCATAAGGGTGGAGGCACAAGGTATTGGTGTATTTTTTATGGCAACTTTGGCTATCTTTATATCGTGCTCTCAGTGTCACTATGATAGATATGTAGCTAAATGTGGCTCACAACCATCTCTCAGAGCTGAATGTGGCTCTCACAAAAAGAAATGTTGGAAATACTGTCCTCATCTAATACCGGAGATACCAGAGTGCTGAGATAAGAATAATCTGCTCACAATGCTGTCCAATTTGTCTATCTGATCTAATACTAGATAAACTAGGGGTGCTGAGGTAAGATGAAGCTCCTCACACTGCTGTCCACTCTGTATTTGTGGTCTAATACTGGATATACCAGGGGTGCTGAAGCACGAAAAGGCTACTTACTCTAATGTCTACCCTGTCCTTTTGATCTAATACTGGAGATACGAAAGGTGCTTAGATAAGAAGAGGACGCTGACTCTGCTTTAGAACATGTCTTTGCAGTCTTATATTTGAAATACCAGGGTTGATGAGGTAAGAAGAGGCTGCTCACATTGCTGCCCACCATGTCTTTGTAGTCTAATTCTGCAGATACCAGGGGAGCTGAGATAAAAATAGAATATTTACACTGCTGTCCACCATGTCTGTCTGATCTAATGTTTGTGATACAAAGAGTGATGATCTAAGAAGTTGCTCTTACAGCTGTCCACTCTAGCTTTCTGATCTAATACTGGAGATACCAGGGTGCTGAGGTAAGAGGAGGCTGCTCACACTGCTGTACACCCTGTTTTTCTGATCTAATACTGGTGATACCAAGGGTGCTTGTAAAAGGATGATTACAGTGCTTTCCAGCAAGTCTTTCTGTCCAAAACTTAAGATATTATGGGTGCTGAGGTAAGAAGAGACCGCTCACACATGTGTACACCTTTTTCTGATCTGATCTGATACTGAAGATATCAAGAGTGCAGATGGTGCAAATCAATATTCAGGATGTAGTTAGGTCAGATAGGCAGTGGTTCACAAAACTCCTATCCAACAGGCACAAATTACTGATGCTGAATAACTCCCTGCAAATCTTTTTGTACCATCTCTAGTGTTGTGGTAAGAAGATGCTGTTCACACTGCTGTCAACCCGTCTTTCTGATTTAGTACTTGGAGATACCAGGGGTACAGAGGTAAGAAAAGATTGCTCACACTGCTGTTTATCCTGCCTTTCTTATCTAATCCTGGAGATACCAGGGTTGCTGAGGTAAGAAGAGGCTGCTCACATTGCTGTCGACCCTGTGTATCTGATCTGATAGTGGAGATAGCAGCAGTTCTGATGTAAGAAGAGGCTGCTGACACTGCTGTCCACCCAGACTACCTGTTCTAATACTTTACATTCCAGTGCTTCTAAGGTAAGGAGAGACTGCTCACACTGCTGTACTTCTGTCTTTCTGATTTAATACTGGAGATAGCAGGGATACTGAATTAAGAAGAGGTTGCTCACACTACTATCAACCCTGAATGCTGAAAGTCTGATGTGACCTAGAGATTATTTATACCAAATACTGTCAAGTTATCTCCAAGAGAAAGCAGCAGAACTTCAAATTGCACATGCTCACAAGCATCTCTCCTATCAACTTTCTAGTCCAGGCTTCTGTCAGACTTAAACATTTTGTTGTTCTACAGTGATTATCTCCCTAGACAAACTTAGTGCAATTTGCTAATTCAAGATATTTAAAAATATATTAGTGTAGAAATGTATTAATTTCCATTTTTTTCTCATTTTCTCTCTCTTATCAGAAAACGCGTTTAAGGGGATAGCTAGCTGTGTCATTAAAGTGTTAATGTTGAACTCTTATGTATTAGCTCCATGGAAGATCTGTGGTGATAAAGGACACAATTGTGTTTAATTGTTTTATTTGCATATTTTGTGATTTCAGATGTACATACGGTACTTATGTTAACTGTATAGTTGTTTTATTTAAAAAAAATATTACACGTAGTGATGAAATTACAGCGGTACAACTAATGTAATATCTGGTAGTGAGAACTAGAGCACATAACTATACAAATGTCTCTAGAAACATGAGTGTCACTCAAATGATTGCGCTAATGTAAATCAGCTTCAAGCTCCGAGGACAGATTGGCATCTTCATTATCGCTAGCACCATTTCACTGTATTTATTAATACTCGGCTTCTTTGTAAAGCCTTGTAACATGCCGAAATAACTTGAATGGCAAATGCATATGTTAACATTATGCTGACTGTTCATTCTGTAACAGCCGTACACAGTTAGTGATAGACTTCATTAGACAGAATGATCAGGCATAATGATATAATGAATAATGGAGCCAAAATATTTCAATATTATTTGCACAAAATGAGTTAATAACCAAATAGTAAATCTCTGGATCTCAGAGCAGTAATATCAATAAGTGCTATCATTAATGAAGATGTGTTATGTGACCATTAGGAGCAGAATGCACAAGGGTTAAATCTATTCGTGAAAATCTATGGGTTTTTTTTTACAGAATATAAAAAGTGTCATCTTATGGTAGAAAAATATACATTAAATCAGACAAGAATGTAGAGTAATGAAAAAAATATTTACTTAGCCAATATATATGAAGTTGTATTAGAAAGTGTGCATAATATTAATCCAATTAACATGGATTGGGTGTTATATCTCCTCCACCGTTGCCCCCACCTCCATTCCCACCGTCTCCTCCTCCATCACCGCCACCTCCATTCCCACCGTCTCCTCCTCCATCACCGCCACCTCCATTTCCACCGTCTCCTCCTCCATCACCACCACCTCCATCTCCACCGTCTCCCCCACCACCATCACCTCCATCTCCACCGTCTCCCCCACCACCATCACCTCCATCTCCACCGTCTCCCCCACCACCATCACCTCCATCTCCACCACCATCATCACCTCCATCTCCACCATCACCTCCGTCTCCACCATCATCTCCCCCTCCATCATCACCTTCGTTACCACCATCTCCGTCATCACCACCTCCTACATCTCCACCATCATCTCCGCCTTCTCCATTATCTCCTGAACAATTTGCAACTGGCTGTATGAGGATGTCACTAGATTGACAATCCCCCCTGCATAGTTGTTGCCAATAAATTCCAGTGGCAGTATTTAGATTAGCAAACCTACAATTGTCATACCACCATCCACCACCACCAACATATGCACAATTTGACCCTGATAAATCATTGTCTCGATCCTTTGTGGAAAATTTCATATTGTCATGTCCTGCACTGGGTTCTCCAGATGTCATGGCATCACCAGCATTACCCGAGTACCGTCCCAGCCTAATCCGATAGCAACGACTTTCTCCCTCAAGTGAGAATGAGTCATAATTGGCTAGGTGCTGTAGTCCAGATGAAGAGTGCAGGCGAAACCGTACACGGTGTAACTCCTGAGTACTCAATAAATGGATATGCTCATTACCTAACCAATGGTCAGCTTTTAGATCTCCAAAACCTTTCTTATAGCAATCCCAAGTGGTGTCCCAGATCCTTGGATTTCTCTGACAATTCTTTTGAATGAGAGTCCAACCTCCATCTTCCCCACCAAGGTCACACCATACCAAAAGTCGAAGGCTTGGTACTGGCTCCACCACATACAGGCCACTTTTTCCTTTTATTGCAGTGCAGCTCTTAGGATAATTTTTACCTGTCAATCAAAGCATTATATATCATTTAGAAGCATAAAATATCCTGCATTACTAAGGCATCATATGGGAGCACTGGGAGTGCCTACAGCTCGTTAATATTCATGGGGCCTGCATGGAGTTCTATGTGTATTCCTAGGTGAATTTCATTGAAAAATGGGTGTAATCTTGAGTTCTAACAGGATAGCTTTTAGTACAATAACATACTTCACAACTTTTGAGTAACTTTGGTGAATCTTCCAGTAGTTTGTTGACTGTTATGGTCTCCAAGCAAATTAGGGTACTGTCTCACTAAATGATGTACCAGCGATTCCGACTACGATACGACCTGGTCAGGATCGCTGGTGCGTCGCTACATGGTCGCTGGTGAGCTGTCAATCAGGCAGATCTCACCAGCGACCAGCCACCAGCGACTCTGCGCTTGGTAACCAGGGTAAATAACGGGTAACTAAGCAAAGCGCTTTGCTTGGTTAGCCAATATTTAACCTGGTTACCAGCGTAGGCTGCTTACACAGAGTCGGTGCTCGTTGGTCTCCCGCCGTCAAACACACCGATGTGTGCTGCACAGCGGAAGACCAACGAGCAAAAAATGAACCAGAACAGTGTGTAACGAGCAGCGATTTCACAGCAGGGGCCAGGTCGCTGCTTAGTGTCACACACAGCGAGATCGCTGATGAGGTCACTGGTACGTCACAACACCTGTGCCTCAGCAGCGATCTCGCCAGCAATCTCGCTATGTGAGAAGTACCCCTTAGAGAGCTGTGGGCTGAATGATCTTTCAGCTGATAGCTATCTCTCCATACACAGAGACACTTAGCTGAGCAGTCTTGTGCTGCTTATGGCAGCGGATTAGCTCCAGGGAGAAAAAAAGGATCCGTCATTGAAAATTTAACATGCTGATTTTTCTCACACCATCTGGCATCATCTTTCAGTGGAGTGTTGTAAGGCGGGCTTTGCACACTATGACATCGCAGGTGCAATGTCGGTGGGGTCAAATTGAAAATGACGTACTTCCAGCATCGCATGCGACATCGTAGTGTGTAAAGGCTCGATGATATGATTAACGAGCGCAAAAGCGTCGTAATCGTATCATCGGTGCAGCGTTGGAGTAATCCATGATTACGCTGACGCGACGGTCCGATGTTGTTCCTCGTTCCTGCGGCAGCACACATCGCTGTGTGTGAAGCCGCAGGAGCGATGAACATCTCCTACCGGCGTCACTGCGGCTTCCGTAGGATATGCGGAAGGAAGGAGGTGGGCGGGATGTTTACATCCCGCTCATCTCCGCCCCTCCGCTCCTATTGGCCGCCTGCCATGTGACGTCGCAGTGACTCCATACGACCCGCCCCCTTAATAAGGAGGCGGGTCGCCGGCCAGAGCGACGGTCGCAGGACAGGTGAGTCCATGTGAAGCTGCCGTAGCGATAATGTTCGCTACGGCAGTTATCACAAGGATATCGCAGTTGCGACGGGGGCGGGGACTATCGCGCTCAGCATCGCAGCATCGGCTTGCGATGTCGTAGTGTGCAAAGTGCCCCTAAGTCCCCCATTAGACCATTGGTGTGATCAGCCAACTTTAGTCTACATCCTTGGCCCCCTTCACACATCTGTCGTGTGAGGTCTGTTTTCACACATACCAGAGACACGGGCTCATGTAGACCCATTAAAATCAATGGACTTGGTCACACATTCATGGTCCATGTGGAGCACATGCATTTCCGTGTGCTCCTCATGGGTACATGTTTTTTGTCTGCCGGCAGCATGGGTGTCACACAGACCGCACATGTCATCCATGTGATGTAGTGTGCCCTCTCCTGTGGAGCCGTGAGTGTCCTCTGTAGGAGTACGCAGCGTCCATCCCCACGATCAGGGTTTGGACTGCTGCGGACTATAACTCTAGTCTCCCAACTGAGAATACTCGCGTCTCTGCATCATAAATTGGCATGCTGTGGCTCGGAAAGCGAAATACTTGCACTGCACAATGCAGCGCTTTGGACACAGCGAAAACACGCTAAGTCCAAAACACTGCAAATTCTGATTCTGAGTAACCTACCCTTAATAAGCCAAAATCAGGAGTGGAACGATTAGAGGAAAAGTATAATGGAAACATGGGCAGCACTTCTGGATTTTTACCCACTCATGGTTTTGTCTACAAATACTGAGGTAAAAAACTCACCAAATACTCAATGTGTGCATGGGGCCTTAGCAAGTTAAAAGCAGCAGATTTTCGGGAAAAAAAATGCAGCAGGAAAAACACAGGGTACATGGCAACATATGCTAATGACTTGGAGAGAAGACAAATTATTGAGGAAAATGATCCCTCATTGCTGACTAATAGTGACTCACCGCTGCTCGGATAGTTTAGGATATCGTCTTCAGTGATTCCATTTAACATATGGCTATTCTGAATGTTTAGTATTGAAGACAGTTCCAGCTTGTACCCATAAGCAGCACATATTACCCCACCGATCAGGAGTAACAGTGCCAGAGACCCTTGCTTCCCTTGGACTTCTGGATGAAAAGAAATATTAGCGCAATCATTATTAATAAATGGAGCAATATCATTTTAGTGATTATATAACTTATTTCCTAGCAGGTTCACCTTGATTACCAAATATATGCCTTTAAATCAATCCATACACAAATCTATCTATCTATCTATCTATCTATCTATCTATCTATCTATCTATCCATCCATCTATCCATCCATCCACAAATAAATCTATCCATCCATCCACATATCTATCCATCCACAAATCTATCCATCCATCCATTCATCCACAAATGTATCTATAATCCACAAATGTATCTATCCATCAAAGCATAAATCCACAAATCTGTCTACCCATCCATCCATCTACAAATCTATCTATCCATCCACAGATCTATCTATCTCTCTCTCTCTCTCTATCTATCTATCTATCTATCCATGCATGGATCTTGAAATCTATCTATCCATCCATGTAGCCATCCACAAATCTATCATCCACAAATGTATCTATCCATCCATCCATTCATGCACCCATCCATCATCCACAGATCTATCCATCCACAAATCTATCTATCTACAAATCTGTCTATCCATCCATCCATCCATCCATTCATCCATCCATCAATCTCTATCATCCACAAATGTATCTATCCATTCATGCACCCATCCACAAATCTATCCATCCATCATCCACACATTTATCTATCTATCTACAAATCTGTCTATCCATCTATGCATCCTTCCACAAATCTGTCTATCAATCCATCCATCCATCCACAAATCTCTATCATCCACAAATGTATCTATCCATCCATGACCCATCTACAAATCTATCCATCCATCCATCCATCCATCCACAAATGTATCTATCCATTCATGCACCCATCCACAAATCTATCCAATCCATCCATCCATCCATCCATCCATCCATCCACAAATCTCTATCATCCACAAGTGTATCTATCCATCCATGAACCCATCTACAAATCTATACATCCATCCATCCACAAATCTGTCTATCCATCCATCTACAAATCTATCTATCCATCCATAAATGTATCCATCCATCTACAAATCTACCTATCCATTCATGTATCCATCCATCCACAAATACATCCATCCATCCATCGACAAATCAGTCTACCCATCCATTCACAAATCTATCTATCCATCCATCTACCCATCCATTCACAAATATATCTATCTATCCATCCTTCTATCCATTCATCCACAGATCTGTTTATCCATCCACCCTTCTACAAATCTATCTATTCATCCATGCATCCATACACAAATCTATCCATCCATCCACCCATCGTCCATCCATCTACAAATCTATCCATTCATTCATCGATCCACAAATCTATGTATCCATGGAATAGAATTGAAGTAGAACTGGTGAAAAAAAGATGTTCGTACAAGTCCCAGGGTAATTACACAATTTTTTGAAAGTTTATCATCCAAGGAAAAAAAGGAAGCGCTCTGACACCATTCAAGTAAAAAATAGACACTTTTTTTTTAAAATGCATCCATCAGCTCCTGAGCCATCCTCAAACATTTACTGTATCTATTCACAAACCAAAAAGTCCAGCCAAGTTATTTGTAAACCTTGAATATATGAGGTGTCAACTGCATCACTGCCATATACAATAAATACTTATACAATTGAGGTACATAGCACAATTTGTGTGTGTGCCCACCGACCACAAGGCAAACTTTCATTGATTGGACCCTTATTTTTTCTATCTGGTATAGCTGTAAGTACCTCAACTTTCTAAGTACATTTTGTAAAGCAGTTTATATTTCCTATATTCCATCTTTTCTTATAGCTCTTAGGCTATGTATGCACGTCTGCGTGTTGCATGCTTTTATGCTGCGTTTAGAACTGCAGTAAAACTGCATGCGTCCTGTGTCCCCAGCACAATCTATGAAGATTGTGTATAATCCAACTGCACGTTGCGTTTGAGAGCGCAGTGTTTCGGATGCTGAAATTTTGATCCAAAACGCTGCGTTCTAAAAAGCAACATGTCCCTTCTTTTGTGTGTTCTGAATGCTTTTCCCACTTTTTCTATGGCAGAGCAAGCATCCAGAATGCATGAATTCTGCATCCATTCTGCAATCCAAAACGCAGCTTTTCGGCTGCTTTCTGAAACGAACGAACGCTGGGGAAGATTTGGCATGGCAGAACGCAGATGTGTGCACATACCCATACAGTGGCGGCTGCACTATTGTTTGTATTATTGCAGTCTCAGCAGCTGGTCCCTGTTCACATTTGTCTTATTCTGTTAGGAGATGGTGGTCAGAATTTTTTTTTTTGTATCTATTAATCTATTACAAAGTACATTGTACATACATATACTCAATATATTTTGTTGTACATATTTCATAGTTCTCAGGTGTCAGTGGTAGGATTACCTTAGAGCACTGATATCTATAAAAAATACACCTTGATTTTCAAACCAACTAGAAATGTGACAGTCAGCTGTAAGAAGACCTTAATAATACTACTTGAAGGATTGGGACCATTTTTAAGGAAAGTCATTCAGTGAGAAATAAAAGCCTTGTCTCCCCTTCCCCATCTTTATAGGGTTCCTTCCCGTCCCTCCATTTCTTCCTTACCTTCTTCCTTCCATTAAAATTTGATCACTTTTCTTATCCCTCCAATATCCTTCCTATATTTCCCCGTTTTTTTCTATTTCCCATGTTTATTATATTATTTTACTATTAAAATTTAAAAGCCAATAAAAATAATTGGAAACAGAAATAAAAACCGTGGCAAAGAGACGCCAGCAAGGCTGGTCAATGGGCTCTGGAATCTGTACGGATCAATGCAAGGGAAGGACCTGCTTCTGTATCCCATCATCTATGTATAGCCAAACTATCTTCTTTTGCGCCCCCATTACCCCCCCATAGAATATTTCACTCATATGCAAAGATATGTTCCTTATTGAATCTGAATGGGCATAGCACTCAAACATACTATCACCTATATGATATATAAGAAACTGCTGCATACATAAGTCTGTATGTGTATATATATGTATATATATATATATATATATATATATATTTATATATACAGTATATATATGTATATACTGTATATATATATATATATATATATATATATATATATATATATATATATATATATATATATATATATCAGCATATACACTTGAGGACCACTTTATTCTAGTCATCTGCCTTTTTATGTATTGCCCATGGATCAATACTGCTGAACAATTTCAACACCCAGTGGAATCTGTGCCAAGGAAGTATGTACTAAGGCCAAATGAGGTCCAATAGATGGGTGTCTCCAATATAGTGGCCATTCAGTGTCCATTTCACAGAACATAAGCACATAAAACTATACTGCACATTGTACTGACTGGCATTATTTTTTTATGCTCCAATAAAAACTGCTGATTTTCTCCATAAGGCTATGTTCACATGGGGTGGTTTTGCTCAGGTTTTTTCTGCAGCAAATCCTCATCTTTTTTTAGGAAATAACCTGTGGTTTTGCACTTCCTCATTGATTTGTAATAAAAAACGGTGTAAAAATCTCGAAAAAAAATGCAGTAAAAACAGTGAAAAGAATTGACATACTCATTCTTTCAAAAATGGAGCAAAAACCAAAGTGGTTGACATAAGTCAGGAAAAAAAATGTTGTGTGTGTGTGTGTGTGAGATTTCAGGAATCTCATAGGTTTTGCTGGGACTGTGAGGGCAGTGCCTTATTAGCATGGATTTGCATAAGACAAGGCAAAAACCATGTGAAAACCGCAGCAAAAACGCCCTGTGTGAACATAGCCTTACTGCTGGAGATAAAAATGGTGAAATCATTAGTTATTGAGCTGAATCAGGCCCATAAGGCAAGCTATAATTCATCTTACCCATTTTTGTCCAAGTAGAATTGGGCTCTACATTTCGCCTTGCCCGCCAGTCCTATTTATACCATATGGACCATAGGGAGGGGATGTAACAAGTCTTTCAGAACAGCTGTGAACCAGGGATAAATGATGTTTAATAACTAGGTGTGAAGGCGACTTCTGTCTGTTTGAGGAGCGGAAGGATCCATCTAGATTACATGAATATACAACATACTTGTGATAGGACTGCTGCAGTGAACACTGAAGATTAGGCCAAGACGATGATTCAGCTGATGTATTACACACAGGGAGAAGCAGCAATGTGTTATATACTGGGGATGGAGCAGCGTGAGAAATGATCATACATCCTACAGCGACAGAGGGAAGGAGGAGCGGATGATGAGCAGCACATAACAGATGGTTCCAGAGCAACATATATCTGTGAATTGTGTTTTATCAGAAAAGAGCAAAGTGAAGAAATGGTTTTTAGTGTAATGTGGTTACAAACAGAATCAAGTGTATGCGGCCTTGTCATTGCAAGCACTGGATACCAGGCAGCAGAACAATGGATGCTTGACACCTACGAACAAGCAGCTGGAAGATACTATTTGACATATCCTTTGTTCTTTGGTTTTCTTGTTTTTGTTATCTCCCTGCTATTTTGATGCTTTTGTTTATATTAAAAT
Source organism: Anomaloglossus baeobatrachus (assembly GCF_048569485.1). Classification (NCBI taxonomy): domain Eukaryota; kingdom Metazoa; phylum Chordata; class Amphibia; order Anura; family Aromobatidae; genus Anomaloglossus; species Anomaloglossus baeobatrachus. Next base: position 136,172,620 of record NC_134354.1, read on the forward strand.
TACCATAGTCACATTAACTAGTAATTATATCTACAGCACGCATTTACTTTACATCTTCTTTGCAGATAGGTGGCCTCCTTGGCTGACAAGTAGTTAAGGGTTAAGCACAGGGCATCAAAGATCTCTCAGTGGATGCCTAAGGGTATGTGCGCACGTTGCGTACTAGCCTAGCACCGTAAAAGGTGCGCTTCAGAGCGCAGCTGAAAAGCTCCGTTCTGAGGCGCATGGTGCCGGCGAGAACGTGCGCTCTGCCTGCAGCTCCTGCCATAGACAGAGCAGGAGCTGCCGGCAAAGCGCATGGAAGAAGTGAAATGTCATTTCTTTTTACGCAGCGCTTCGGCAGTAGCCGAAGCGCTGCGTTGTAATATGCCACGTGCGCACGGCCCCTGCACAATCTCCATAGACTGTGCAGGGGATGCAGGACGCATGCAGTTACGCTGCGCTACAAAGCGCAGCGTAACTGCATGAATTTACGCAACGTGCACACATAGTCTAACCCAGATAACACATGTGTAGAACCTACAGAGAAGCATCCTAATTCTATATGTATAAATATATATATATATATATATATATATATATATACACACACACACACACACACACACACACACACACACACACACACAGTACAGACCAAAAGTTTGGACACACCTTCTCATTCAAAGAGTTTTCTTTATTTTCATGACTCTGAAAATTGTAGATTCACATTGAAGGCATCAAAACTATGAATTAACACATGTGAAATGGAATACTTAACAAAAAAGTGTGAAACAACTGAAAATATGTCTTATATTATAGGTTCTTCAAAGTAGCCACCTTTTGCTTCGATTACTGCTTTGCACACTCTTGGCATTCTCTTGATGAGCTTCAAGAGGTAGCCACCGGAAATGGTCTTCCAACAGTCTTGAAGGAGTTCCCAGAGATGCTTAGCACTTGTTGACCCTTTTGCCTTCACTCTGTGGTCCAGCTCACCCCAAACCATCTCTATTAGGTTCAGGTCTGGTGACTGTGGAGGCCAAGTCATCTGGCGTAGCACCCCATCACTCTCCTTCTTACTCAAGTAGCCCTTACACAGCCTGGAGGTGTGTTTGGGGTCATTGTCCTGTTGAAAAATAAATGATGGTCCAACTAAACGCAAACCGGATGGAATAGCATGCCGCTGCAAGATGCTGTGTTAGCCATGTTGGTTCAGTATGCCTTCAATTTTGAATAAATCCCCAACAGTGTCACCAGCAAAGCACCCCCACACCATCACACCTCCTCTTCCATGCTTCACGGTGGGAACCAGGCATGTAGAGTTCATCCGTTCACCTTTTCTGCATCGCACAAAGACACAGTGGTTGGATCCAAAGATCTCAAATTTGGACTCATCAGACCAAAGCACAGATTTCCACTGGTCTATGTCCATTCTTTGTTTCTTTAGACCAAACAAGTCTCTTCTGCTTGTTGTCTGTCTTTAGCAGTGGTTTCCTAGCAGCTATTTTACCATGAAGGCCTGCTGCACAGAGTCTCCTCTTAACACTTGTTCTAGAGATGTGTCTGCTGCTAGAACTCTGTGTGGCATTGTCCTGGTCTCTAACCTGAGCTGCTATTAACCTGCGATTTCTGAGGCTGGTTACTCGGATAAACTTATCCTCCGCAGCAGAGGTGACTCTTGGTCTTCCTTTCCTGGGCGGGCCTCATGTGAGCCAGTTTCTTTGTAGCGTTTGATGGTTTTTGCCACTGCACTTGGGGACACTTTCAAAGTTTTCCCAATTTTTCGGACTGACTGACCTTCATTTCTTAAAGTAATGATGGCCACTCTTTTTTCTTTACTTAGCTGCTTTTTTCTTGCCATAATACAAATTCTAACAGTCTATTCAGTAGGACTATCAGCTGTGTATCCACAAGACTTCTGCACAACACAACTGATGGTCCCAACACCATTTATAAGGCAAGAAATCCCACTTATTAAACATGACAGGGCACACCTGTGAAGTGAAAACCATTTCTGATGACTACTTCTTGAAGCTCATCTTGAGAATGCCAAGAGTGTGCAAAGCAGTAATCAAAGCAAAACATGGCTACTTTGAAGAACCTAGAATATAAGACATATTTTCAGTTGTTTCACACTTTTTTGTTAAGTATTCCATTTCACATGTGTTAATTCATAGTTTTGATGCCTTCAATGTGGATCTATCTATTTTTTCAAGATGGCTGCCACATATGTAGTTGATGGGAGGTATGTATCGCATAGGTAGTTATCCTCTGTGATGTAAGCCCAGGTGTAAGCTCTAATATACCTAGTGCTAAGAGAGTTCTTAGGACGCTTCAGGGCCAGGTTTTACTAGCAGCCGGAGAGATGGACGAGTCTGGCTGCTAGCATACCCCCACCCATGGTTTTCGTGCATTTGTTAAAATAGAGACTGTTTGTCTCAAAAATGGTCTGTGTGTGGAGGTTGCTATACCTCCAGTGGGACTCGTGTGGAAAGGAACCATATACAGTGCCTTGCGAAAGTATTCGGCTCCCTTGAATTTTTCAAACTTTACGCACTTTTCAGGCTTCAAACATAAAGATAAAAAATGTAATGTTATGGTGAAGAATCAACAACAAGTGGTACACAATTGTGAAGTTGAACAAAATTAGTTGCTTATTTTAAACTTTTTTAAAAAAATAAATAACTGAAAAGTGGGGAGTACAATATTATTTGTCCCCTTTACTTTCAGTGCAGCAAACTGACTCCAGAAGTTCATTGAGGATCACTGAATGATCCAATGTTGTCCTAAATGACTGATGATGATGATAAATATAAGCCACCTGTGTGTAATCAAGTCTCCTGCTCTGTGATAGTCTCAATGTTTTGTTTAAAGGGCAGATAGCATCATGAAGACCGAGGAACACAACAGGCAGGTCCGTGATACTGTTGTGGAGAAGTTTAAAGCCGGATTTGGTTACAAAAAGATTTAAAAACTTTAAACATCCAAAGGAGCATTGCGCAAGTGATCATATTAAAATGGAAGAAGTATCTTACCACTGCAAATCTACCAAGACCTGGCCGTCCATCAAAATTTTCTTCTCAAACAAGGAGAAGACTGATCAAAGATGCAGCCAAGAGGCCCATGATCACTCTGGATGAACTGCAGAGATCTACAGCTGAGGTGGGAGAGTCTGTCCATAGGACAACAATCAGTAGTACACTGCATATATCTGGCCTTTATGGAAGAGTGGCAAGGAGAATTTCTCAAAGATACCCATAAAAATTGTCGTTTAGAGTTTGCCACAAGCCACCTGGGAGACACACCAAACATGTGGAAAAAGGTGCTCTGGTTTGATGAAACCAAAATCCAACTATTTGGGCACAATGCCAAACGATATATTTGGCATAAAAGCAACACAGCTCATCACCCTGAACACACCATCCCAACTGTCAAACATCGTGGTGGCAGCATCATGGTTTGGGCCTGCTTTTCTTCAGCAGGGACAGGGAAGATGGTTAAAATTGATGGGAAGATGGATGGAGCCAAATACACCGAGTGGGCAATCCCGCTGGAACATTGGGTCCTCCATCCCCGCTCCCCCCAACCTTAGGGCTAGGGACACAGCCCTTAATGGGGTAAAGTGCATTGCTGTTAGGGCAAAGTCCATGACTAAAGGGACAAAGTCTATGATGGGGTTGGGGCAACAGTCCATGGGGCAAAGTTACAGGCAGCAAATTCATTTGGGCACCACACATCACAATTCACATTACATCAATACGATTGGTGTGTTCAGGGCGGAACATTGACAGAATGTCCACCTCCTTACAGTATCACTAAACTGTTCAGTGCCAGTTTGATATTTATAGTGGTTAAGTCCCCTATATCACTGCATATATTGTTCATTATATATATTGGGGTTGATGGTCATTTTAAGATCTGTCACATATGTATAAATCCAATGGCAAAAATGCTTTATTCATCTTTAAAACACCTTGAGATTAGTTAATTCTACCTATATAGGGCCATTTCTGCCTAGAAGTGAAAAAAAAAATATAAAAACAGAATACAAGCCTTGTTTTGTCAGTTTGCAAATAATTCTGCAATTTCTAAAAAATTCTTGCAGAAATGTGAGAATTGCAGTACTTATACACTTTGGCCTACTCCATCTTTTGGCTGCCTTGTTGGAATGGTGGCATCTTTTGACATGTCACTTTAACAAGTCAGATACATTTAAGAAAGATTTCCTTTTAATTCCCGGCAAATGTGAAGAGAGCAAGTGATTAATTTTATAGTGTGATGAGAAAGCATAAAATGGGCTTAAAAATGCTTTTGTAGTAACACTTGCTAAACACTTTTCACAATCTGAGATTCAGTTTTTATCACCGAGAAGAAAACCAGTTTGAGCTGATTTAGACGTTCTCATTCCGCATTTTCTCATTAGAAAGCACATTCTCATACTCGTTCAGCAGGGATTGTTCTAATCTTTTTCTCATCCTTTGAGGTCAATAAATATCTGTGTTTTTTTCTTTCATGCTGTTTCGTGAGCAGCTGTAATAAAGGGAAGGTTGTATTAGAGAGTTTGTCAAGTGAAATTCAGCGATAGAACCATTTTATTAAGACACTGCAAAACCCTTTAGATTAATCATCGTTGGACCCATTTATGTAAAGCATAAAGGACTGAAGAAGGACAACTTGGGATATAGATACAATATGTAGATGAACTATATACCTCCATTAATCTCTTTTTACTTAAAGGTCACAAGTCTAATATTTTGTTTAATTTGTGGAATATCCATAGGCAAAAATTGAATTTTTAGCTGCTGTGTAGATTAGGGACAATCTCCCATCAGTCACATCTAGTAAATTACGATTTTGTGATGACCTTTGAGGTTCTTTTTTTCAGATCGTGCCATCTTTATCACCTCCATATTATTATTTGCACAGTTATCAATATAAATAATTATTTCTTCGATATAAACTTAAGATGTTCTGATAAAATATTAGACAGACCATGACCACCCTAATCAGGTGTTTAAAGGTAACCAATCACCAGGATTTTCATATATAAGCTAAAGCCAGTGCTATACTGGCACTATCAGGCTGATTCTCTACATACCTGTAGTGGGCAGCTCGGATATATAGGTTTTGAAATCCAAGAAAGTAAATTTTATAAAATCATCAACTTCTTGAGTGACAGCAGCAGCTGAGGAGCAGATAATATCTGGGGGGGGGGTATTCATAATTATCCCCTCCCCCTTTAGAAATAGCATAAGTATTATACAATTGATTTAATTCTTGACTTGCAGGACCTGTGTGAGGTCATACCCATGTGACCAAAAGAGGCGGGGCCTCATCCAACAAAAAAAATGTTGCTTCCTGGTATCAGCTTTATTGGCTGAAGCCCCGCCTCTTCTGGTCACATGGTATGACCTCAGCACAGATCCTGCAAGTCAAAATTAAATCAATTGAATAATACTTATGCTAATTCTAACAGAGGGAGGGGATAACTGTGAATATTCCCCCCAGATATTATCTGATCCTCAGCTGCTGTCACTCAAAAGGTTGATGATTTTATAAACTTTAATTTCTTGGATTTCAAAACCTAGACCACTAAAAGTATGTAGAGGATCAGCCTGATAGTGTTGGTATAGCACTGGCTTTAGGCTATATAGAAAAATCCTGGTGATTGGTTCCTTTCTTGCAAATTATTGACAAGACTTAAGGGTGCTTTACACGCTGCAACATCGCTAGTGATTGCTAGCGATGTCAAGTGCGATAGCACCCGCCCCCGTCGTTCGTGCGACATTTGGTGCTCGCTGCTGCAGCGAACATTATCGCTACAGCAGAGTCACACGAACATACCTTGTCAGCGACGTCGCTGTGACCACCGAACAATCCCTCCTTCAAGGGGGAGGTGCATTCGGCGTCATAGCGACGTCACTGCGGCGTCACTAAGCGGCCGGCCAATAGAAGCAGAGGGGCGGAGATGAGCGGGACGTAACATCCCGTCCACCTCCTTCCTTCCGCATTGCTGGTGGACGCAGGTAAGGAGATGTTCGTCGTTCCTACGGTGTCACACATAGCGATGTGTGCTGCTGCAGGAACGACGAACAACATTGTACCTGTGGCAGCAGCGATATTAAGGAAAGGAGTGACATGTCAACGATCCCCGTTTTTGAACGATTTTGCGATCGTTTATCGTCGCTCCTTGGTGTCACACGCTGCGATGTCGCTACCGGCGCCGGATGTGCATCACTAACGACGTGACCCTGACGATATATCGGTAGCAATGTCGCAGTGTGTAAAGCACCCTTAAGTTTCATAGAACATTTTTTTTAACCCATAACATGAAATTAAAATTAATAATAAAACTTTCATTATAAAATATTCAGTTATACTCAAATTAGTTGATGCAAAAATGAATAGACCCCTTCAGGAATTACTGCACCTTGTATTTGTATAACCTCCATGATTTTTAATAATTGCACCAAGTCTTTTAGAAATGGAATCAGGGGCGTAACGACCGCGGTCGCAGCGGTCGCCATCGCGACCGGGCCCGGGCAGTTTGGGGCCCGCGGGGACCCGACAGATCAGCAGCCAGCTCCTCTCAGTGAGAGAGAAGCTGCGCTGATCTGTCACAGTGCACGCGCCCACTATATGACCCGCTGCCGCCCCCGACACCGGGCCCTCCTGCCCGATGTCAGCGGCGGCACCGGGGCCCCCCTCCCCCGTCACCGCGCACAGTAATAATGAAGCATAGAGCGGCCAGCGCCGCTCTGCATCATCATACTCCCCCTGTGCCTGCGCGGTGACGTCACTCCTGTGCGACTGCTGTGCTGAGTGCACAGAGCGCAGGGAGGGAGGACGCCGACCGGAGCACCGGGAGAGAGAGGAGGACGAGCAGCAGTGGAAGGAGGAGAGCAGGGAGTACAGCAGCAGTGGAACAAGGAGACGTCAGGACAGAGCAGCAGTGGAAGGAGAAGATCGGTGAGTACTTGTTTTTTTTTTTTTATATATATAAAGTGAGTACACGGTGGTCAGAGGCCTGGGGTGGGGAGGCTGCATGATACTGTATATGGAGGCCTGGGGTGGGGAGGCTGTATGATACTGTACATGGAGGCCTGGGGTGGGGAGGCTGCATGATACTGTACATGGAGCCTCCATGTACAGTATCATGCAGCCTCCCCACCCCAGGCCTCCATGTACAGTATCATGCAGCCTCCCCACCCCAGGCCTCCATGTACAGTATCATGCAGCCTCCCCACCCCAGGCCTCCATGTACAGTATCATGCAGCCTCCCCACCCCAGGCCTCCATGTACAGTATCATGCAGCCTCCCCAACCCAGGCCTCCATGATGGAGGCCTGGGTTGGGGAGGCTGCATGATACTGTACATGGAGGCCTGGGGTGGGGAGGCTGCATGATACTGTACATGGAGAACTGGGGTGGGGAGGCTGCATGATACTGTACATGGAGGCCTGGGGTGGGGAGGCTGTATGATACTGTACATGGAGGCCTGGGGTGGGGAGGCTGCATGATACTGTACATGGAGGCCTGGGGTGGGGAGGCTGCATGATACTGTACATGGAGGCCTGGGGTGGGGAGGCTGTATGATACTGTACATGGAGGCCTGGGGTGGGGAGGCTGCATGATACTGTACATGGAGGCCTGGGGTGGGGAGGCTGCATGATACTGTACATGGAGGCCTGGGGTGGGGAGGCTGCATGATACTGTACATGGAGGCCTGGGGTGGGGAGGCTGCATGATACTGTACATGGAGGCCTGGGGAGACTGCATTATACTGTACATGGAGGCCTGGGGAGGCTGGCAGCATTATTATAGATGGAGGCCTGGGGAGGCTGGCAGCATTATTATACATGAGCCCTGGGGAGGCTGGCAGCATTATTATACATGAGGCCTGGGGAGGCTGGCTGCATTATTATACATGAGGCCTGGGGAGGCTGGCTGCATTATTATACATGGAGGCCTGGGGAGGCTGGCTGCATTATTATACATGGAGGCCTGGGGAGGCTGGCTGCATTATTATACATGGAGGCCTGGGGAGGCTGGCTGCATTATTATACATGGAGGCCTGGGGAGGCTGGCTGCATTATTATACATGAGGCCTGGGGAGGCTGGCTGCATTATTATACATGGAGGCCTGGGGAGGCTGGCTGCATTATTATACATGGAGGCCTGGGGAGGCTGGCTGCATTATTATACATGGAGGTCTGGGGAGGCTGGCTGCATTATTATACATGGAGGTCTGGGGAGGCTGGCTGCATTATTATACATGGAGGCCTGGGGAGGCTGGCTGCATTATTATACATGGAGGCCTGGGGAGGCTGGCTGCATTATTATACATGGAGGCCTGGGGAGGCTGGCTGCATTATTATACATGAGGCCTGAGGAGGCTGGCTGCATTATTATACATGGAGGTCTGGGGAGGCTGGCTGCATTATTATACATGGAGGCCTGGGGAGGCTGGCTGCATTATTATACATGGAGGTCTGGGGAGGCTGGCTGCATTATTATACATGGAGGCCTGGGGAGGCTGGCTGCATTATTATACATGGAGGCCTGGGGAGGCTGGCTGCATTATTATACATGGAGGCCTGGGGAGGCTGGCTGCATTATTATACATGGAGGCCTGGGGAGGCTGGCTGCATTATTATACATGAGGCCTGGGGAGGCTGGCTGCATTATTATACATGGAGGCCTGGGGAGGCTGGCTGCATTATTATACATGGAGGCCTGGGGAGGCTGGCTGCATTATTATACATGGAGGTCTGGGGAGGCTGGCTGCATTATTATACATGGAGGTCTGGGGAGGCTGGCTGCATTATTATACATGGAGGCCTGGGGAGGCTGGCTGCATTATTATACATGGAGGCCTGGGGAGGCTGGCTGCATTATTATACATGGAGGCCTGGGGAGGCTGGCTGCATTATTATACATGAGGCCTGAGGAGGCTGGCTGCATTATTATACATGGAGGTCTGGGGAGGCTGGCTGCATTATTATACATGGAGGCCTGGGGAGGCTGGCTGCATTATTATACATGGAGGCCTGGGGAGGCTGGCTGCATTATTATACATGGAGGCCTGGGGAGGCTGGCTGCATTATTATACATGGAGGCCTGGGGAGGCTGGCTGCTATATTATACATGGAGGCCTGGGAGGCTGGCTGCTATATTATACATGGAGGCCTGGAGAGGTTGGCTGCATTATTATATATGGAGGCCTGGTGAGGCTGCATAATAAACATGAAGGACACCTTATACATTGAATATAGAGGTGTAATATACATAGAGGTCTATGAGGCTGCATTATACTGGAGGTCTATAGGGCTGCATTAAAATGGAGGTCGGGGGGGGGGCTGTATAATACAAAATGAAGGGACACCTTATACATGGAATATAGGGGTGAATTATACATGGAGGAGTATGGGGCTGCATAATACCATCTGAAGTTTTATGGGGTTGTGTTATAATACATATAGGACTATGGGGGCTGCATTATAATATATGGAGGACTATGGAGGCTACCTTATACATGGACTATGGAAGTGCATTATAAAACATGGAGGACTATGTGGTGCAGTATAATATATGGAGAACTATGGGGTGAATTTTAATACATGGAGAACTATGGGAAATGCATTATAATTGAAGGGCTACTTTATACATGGAGGATTATGGGGGTGCATTATAATATATGGAGGGCTATGTATCTGCATTCTAATATATGAAGGGTTATGTGAGACCCTTTATACAATTATTTGGAAGGCTATGTGGGGGCTGTTATAGTATTTTGAGAACTTTATACAGGGGGGACAAAGATACAAGTATGGGATGGAAATGTTTTGTGCTGAGGGAAAAAGGCTCTTTCCCTCAGCAGCCAACTTTCCCATGCTCTGCTATACATCTCTCAGCACCCAGCTTTCCCATGTTCTGATATACATCTCTCAGCACCCAGCTTTCCCATGTTCTGCTATACATCTCTCAGCACCCAGCTTTCCCATGTTCTGATATACATCTCTCAGCACCCAGCTTTCCCATGTTCTGATATACATCTCTCAGCACCCAGCTTTCTCATGCTCTGATATGGGAAAGCTGGGTGCTGAGGACAAGATAAATATCAGAACATAGGAAAGCTGGGTGCTGATAGAGGGATTTCAGGGTGCTGTGGGTGAGAGCCAAGTGTCAGCGTCATTATCCTGTACCCCGAGTGTCAGTGTCATTATCCCTTACCCCATACCTCCCAACCGTCCCGGATACAGCGGGACTTTCACGCTTTACGTTGTTTGTCCCGTTGCCACGATCGGGACGGCCGGCTCCTGGGCTCCGCCCACCCACTCTCTCTCCGCCTCCCTGCTTTTCCCTCCTACCATCCCAGTAGACGTGGCATAACAGAGAGGAGCGCTGCCTGTGCTGCTGCTGGTACAGTAAAATCTCCCCAGCGCTGATTTCCCTCCCTCCCCCCTCCTCACCCCCGGCCGGAGCCTCTCTGTGCGGTCGGCCGGCCGCCTGTCTGTGCGGTCGGCCGGCCGCCTGTCTGTGCGGGCGCCCCCTGGCCGCCTGTCTGTGCGGGCGCCCCCCGGCCGCCTGTCTGTGCGGGCGCCCCCCGGCCGCCTGTCTGTGCGGGCGCCCCCCGGCCGCCTGTCTGTGCGGGCGCCCCCCTGCCGCTTGTCTGTGCGGGCGCCCCCCTGCCGCCTGTCTGTGCGGGCGCCCCCCTGCCACCTGTCTGTGAAGGCGACCGGCCACCTCACTGTGTGGGCGACCGGCCGCCTCACTGTGGCTGCCTGCGTGTCCATGCTGGAGGCCCGCCGGCTGCCTGCGTGTCCATGCTGGAGGCCCGCCGGCTGCCTGCGTGTCCATGCTGGAGGCCCGCCGGCTGCCTGCGTGTCCATGCTGGAGGCCCGCCGGCTGCCTGCGTGTCCATGCTGGAGGCCCGCCGGCTGCCTGCGTGTCCATGCTGGAGGCCCGCCGGCTGCCTGCGTGTCCATGCTGGAGGCCCGCCGGCTGCCTGCGTGTCCATGCTGGAGGCCCGCCGGCTGCCTGCGTGTCCATGCTGGAGGCCCGCCGGCTGCCTGCGTGTCCATGCTGAATGGGTGTGGATGGGGAGTGGATATGGGCGTGACTGTGAAATGGGTGTGGTTAGGGGGCGTGGCCTAAAAATTTGCCGCGGCGCGCGTAGCGCGCCGCAAACTTTGTCCTTCTTTTCCTTCTTTAAAAGTTGGGAGGTATGCCTTACCTCAAGTGTCTGTGTATGTGGAGGGGGGGCCCAGGTCTAAACTTTGCACCGGGGCCCATCCAACTCTAGTTACGCCACTGAATGGAATGAACAAGTTGGTGACATATTGCAACATCTTTTTCCATTCTTCAAGAACAACATCTTTTAGAGCCTGGATGCTGGCTTGAGAATAATGCTGAATTTGTACCTTCAGAACTCCTTATAGGCAGGAACGTTGCTAGGCAATAGATCTGGGCCTTGGCCCCAGATCATCAGAGCACTGCCCCGAATCTCACAGCCCTGCATAGAGCAGCTCCATGGTTACCTGAGCAGCTCCTATTCCCTGCACCCTGGTCTCCTCCTGAACATATGTCTCAGAAGGAGCCCAGGATGGTGGACCTATATACCAGGAAGGGTCCAAAGATGTGAGACATATACACCAGGATAGGGTACATACACTGACAAGCAAAAGGGTAACAATGTTTTGAAGTATTGACTCTTAGGCTCCATATCTCACCATTCGTGATTAGCAAACGTGCTTGTCACTGCCTGATACTCGATTGAGTATTGCCATGCTCAGGTACTCTCGTTACTTGATAGAATATTGCAGGTACTCTAGCGCCATGCTCAAGTCCCTGCACCGCATGTTTTGTGGCTGTTAGACAGCCAATCAACATAAGGGTATTGCGTGCCATACTCGGTAATGTTCTAGCCATGTTGGCTACTGGTATTAATGCAATTGTCTGGCAGCATCACATTTTCAGGCCTTATATGAGATGCATTGTCCTCTGGAACCATTTCAAGAAGAGTTGATCTAGGAGGGAGAGCTTAGATTAGAGCAGGCAAATAGGCAGTCTTTAATTTTTATTGCAGTACATTGTATGTTGTACACTTTCAACATTTAGTGACTTCACATGGCACTAAAGGGTGTTTTTAGCCTTGTTTAACCTAATTAATAAATAAGTAATTAAAAATAGAATGGTGTCTCCCCTATTTATTATAACCAGTCAAAGTAAAGCAGACAGCCTGATATTACAAGCTGGGAAGGTCCATAGTTATTTGACCCTTCCCAGCCTAAAAATATCGGCTCACAGCGGCCCTAGAATTGACCCATCACATTCAATGTGCCAATTCTGGGGCTCTGCACTGCTTTTTCCAATTGCCCTGAAGCGGTAGTAATCTTGGTAATATTTTGGGGGGTTGATATGAGTTGTGTAGTCTCAGTTGGCAAGAAGCCCTGGCATTAGTAATGAAGAGGCTTCTATCAGATACCGCATTACTAACCAGTAGAAAAAATCAAAACAAACACATACAGGAAAAAATAGTTTATTTGACAAAGTCTCCCCCATGATTTCCTTTGTTCACCAGTTTATTAACAAAAATGTTCCCATAAAGTTCCGTCATAGTCCACATTCCCTGAATGCAGCTCTGGAGTCTGTGAATAGCAGTAAAGTACAGCTATTTACAGAAATCAGGTTAGTATAATAAAAAAAGAGAACTTAACATACAGATAAGCACACCACTGATAAAAAAGTAAAACGTTTATTGGTAGCACAAAGCACATGGTTAAAAACAATAAAATCCTAATGCCTGCACCAATGTATATAATCCCCAAACAATATATGGCTATGTGCGCACAGTGCGTTTTTCGCAGCGTTTTTGCGCGTTTTTCGGGTGCGTTTTTGGCCTCAAAACTGCATGACTTTGCTTCCCCAGCAAAGTCTATGAGTTTTCAATTTTGCTGTCAGCACACAACTGTTTTTTTAAGCTGCATTTTTGAACTTAACCCCTTAACGACCCATGACGTACTGGGTATGTCATGGATCGTGTGCCGGTAAGCCCCGCCCCCTGCCGCCGGCAGGCGGCGGCGATCCGCGCACATATCAGCTGTTATCAACAGCTGACATGTGTGCCTGCTAGCCGCAGGTGGAATCGCTTCCACCCGCGGCCATTAACCCCTTACATTTCGCTGCCAAAATCTTGGCAGCGATATGTATATGGGCGCCGCCATGACAGTGACTTACCCCGCCCCCACCGGAAGTCACGTGACATGATCACGTGACTTTCGGCGGTTGCCATGGTAGCACAAGGTCATGTGATGACGCCTGTAGCTAACATGACTCACTTCCTCTCAATGCCGGAATACAGCCGGCATTGAAAGTGAAGCAGCAAATCTGCAGTTCTCAGCTCTGTAGCTGAGATCTGCAGATAGTGCAGAGCGATCGGATTGCTGATCGCGATAGCCCCCTAGGGGGACTAGTAAAATAAAAAAAAAAGTAAAAAAAAAAAGTTTTAAAAAATTAAAAAAAAATAAAAAAAACCTAAAAGTTCAAATCACCCCCCTTTCACCCCATTGAAAATTAAAGGGTTAAAAAAATAAAAAATACACACATTCAGAAATGCCCGATCTATCAAAATATAAAATCAATAAATCTGATCAGTAAACGGCGTAGCGGCAAAAAAATTCCAAACGCCAAAATTACGTTTTTTGGTCGCCGCAAATTTTGCGCAAAATGCAATAACAGGCGATCAAAACGTAGCATCTGCGCAAAAATGGTACCGTTAAGAACGTCAGGTCGAGACGCAAAAAATAAGCCATTACTGAGCCTCAGAACCTGAAAAATGAGAACGCTACGGGTTTTGGAAAATGGCGCAAAAACGTGCGCCGCGTTTTTTGGACAAGCTTGTGAATTTTTTTTAACCCCTTAGATACAAGTAAACCTATACATGTTTGGTGTCTACAAACTCGCACCGACCTGAGGCATCACATAGATACCTCAGTTTTACCATATAGTGAACACGGTGAATAAAATATCCCAAAAACTATTGTACAATCCCACTTTTTTTGCAATTTTTCCGCACTTGGAATTTTTTTGCCGTTTTCCAGTACACTATATGGTAAAACTTATGGTTTCATTTAAAAGTACAACTCGTCCTGCAAAAAACAAGCCCTCATATGGCAAGATTGATGGAAAAATAAAAAAGTTACGCCTCTCGGAAGAAGGGGAGCAAAAAACAAAAACGCAAAAACGGAAAGTGCCCGGGGGCTGAAGGGGTTAAAAAAAAAAATGGAGATGTCAATTCTTTCCTGCGTTTCCCCCCCCCCATGCAATGCATTGGAAAACCGCAGAAAAACGCAGAGATCAAAAACGCAGCAAAACGCAGCCAAAAACACACCAAATCACGGTAAAAACACATGCGTTTTTTGTCGCGTTTTTTGACGCGGGTACGTTTTTGTGCGTTTTTAGAGGCCAAAAACGCAGCATCAAAAAAACGCAGCGTGTGCACATAGCCTATGTATATCCAGAACAATCCTGTTAGTCCACAAAGACCTGGAGGGTTGTTAACTTAATGATTAGTTGTAACCTTAGTGATTTACAATATAAAGAATTTAGTATCTGTATGAGCTAATTCACATTGGCAGGAGCTGGCGGATCTGATGAGAGTTGTTGTCACTACCCATTGCCTGTGAATAGCTGTATTTTACTGCTATGCACAGTTGCTAGAGCTGCATTCTGGGAATGTGGACTATGATGAACCTTGTGGGAACATTTTTGATGATAAATTGGTGAATGAGGGATAGTGTTTTTTTCCTGTGTGTGTTTTTTTTATTACTGGGTTAGTAATAGGGGTGTCTGATAGACACCTCTCCATTACTAAACCCTGGATTTGGTGCCAGTTGACATCAGCCCCCCAAAATATTTCCCAATTGTCACTGCACCAGGGCAACCAGGAAGAGGCAAGCAAAGGGCCAGAATTGGAATCTAACGTGATGTGCTAATTGTTAGGCTGCTGCAGGCTGGTATTTTTAGGCTAGGAAAGGCCAAATAACCATGGACCTTCCCAGTCTGATAAAATCAGCCCCTTGCTGTCTGCTTTACCTTGGCTGGTTATAAAAAATAGGGGCACCCAATGTAATTTTTTAAACGTTTGTTCACAGCAGTGACCTGGGAGTCACAGCTGTATCCATGTATCTTCCTCATGCTGTTCCCATTCCATTTGAGTGCTGCTTTTACCAAATTTACCCAATATACCATGAAGTAGCCCATGATGGGGGACATATATACCTAGACAGGGGCCAGGAGTTCTGGATGGGGGATATTAGTATAAGATGTGGTACATTACTGCATAATGAAGCGGAAGGAGGACAACATGTATTTAGTACACTACAAGGGCCTATAGATCTGACCAACATGAAGGTGGTGTTGGGGGGTTGGGAGCACAGGTCCAAATTTTCACAGGTGCCCATCGGACTCTAATTACATCACTGGCTGTTACATACATTGATCAGCTATATCATTAAAGTCAGTGAATAACATTGGTTATCTCATGACAATGGAACCTGTCAAAAGGTGTCATGTATTTAGCAGTAGCCATTTCTCAAGCATCATGTGTTGAAAGAAGGAAAAATAAGCAAGGGTGTGGAACTAAGCAACTTAGACAAAGGCCAAAAATTATTATTAGAAAACTGGGTTAGAGCTTCTCCAAAACAGCAGGCCTTATGAGGTATTCCTATTATTACACTAGTTAGTACCAAAAGTGGTCGAAAGGAGAACTGGTGAACCAATAATATGGTCATGGGCATCCAAGGCACATGTTGAGGAAAGTCTGGCCTTTCTGTTCTAATCCTACAAAAGAGTTAATTTAGCAAAAAATTAGAAATTACTGAAAAAATTAGTGCAGGCTACGACTTTAATAAAAAGTTGCATAGACAATTATCTTCAAATTGCAATTTATATAAATTCTAAGTGCATACTTGAGTAGAGCAGACTAAACCAAGCCCAGGGATGCCTCCTGAGAATAGTTACACCACCCTCTATGGAAGATGGACATGCATGCAATAGTTATATTGAGAGAGAAACCCTACCAAAGTTGTGGGATCTGAATTTCAATTCTACATTCATGACATTCCTCTGAGTACTGGTCAGCAACACACTCCACACATCTTAGGGAAAGTTTTTCTCTATCAATGCATTTCAGAGCATCAGCTGCCATAGCGCCTAGCTCTCGTAGAATGCCATCATAAAGGCCAAACCAACGGTCTTACTCAGCTGTCAGCCCTGGAGCTATATAGTTTCCTCACTGCATTGCATCGCTGCCTGGCAGCAGAAAGAATGTGACAAAGACAGAGAGGGCCAAACAGCGGCAGGGGGAACACAAGAGTCTGAGTGGGCATAGTGTAAGGATGTGGAGGAAAGTCATATTTAGATTTTGAAATGTTTCAGTCTCAGTGTTTGGCACCAAATCTAGTGTATGCCCTTGGCTGGTACACACTGTCACCAGATAGGGGGGGTGATCCTTTTGCTGTTATACAATAAGGTCCAGAAATATTTGGACAGTGACTTTATCTCCATGATTCCAGCTCTGCAGGCCACTATTTTTTATTTAAAATTAAACAGCTGAGATGCAAGTGAAGTGCAGACTTTCAGGTTTAATTGGATGGGTTGAACAAAAATAAACCCGGGAAAGGTTTAGGAATTGCAACAATTTTTTTACAAAGCTTTCTCATTTCAGGGGCTCAATAGCAATTGGATAAATTAATTTTACCATAAATCAAATGTTCATTTTTAATACTTTATAGAGAATCATTTGCAGGCAATGCCTGCCTAAAGTCTGGATGTCATGGATGTCACTAAACCAGTGGCGGACATACCGCTGCTGCAGCCGATGCAGCTGCACTGAGCCCGGAGGTTCAGGGGGTCCTTGCTGGCCGATTAGTAATGCGGGCAATCTGCCTGTTGTCCAGAGCTTGAGGTTCCGGGGGGCCCTTGGCCATATTGCCCTCACCACATGTAGCGTCCTGGGCAGGGAGTGATCCTCCAGCTCTGCAAAGTGTAGGCAGCAGAATGCAGGAATATGTCTTCTGCTCCCTGCTGGGCACTGTCTCTGTGACACAGACGCGTCTGTTCTGATCATTCTTTGCTGACCTCAGACTGTTGTTTGAATACCCCTCTGCTTGCTGCCTCTACTTGATTTGATGTGGTATTTCACCCTTGGACCGTTACCTGACATCTAAGTTGACTCCCTTTTTTCATTACTTGCATTCCTGGAAACCTGACTCTGGAACGTTACCTGACCATGTCTCAGTTGACTCCCTTTATTTTACGTGCTCTCCTGGAAACCAGAACCTGGACAGTTACCTGACTACACCTCTGTAAACTCTTGTAATCATCCAAAACTCCTCCTGGTACCTGACCTTAGCTTATCTGACTACTTTTCCTTCTAACTTACACGTAACTAGTGTCACAACATGTAAGCACCATTGGGCTGAGATCTGATAATTGACTTGGCCATTGCAGAATATTCCACTTTCTTGCCTTAAAAATTCCTAGGTTGGTTCGCAGTATGTTTTGGGTCATTGTCCATCTGTACTGTAAAGCGCTGTCCAATCAACCTTGCTGCATTTGATTGAATCTGAGCAGAAA
The DNA here is from genome assembly GCF_048569485.1 of Anomaloglossus baeobatrachus. Classification (NCBI taxonomy): domain Eukaryota; kingdom Metazoa; phylum Chordata; class Amphibia; order Anura; family Aromobatidae; genus Anomaloglossus; species Anomaloglossus baeobatrachus. The sequence continues at coordinate 136,190,238 of NC_134354.1, forward strand.
GTATAGCCCTGTATACTTCAGAATTCATCCGGCTGCTTCTGTCTTCAGTCACATCATCAGTAAACACTATTGACCCAGTGCCATTGGAAGTCATACATGCTTGGTCATCATACAGCCTCCACCATTTTTTTTCCAGAGGATGTAGTGTGCTTTGGATCATGAGCCGTTCCAAGCCTTCTCCATACTTTTTTTTTTCCATCATTCTAGTAAAGGTTGATCTTAGCTTAACCTGTTCACAGACCGTTTTTCCAGAACATGGCTAGCTTCTTTAGATGTGTTTTGGCAAATCTGCCCTTTCTAATCTGCCCTTTCTAGTTTTAAGGCTGACTATTGGTTTGCACCTCGTGGTGAACCCACTGTATTCGCTCTCATGAAGTCTTCCCTTTATGGTAGAGTAAGATCTTGAAACACCTAATTACTGGAGAGTGTTCTTCACTTGGGTGGATGTTGTTGAGGGATTTTTCTTCACCATAGAAAGGATTCTGAGATCATCCATCACTGTTGTCTTCCGTGGACATCCGGGCCTTTTTGCGTTCCCAAGCTCACCAGTGTGCTTTTTTTTCCAGAATGTACCAAGCTGTTGATTTGGCCACTCCTAAAATGTCTGCTATCTCTCTGATGGATTTCTGTTTTTCAGCCTAATGATGATCTGTTTCTCTTCTATTGAGAGCTCCTTTGACCACATGTTGTGGGTCCAGAGCAGCAGTTTCCAAATTCAAATGCCACACCAAAAATCAGCTCCAGACTTTGTACCTGCTTAATTGATGATTGATTAATGAGGGAGTAGCCCATGCAGACCATTAAAGAGCTTTTGAGATAATTGTCCAATTACATTTTGTCCCTTGAAAAAGAGCAGGCTACACATTAAAAAGCTGTAACTCCTAAACCCTTACTTCATTTAGGATGTGAATGCTCTCAATCTAAAAGCTGAGAGTCTGCGCATATAAGTGTATCTTGAATATCTGGTAAACAGCTAAAATGACAAAACAACTTGTGTCACTGTCCAAATATTTCTGGACCTAATGGCATTTTTGTACTATATTCTCACATTAGGCAGTGTACTACAAAAGCTATGACTCAACTTGAATTAAATTGTGCACTACACTGAGTGTAGTGCACGGCCACGAACCGGGAAAGCACGTCAAGATTATCCCCTTAATCTTGATGCGCTTTCCTGGTACTTGACCCCGGAACATTTGACTATCCTGCTTCTCAACCTTTTTATATAGTGATTAGCATTACAGCAATGGCTGCAGCTCACGAGTGGTTGTTCTTTGGCTGCAGTCGTCACATGACACAGAAAGTCACGTCAGTTGCTGGAGCAAGTACAAGTGTGCTATTTTGGTGTGCTACGAATGTAGTTCAAGTTACATATGTCTGTTGTTCCTCCTATGGTTTCTGAAAAATGCAATGCTTGGTGGGCAAAGACAGTGGCTTATATAGGGGGACGGAAGTTATTAGCCACAGGCACAGCTAGTGAGGGGAATAGGGGGGAGCCCTCAGGTTGCCTAATGGGGTGGCGTGAGGTATCTCAAAAACGGTGGCATTTTGCCACCCTCTGGCACTTGGATTTGCCAATTCTCTGAGCTGGTTGTCAGACTAACAACCAGCAAGGAGAACATACAAGATGCCACTTCCAGTACTCAATTGAACTTTTGTCTTTCATGCATAAGTACAATTGAAACATTGGCTGTTGGCACTTTCAGGGTCAGGGCCACGTCAACAACGTGATCAGGTGACATGATCACACTACTGACATCAATACTGTGCCATGGAGCAGGACAGTTGGTGAGAAGTAAGAGCTGCAATGGAACCAAAGATACAAAGGATTTTGGGGGACGGTATAAGAGGAAAATATTGTTAGGGGACAATATGGGGGAAAGGTATAAGAAGACAGTATGAGGGAGGAAAGTGTTAAGGAAAAGTATGGGTGAGAAAATTGTCAGGGGACAGGATAGAAGAGTAAAGTATAAGGGGACAGTATCTTGGAAGAAAAGTGTAATTGAACAGATGGGGGGAGAAAAGTGTGAGGAGATAGTATGGGGTAGACAAGCGTGAGGGAATAGCATGAGGGGAGAAAAATGTGAGGGGACCGTATTAGGAAGAAATGTATGAGGAGACAAAATTTCAGAGGAACAGTGTAAGGAAACAAGTGTGTGTGTGTGTGTACGGAAGGTGAAAAATGTGAGGGGACGTATGGTGAGATATATTAGGGGACATACTGAGAGCTGGGTTGCCAACCATCCAGAACTTCCAGGACAGTTTCTAAAAATAGGACACTTTTCTGCCATCACCACTGCCACCGCTGTTCCAGCACTATATGGTCCTCTATGAGCAGGCGTCTTCTCCTCTCCTCCTCTGCCTCTGTGTTTAATCCTCACATCACCACCATTCTGATACTGCTTAATGCTGAATGTGACGCCCTCCACTTACCCTCTACCCTGACGGCTGTCCCTGTGACCCGTATACCTCTGCGTCTCTATTATAAGCAACTACCTTGAGAAAGGTCTGATAAACCGAAACGTTGGTTTGTTGCTTTTGTGTCAGGGTTCACATTTTGCAATTTTTGTCGGTTGTGAATAAAAACACTTGCATTCAACTTTCCTCTCCTTTCTTATTGAGTGCTCGGGTTCCCCTTTACTAGTTTCTAAAAATAGGACACTTTTTTGCCCTGTCTGTAAAAAAATGTAAGGCGTCCATGATTTTTTTGAAAGTGAAGTACCTTATATAAATTATTTTTATCTTAATTATCATCTATTTACATTTTAAAGTGAATACACACTAATGTCTTCATATTAGAATTATGGACTGTAGACATGTATCACTTTCTATCATAATGATTTATTATGTTTTTCAAATGTGTCCCAAAAAATAATGTCTGTCTGTGATTTGTTTTGTCCAGAAAAAGTAAAAAGTAAATTTGGTAACCCTGACTTAGAGTTGTAGGGTCATGCAATACATATATTAGTCTGACCTGACAGTTCAATTGATTAATATACTAAGCTTGCTGCTGTGTTCATGTACTAATGATGGTTCTGGTGATGTGTTTCTGCAATGATGGGGATTCTAGTGATTTTTTCTTATACTGATTGTGCTTCTGGTGATGTATTCCTGTACGGAAGGTGGTTGTGATGCTGTATTTATGAACTGTTGGTGGTTCTGACAATGTATTTCTGTACTTCTGCCGGTTCTAGCAGTAATCACATGACCACTTGCATGCTATTTTAATACTTATGGTATTACTACAGAACTGAACCATTGAGCAATGGAAGGAGGTGGACTGTTCTGATGAATTACATTTTCTTATATATCATGGGGATGATGGGTGCACATGGTTTTACTTTTGGGAAGATATGACATCATTGGAAGAAAGCAAGTGGGCAGAAGCTGTGTGATTTTTTTGGTAATCTTCTGCTGTGAAATCTTGGGCTCTGACATTAATGTCAATGACATTACTTTGACTCCTACTACATACCTGAACATTGGAGAACAAGTATACCCTTTCATGGTAACAATATTTCCTATTGGGACTGGTAAGCCTTGGTCACAGTACATATTGATCAGGGAAGGTTTGAGGAATATAACAAGATTAAGGTGCTGACTTGTCCTCAATATTCCCAAGATCACAATCCATTACAGTATTTGTCGGATGAGATGCAAAAACTACTCTGATCCTTAGAGGTTGCAACCTAAAGCGGGCTTTACACGTAACGAGATCGCTACAGCGATCTCGTTAAGGTCACGGATTTTGTGACGCACATCCGGCCGCTGTAGCGATGCCGTTGCGTGTGACACCTATGAGCAATTTTGCATCGTCGCAAAAACGTGCAAAATCGCTCATTGGTGACATGGGGGTCCATTCTAAAATATCGTTACTGCAGCAGTAACGAAGTTGTTCCTCGTTCCTGTGGCAGCACACATCGCTCCGTGTGACACCGCAGGAACGAGGAAGCTCTCCTTACCTGCCTCCCAGCCACGATGCAGAAGGAAGGAGGTGGGCGGGATGTTCGTCCCGCTCATCTCCGCCCCTCCGCTTCTATTGGGCGGCGGTTCAGTGACGCAGCTGTGACGTCGCTGTGACGCTGAACGAACCACCCCCTTAGAAAGGAGGCGGTTCGCCGGTCACAGCGACGTCGCAGTGAAGGTAAGTCCGTGTGACGGGTCCGGGCGATGTTGTGCGACACGGGCAGAGATTTGCCCGTGTCGCACAACCGATGGGGGCGGGTACGCATGCTGGCGATATCGGTACCGATATCGCAGTGTGTAAAGCGGCCTTTACTTATAGAACTTACAGAATCTGATGCTAGTGTTTTTGTGCCAGATATGAATAGCCATCTTCAGAAGTCTATGTCCTTCAGAAGTATATGGCTTGACTGGTCAGAACAGTTTTGGTGGTATGAGAGGACATGTATAGTATTTGGCTGCAGATTTATTGCTCTGGCCAACTGGTGTATATAGTTTTATGTAAAAAAAAAACCCAAAAACATAAAAAAATCGTAAAGATAAATAATACACAGAAAAATCCCAGCTTTATAAATGTACACAAGGAAAATGTCCACATAAAACATTGCCCATAGTGAAAAATTCCCACAATTACCCTACAATTTTTGAAACTAAAACTCACTGAATTCCTCTGTTAATATCCTGTCACGAAAACGGTAAAAATTAACATAACCAAACAATGAGACTGTGCAGTTCTAAAAAGGATAAAAGTGACTTCTCTAATATGTCAAGAACATTAAGGAATAAAAGATCCGTTGTTCCCAATAGAAAGCATATTGTGTATATGCCAAAAAGGTAAAACTACAGCCAAATATCGAAATGATTACCTGTCTGACCTTAAAGGAAATATCATCTACATTTTTAAGATTTCTGCGGTAATGCATGCTTTTATTCAAAGGACACTTTGGCTAAGATAGTCATAAAAGAGCAAGTGCTGAAGAGAAAGAAAAGTTCACATAGCATTAAATTAGTGGTTACTTATTTTATGTATCCTTGCTGGAGAATATTTCTGCAGCCTAATTTATGAAGGAAAAATAAAAAAGCACAGTTACTGGTCAAAATAATAAGGAAAAACAACCCAGGAGGCAGAAAAAGATAGCCAGAGAAGAGAGGAGGCACATTAACTAAGATCAAAACGGGCCCACATTATTCCGTTCATTTTTGCCACCAAGGATCCATGGAGCATGGTGTTTGTTTCTCCATACCTTTTCTCATTAATTTGTTTGCTAAATGCAGTTCCTTCTGAGTCTTGTACAGATTTTTGTCATCCTATAGCAAAATGAATGGAACAAGCAAACCTGGGAACGTAGGGGCACTTTGCACACTACGACATCGCATTTGCGATGTCGGTGGGGTCAAATTGAAAGTGACGCACATCCGGCGTCGCAGTCGATATCTTAGTGTGTAAAGCCGTTTTGATATGATTAAAGAGCGCAAAATCATCGTAATCGTATCATCGGTGTAGCGTCGGTCATTTCCATAAGATGTTACGATGTTGTTCCTTGTTCCAGCGGCTTCACATATCGCTGTGTGTGGCACCGCAGGAGCGAGGAACATCTCCTACCTGCGTCCTGCGACTCACGCCAGCTATGCGGAAGGAAGGAGGTGGGCGGGATGTTTACGTCCCGCTCATCTCCGCCCCTCCGCTTCTATTGGCCGCCTGCCTTGTGACGTCGCTATGACGCCGCACGACCCGCCACCTTAATAAGGAGGCGTGTCGCCGGTCAGCGCGACGTCGCAGGGCAGGTGAGTGCATGTGAAGCTGGCGTAGCGATAATTTTGCTACGCCAGCTATCACAAGATATCGCAGCAGCGACGGGGGCGGGGAGCATTGGCTTGCGATGTCGTAGTGTGCAAAGTGCCCCTAAGAAAGAGGTAATCCAGCTCTTCAAGTTGAGGTAGTTTTATTTATAGAAAAATAACAATTTACATGGTAGAAAAGTTAAAAAAAACGCGTTTCGGCTGAAGCTACATGTCAGCCTTTGTCAGTTCTATGCAACTGACAAAGGCTGACATGTAGCTTCAGCCAAAACACGTTTTTTTTAAACTTTTCTACCATGCAAATTGTTATTTTTCTATAAATAAAACTACCTCAACTTGAAGAGCTGCAATACCTCTTAACTTGTATCTGAACATAGGACCACATGATTTCTTCCGTGCTCTCAGCAATGCTATTAAGCCTCATTGAAGCAACCTCAGGTGAGCTGGTAAAAATCTTTTTTCCTTCTAAACCTGGGAACTACCTGTCACGATGCGGACTAGTGGAGAGTCAAAACACACAACGACAAGGGTAACACAATGACAAACAAGGGGTACACCGGGGACACTTTAACATTGATGGGCCCTAGGACTAGTGAGAGGGAAGATGGACATCTAATCCATTTACCTACCGCTGTACCATGCAGTCCTAGGCAGTGCCTATACAGGTTCCTCACCTGTCGCCGAGCAGGAACCTGAAGCCCTAAGAAGATGCTACAATAGTCCCTGAGTTCCTGGCTAGGGATTAGGCAGGTTAAGGACGCTAACCCCACTGCTGCACTGAAACAACACACCAAAAAAGACAATCAGGGGGAACACAACAACAGACTGCTGCAGTCAGCACCAAGACTACAGCCACAGCAGCAACTTCAGCAGAGGGTTACAGCAGCTCCTTCCACCTCCAAGACCAGCATCCCAATGGCAAAGAGAATAATCAGCACTTTCTGCTGGTAGCAGAGGATATATAAAGGGACTGGGAGTGGTCCCAAACCAGAAACAAATGAGCTAGTAACTAGTCTCCTTGCTGGCAAGGAATACTGACATTAACCCTACAACTGCCAAAGGAAAAGAAACACGTTTACTATTGAGAGTCAAGAAAGGAAAATGACTCTCAGGTCCTGGATTTGTCACTAGTCTCTTAATGCAGAGAGACAGACGTGACACTACCATCATCAAGGGCCATATTTCCTTGCCCTAAGGAAAAAGGGCAGAATAAAGGAGAAAACACCACCTGAGGACAGATTGTCCGTCGCGGGCGGCTGGGCGCTGAGCTCGCTAACGCTCGGGTCCGGCGCTGCTGCCTCTGCTCGGTGACTCGAGCAGTGGGCCAGATCTGGGGACTCGAGCGGCGCTCCTTGCCCGTGAGTGAAAAGGGGGTGGTTTGTTTGGGGATTTTGTCCGTGACGCCACCCACGGGTTGTGGTGAAGATGGGCACCACCGCTGCTGGTGACGGGGATCCCGGGAGCGATGGTAGGGAGCAGCTGGGATGTTGTTTTCCCCCTCCGTGGGTAGGGGTTGGTGGTCCCGGGGCCCGGTGGTGTGACGGGGAGGCAGGGTCGGTGAGGTGCAGGGTTGCAGGGACAGCGCGGCGGGGTGCCGGATGGCACGGGTGTGCTCAGCAATTGATGCACAAAGTCTTTGGTAAACCAAACGGTTGGATGGACGGGTCCCGTAGCCGGCTGCAGTGTCTCTCTCCCCGGACAGGTGATGGTCGCTGTCTCTCCCTGCACCTTTGTGTACTCTGTTGACTCCAATGGCTTCCCAACGGTAGTCCGCTCCCCGGTGTACAGATACTGGAGGAGCCCGTTTTGCCCGCAGGCGCTGGCCCTTGGACTTCTAGCCGGTGGCGTTGGCTGTATGTCCTCACGGTGTGAGCAGTTGCCTTCAATCGGGACTTGGTTGTTAGGGAACCCTGGGGGTTCCTGTCACATTCGGATTTGACTATTGACGGCGGCTCCAAACCTGGTCGGGGTCCGATAGCCCTGCCTGTGTGTGCTTAGCTTCACTCCGTTCCCCGGTCCGGTACCGGTGGGCCACCGCCCAGCCCCGGGCCTTACGGCTCTGCGGAGTTCCACCAACTCCTGCAGACGGCCACCACCGTCTGCCAACCTTGCTCTCAGTGCCTGGGCTCCAACCCAGACACTCGCAGTACGTGACCTCTCACTTTCACCTCCAAGACTAAAAATCTGCTTTTCCCGCCTCCAGGCCTGTGAACTCCTCGGTGGGTAAGGCCAACTGCCTGGCTCCGCCCCACCTGGTGTGAACATCAGACCCTGGAGGGAGGCAACAAGGGTTTTGTGTCTGACTAATGTTACTGTCCGGGGGTGGGGGTGTGTGTGTGTTTTATCTGTGGCTACCTGCCTAGTCCAGGGCGCCACATATCCAGCCCAGTACAAAAGACATGTGCAACCTGGGTTTTAAAAATAAAGGTTGATAGAAAAAGACATGGACGGCACTAGAGATGAGCCAGCCTCTAGAGGCTTGAGTTCGGTTCGGTTCGGTTCGTCGAACAGAGGCCCCGTTCGAGTTCGGTTCGGCGAAGTGCTCGACGCACCTCTCAAACCCCATTGAAAACAATAGGAGGCAATCACAGACACATAAAAACACATTATAAGTGTACACATACAGTTAATAAACATTGCCATTACACTTACAGGTCCCCATGACGCGTCCTGCACTCTGTCTCCCACCGCTTTCCCTTCCGATAATCGCTACGTCCTCCAGGTAACCAGCACTGATGATAGGACCTTTCATGACATCAAAAAAAGCTTGTGACCAGTCACTTGTCTATTATCTCATTGGCTACAGACTGGTCACATGGCTAGACGTCATTGCTAGGTCCTGTCAGTGCATCTCTCCAATACGCGGTGCTCGTTTGTGCATCCCCGTGTACCGGCGAGATGCTCTGGCACATGGTTGGCTCCCCGTTCTGCTTCCCTGTTCCGTTATTCACCGGCTGCCACAGCCGGTCAATAACGGAGATCACCATTGCTATAGCAACGCGCCTGTCAGCGGTGACGTCACCGCTTTCAGCCTGCAGCCTCTGCTACTCACTGAGCGATATAGACTGCACGGGAAGCAGCAGCGTCTTCCTCCCATGCAGCGCTGTCTGATATAGCAGAGCTGCATGGGTTGAAGGAGAAAGAAGACAGAAGACCATGGATCGTGGAGGGATGCGAGGGAGTAATGAACATGGAGTCTCTAAGTGTGTCTGTGTATTTATTTTTATTAAAGTATTTTTTCTGTGTGGTGTCTTTTTTTTAACTCTTTATTGGAGATTCTTAATGGCCGGGTCAAACTTGTCTGACATTAGGAATCTCTGACTTAATACTATCTAGTAAAACAAAGCTAGCATTAACTCATTATTACCCAGCAAGCCACCCGTCACCAGGGCAGCTGGAGAGCTGGATACAGCGCCAGATGATGGCGCTTCTATGAAAGCGACATTTTCTGGGGCGGCTGCGGACTGCAATTCGCAGCAGAGGGGCCCAGAAAGCTTGGGCTAAACTGTGCTGCGGATTCCAATCCCCAGCTGCCTAGTTGTACCTGGCTGGACACAAAAATGGGGCGAAGCTCATGTCGATTTTTTTTTTAATTATTTCATTACATTCATGAAATAATTAAAAAAAGGGCTTCCCTATTTTTTTTGTTCCCAGACGGGTACAAATAGGCAGCTGGGCGTTGGGGGCAGCCGTACCTGCCTGCTGTACCTGGCTAGCATACAAAAATATGGCGAAGCCCACGTCATTTTTTTGGTGGGAAAAAAACTCCTGCATACAGTCCTGGATGGAATATGCTGAGCCTTATAGTTCTGCAGCTGCTGTCTGCTCTCCTGCATACACTAGTGAATGGAGCATGCTGAGCCTTGTCATTCTGCAGCTGCTGTCTGCTCTCCTCCATACAGACTGACAGCAGCTTCAGAACTATAAGGCTCAGCATACTCCATCCAGGACTGTATGCATGAGTTTTTTGGCCCCACAAAAAATTACGTGGGCTTCGCCATGTTTATGTATGCTAGTATGCTAGCCAGGTATGCTGCCCCCAAACCCCAGCTGCCTATTTGTACCCGGCTGGGAACCAAAAATATGGGGAAGCCCTTTTTTTTTAATTATTTCATGAAATAATTAAAAAAAAAATGACTTGGGCTTCGTCCAATTTTTGTGTCCAGCCAGGTACACCTAGGCAGCTGGGGATTGGAATCCGCAGCTCAGGGTGCCTGAGCTTTCTGGGCACTCATGCTGCGAATTGCAGTCCGCAGCCGCCCCTGAAAATGGCGCTTTCATAGAAGCGCCATCTTCTGGCGCTGTATTCAACTTCTCCAGCTGCCCTGGTGACGGGTGGCTCGCTGGGTAATAATGGGGTTAGGGTTAGCTGTATATTATCAACTGGCCCTAAGCCCGAAATTCATGGTGTCACGCCAATATTAGACATGGCCACCATAAATTTCTAGTACAGATAAAAAAAACACAACACACAGAAAAATATTTTTATTAGAAATAAAACACAACACAATTAGTGACTCCATCTTTATTGAAATAAAGAACCCCGACTCCGCAGAGACTGAGAAAAAGAGAGAGAGAGGAGAGAGAGAGAAATAGAGAGAGAGAAAGAGAGAGAGAAATAGAGAGAAAGAGAGAAAAAGAGAGAGAGAAAAGAGAGAGAAAGAGAGAGGGAGGAGAGAAGAGGGAGAGAGAGAGAGGAGAGAGAAGAGGAGAGAAGAGAGAGAGGAGAGAGAGGAGAGCGAGAGAGAGAGGGAAAAAGAGAAAAAGAGACTGAGAAAAAGAGAGAGAGAAAAGAGAGAAAAAGAGAGAGAGAGAGGAGAGAGAGAGGGAGGGAGAGAGAGAGAGAGAGAGAAAGAAAGAGAGAGAAAGAGAGAAAAAGCGAGAGAGAGAAAGAGAGAGAGAGGTGAGAAGAGAGAGAGGAGAGAGAGAAAAAGAGAGAGAAAGCGAGAGAAAGAGAGAGGGAGGAGAGAAGAGAGGAGAGAGAGAGGAGAGAAAAGAGGAGAGAAGAGAGAGAGGAGAGAGAGGAGAGAGAGAGAGGGAAAAAGAGAAAAAGAGACTGAGAAAAAGAGAGAAAAGAGAGAAAAAGAGAGAGAGGAGGGAGAGGGAGGGAGAGAGAGAGAAAGAAAGAGAGAGAAAGAGAGAAAAAGTGAGAGAGAGAAAGAGAGAGAGAGGTGAGAAGAGAGAGAGGAGAGAGAGAGAAAAAGAGAGAGAGGAGAGAGAGAGGGAGGGGGAGAGAAAGAGAGAGAGAAAGCGAGAGAAAGAGAGAAAAAGAGTGAGAGAGAGAAAAGAGAGACTGAGAAAAAAAGAGAGAGAAAAAGAGAGAAAGAGAGAGAGAGAGGAGAGAGTAGAGAGAGAGAGAAAGAGGGAGAGAGGAGATATAGATGGAGAGAGGAGAGATAGATGGAGAGAGAGAGAGAAAAAGAGGAAGAGAGAGGGAAAAAGAGAAAAAGAGACTGAGAAAAAGAGAGAGAGAAAAGAGAGAAAAAGAGAGAGAGAGAGGAGAGAGAGAGGGAGGGAGAGAGAGAGAGAAAGAAAGAGAGAGAAAGAGAGAAAAAGCGAGAGAGAGAGAGAGGTGAGAAAAGAGAGAGGAGAGAGAGAGAAAGAGGGAGGGAGAGAGAGAGAGAGAAAGAAAGAGAGAGAGAAAGAGAGAAAGAGAGAAAAAGCGAGAGAGAGAAAGAGAGAGGTGAGAAGAGAGAGAGGAGAGAGAGAAAAAGAGAGAAAAAGAGAGAGAGGAGAGAGAGAGGGAGGGGGAGAGAAAGAGAGAGAGAAAGCGAGAGAAAGAGAGGAAAAAAGAGTGAGAGAGAGAAAAGAGAGAGAAAGAGAGAGAGAGGAGAGAAGAGAGAGAGAGGAGAGAGAGAGAAAAAGAGAGAGAGAAAGAGAGAGAGAGGGAAAGAGAGAAAGAGAGAGAAAAAGAGAGAGACAGAGAGAGAGAGACATAGAGAGAGTAATGCAGCCTCATTTCGTGAACTGCTCCAATTTTAGAGGTGTGTCCCGTGGCTCACAGCTGATGTCCGGCTCCTCCCCTCAGTGCATAATTAAATTAAATTATAATTACATATATATATATATAATAATTTAATTTAAAATAAAAAAAAACCAAAACATTTTTACCAGGACTAGAACTCATAAAGCACTCTATCCACTGAGCTACTGCCTCTAATGATAAAGATAGGCAGATTTGGTAATCTTGACATCTGCTGTAATGCTGCCACCAGGGGGAGCCAGAGCTCTGCAGCAGACGACACTACACAGAGCAATGAGAACCAGGGAGGAAATGCACAGCGTTCTCATGCACTGCCTAATCAGCACAGCTGAGAAGCAGAGCATGCAAGGAATAGTCACACAGGCTGGGTCAAACACCGTACGGGCAGAAGCAGGACCGGAGGGATGAGCAAAAGCGGAGTCAAAGTCAGGCCAAGGTCAGTACCGGAGGAAGCAACAGAGTGGGGAATAGGAGGGGGGACACAGGACAGGAGGGACGACCAGGGGACAGAACACAGACAAGGGCACGGGGGCACAGGAACAGACAGATCAGGATATCACTCACAGGACCAGAAATCACAGGCAAAGCAGAGCTAAGCTTATAGCCGGCGCTGGTTCACTGGAAGTGTCAGCTTTTAAGGCATCCAGGGGCCGGAAGTGAGGCCTGAGAGAAGGCTTCGCCCCCTAGCCATGTGGATAGGGAGGCAAATCATGACATCTGCATTGCATAGTGAAGTCTGGTGACAGTGCGATTCACTTCATTGCTACGTGGAGAGGACACAGCACAATCGTGTTCTACGGTGCTGCTGCATCTTCATGTAGCAGAGCTGACAGTGTCGTGAGGATTACTTCGGACCTGGAGGGGTATTTGGGAATTAATAAACTGGTAAAAGAGGGTGTTTTTTGGTATTTTATTCCAAATAAAGGATTTTTCGCTGTGTGTGTTTATTTACTTTCACTTACAGTTTAATCATGGAAGGTGTCTCGGGGAGACGCCTGGCATGATTAAACTCATTATTACCCCGATTGCCACCGCACCAGGGCAATTCGGGATGAGCTGGGTGGAGTCCCGGGACTGTCACATCTAATTGATGCGGGAATTCCGGGCCGGCTGCTGGGTGATATTGTTAGGGTGGTGGGCTCCCCATAATGTGGCGCTCTCCATCTTGACAATACCAGCCTCCAGCCGTGTGGCTTTATCCTGGCTGGTATCAAATATGGGGGAAACCACATTTTTTTTTTTTTTATTATTATTTATTTATTTATTTCACTGCACGATATAGACCCGCCCGCCGGCGGCTGTGATTTGTTGCAGTGAGACAGCTGTCACTCATCGTGGGGGGCGTGTCTGACTGCAACCAATCATGGGCGCCGGTTGGCGGGGAACGTACGGAATACCTAATTGAATAATGAAGCAGCAGCCATTTTCTAAAGAGGAAAAGATGCTGCAGATTTGTGACAGCCGTGCAGCGAGACGCCCGTGATCGGTGAGTAGGAAAGAGAGAGGGATTGTGCTGGGGACTCAGGACGCATGCAGATAGCAACGTGTGCACATAGTCTTACGGGGAAAAGCCACGTTTTTGTTGATCGAACCGTTCTCGAACCTAACTCGAACTGTTGAGCTTTTAGCATAAAGCTCGAGTTCGATCTCGAGCTCGAAGACCCCCCAAAATCACTCGAACATGAAATTGGCGAACCTCGAACATCGCTCAACTCTAGACGGCACATCCAATAATCATCAGTTGATCTACTGACGCTGGGCAAAAATGTATAACATTAAACATGAGGTTCTTATTTTAACATTCTGATCATATTATATAAGGCTATTTCATGGTGAAACTCTTGATGCATCCCAAACTTTTAATAGCCTTAAAATTGCGGCGTCATGCGCCAAACAACTCCACAGTGACAGTGTACCAGCAGGGTGGGCAACCTGATGTCCCACAGCACCCATGCTGTAAGGCTGAGTCTCAATGACTCCACTCCGCACCACCTCACAGGTACAAAACAACAGGAACAATGGCTAACACACAGCACCAACATCTAATGAAAGGAGCTGGAAAAAGTTTGCATTGGTGAGTTTCGGCTTTTTTACATGGCCATATGCAGCATGCTGCAATTTGTTTCTCAGCCTGATTCCAGCTGATGAAAAACTCGCAGATGGACACTGACTTAGTGTTTAATATTGTTGTGAGTGTATCCGATTTTTTGTCGGATTGCACTCTATGATTTTATACGCAGATGTATGCAAACCTTTAATCACATTGTCTTGGGTACTAGTGCATTCTAGAAAACTGGTGCAACATGAGAGAAGTCCTGAATACAGGATTGGGAGGTTTGGATTATAGCGAATGTTAGTCTTAGTTCATTAGTGGAATGGAGAGGATGGCTAGGGTAATAAACAGAGATGAAGGAGGAGATTTTGGGAGCATTGCAAAAATATGGAGAGCTTTGAGATGTTTTTGAGGTGCATGTCATAGTTACAAGTGAGTGACTGGATGTAAGGAGTGAAGAAAAGAGTTCAGTCAAATATAACACCTAAACAGCAGGCATTCTGCTTGGGAGATATGATACAGTCACTCACAGAAATTGCAATTTCAGGTTTCAGTAGGTTAGTAAAGGAGGGAAACACACAAGAAGTTCAAATTTTGATTGATTCAGTTTTAGTTAGAGGGAAGACATAATGATAGAGGCAGCAGGCAGACAATCACTGGTATTTTATAATAATCCTGTTGTGATGTCAGGAAAAAAGTATAATTTGGTGTCATCAGCCTAGAGATGCTACCAGAAACCAAATCTGCTGAAGATTTGTCCAAAAGGGGTGGTGTATAGAGAAGAGGAGGGGGCCTAGGACTGAACCAAGGCAGTACAGGGAAGAAGAGGGGAAGAAGAGCTGACAAACGATACAGTGAAGGAGATGTCTGAGAGGTAGGAGGAGAAAAACAGAGAATTATGTTCTTGAGCCTAATAGAGTGGAGCACAGCAAGGAGGAGCTGATGGTCCATTGTGTCAAAAACATCAAAGAGATCCAGGAGAATCAGCAGCGAGACGTGATCATTACATGTAGCCATTAGTAGATCATTAAAAACTTTAGCAAGGGCAGTTTCAGTAGAGTGTAAAGACCGTAAACCGGATCTTAAAGGGTCAAAAACAGAGTGGTTTGAGAGATATCGGATCAGACAAGAGTGGACAAAGGCGGGCTTTGCACGCTGCGACATCGCAAGCCGATGCTGCGATGTCGCACTCGATAGTGACTCGCCCACCCCAGGGCTATGGGACACCCGGTGCCGGGCCGGACTAGTCCGGGGGTCGTCAGTGGTGGCGGGGCCCGACTCCGTGGCCCTGGTGGGTGTCAGTTAAATATGGCTGGTGACTTGGGAGTAATTAAAGTTTTTATTTCGTGACGCCACCTGTGGTTTGCGGCTATCAAGCCGCCGCTGCTGTATGAGGCCTCCGGGGTGATGATATGGCAGCAATGGTGGTACTGCTCCCCACAGGTGGAGCGGTGCCCCAGGGACACTGTTGGTGCTCGTGAGAGTCTATGGGGTTGTGTGGATAAGACGGTGCAGGGCCGACAGGCAATGAAAGAAACAGGCACAAACAACAGTCTCTTTACCTTCTCCTCTTTTACTTCACAAACGGTTAGTCCTGGGAGACCATTACAGGTGGTAGAGGGCTCCGGCCGGCCTGGAAGTAACTGAGATGTCGTTTTGGCCAGATGAGTATAAGGCCTACTCCTGTTCTTTTCCTTACTGTGATAGGACCCTGCTCTCTGAATTTAGCAATGGCCCTCTTGCTGCTGGGACCGGTGGTACGTCCCTTTCCCTCTGTGGTAGGCTGTGCAGGCCCTCTCTGGTGCTTCTCTGCTGGAGTCCACACCGGGCCCTGATGATGCAGCTGTACCTTCGGGCTGTTTATGGGCCAGGTGCTTGCAGCTCTCCTGCCCTTCGGATTCGGCTACCAGGGAGTATTTTAGTCCCTGGTGGCCACAGACTCCGATGTCCGAGTCTCTTCTGTGCCTGTCTGCTCCTCCTGCTTCACTGGGCCAAGCTGCTCCAGCTCTAGGCCCCAGTTCCACAGGACAACACACTCTGCGTCTGCACTCTCTGCTTTCTCCTACAGACTGAACACTAACCCCTCCCTCAGGACAGACTTAAGGAATGCTCCCTGGAACTCCAGGTTCAGAGCTCCCCCTGCTGGCCTAAGGGAGAAACTGCGATTGATGTTAAACTTACTGGCCAGTAGACCCCCCAATTACCTCCAGGCTAAGCATCAACCCTTTGGAGGGGCAATTCTGTTGTGCCGACCAGGTCCTGGGGCGCCACACTCCCCCTTAGTTAAACTCAGTACTCCCAGACTGAAGAAACAAAACATAACATATTAGAACATTTCATCCCATTATGGGAGGCACATTTTCTTAAACGTTACAAACTTAAACAGTACTATAAGAGTCCAGTGTGGCTCCCTGCTGGGTGTCCATTACACTGCTCCATGGGGGACCCGCCGCGATAAAACCCCCAACGTAGGCTCTGGGCGTGCGTCAGAGCATTGCTGACCCCACTCTATGCACGCCGGACGGGTTTTTCTTCAGGAGTGTTGAGCACACTGGTGCTAACTATGTACAATTAGAGTCTTGGCCACCCATAGTCCAGTGGCCCAATTGTCCATTTACTTAATCACCTGAAATAAAACATTACATACAAGACATTTTCACATAACTATTTACACTCTGTTAGGTATTTTACTTTCTATGTTCTATACCTTGGAGGGGGCTGTCCCCGAGTGCTACGTTGGGACCGGCGTAGCTCTGGGGTTTGTCCCTGACTACTTGGAGTGTCTGCCCCCTCCATGTTACTGGTAGGCCTAACCCTGACAGGTATGCATGATGGTTGCCTACGGGGTCTCAGATTCGCCAAGGGTACGACAGGTTCACCACTGGCAGGGGGTTGATTTTCCTGTTCTACTGCTGGCGTGTCTTCTTGTGTTGGGGCGGACAGTTCCTTAGGTGGATCTGGAACCTCTTCTGTCTCCGGCTCGACCAACTGCGGGAACGTCAAGACTGGTACCACTATGGCGTTATTGATTCGGGTCCAAGTTTTGGGGAATTTTCCGAGGATTGTTTGGATCATCTCTTCCTCCTTTTCTTGAATTTGGGGATTTTCTTTTACTTCTTCTACTTCTTTTTGGATTTTGCACCGCTCAGGGCATGCTTTCAGGCGGTCTCTAGAAACTGTTTGATAGGTCTTGCCTTCATCCTTGCTTATGAGGCATACCTTACTATTGTCAAAGTTGGAGGGAATAATGGTGTAGGGTTCATTCTCCCACTAATCATCTAATTTATGCGCCCTCCGCTTTTTCTTGAGGACCTGTTCTCCAGGTGCTAAGGGAGTTGCTGGGGCCGTTTGATTGTAGTTCTGTTCTTGTCTCGTTCTTGTTGGGACAGGCTCTTTTCTACGCATTCCTGGACTTTGCGGTACTGCTGTTGTCGCTCTGTATCCCAGTCTTCTATCTCTTGAACCGCTTCAGGTGACACAGTTCCCATCTCAAAGTCTACAGGTAACTTGCCAGGCCTTGCTCGCATCAGGTAAGCAGGGCTGCAGTTGGTCAAATTTACTGGGATATGGTTATACAGGTCTACCAGATCTGGTAACTTCTCTGGCCATTGGTTTCTTTCTTCTAGAGGTAGAGTCTTGAGCATATCAATAACCACGTGGTTCATCTTCTCGCACAATCCATTGGTTTGGGGGTGGTACGGTGTTGTTCTGATTTTCTTACAGCCGTACATGTTACAGAACTCTTGAAACACTTCTGCCTCGAATGCAGGACCTTGATCAGTCAGTACCCTTTCCGGATAACCGTGAGGTCGACAAAAGTATGCCTGAAATGCTTTAGCTGCTGTTCTGGCTGTCTGGTCTTTCACAGGCACTACTACCAGGAAACGAGAGTAATGGTCCACAATGGTGAGGGCGTAAACATAGCCTGACCGGCTCGGTGTTAACTTCACGTGGTCCAGGGCCACCAACTCTAGGGGCTGCTTCGTGACAATTGGCTGTAGGGGAGACCTCTGGCTGGCACCATCTTTCCGCCTCAGGTTACACGGACCACAGTCTCGGCACCACTTCTCGACTGTCTTTCTCATGTGCACCCAGTAGAACCGATCACGGAGTAGGGTCTCCAACTTCTTCCACCCGAAGTGTCCTGCTTTATCATGGTAAGCTGCTAGGACCATTGGAGCATCCCTCTGTGGAACCACTATCTGCCAGATGAGTTCATTCATTCGCCAGTTGACATATCCCTTGCATAGCTTGATTTGGTAGGTGAACAGTCGTCCCCTCTCCTTCCACAGCTGCTGGGCTTCTTCTGGAGCGTCTGGACCGAGATGGGTCTCAGCTTGTGCTAGCTTTTCTTTGACCAATCGCACGGCCGGGTCACCGTTCTGTGTCTCTTCCCAATTATGGTGGAGTAATGGGTTGACCGAGACCTCGTGCTGGCTCGAGCGCTTCACTCCTACAGCATGCTCACACTGGGAAACACCTTGGTGATGGAAAGCCGGTAACTCTATCTCTTCGAGTTCATCCAGGTCTTCTCCAGACTTGGGTAAGTGAGGCATTCTGGACAGCGCATCAGCATTGTTATTCTTCTTGCCAGCCCGCTACTTGATGGTAAAGTCAAAGTTAGACAGCCGGGCCATCCATCGCTGCTCCAACGCACCTAACTTGGCTGTTGCCAGATGTGTCAACGGGTTGTTGTCCGTGAAGATGGTGAACTTGGCCGATGCCAGATAGTGCTTGAAGCGTTCAGTCACTGCCCAAACAATAGCGAGGAACTCCAGCTTGAAGGAACTGTAGTTTTCTGAATTCCTTTCTGTGGGACGAAGCTTCCTACTGGCGTAAGCTATCACCTTCTCCCGGCCTCCCTGCACCTGGGACAGAACTGCTCCCAGTCCCACGTTGCTGGCGTCTGTGTACAGTACAAACGGCTGGCTGTAGTCAGGGTAGGCCAGAATTTCTTCTCCCGTGAGAGCCCCTTTCAGCCGGACAAAAGATGTTTCTATCTGACTGTTCCATTAAAATGGAGGGCTTTGCTTCTTAGCCTTCTTTGGCTGGCCCACCAGGAGATCTTGAAGAGGCGCTGCTATCTTGGTGAAACCATCAATGAACCTTCGGTAGTAGCCCACCAGCCCAAGGAACTGCCGCACCTCCTTTACTGTGGTGGGTCTTGGCCACTCCTTGATTACGGTGACTTTCTCCGGATCAGGTGCCACACCTTCTGCGCTGACCACATGACCCAGGTACTGTACCTTTGGCTTCAAGAGGTGACATTTAGACGGCTTTATCTTCAGGCCATACTCCGACAAGGACTCAAACACTTCTGCTAAGCGCCTCAGGTGGTCTTCGTAGGTCTTGGAGTAGACTATGACGTCATCCAGGTACAATAGCACGGTTTCAAAGTTGTGATGGCCCAAGCAACACTCCATCAATCTCTGAAATGTCCCTGGGGCATTGCAGAGCCCGAACGGCATACAATTGAACTCGCAGAGACCCATTGGTGTCGTGAATGCAGTGTTCTCCTTGTCCGCCTCTGCCACGGGAACCTGCCAATACCCACTGGTGAGATCCAGGGTGGAGAAATAATTAGCTGATTTTAAGGCCGTTAGTGACTCTTCTATTCTGGGTAGTGGATAAGCATCTTTATGTGTAATGCGGTTAATTTGTCTGTAATCTACGCACATTCTCATTGTACCATCTTTTTTATTTACGAGCACTAGTGGAGCTGCCCAGGGGCTACAACTATCTCTGATAACCCCAGCCTCCTTCATTTCCCGTAACATTTCTTTGGCACGCTGATACTGTGCTGGGGGTACAGGGCGGTATCTATCTTTAATGGGATGATGATCACCCATGGGGATTTGATGTTTAACCCCTTTTACCTGCCCAAAATCTAGGGGGTGTTTGCAGAAGACCCGCTCATACTCCTGTACCACCCGGTAAACCCCATGCTTTTGGTGTGAGGGGGTGGAGTCGGTGCCCACATGTAGTTTTTGGCACCAGTCTTCCAGCTGTCCCTTGGAGCCATTGTCTTCCGCCTGGTCGGACGGGATCAAGGGTTCCACTGCTTTGATGGTATTGTTACTGACAGTGTACAGTTTTGCTACAGTGGCGTACCGTGGCAATTTGGCTTCCTCCTCCCCACAATTCAGGACACGGACGGGCACTCTTCCCTCGCGGACGTCTGCTACCCCTCTGGCTATCAGGACTCCAGGCCTGCTGTCTGAATACACCGGTTCTACCAAGGCCTGGTAATCTTAACCCTTGAGGCCTATTGCTGCCCGACACCATAATAACATTTCACTTCTTGGGGGTATTGCAATGGGGAGGGGGTCACTTACCCTCACACTGCCAATTTCTCCTCCGGCCAGCTCTACCTGCTGCCTCCTCATCAGGGCTCGGATTTCCCTCTGTAGGGCACGCTGCTGCCCAGAGCTGGCACTTTCAGACGCCTGTTGCAACAAAATTATCACTTCGGCAATACAGTTTTCCATCACATTTGTACCAATGGTTAGCAGTGGGTTAGATTCCTTGCGATCAATATCTACAATTATCATCCCCTGACATGGCAATTCTACCCGCCCCACTTTAATGGTTATTTCCTTGTACCCAATTTGAGGCAAGGGCTGACCATTACTGGCCACAATTGTTAAATCATCATCTGGGCCATGGTCAATGTCTTAATCAGCCCAATATCTTTTGTACAATTTATAAGGGATGGTTGTTACCTGGGACCCCGTATCCAGGAGGGCATTCAAAGGGATCCCATCCAGCACAATAGGAAGGACCGGGCGTCCTCCCACATACTTGCTGCGTCTGGGGTTTGAGCCGGGCTTCCTTACACCTGGGCGTTGGCTCCTGGCCCCAGGTTCGGCCCATTTAAAGGACAGTGTCTTGCAATATGGCCCGCGTGGCTGCAGCGGCGGCAGATCGGTTGTCCTGTTAAATCATGCCGGTCTGTGTCCTTTCCTCGGGTCGGTGGAATCCTCCTCTGTCGCATCCATGGGACGTCATCTGGGCTGGAGGCCAACTCGATTCTTGCAGGCGATGGAGTCACTTGTAGAGACTGCAGGGTCTTGGCAAGGGCAGCTACAGTCTTGGTCAGCTCCTGGACCTGCTGTCTGAGCTCTGCAGTGGGGTCCTTATCCAGGGACTGCGCCTCAGCCCCTGCAGCGGCTCGTGTTGCAGGCACCACCCCTGGGTACGTGATAGCAAGAGGCCGGAGGGGTACTGGGTCATTCGGTGTAGATTCTCTCAGTACCCGGATGGCCTGGTCCTTAAACTTTGCAAAGTCCAGAGCAGGGTTCTGCAGGACCATGATACGCAGCTGTGTCCTGTGGGCATCTGACAGGAGCCCTTCTATGAACTGCTCAGTTAGGAGGTTGTGTTCTTCACGTACACTCTCTGGGTCCACCTGTTTAATTGCTCTCAGGGCCTCCTGCAGGTTTAAGGCATAGTCCCTTATGCTGTCTGTGGCCCGTTGTTTGCACCAAAAGAATCTCATCTTTATTTCTGCTGCGGTGCGGGTGTCAAAAGTACTCTTTAACTTGGCCAGTATCTTTATCTGTATCAGGCCGGGACTTCACTTCACACTGGGCCGCGCCGGCTATCTGCCCCATTAATATGCCCACCTTCTGGCTCTCAGTCAGCGGATACACTCTAAACAAGCTGTGCAGCCTTTCTCTGAAGTCGCTCAGGGTATGTGACTCCCCGGAGTACTGCGGCAGCCATTCTGCTCCCGTGATGTACGGCATTGTGATCGGCATTGCCGGTGCTACAGCGGGGGCTGGGGCGACGGCGACTGGGATTACATCAGCCGGTGCTGCTGCGTCTTGAGCTACTACAGCCACCTGCTCTCCCTCTGTGTCGGACATCTTCCTCCCCCTTAGTGAACCTTACCAGGCTCCGTTCACTTTTCAAAACCTCTTCCAGGTAGCGCGGGGTTAACGACCCTTCGCTCTGATGGCGCGCTCCCTTCGCGCTCTTTTTCGGGCACACCCCCCTTCTTCCTGCGCTCAGCGAGGCTAATGGCGGCGGCAGTTTTCAAACAGTAACACAGTCTTTTAAGCACAGTTTCTGCAGGCGCACAGTACCCGTTGGGACCAGGCACGAAATCCTGTTCGTGACGCCAAAATTGACTCGCCCACCCCAGGGCTATGGGACACCCAGTGCCGGGCCGGACTCGTCCGGGGGTCGTCAGTGGTGGCGGGGCCCGACTCCGTGGCCCTGGTGGGTGTCAGTTAAATATGGCTGGTGACTTGGGAGTAATTAAAGTTTTTATTTCGTGACGCCACCTGTGGTTTGCGGCTATTAAGCCGCCGCTGCTGTATGAGGCCTCCGGGGTGATGATATGGCAGCAATGGTGGTACTGCTCCCCACAGGTGGAGCGGTGCCCCAGGGACACTGTTGGTGCTCGTGAGAGTCTATGGGGCTGTGTGGATAACACGGTGCAGGGCCGACAGGCAATAAAAGAAACAGGCACAAACAACAGTCTCTTTACCTTCTCCTCTTTTACTTCACAAACGGTTAGTCCTGGGAGACCGTTACAGGTGGTAGAGGGCTCCGGCCGGCCTGGAAGTAACTGAGATGTCGTTTTGGCCAGATGAGTATGAGGCCTACTCCTGTTCTTTTCCTTACTGTGATAGGACCCTGCTCTCTGAATTTAGCAATGGCCCTCTTGCTGCTGGGACCGGTGGTACGTCCCTTTCCCTCTGTGGTAGGCTGCGCAGGCCTCTCTGGTGCTTCTCTGCTGGAGTCCACACCGGGCCCTGATGATGCAGCTGTACCTTCGGGCTGTTTATGGGCCAGGTGCTTGCAGCTCTCCTGCCCTTCGGATTCGGCTACCAGGGAGTATTTTAGGCCCTGGTGGCCACAGACTCCGATGTCCGAGTCTCTTCTGTGCCTCTCTGCTCCTCCTGCTTCACTGGGCCAAGCTGCTCCAGCTCTAGGCCCCAGTTCCACAGAACAGCACACTCTGCGTCTGCACTCTCTGCTTTCTCCTACAGACTGAACACTAACCCCTCCCTCAGGCCAGACTTAAGGAATGCTCCCTGGAACTCCAGGTTCACAGCTCCCCCTGCTGGCCTAAGGGAGAAACTGCATTGGATGTTAAACTTACTGGCCAATAGACCCCCCAATTACCTCCAGGCTCAGCATCAACCCTTTGGAGGGGCAATGCTGTTGTGGCGACTAGGTCCTGGGGCGCCACAATAGTCCCCGCCCCCGTCGCAGGTACAATATCTTGTGATAGCTGGCGTAGCGAAAATTATCGCTACGCCAGCTTCACATGCACTCACCTGCCCTGCGACCATCGCTCTGGCCAGCGACCCGCCTCCTTCCTAAGGGGGCGGGTCGTGCGACGTCATAGCGACATCACACATCAGGCGGCCAATAGCGGCGGAGGGGTGGAGATGAGCAGGATGTAAACATGTAAACATCCCGCCCACCTTCTTCCTTCCGTAGAGCCGGCGGCGGCAGGTAAGGTGAAGTTCCTCGCTCCTGCGGCGTAACACACAGCGATGTGTGCTGCCGCAGGAACGAGGAACAGCATCGTACCTGTCGCGGCAGCATAATTATGGAAAAGTCGGAGACTGCAACGATGATACGATAACGACGCTTTTGCGCTCGTTAATCGTATCATCTAGAATTTACACACAACAATGTCGAAAGTGACGCCGGATGTGCGTCACTTTCGATTTGACCCCACCGACATCGCACGTGCGATGTTGCAACGTGCAAAGCCGCCCTAAGTGTTCCAGGAGTTTAGAGATGAATGGATGATTAGAGAAAGGTCTGTAGTTGATAGCGCAGTTCTGGTTGAGGGATGTATTTTTTTTTAATGAGTTTGTGATTGCGTGTTTGAATAAGGAGGAAAAGATACTGGATGAAAGAGAAAGGTTGAATCTGGGAGAGACACTGAAGGAGATGTGAGGGAATAATATTCACTGGTAGTAGGGCAAGAAGAGGGGAGGAACTGGGTAACCTCCTCTTTTGTGACCTGTTCAAAGATAAAAAGTGAACTTGGTAAAGTGCGGGAGGGAAGAGGATCCATGATATTGGGGGATTGAGAGAACCAATTTCCTTAGATGTGATCAACTTTTTCTTTCAAATATAGAGGCCAGATCATTAGCCCTGAGATTGGGGTTAGGAGCCAGCACTTTAAGACTTAAGGCCCTGTTACATGCTACGATATATCGGGCGATATGTCGTCGGGGTCACAGATTCCGTGACACACATCCGGCATCGTTTGACATATCGTAGCGTGTGACAGCTATGAGCGACTGTTAGCGAGCAAAAATACTCACCTTATCGTTGCTCATTGACACGTCGTTCATTTTTCGAAATATCGGTCACATTCCTGGATGCAGGATGTTCGTCGTTCCTGAAGCAGCACACATCGCTCCGTGTGACACCTCGGGAACAACAAACACAGCTTACCTGCGTCCCGCCGGCAATGAAAAAGGAAGGAGGTGGGCGGGATGTTTACGTCCCGCTCATCTCCACCCCTCCACTTCTATTGGGCGGCCGCTGTGTGATGTCGCTGTGACGCCGAACGTCCCTCCCCCTTCAGGAACAGGATGTTCGCCGCCAACAGCCAGGTTATTCGGGAGGAAAGTATGTGTGACAGGGGTGACCGACTTTGTGCGACACGGGCAACAAATTGCCTGTGACGCACAAACGATGGGGCGGGTGCGGTCGCACATGCGATAGCACGATAAATCGACACATGTAACGGGGTCTTAAGGAGGGAGGGAAAAGTATCAAAATGGTCAATTAGGATAGTGAGGCTATAAGAATGTTAAAGTAAGCTTGTTTGGAAATGTCCAAGGCAACGTTTTATGTTCTAAGTAGAAATCTAATGAATAAAATTTTTAGCCAAAAGTGATTTCCTCCTCTGACACCCTGCACACCTGGAGCACTGCTAGATAAAAACCGCTTGCAGCGTGTAATAGGGTCACCACCTGTCCTGGTTTTTTTTTTTTTGTGTATGGTGTGCATCAAGGTCACCTTCCAGTGTTTTATTATAATGTTTTAGAGCTGATTTGGGACATGAGAGGCAGGAGATTTTGGGCCAATGATGATTGTTATTCATAAATACTTGGGTATTGATGGCATGTAGATTTCTATATGTGTGGAAGTGGGGATTTCTTGTCTGGTGTGACAGCTGTTGACAGAGAAGGAAATTCCGTTGTAGTCAGAAACAGGGAGAGGGGAGTTAATAAGATCATGAACTGCACAGAGCTCGAGGAAGACCAGTTCCAGCGTACACTGGTCTTCATGTGTAGGAGAGTTAGTTAGGGCCAGAAGATCAGTGGCAGATAATGAGAGTGGGTCATCAGTTGGGATGCTAAAGTCACCCATGATGAGAGTGTCACAAGAGTAAAAATGTGGAAGCCAGGAGGCATAGAGATCCAGGAACTTGTGAGATTGACCCGGAGGGTGGTATACAACAGCCACTTGCAGGGAGAAGGACCAGAAGAGTCTGACGGTGTGGACCTCAAAATAAGTGAACATAATTAAGGGTATGGGGGGATGACCTGAAAAGCACATTTTGATGAAAGAAGCAAATCAACACTTCCACCTGTTGTCTGTTATCATTCTAGGGCTGTGTGAAAAATGTAAGCCACCATACAAGAGGGCAGCAATGGAGGTCTTGTTTGATTGCTTGATACATATTTCAGTAACAGAAGCTTCAGAAAATTTGAAAGGAAAAAGTAATGGATGTAGGGAGTTTGTTACGAACAGATCTCGCATTTTAAAGAGCACGGTGAAAAGAAACAGGAGAAAACATGTACTGAATCTTAATGAGGTTAGTAAAGTTTGTGTCTGCAGCAGAGAAGGAATTAAATATCTTACTATAAGGAGGGCCAGAGATTGGGAAGATGTTTCCTGCTACTAGAAGGGGAATAGCAGAGTAAGCAGATGGTTCAGTGATTTGTGAGAGTGTCTCTTGTGTTGTACAGTGACAATGGATTATTTTGCAGTTAAAAAATGTGAAAAGAGAGTGTGAGCTGTACGTAGGAGGGAGGAGTAGGGAGGGACTGATATAGATGGACTGCACGGAAAGTGAAAGGGCGCTGAATTTGAAAGAATGTTGCAGCTAGAACATAATTGATACAAATAGATGTGGTAAATATTTACAAGTGAACTAGATACAAGTTAGTTTGAATGTCTTGAATGCTTAGGCTGCTTTCACACATCCGGTTTTTCCTGTGCAGCACAATCCGGCGCTTTGCAGAAAAACCGCAACCGTTTTTTTTTGCCACCGGTTGCGTTTTTTTGCATAGACTTTCATTAGTGCCGGATTGTGCCACATGAGGTTGCGTTCGGTCCGGTTTTTGCCGCATGCGGCAGATTTAGCCGATGCGGCGGCCGGATGGAACGCTGCCTGGCACGTTTTTTTGTCCGGCAAAAAAAAACCGCATCGCGCCACATCCGGCCACTGCGGCGCGATTTGCAATGCATGCCTATGGATGTTGCATGCGGCGTCCTGCGGCAAACACCGCATCCGGCCGCCGCATGCGTTTTTTTCCACTGAGCATGCTCAGTAGCGTGCCACAAGTGGCAAACACCGGACGGGCCGCATGTCAAAAACTTATGCAAAGGATGCGGTATTGTCGCCGCATCCGTTGCATAGGTTTTAGAGCCGCATTGGCCGGCTCTGCTAAAACCGGAGGTGTGAAAGCAGCCTTACCTGCCTGCTGTCCAACTGCCATGTTTAATTAGCTGGTACTATTACAAATCTGGCACTGCGACCCCACCTGCACATGTGCCACCCCCTAGCTAGCTCTATTTATAGGAACGTTTGTGCTTAGATCTAGGTCTACTTTAGCTTGTTGCCAATTTATCAACTGACTTATGACAGCAGGAGGCAATAAGATGCAAAACAAAGAAACAATCATGGACAACATGTATTATAGTCTTTTGAAGTAGTAAGATAACCTTACAGCATTTGGGAACAGACACAGTAAAATAAAATTAATTTATACTATTATTGAGACTAACAAAGATGGAGTGAATATGCAGGCTTGAGAAGAGTTAACACAGCAGAAGAAATGAACATATATAACTGTATGAAGAGAAGGGAGAATTGTTAGCTTTATACCATGACTGCAATATTATAGAGGCTTCCCTTTTAACTACCCATTTTACATTCATCCTTTTTCCAAAACTCTTTTTCCTTGAACACCTCCGTAATAAACAAACAGACCAGTCATTTGGATTCAATTTGCAAATTTGGCCATTACAATAATAATTACCTTGAGGTAAGAAGGTTCTTGGAGCTCCAAAACCTGGTGGAAACAAATATAAGAAACCATCTAGCATTACCCCTAGCTATTAACACAGGCTCCGGGACTCCTCTGCTGCTGGAAAACCATTTCCCTATCACCAACTCCCAGGTACCCCATCCTGAACAGTCCCAAACTCCACAAGGGAATTACCTGGAGGTTATCATCTACTCAATGTACAACTCCACCAGCACAGTTTTGCCACCAACTCCAAGAAACACCCTCTCCACAACCCAAAGATCATATATTTCCTTAGCAATTCAACATTTCCATCTCCCAAGTTAACAGGGAGGAAGGGTAGGACTTTTCTAAGTGTTACCTAAATGCTATTTAGCAGTCCCTTCCCCCTCTGTAAATATCACCCCCTCTTTCCTCCAACCAACCCCTTTTTTCACCCCTTAAACTTATAATACCCACCCTTATCAAGCTAATTGAATTCACCTCTGTTTTGCCCTACCAAGCTGAGTCACTGGTCACTACGCCCATGGCGTAGTTTGTCCTTGTTTAACTGCCTGGCACTTTTACAAGTTCTTTACCACAGTTTTAAGGGTCTTCATTTCGAACTTTTCTACTAGTAGAAAAAATAATTATGGCTTACTGTCATGCCTTGAGTTTAGGACTCAATCCGTTAACCTTATGATGTAAGTCAGTTTCCTTCCCTGCTGAGCCACAGCCTAATCAGTCCCTGTCCCAATGCTGAAGGACTTACCTTTTCTTCTCTATTTTTGGTTTGCAGTCGACTATCTTGTGTTCGCAATTGCTCATTTTCTTTGTTCTATCACACCCCAGGTGGGTCTATTTATACTCTCCTGATACTAGCCCTCATTGCTAGCTATATTCCTATGTGGATTCTGCTAAGGAGTTCCAGCTCCTCTGCTAGGCTATTGCCTGTTATACAGAGACCAGAGTAGAATCTGCTCTGTGCTTTCTCATTTATCTAACCGACACCTCTCTCCTGTTTGTGTTAGTAGGAGGGTATCCTTGCTCGCTTTTTCTATTTGACCTTTTCCACATGTTTTAAGTTTCCTCACCTTGGGTCTCTGTCTATCTCTGGACACTTTTCCTACCTTGCTTTATAATGTGTAGCAACCGCCCCTCTGGTTCTTCAGGAGATACATGGAACAACTCCACCACCTTTTAGGCAGACAAGTCCTAGTTGTGGGTTTCTAGTGTTGCAGCTAGGGTTATTCCAGCCTGTGCAGAAGCCATTAGGGGCTATGTAGCCTGGTATACCAGTTTGTATAGGAACCAGTAAGGTTCAGATGGGGGTGTATTGAGATAGGCTTCATTTCCCCTTTTCCGGTGTTGGAATACTTATGTGCATAATACTTACATCTCGTATTAGATCTCATGTACAATTTCATGATTTGATTAGGATTATGATATAAATTTCTGTCTAAATCCTTATTAAAATTCTACAATACTAAATGCAATATAACAAATTAGTGTCATATCGCCGGAAACAAATCAACAAATGTGCAGGAAGAATGAGCATGCTCATTACTTTCCCAAAATGATCACACAAAATCTGAGGATTATACCCACATGTATTAACCCCATTGAATGATACCCTGACACATCTGTGGAATACGTCAGTCTTGAGTTTGTAAGGTACACATTAAATTCATGTTCATTATATGAACATGAGGGTTTATAAAGAGTAAATATATTGCAGATGCTCTGTGTGGATTTTATGGATGGGAGCTCAGGAGGGAATTTACCAGTTAAATCAATAGGAGCTCTGGCAATAGCTGATCAGTGGGGGTGCTAAGTGTCAAAACCAACCGATCTGATTTTCATGATAGGTCATCTGTATCATAGGAGTGGAAAACCTCTTTTTTCTGTACCCCTCATATAATTCTTATTCCTATGGTATACCAGCAGCAGTAATGCAGCTTTACGTAAGGACACTGCCAACAACATGCTTCACTGAAGGTACAGCTGTGTTTTCACTGTATTTAAAAATATACAGTACAGACCAAAAGTTTGGACACACCTTCTCATTGAAAGAGTTTTCTTTATTTTATGACTCTGAAAATTGTAGATTCACATTGAAGGCATCAAAACTATGAATTAACACATGTGGAATGAAATACTTAACAAAAAAGTGTGAAACAACTGAAAATATGTCTTATATTATAGGTTCTTCAAAGTAGCCACCTTTTGCTTTGATTACTTCTTTGCACACTCTTGGCATTCTCTTGATGAGCTTCAAGAGGTAGTCACCGGGAAATGGTCTTCCAACAGTCTTGAAGGAGTTCCCAGAGATGCTTAGCACTTGTTGGCCCTTTTGTCCTCACTCTGTGGTCTAGCTCACCCCAAACCATCCAAATTAAGTTCAGGTCTGGTGACTGTGGAGGCCAGGTCATCTGGCGTAGCACCCCATCACTCTCCTTCTTAGTCAAATAGCCCTTACACAGCCTGGAGGTGTGTTTGGGGTCATTGTCCTATTAAAAAATAAATGATGGTTCAACTAAACGCAAACCGGATGGAATAGCATGCTGCTGCAAGATGCTATGGTAGCCATGCTGGTTCAGTATGCCTTCAATTTTGAATAAATCCCCAACAGTGTCACCAGCAAAGCACCCCCACACCATCACACCTCCTCCTCCATGCTTCACGGTGGGAACCAGGCATGTAGCGTTCATCCGTTCACCTTTTCTGTGTCGCACAAAGACACGGTGGTTGGATCCAAAGATCTCAAATTTTGACTCATCAGACCAAAGCACAGATTTCCATTGGTATAATGTCCATTCCTTGTGTTTTTAACCCAAAGAAGTCTCTTCTGTTTGTTGCCTGTCCTTAGCAGTGGTTTCCTAGCAGCTATTTTACCATGAAGGCCTGCTGCACAAAGTCTCCTCTTAACAGTTGATCTAGAGATGTGTCTGCTGCTAGAACTCTGTGTGGCATTGACCTGGTCTCTAATCTGAGCTACTGTTAACCTGCAATTTTATAGTCTGGTGATTCGTATAAACTTATCCTCCGCAGCAAGGTGACTCTTGGTCTTCCTTTCCTGGGGTGGTCCTCATGTGAGCAAGTTTCTTTGTAGTGTTTGATGGTTTTTGCCACTGCACTTGGGGACACTTTCAAAGTTTTCCCAATTTTTCGGACTGACTGACCTTCATTTCTTAAAGTAATGATGGCCACGTGTTTTTCTTTACTTAGCTGCTTTTTTCTTGCCATAATACAAATTCTAACAGTCTATTCAGTAGGACTATCAGCTGTGTATCCACCAGATTTCTGTACAACACAACTGATGGTCCCAACCCCATTTATAAGCAAGAAATCCCACTTATTAAACCTGACAGGGCACACCTGTGAAGTGAAAACCATGTCCGGTGACTACCTCTTGAAGCTCATCAAGAGAATACCAAGAGTGTGCAAAGCAGTAATCAAAGCAAAAGGTGGCTACTTTGAAGAACCTAGAATATCAGACATATTTTCAATTGTTTCACACTTTTTTGTTAAGTATTTCATTCCACATGTGTTAATTCATAGTTTTGATGCCTTCAATGTGAATCTACAATTTTCAGAGTCAGGAAAATAAAGAAAACTCTTGGAATGAGAAGGTGTGTCCAAACTTTTGGTCTGTACTGTAGATGTAGAAAAATGCATGGAGCCTACAGTGAGACATGGTGGTGGCAGTGTCCATATGTGGGACTACATGAGTGTTGCTGGTGTCGGGGAGCTACATTTCATTGACGGTATCATGAATTCACAGATGTAATGCTCTATATTGAAAGACAAAATACTACTAAAACTCTTTGTAGATGTGTTCTTTTTCTAAAGGTATAGTGCCTGCAGTGGTGGTCGAAGTGTGGTCGAAGTGTCCTTAGGTGGATATTTTCATTGTCTGTAGAAATGATGAAAATAGCTGAGCACTGAGCTCATGATTCCCATAGAAAGAAAAATGGAGCGGTCAGAAAATGCAAACTTTCACTCCTTTCAAGATGTAGGTAGCTACAGAGATCCATTTTTTTGATCACTAGACATTGCAGCAGTCAGACTCCCAGCAATAAGTTATCCCTAATACTATTGAAAGGACATAATTTGTTATTTTGGGAATAACCCTTTAAGAATTTACATTTCTTCTCAAACTACTTTTTTATCTAATCACTTTAACATTCAGGATTATGTAAGTCATCATAATTTAAGAGTCATGGGAATGATATTTTGGCTTGTATTATAAAGCTCACATTTCTAATGGTGATGGTTATGACTAATGTAGGATATACCACACCTATTATAACATGTAGACATACTAAAGGTTGCACCTGTTATATTTATGTATCTTCTTTATCTTATCTACTCATTCCTCCTACTGAACAAATACAAAGAGTTAAATGTATTTTATCATTTACTTTGTTCATGTGCACTTTAGTTTACGTTTCTTGTCTAAATTGCAAAAACTTATGGCTGGCAGAATATGGACACATATGTCACCATTACAACACCGACATGATTTTGTCGGGCATCCCATGGGTGCTAATTTGGAGGCCATCTTTGTGGCCATAACTAACCTCATCCTTCCTGAAGGTCTTTGATATTGTTATGGTTATGTAGCAATTCACAAGGGATATAGGTAAGGCTGCTTTCACACTACGTTTTGTTAACATGCGTCCTGAACGTTTTTTTAATGCAAAAAAGGATCCATTGCAAAAGCGTTTTCATTTCAATGCATTTGCAATGGACTCGCGTCAACAT
Source organism: Anomaloglossus baeobatrachus (assembly GCF_048569485.1). Lineage (NCBI taxonomy): Eukaryota > Metazoa > Chordata > Amphibia > Anura > Aromobatidae > Anomaloglossus > Anomaloglossus baeobatrachus. The sequence goes on from NC_134354.1 coordinate 136,222,024, forward strand.
GCGTTCACATGCGTTTGCGTGCATTATAGTGAGGATCCAGCGACTTGCAGTTTTTTTACTTTTTTCAAAAACGCTACTTGTAGCGTTTTTGAGCTGCGTCCAAATACTGCAAATTGCTGGATCCTGACTATACTGCACGCAAACGTATGTGAACGCTGACATGCTGATAGACAGGATCCTGCTTGCTCAACTGAGCATGCCCAGAAACCAGCCTGGCGTGATCAGTCTCTCTCTCCCCCTCCCTCTCTCCCCTCCCTCACTCCCCCGCCTGAGAGCTGCGGAAGCTCGTAACCAAGGTAAACATTGGGTAACTTGCTTGGATACCCGATGTTTACCTTGGTTACGTGTGCAGGGAGCCCGGCTCCTAGCAGCTGCAGACGCTCGTAACCAAGGTAAATATCGGGTATCCAAGCAAGTTACCCGATGTTTACCTTGGTTACCTGTGCAGGGAGCCCGGCTCCTAGCAGCTGTAGACGCTCATAACCAAGGTAAATATCAGGTATCCAAGCAAGTTACCCAATGTTTACCTTGGTTACAAGCCTCCGCAGCTGTCAGATGCCAGCTCCCAGTCTCAGGTTCAGTTCCCCTCACTCCCGATCACATGACTCCAATGCCCGCCCATAAACTTCAAGTGACAGGATCCTGCAAAATAACACATGCATTTGCATGCGTTTTTCTCTGCAAAAACAGGATCTGCTTTTGCAGCAAAAAAACGTTCATGACGCATGCTAAAAAAACGTAGTGTGAAAGCAGCCTTACACACTAAAAACTGCAAGTGACCCTGATGGCTCTTTTACAGACTAGAGAGCCCAACCCTGCAGTCCCTAGTGTTTACTGCATGAGTTGGAATAGACTTGACCACAGATTAAACAATGGCAACTCAGACCTATTCTGCCTGATCGGCCATTGAGTGCTTCAAATTCCTCATAAAGAACCGGCGGGCAGAAGATAGCTGCAGATTAAAGAATATACACAGCACAGAGAGGTATCCTAGTTGGTCTTCAACTGACTGCTATAAAAAACGGCAATATGGCTAGACATCAAAATGAGAAGATCATTAGCAGGAAATACCAGCAGAGGGAAAGTATTTAAAGCCGCACCCCAAAGGTGATTGGGCCAACAAACAAGTAAATTAATACATCTATTACACTAATAGAACTAAAGCAAGGATAACCGAAACTAAACACCAGAAGAAAAGATGTATCTGCTGTGGTTCAGCAGACAGAGAAGCAGAACGCAGACTCAAGGGTTCAAATCCAGACGCATGACAGATATGTAAAGACTCAAAAAACAGCCAAAGACACCGACGTGGTTAATTGTTTTTATGTAAAGTTTACTGCTCAACAATGCATTGGAAGATCACAGAGAAATGATAACAAGTCTTGATTATTCTGTTGTTTTTTTCCAGTGATCTAGGACAGAAGGCATATTGGGTATCACCTTACTATTTGGTATTACCTATCAATAAATCACAATTAGGTGACAGCTTTAAAATCGGATGGGCCCTGTTTTGTTAGAGTCACATATTTTTTCTCCTAAATTATTATAGATTAATAAACAAATTGGTTAAGAAACAGGTTGCATAAATCAATTAAATTGTTTGCTATGGATAACATGAAATACAATGTAATGCTAGTAATCCAATGTAGATTAACTTTATATTAGGAAGTGTGCCGCCCCCGTGCCAGCAGCCAGCGCTGCTCGGATCCGGGCCTTCAGGGGTGGTGGCTCAAGGGTCTCCGGACCCGGGGGTCTCGCGGACACGCTGAATAAATGGGGGGACGTATATGTACGGGCTAGGCCGTATTAAGTTCGTGATGCCACCAACGGTGTGTGGTGAGGTGGGATACCACCGCTGTTGTTACGGGGCACCCGGGGGAGATGTTGTGCAGCAAGTTGTTAACCCCTCCGTGGGCAGGGATGGTGGCCCCAGGACCAGGTTGGTGTGTGCAGGGGATGGCGACCGCAGGGGGTGCTGGTGTACTCACTGTTAGTAAAACACACGAGTCTCTGGTAAACCAAGGTGATAGTGGCCGGTGCCGCGGCCGGTTGCGTTCTGGTCCCCCACCCGGCTGGTGGTCTCTATCCTTTTCCTGCAATGCTGTGTGTAAGGTGGACTTTCCTAGTGTGAAACTCAGGAGTCCGCTCCCAGCTGGATGTGGCCTAAGGAGCCGTGCCCGCTGACGCTGACCCGTGGGATCTATAGGCCCTGGCGGTGACCTCTTATCCCTAATCAGTGGGCTGTTGTCTTATATGAGGGACTTTGGGTGGGACAGGACATCTAGTCCTGGCCTCAGTCAGTTAATTAACCAGTTCCAGTAGGTTCTGGTCCTGGCTTCAGGGTCTAAGTACCCCCCTTTGTGCTCCGGTTTCTGGGTCGGTTCCCCGTGTCGGTACCGGCGGGCTACAACCCTGTCCCAGTCTACCTCAGTTCCACCGAGCCGTCTTCCCGTCTCCTGCTGATGGAAGCCACCGTCTGCCTCCTAGCCAGTGGCACCAGGGCTCCTACCCTGGTACCTGTCAGTCAGCTTGTGTGTGTCAGGCCTGACCTCCACTCCACACTCCTCTGAACCTGAACTCCAAAACTCATCTGCTGCTTTTCCTGCCCCCGGGCTGTCTGGACCCCTGGGTGGGCGTGTACCAACCGTCTGGTCACGCCCACTGGTGTGTCTATCTTTCCCTAAGGGGGGGCGACTAGGCTGTGTGTTTCCCAGTGAGGGAAGGTGTTATGCGGGGGCCTATTTGTGACTACCTGGTTTTGCCAGGGCGTCACAGAAGCAATGGAGACTGCACTAGATCATGACACAATACTGTGACACAAATAGAGATCTGACTCCATTTTCTCTTCTTTCTTCTATCAGCTTTCCACAAGAGTCTCTGCAAATGTATGGGAATGTGTGCCTTTTAAGTCATTAAGCATTGATATTAGAAGAGATGGTCTCACTCACAATCAGCTTTGTTCATCCCAAAAGTGTTTAATGGAGATGAGGTCAGGGCTCTGTGCGACCTCTCGGTTTGCTCCACATCATATGAAATCATGGCCCCAATTCATCAACACCGATGTGCCTGTCTTTATAAGGGGGCTGGGTGGTGTGTGAGGTGCCAGTGCCATTCCAGTGGTGTTGGGGCTCACGTTCCAGAATGTGAGGTTGTGACGTCACACAAGTCTCGCTCCCAATCATCGCTCTCTCCCGCCTTCGGACGCAGCAATTATGACAGCCATTGCGCTCTTTTCCTCCTGGTTATTAACTCATTTGTCTTGTTGGATGAACAGTTATCTCACACATGGCTGACATTACCACAGAACCAAATATTTTTTTATTGAAGGTATAAAGATAAGAAATAATAAGTGCGCCAGTACCCCTTCAACTTCCTCAGCAGCGAGATTTACAGCAAATACCTTCTATTGGCTCATAAAATTAATAAAGAAATACAATCTGCGCTAATAGGAAGGTGTGTTTAATCTATATATATAATTGCCTTATTCTGTCTGTCTGTCTGTCTATCTGTCTGTCTATCTGTCTGTCTGTCATGCTCCGAAATTGTGTCCTTACGGTGACACAAAGCTGATTGGCCGCTGGGCTCGCCATGGCCCCGCCCCCCCCCCCACGGATTGGCCTCTCGCCCCGGCTCTCTGCAGGCCCCGCCCCCCTCACGCAATGCACGCTCGCTCTGGCCCAACTGACACGGAGCCCCGATTCCCAGGTGAGTACACACACACACATCAGATCACACTCACTCTCACACTCAATCTCACACACACCTCACACATCACAACATGCTGGGATATCGCTTGCTTCTACACCGGCTCCGTCAGGATCCCAGCAGCGCCACACATAACCTTGCGATGCTGGGATCTTCACGGAGGCCGTGAAAGCTGGTAACCATTATACACATCGGGTAACTAAGGTCCCTTAGTTACCCGATGTGTATCATAGTTACCAGTGTACACCGGCTCACACTCACTCTCATACACACCTCACACACACATCACATCGCATCCACACATCAAGGTCCTGCAGCGGCGGAAAATACAGACACATAACAGCACACACATAACAGCACACACACATACACACACACAAATCAGATCACACTCACTCACACACACACATCACATCGCATCCACATACTCACAACATCCTGGGATATCGCTTGCTTCTCGGCGGCGATACTGTGCTGTTGTGATCTTCCAGGACCTGCCGGAGGATCACATGGCCAGAAGCATGTGATATCCCCGGATGTTGTGAGTATAAGCGCGTATGTGCGATATCGTCAGTGTCTGTGTGTGTGAGTGTATGCGATCGGGTGTGTGTGAGTGTATGCGATCGGGTGTGTGTGAGTGGATGCGATCGGGTGTGTGTGAGTGGATGCGATCGGGTGTGTGTGAGTGGATGCGATCGGGTGTGTGTGAGTGGATGTGATCGGGTGTGTGTGAGTGGGTGCGATCGGGTGTGTGAGTGTCGGCAGAGGAGCACGGCGTGCTGGAGGAGGCTGGGAGCAGAGAGGCTGATCATGGGGAAGGCTGGGAGGAGAGAGGCTGATGCTGGGGGAGGCTGGGAAGGGGAGGCTGGGACGAGGGAGGCTGATGCTGGTGGAGGCTGATGCTTGGGGAGGCTGATGCTGGGGGAGGCTGGAAGGAGAGAGGCTAATGCTGGTGGAGGCTGATGCTTGGGGAGGCTGATGCTGGGGGAGACTGGGAGGGGAAGGCTGATGCTGAGGGAGGCTGGGAGGAAGGAGGCTGGGAGGAGAGAGGCTGATCCTGGGGAAGGCTGGGAACGGGAGGCTGATGCTGAGGGAGGCTGGAAGGAGAGAGGCTGATGCTGGGGGAGGCTGGAAGGAGAGAGGCTGATGCTGGTGGAGGCTGATGCTTGGGGAGGCTGATGCTGGGGGAGACTGGGAGCGGAAGGCTGATGCTGAGGGAGGCTGGGAGAGGGAGGCTGGGAGGAAGGAGGCTGGGAGGAGAGAGGCTGATCCTGGGGAAGGCTGGGAAGGGGAGGCTGATGCTGGGGGAGGCTGGAAGGAGAGAGGCTGATGCTGGCGGAGGCTGATGCTGGGGAGGCTGGGAGAGGGAGGCTGATGCTGAGGGAGGCTGGGAGGAGGGAGGCTGGGAGAGGTAGGCTGAGAGAAGAGAGGCTGATGCACACACACACACACACACACGCGCGCGCACTGCACAACACACCACACACACACACACACACACTGGGAACCACAAACAACTGCCCTACACAGACACCCACACACACAGACAACGCTGCACACACACAACACCCAACACACAAACACCGCGGCACACACAAATATACGCACATACCACACAACACACACATTGCACAAAACATACCTCCCCCCAAAACACACCACACACACACAAACCGCGCAACACACACACAACGCTACAGACACACAGCGCTCCACAAACAACGCAACACACGCAACACACATACAACACCGCTCTCACCCCCCGTCACACCCAGACAACACCCAGAACATGTACAGCGCCTACACAAACACTTGGTAACTACAGACAACAACATCTCTCTATATATATATATATATAACAAAAATCATACAGTAACTACACAATACGTAAATTCTAGAATACCCGATGCGTAGAATCGGGCCACCTTCTAGTAGAATAATAATTACTACAAAAATATAAAAGAATAATATTGTCACCACCACTAGATAGTTACTATAGCTCTAAGAGTAGGGATTATAAATATTAGATAACTAAAACATTTGTATAATAAAACTGAATGGTCAATACCAACACTTATGACAAAAAATATTTTTTTTGGAATTGTAAAATAGTGATCCAATAATTCAATATTCCCTCACATGGATGTGACCCCGGTTGGAGGTCATCATCCTCTACTCATATCAGATTGTTTGGACTAATATAGGACCACTGTAATCCCAAGGACTTTCTATATAAAATATCGGTGATTCAGAGGATAAAACAGTCTGAGAGATAGGAACCCCTGTCTGTGAATACTGAGTTAGGCCAGTAAAGGCATAGTTCATATAGTACTTGTTTTAAAACCACATATAAGTGGAAAGTCAAGGTATCAGCATGCCCTTCTCGTCATCAGACTAGTAGTACCCCGCTCTCAACGGTATTGTGGTCAACCGAGACAACGTTGGAGTGCACCTGGGGTAATGCCCGCCAGTACTTGTGAGCCGTGCCCAACTGCTAGTATCTGTGATGCGGCCATCTGCCAGATGGATCCTCCGCCCTGGGAAAGACAGGTGATCCCGGAGGGGTTTTGGAGCAGTCACACACAACGACTTACCAGCGATCCCGAAAATGATGCGACCTGATAGGGATCGCAGGTAAGTTGCTGGGAGGTCGCAGGTGAGATGTCACACAGTTAGATCTTACCAGCGATGCAGGAACAATACAGGTCGCTACTGCGACCTGTATAACGATCTCAGCAGTCACTGTGAGCCTGTCACACAGTGTCAAACACAGAGATGTGTCCTGCCCAGCAGGACATCGCTTTTGAAGAAAATAGCCTGGACCATTCTGCAACGACTAGAGATCTCACAGCAGGGGCCTGATCACTGGTAGGTGTCACACATAAGATCGCTAACGGGATCGGTACTGCGTCACGTAAACCGTGACTCAGCTGCGATCTCGCTAGCGATCTCGTTATGTGTGACGGTACTTTAAGGTTCAGAAGCAGGATGACCCAACTGTAGAACTTCCTGGAGCAAGAGTTCACCAGGGTTCCACAGGATTGGACTCTGCAGGGCGTTTGACAAGTGGAACCTCTATTGGATTAGATAATAGGAAGCATCCTCTCTGAGAGTCACAGTGAATAGAAACTAAGCTTGGACATTAGAAGAAGATGGTCTCACTCACAATCAGTGTGGTTCATACAAAAACTGTTGAGGTCAGGGCTCTGTGTGACCACTCATCTTGCTCCTCATCATATGAAATCATGGCCCCAATTCATCAAGACCGACATACCTGTATTGATAAGGGGGTTGAGTGGTGTGTGAGGTGCGGTTGCCATTCCAGCAGTGTCTGGGCTCGCATTCCAGGGGCTCACGTGAGGTTGTGACGTCACGCAAGCTCTGCTCGCAGTCACCGCTCTCTCCCACCTTCGGACGCAGGAGTTATCAATGGGAAATGAGCTGCAGCCATTGCTTTCTTTTCTTGTTGACTAAAGGGTACTTCACACGCTGCGATGTCGCTAACGGCGCCGGATGTGCGTCACTAACGACGTGACCCCGACGATATATCGTTAGCGATGTCGCAGCGTGTAAAGCACCTTTAACTCATTTGTCTTGTTGGCTGATCAGTTATCTTACATATGGCTGACATTACTTTACCACAGAACCAAAGATTTTTTGTTATTGCAGGTAACTTTTATTTAAACGGGAGTAACAGCTGAGCAATTCCAGAGTTCACTATGATGAGAACACAATTGCAGTCAGTAATGATGTTTTAATTATTTTAATCAAAATACCATTAGATTTTTTAATGAAGTGTGCTTACAAGAGCCATAAACGCTCGTATAATTAGAGCTATTAATATCTGACAGTCTTCACCGCACTGCACGCCTCAGTTTGGTTGATATCTCAGCTCTTCCGCCTTATATACAATAGCTGCTATACAGTATATCACTGATTGTTTCAACTATATTTTATTGTGAAAGCTTTGATATAAGAAGAAACAGTTTATTTGTGATGTTTCACTGCCTGGAGTTTCTGAGAGAAACTTCAGGAAAAGCCAGAATTCCCTAAGGAACGATGATTTGACGATGCTGAGAATAGCCTGCAGGCAGCACACGTACGTCTTCACCCTCTAGAATCCTCTTCTCTAAAAGACACGCTGAAAAGCACATTAATTGGAGTTGGATTATAACTAGTGCTGCTCAGTTTTGTTTATATGGATGAGAATGTATATAATATGATTTGCGGTTTATACAAAGCCTACTTGGATTATCTGGAGAGCTGCAGACAATCAGCGGCTGCCCCTACATCCTGCTGCTCTCAGATGCAGTAACAAAATCCTGATGACAGATTCCCTTTATACAGCAATAGGAAGAGAGATCCAGTCTCCTGTGAACAGCAGAGATCCCAATCAATGAACCTCCAATGGACCATAAATATCTTTTGTCAATATAAACATTTAAAGAGAACCTGTCACCAGATTGGGGGCCTATAAGCTGCGGCCACCACCAGTGGGCTCTTATATACAGCATTCTAACATGCTGTATATAAGAGCCCAGGCTGCTGTGTAGAACATAAAAATGACTTAATAATACTCATCTAAATGGTCGGTACAGTGCAGACGGGTCATATGGGTGTCTCCGTTCTCAAGGTGTGGCGCCTCCTCTTTCGGCCATCTTTGTCTCCCTTCTGAAGCCGGGGTGCATGACGCGTACTACATCATACACACGCACCAGCATTGAGGTCCTGAGCAGGCGCACTACAATACTTTGATCTGCCCTGTTCAGAATGCTGTATATAAGAGCCCACTGGTGGTGGCCGCAGCTTATAGTCACCAAATATAGTGACAGGTTCCCTTTAAAGAGAACCTGTCATCAGGATTTTAAATCCCAAACTGATATAATGTGTGTAAAGGCGCTTTAATGCTGATTAAATCCTTACCTATCTTGTAGAAATCCATTTTGCTGTTTAAAGTTCGCTCACTTCTGCGTGTAAAAAATCGCTCCGATTCTCATCCCAAAAAGTGGGATGACTGTCATATGTATGTCATTCCATATGTCATGCAAGTGCTATGTGAATGTGCTATTTTTTTCTCACCTAGCATCTATATTACATGCGTTGCTTTTTTGCTCAGCAACTATTATTCTACAATCATTTACAGAGTTCTGTGCTACAGAATGGTAATATAACTGTAAAAATCAAATGGCATACGAATGGTCCGTGTGCTGTTATTTTTTTTCTGGTACACCCATTGAATTGCATTGGTGAGTCTCGTGCGATAAATGCGGCCATATTTTATTTATTTTTTTAATAAAGTTGTGAATGAGGGAAAGTGTCTTATTTTATTTCTCTGTGTTTTTATGTTCCTGTCTTTTTGCAGGCTTCCATTTGTGGACTACAACAGATTCACTGGACTACTGCAGATTCACTGGACTATTCCAGATTTGCTTGGATTTTTTTTTTTTTTTTTAAAGTGATGAACAAGGGAGGGTAAGTGTTGGGGAGTGCTTATTACAATAAATTATTTATCTGAGTGTGTCTTTTTTATTTCCGGGTTAGATATGGGGGTCTCTGATAGACACCTCTCCATTACTATCACCAGGGCTTTATTCCATATGTATTTTGGACACTTCACAGCTGAGATCAACCCCAAAAATCATTACACTGATTTGCCACCACACCAAGGCACTGGGAAGAGCTGAGGCGAGGAGTGAGAATTGCAGAATCTCGTGATGCTCCACTTCTGGGGTGGCTGTGGGCTGGTATTTTTAGGCTGGAAAGGGCCTAATAACCAAAAACCTTCCCAACCTGGTAATATCAATGCACAACTGTCTGCTTTGCCTTTGCTGGTCTCCAAAAATGGGGGCGGACGCCACATATTTTTTTTTTTTACTATTTAATTCTTTATTTTTTCCCATCTCCAAGATCCTATCCCAATATGTAGTAGGTGTAACAATAAGAATATTATTAAATATCTCCATTTAGAAATGTAGTCTAGTTTTCCTGATAAGGTATGTCACTTACCTCATGTGCAGGCATGGCAGTGGCTTAGGTATCCATGGTTACAACCAGTAGCAACTAACTATCTGTCCCTATATGCATGGCCGTAGCCATGGATACCTAAGCTACTGCCATGTCTGCACATGAGGTAAGCTAATCAGGAAAACTAGACTACATTTCTAATTGGAGGTATTTACTAATATTCTTATTATTACACCTACTAAATATTGGTTTAGTATCTTGGAGATGAGAGTACCCCTTTAATATGAATTCCATACATTTTTTCTAGTACGTGTCACAAGGATGTCACACGGACAGCACACGTACACATGGATAGCACACAGTTAGTACACGGATAGCACACGGATGACACACACATACACACGAATAGCCACACGCATGGTAAAAACGAACCGTGCCACCCTTGTGTTTTTATGTGCACATGTGAAGCGGGCCTTAGGCAATAACTCTGATTAATCCGTCCTCGGTGTCAGCTGTAAACATGTAGCCGACACATTTGATTAGGTTCTTCCTTAGTTGTGCTTTAGTGTTGGATCCAGCATTATATAATAGCCGGTGATGGTGTGAGATGTATCGCTGGCCAGAATGATGCGGCTCCTCTCCGCGCCCTCCTCTCATAGAGCGTTTATCTCTCACTGCTCAGCTGACTTTCTGATCCCAGTTTAGCTTCTCCCTCCCTCTCCCTATTCCCTGCCCAGCCAGTCACCCTGAGCACAATGTACTATTAGCCGAGATAATAATATCCTGTGCAGACTGCAGTCTTTCCCATATCGCTTTGTAGGAATGAAAGCCTTCATAAATATGATTAAATGCTTTCTTCATAGGCTTCCATTGCTTAGTTTGGAACTGCTGATAACAATTTATTTCTAAATGTAAATGACAATACCATTTTTAATTACATTATAGTGTCTGTTTATGTATCAGCTCAAACGGGCTTTTACGCTACCACCCAATCTCATTATCCATGTGCCCCAGACCAGTGGATTGAGCTGTGATGCCCTGCAATCAGCTATTAGAAAACTCTGCCAGAGATCAGCGTGGACTGTGTCACAGGTTCCCATAGACTTTACTTGGTAGGCTGATATTACCAATACTTTGCACAGGGGAATGAAGCTGCTTGGAACAACATGCAAGACCTGTGCTAATTGTCTAGGAGAGCAGTCAATGAAGTGGCCATTATTGTAAGCAATGAGCAGTGCTAAGAAGTAGGGATGGGAGAACCCGAACTGTAAAGTTCGGGGTCAGTAACGAACACATGGCGTTCGTGCACACAAACACGAGTTTTCTGTGACGTTCATGTTACAGTTCGTGTCCAGGAGCTGTTAAAAAAAAGCAGGTTATTAAAAAAACATTCTGATCATACTTACAGGTCCCGCGACGTCCTGCAGACTCTGCCTCCCAGCGCTTCTGCTAACGCGTCCGTCCGATCATTGCTGTTCCCCCCGGTAAGCAGCTCTGGCTAAAAGGACCTGCCGTAACCGTGACGTCATACCCATGTGACCAGTCACGTGTGAATGTTGTATTACCTCATTGGCTACAGATTGGTCAAGTGAGTATGACGTCATCACAGGTCCTGCCATGCCGTGATGCGAGTGTCATCGTATCACGGCGCACAATCTCCCGATGGCAGCAGGTCAGCTGCATGTGTTTCCACAGCTGAGGCGCTGCTGATGGGAGAGTGGAGTGATGAACTACAAGACGTAAGTGCAATCATCCTGTCACTGTCAACCTGCTACATTGCTCTGTCCAGAACGATGTAGCAGACCTGATGTGACTCTCTGTGCTTCTCACTGTGTATAGACTATGTCTGTGCACAAGATGAAACAGAGTTGACTTTGTTCTTCGCTTCTCACTGTGTATAGACTGTCTGTGCACAGTGATGAAGCTAACATGGCTGTCCCTGTGGATTGTGTCGGACTAAGGATTTTTTTAATGATAAAGTTTGAATCCCTAAATGTTTCGCAGCCGCCCCAGAAAATGGCGCTTTCATAGAAGCACCATCTTCTGGCGCTGTATCCAACTCTTCCAGTGGCCCTGGTGACGGGTGGCATGCTGGGTAATAAGGGGTCAATACTAGCTTTGTTTTACTAGCTAGTATTAAGCCAGAGATCCTTAATGTCAGGCAAGTTTGACCCGGCCATTAAGAATCTCCAATAAAGGGTTAAAAAAAAACACCACACAGAGGAAAAAATACTTTAATAGAAATAAATACACAGACACACTTAGAAACTCCATGTTTATTACTCCCTCTCATCCCTCCACGATCCTGGTCTTCTGTCTTCATTCTCCTTCAATCCATGCAGCTCTGCTACATCAGACAGCACTGCATGGGAGGAAGAATGCTGCTGCTCCCTTGCAGTCTAATCACTCAGTGAGTGAGCAGAGGCTGCGGGTTGGTAAGCGGTGACGTCACCGCTGCCACCGTTGCAATAGTAACCTGACAGGTGGGTTACCATACCAACGGTGATCTCCGATCACCTGATTCCCGGCGCCGCTATTCACCGGCTGTGGCAGCCAGTCCCTGCATGTGGGCTGACTCTGTAAAGAGCGCCAACATGCAGGGACAGGGAGCCGACCATGTGCCCGAGCATCTCGCTGGTACATGGCGCTTGCCGAGTATACCGAGTACTGAGATGCTTGGGCGAGCACCAAGTACCGGTGAGATGCACTGACAGGACCTAGCATAACGTCATAGCCATGTGACCAGTCTGTAGCCAATGAGATAATACATACGTGACTGGTCACATGCTATACATAAGGATAAAGGCTGCACATCAAACTTTGATAATAGTATAATGCCTTAAGCATATTGAAAAATATTGAAACATACAATGAAAAATACTACTTGCTAACTTGAAAGTGTGAATAATGAAATGCATACCTGACATGAATATTAGGAAAAAGGAGATATTTAGCAATCGCATTGATCAATGTAACTGAGCCCCAAAACCTCGCCAAGGTCTCTATATTGGGGTCCCTAGCTCTATGACCCTGTGTGTCATCTCATTGCAATTAAAAACTCTTTCCACACACAGCAGTTTTTAATTGCAATGAGATGACACACAGTTAGGGTATGCATTTCATTATTCACACTTTCAAGTTAGCAAGTAGCATTTTTCATTGTATGTTTCAATATTTTTCAATATGCTTAAGGTATTATACTATTATCAAAGTTTGATGTGCAGCCTTTATCCTTATGTATTGTGTATTTTTTAGCTTGCACTCATAATATATATATATATATATATATTAGTGCTCACTTCAGTTATCCTATTCAGTAATATGCAGTTTTTTCCTGAATGTGAACACAGCTCCGCCCCTTTCAGCCATGTTTTTTTCCATCTCCTATATAAGCACATCCTTGGTTACCCCTCTCCACACACAGCAATTTTTAATTGCAATGAGATGACACACAGTTAGGGTCATAGAGCTAGGGACCCCAATATAGAGATATACCTTGGCGAGGTTTTGGGGCTCAGTTACATTGATCAATGCGATTGCTAAATATCTCCTTTTGCCTAATATTCATGGCAGGTATTAATCACACTTTCAAATTAGCAAGTAGCACTTTTCATTGTATGTTTCAATATTTTTCAATATGCTTAAGGCATTATACTATTATCAAAGTTTGATGTGCAGCCTTTATCCTTATGTATTATGTATTTTTTGGCTTGCACTCATAATATATATATATATATATATATATTAGTGCTCACTTCAGTTATCCTATTCAGTGGTCACATGCTATGACATCATGGAAGGTCCTATCATCAGTGCTGGTTACCGGGAGGGCACACATAACTGTAAAGTCCAAGTTCGGTGTTTGGACGCAAGTTCGCGTTATATCAGAATCCGAACGCGAACTTTACAAAACGTTCGGGCGAGTCTCCCGAACACTGGGGGGGTTTGCCCATCCCTATTAGGAAGTTGAAAAGCTGCTTGGTTTTAGAAGAGAAGCACATAGCAATTTTGCTGATTTATTATGGTCAGACGACCCCTTTAGTAATAATGAAGGCCACTGCTGTACCCTGTAGTTGCTGATGAAGAAAAGGTCCAGAGAACCAAAGATGAGAGTGGGTCAACCGGCAAGGACAGTCCATGGGAGATCAGAAAAGGAGCCTGGCCAATAGAGGTTCAGAAGGAACGGCCCTGAGCTATGCCAAGCCCACGTAATTTGGGGCATACCAGCATTTGACTGAGTGCCCCCTGACTGCTGTCCTTTGTAATAAGGGGTTGATCCAGTTGTCCCATGTAATTCCTCCCTCCTCCCTGTTTTGTTGCAGCCAATGATTGTGCTCTCCTCCTACTGCTTCCCTCCTTTAGAAACCTCTTCCTGGCCTCTTCCGGTCTCCCCCCACTTTGTGTGACCCGGATGCAGCTGTCCCTCCCTCCTTTTGTCAGCGTTGATAGTTTTTGGTACGAAAGCTTACCTGCACTGGGAGTTCGGCCACAACACGATTTATATTGGTTTTGGCTTTTCTAGCACCCGCGGGGCAGGGGTTAAATTTATTCGTCGCTGGGCCGGTGATGCCGGGTCTGGGGATGAAACGGTTGACCTTGCCCGGCTTCGTGTCCCTGAGGTGTACAACGAAAGGGAAGAAGGATGGTGGGAGTAATAGTTTGTCTCGTGACGCCACCTGTGGTACGCGACCAGGGATTAGCCGCCGCTGTGGGTGATGTACTTCGGGGCTGGTGGTGTTGCAGCAGGGGTGGTTCTGCTCCCCACAGGTGGACCGGGCCCCGGGGAAGATGATGAAGGTTGTAGTCGTGGCCATTGGTGCTGAAGCACGGGGTGCCGGCAATAAGAGGCTGAGTCAGCTGCTGCAGTTCCAGGTCTTTTTACTCATAGTTGAAGTGCTGCCTCAGGGTACTGGTCTCTGCCGTCATATGCCCCAGCTGATCCCAGATAAGTTAGAGATAGCCACCGGTATTTGGAAATGTCCTTTCCTAAGGGTTGCCCCTGTGGAAGTGAAGAACCCGGGCTGAGCTTCTCGCTCCAAGCCACAGGCCCCATAAAGAAGAAAGATGGAAGAAGTTTGTGTTGTGTTCTCAGAACTGTGGTCCCGACTGGACTGAAATTTGTGTAAGGCTGCTTTCACACATCCGGTTTTTGCTATGCGGCACAATCTGGCACTTTGCAGGAAAAACGCAACCGTTTTTTTTTGCTGCCGGTTGCGTTTTTCCTGCATAGATTTTAATTACTGCCGCATTGTGCCGCATGGCCTTGCGTTCGGTCCGTTTTTTGCCACATGCTGCAGATTTAGCCGATGCGGCGGCCGGATGGAACGTTGCCTGGCACGTTTTTTTGTGCGGCAAAAAAAACCGCATCGCGCCGCATCCAGCCGATGCAGCACTTTTCCCAATGCATCCCTATGGATGCCGGATGCGGCGCGATGCGGCAAACACCGCATCCGGCCGCCGCATGCGGTTTTTGCCACTGCGCATGCTCAGTAGCATGCCGCAAGCGGCAAAAACCGGACGGGCCGCATGTAAAAAACTTAGGCTACTTTCACACATCCGGTTTTTGCTCTGCGGCACAATACGGCGCTCTGCAGCAAAACCGCAACCGTTTTTTTTGCCGCCGGTTGCGTTTTTTTTTGCATAGACTTACATTAGTGCCGTATTGTGCCGCATGGGCTTGCGTTCGGTCCGGTTTTTGCCGCATGCGGCAGATTTAGCCGATGCCGTGGCCGGATGGAACGTTGCCTGCAATGTTTTTTTGCTCCGGCAAAAAAAAACCGCATCGCGCCGCATCCGGCCGTTGCGGCGCATTTTTCAATGCATGCCTATGGACGCCGGATGCGGCGCGATGCGGAAAAAAACGCATCCGGCCGCCGCATGCGGCTTCTTCCACTGCGCATGCTCAGTAGCGTGCCGCAACCGGAAAATAACGGAACGGCCGCATGTAAAAACTTATGCAAAGGATGCGGTGTTTTCGCCGCATCCGTTGCATAGGTTTCACAGCCGGATTGAGCCGCTTGGCTCAAACTGGATGTGTGAAAGTAGCCTTATGCAAAGGATGCGGTGTTTTCGCCGCATCCGTTGCATTGGTTTCACAGCCGGATTGAGCCGCACGGCTCAAACTGGATGTGTGAAAGTAGCCTTATGCAAAGGATGCGGTGTTTTCACCGCACCCGTTGCATAGGTTTCACAGCCGGATTGAGCCGCACGGCTCAAACCGGATGTATGAAAGCAGCCTAAGAGTTGCTCCTACTTCTGCCCCAATTGGTGCCCGCCCCCCAGGTGATTGTCTTAGTGACCGGGAAAGTCCCATGCTTCGTGATGGCCACCCCCCTGTTTACCCTAGTCCAGTCCACAGTGAAAAGGTACCTACGCTGTATGTAAGGCGAAATGTGGAAACACTGGTGATTAACCCCCTCCTTACCTGAGATGAATACTGCACCCTAAGTGAGGTACAGTTGTCACACTCAGAGATATGGGGTACTCGGTTCCGGGCAGTGTACATCTGGGGAATGTCACAGTGGTGGCCGTTACCTATTTCCATGCCCCGGGCCCTTTCTGTAATGGGGATATTTACAGGGGATTGGTGAATAAAGTCTATCGTGACGCCACTTGCGGTGTTGCGGTTATATGTAGGGAGCCGCTGCTGCAAAATGTCTCTACTGGGGCTGATGGTATTAGCAGCTAGTATGGTAATTCCTCCGCAAGTAGGGTATTGCCCCAGCAGGTGTATGGTGTTGTGGGCTTCGGAAGAAGCAGTCCAGACAGGTATTCAGTGCAATTGGTTTACTCACTGCTGAGATGTTAACTGGTTACCCGAGGCCAGCTGGTTTCACCTCCAGGTCCCCGTCAGCCCAGTGCCAGTCTGGTTCTCTGATACCTTCTTCCCCTGCACCTGTCTCTGGTAAGTGGGTTCCCGTGGTATGGAACACTGGGGGTTCCGATCTGTTTGTCCACTTCTGTCCGCCTGACAGTAGCGTGAACCCTGTGGGGTTGGAGTCTCTGGTCCTGTCCCTGGTTCTCCCTTTGCTACTGAGTCTTCGGATTCTTTAGGGTCAGCAAGGTCCTTGATGGTCCTCTTTGCTGTGCAGGTGTTAACAGGTCGGCGTGAAGCTCTTTCCTGTCCTATGGTCCTTTATCCCGTCAGTGCGTAGTTCCGGGAGTACTCCACCATACTTCTCAGTTACACCTTTACGCTTTTACAGTCACTACTCAACTTCTTCTACTGTCCAAAGTCACTGCTGTTCCGACTACTGACTTCCTGTGTTCTCTCTGTCCACAGTCTGCCCCTCCCACCTAGTCAACTAGTGGACTAGAGTGGCTCCACCTCTAGGTGGCCATCCATGTTCCCACCCTAGCTGGGTACCATTGTATGGGGGATTTGGTGGGGAAAACTGGGATTACCTTGGTTTTTGGTGTTACCGGCACTGGGGTGCTAGGTCCCTAAGGGGGTAGGCCCCACATCCTGGTGGGGATGCAGAACCTTGTAGCACTCTGATGGGTTCAGGGACGCTACATTCCCCCTTGTTAAATTCCAGCACGTCCTCGAGCTGCAAGGTAAAACTGGTTACACATTTTTTCCTTTATTTTCAGTAAAACATAACAGGTTCATCCCACGCAGGGGAGGTGCATCACTTAAACGTTACATCCTGGGTTTCCCTCCCTGCACCCACCACCCAAAGATCCTGGTCCCAGAACCCTTCTCAGGAGTCAGGACACCGGTTTCACTGGTGACCAGGTCATGGCCGCCTCTGCCGCAGATCTTTCCTGTACCCGGCCTTTCCTGGTGGCGGTGCTCACAGCAATGTCCGCTTGATGGGTGTACCCTGGTCGGGCACAACTGGTGCAACTATTTACAATAACACAAGTTTGTGTTGGCTACTGCCAGTCCTGCAGCCTGGGACCATTTTTATATCAAAAATACGAAAACTGGTAACTTGTCAATCTGGAACAGTCCAATGTTTAAACAACAAAGCAATTTTCAATAGGCAATTTAAATCAACTTTTTTATCACACAACATTAACTAGAACAGTCAACAGTAACAAACCGGTAGCATATCAGTTCAAGGCTACCATGGTGCTGGGTAGGGGCCATCAGGTTCACTTCGCCTCCTGGGATCAGCACTTAGAGTCTGTGTGCACTGGTCCCCTGCACCTGCACTGCCTCCTGGTGGCAGCTGAGGGACTGGTGCTGCAGTGACTGCTGAAATGGGAGTGTGTTCCTCTGCAACAATCTCTGCTGGCACATACGGTTGCATCTGGCTGACTCTACTGACCTCAATCCCAGGGCTCTGTGAATCCGATGGACACACACAAGCAGAGTGTCCCGGTTTGCTGCATCGACGGTAAGTCGGTAGTGAGAAATTGTTTGGCAGGAAAACAGGCTCCTCATCTGGCACCGGCTCCAGGACCTCAGGCAAGGACCGCATTGTGAAGACAGCACAGAAGCCATTACTCCCCGTGCGTGAATCCTATGCAGCCTCTGGAGTGCTAGAAGCCGAATGAGACTCGGGTAAGACCTTCTCATCCTTGTCCCTCCGCACGCGCTTAGGATTAACCGGCTCCATGGCGCAGTCCCTTGGGTCTCTTTTTCTTTGCCACTTTCTTGCGGGACTGGAGCACCTCTGGAACTTCCGGGTCAGGTTACTGCTTTCTTCCGCCCGCGCTTACAGGAGTCGTGGGTGGGTTTTCTTTTTGCACCTTTTAGTCTGCTGTGGCGCAGTTATTTTTCAAAGCAAAATTGCGGGGGTTTTTGCAAGCGATAAAGTACAGTCTGTGATGATTCAGGGACCGAGGAGGATCAAAAAATGCCGAATCCCAAATGGTAACAGAGTGGCTAGAACCTTAACGGATTGCAGACTTAATGCTGACACACAACTAGAAGTAGCCGTGGGACGAGCCTACGATGACCTAGTCGTCTCGACTAAGCTGGAGAACTAAATATTCTCACAGATAGAGATATAAGAAAGCTAATCTGCCTCAGAGCAGTCCCCAAAGATGGATAGATAGCCCCCCACATGATGTAAAGGCTACGGTGATATAGAAAAACACAATACAAAGCTACAAAAGTAAGTATTGGCATAGAAAAATTCTGCATATCGATAATATAGATAATAATATAGCAATATTATATAGTAAGCAGAATTAAGACTACAATATAAGGACCAAATCGCAAAAAGTACTACAGTAAACACACAAGGAGGCGATCAAGTAGGTCCAAATACATTTTTATTAGTGCAGAATAGTGAAGGAGGTCAGAAAAACGGTGTACATCACTGCAGTTAGCAAAAATTAGATGCAAATATTGACATGCTGAACAATACATAGTCTTTGCACTATAAACATCAGGTCCTTTTCCCCCCTTTTTTCCATCTCTCCAATCCTTATATTATAGACTGAATACTGTATAGTACATCTTGCACTGAAGATATCTAAACTACCTATATTAGGTGTCTCTTAGCTGCTTTTTCTTCTTTATGTTTATTAGCTTAACAGCAGCATTAAATACATTATATGTAGGAGATACACCTTATATTAAGGGTTGTTTATATCTTCTCTGTGAGTATGCCAGTACTAGTAATTTTCTTTTTGGGCGTATTCTGCAATGTTTGACTTTATATATATCCTTATGCCTATGTATTGTTCAGCATGTCAATATTTTCATCTAAGTTTTGCTAACTGCAGTGATGTACACCGTTTTTCTGACCTCCTTCACTATTCTGCACTAATAAAAATGTATTTGGACCTACTAAAGCTACAAAAGACAGATTCAGCAGAGGTGAGGCCCAAACTATCTTTATAGGAAAGGATAGGAAGGAGCACTGTCTGCAACCGTAAAAACCCTAATATATACCAGTACTTCTGATATGGAAAAATCCTGAGGTCACACAACCTCTCTCCCACTGTATCAGCACTCAGATGTTACTGGGATCCAAAAACACTTACACAGATAAGGGACTGAATAAATACCAAGCATGACAAACATAATACCATGCAGAATCATGGAGCTATGTATACAGTCACTCCCAGCAGGCAATGATCCCATTCCACCAAGAACTCCACACAGACAAAATAGGAATCAAGCATTAGTATCAAAGCAAAAAACAACAACAAGAAAGTGGAAAACAAACAGCAGAGGTACAAAGACCACTTATCTGAGATGAGTTCTGGTAGTGATCAGGGCTGGTTACAGAATGTCCTTAACACACAGGAGACCATTGGGCATCGGCAAGTAACCAGAGAAAACTACTCAGTTATATAGTCTCAATCTGACCCTGATTGCCAGTCCTGTACAGGTGTGTGGCTTTCATTCCACAAATCAACTGCGCTGCCAGCACTGACCACAAGAGGGAGCCCCAAACTGGAAAACGTATTCACAATGTGACGCCCTGACAAAATCAGGTTGTCACAGGAGACTGCATTCATCTTCCAGATGCAGGACTCTCTCCTTCTTGTCCTACCAACACAACCCCACACACAGGTACAAACACCAGCCACAAAGCCTAGTCACCGCCCAGGGACAATAGGGACACACCAGTGGGCGTGACCAGGCAGATGGTGACGCCCACCTAGGGGTCCTGAGGTGTCAGGGGAGGGAACACGTCAGTCGAGTGTGCAGATGGAACTGAGTAGACAGAGGAAGTGAGAGGAGTGAAGTGGTAGTCGGGGGTTGTAGCTTCCGGGCTACCGGACTACCTGAGCTGACTAGGTGGCAGATGGCAGAGCAGGTCCACAGGCGACGGAGATTCGGTCGAGGGACACCTTAAGTGGACCGGGGCAGGGTTGTAGCCCGCCGGTGACGACAGCGGGAATCCGGTCTGGAGGCCGTGCACAGTCGGGGTACCTGGACCCCAGGGCGAGGACAGCTGCAAGCACCTTGTCAATTAACCAGCAGGGGACAAGGTTCCAGATCTTGTTCCACAAGAGCCCAGATAGAGCTAGACGGAAGCCCAACGTGGGGGATAGGGTGTCTGCAAGTGCCTGCAAAGGTCCTGAGGATCAGATCTCGCGGGCAACAGCTCCCACAGCAATGACACCGGGAGTGCACTTTTCCCGTTCCATGAGGACTAGTCAACACTCGTGACACCAAACTAGAGTGTAGGAGGAAGGGCCCCTGTTCTGTTAACCGGTGTGCGGGACCCGAGCACACCCCTCTAGAGGCTATCAGTATCCGGCACTTGGTTTACTATCTGGACTGTATGTGAATTATTCAACAACAGTGAGTACACCGATATCATCCGGTCCAGCCCCCAGAGTGTGTCCCAGCACTCTACACCACCTACACCTGGGCCCCGGGACAACACCTCCCCTACCCGTGGAGGTGATACCATCCTGCTGTCCCGCTCCATCAGCCCCGGGTGCCCCATACCAAGGCAGCGGCGGTGTCACTAAACTATCACTGCAACCAACGGGTGGCGTCACTGACAAACTCTCCCCTGTAAATAACTCCTTTATTAAGTTGTGGGCGACGGGCTGCTGCACGAGCCCCGGATCCGGCTGCCACTCGAGCCACAGCCACGATCCTGGATCCGAGTGTCTCGAGTAGCCCCCCTGTCGTGGTCTGCGCCCCCGCTCGCGACAACAACAATAGTCCATAAAACACAGTTTTTAAGGTACATGTCACCCGGTTTGACTGGGACCAGTTCAATCCTGTTCGTGACGCCAGGAAAAAGGGTTGTCGCAGCCAGGGATATGGGGTACTCGGTTCTGGACAGTGTACATCTGGGGAATGTCACAGTGGTGGCCGTTACCCGGTTCCGTGCCCTGGGCCTTTTTTGTAATGGGAATATTTACAGGGGATTGATGAATAAAGTCTATTCGTGACGCCACTTGCGGTGTTGAGGCTATATGTAGGGAGCCACCGCTGCAAAATGTCTCTACTTGGGCTGATGGTATTAGCAGTTAGTATGGTAATCGCTCTGCAAGTAGGGTATTGCCCCAGCGGGTGTATGGTGCGGTGGGTGTCGGAAGAAGGGTTCCAGACAGGTATTCAGTGCAACTGGTTTACTCACTGCTGAGATGTTAACTGGTTGCCCGAGGCCGGCTGCTTTCACCTCCAGGTCCTCATCGTCCCAATGCCAGTCTGGTTCTCTGGTACCTTCTTCCCCTGCACCTGTCTCTGGTAAGTGGGTTCCCGTGGTATGGAACACTGGGGTCCCCGGTCTGTGGTTTGTCCACTTCTATCCACCTGACAGTAGCGTGAACCCTGTGGGGTTGGAGTCTCTGGTCCTGTCCCCGGTTCTCCCTTTGCTACTCAGTCTTCGGATTTTTTAGGGTCAGCAAGGTCCTTGATGGTCCCCTTTGCTGTGCAGGTGTTAACAGGTCGGCATGAAGCTCTTTCCTGTCCTAGGATCCTGTACCCTGTCGGTGCGTAGTTCTGCACTCCACCGTACTCCACCGGCAACCAGGGTACCAGGACACCGTTTACCCGAATCAGGACGTCTCCTCAGTCCCACCTTTACACTTTTACTGGAGTGGCTCCACCTCTAGGCGGCAATCCATGTTCCCACACTAGCTGGGTACCATTGTATGGGGGATTTGGTGGGGAAAACATGGAATACCTGGGTTTTTGGTGTTACCGGCACTGGGGTTCTGGGTCCCTAAGGGGGTAGGCCCCGCATCCTGGTGGGGATGCAGAACATTGTAGCACCCTGATGGGTTCAGGGACGCTTCACAGTACCCTGTGGCGACTGAAGCTTCAGGGGCACCATGCTTTCATTATGTCAAAAAGTCACAGCAACAGTCAATTCAACAAGGTTAATGGTTTTTGGTACAATAGATACTGGCGTTGTTAGTCTGGCTGCGGCACAATGCTTTGTTCTGGTTTACTGTGATTTTATTTCACTGCTTTTATTTTGATATTTTGGGCTGTGTCCAATGACTATCCACTAAAAGATGAGATTTGGTTATTAAATCTCCAAATATAGAGAGTTCAGTTTTATATACCTGTGTCGGCTTTTTCATTACACAGGACAATCAGTTATGGGTTTGTTGGGTCTCAGCAGTCTGGACAGTGTATAGCAGCATGATCAAGGGCTTGAACTGGAACAGTACTCATAGAACTTGGACTTGGATTAGTCAAAGATAAATTTAGAAAGTAGAACGCTTATGTGGACCTAAGGTTACTTGTAGTGGGAATGGAAACATAGCACCTGTACCAGATTGCTTATTTGTTCTAAAAACAGCCAGGAAGTTTGTACAGAAGACCCTGCAGCTCTGGAATATGGATCCACAAGGACTCTGATTGCTCCTGTATTTTTGCATTTATAGTTTTCAGTAGTCAGTGCCCTTCTGTGTTTCTAGGCCGCAATCATTTATATTCTGAATATCACCTGTTCCAGATTACTGATATCACATGGAGAGAACATTGGCATAGCAGAGGGAATGCATTCTCTGTAATTTCAGATTCAATGAAGACATGCAGAGCATCTCTACAAGCTTCCAACAGAGATGTGCGCGACGGAAATGTGCCCTTTTGGAATTTGCTCTTTGTTTAAAGGGATCCTGCCATTTTTAAGATTTCATTCTAAAATTAAGTTGGATGTTAAGGTATTTTGGCATGAGATGAAAAATCTTTTCTTATATAAGCTAATACAGTAGAGAATACCCCTCACATTTATTGTAAGTATTTTATTATATCTTTTCGTGGGACAACACTGACACTATGACACTATGATACAATGTAAAGTAGTCAATGTACAGTTTGTATAGCAGATTTGATGTGCTCTCTAAATAACTCAACACAAAGCCATTAATGTCTAAATCGGTTCGAAAAAATAAGTGAGTACAGCCCTAAGTGAAAATAGCCAAATTGTGCCCAGTTACCCATTTTCTCTACCCAGTGTCATGTGTCTAATTAGTGTTACAACAAGTTCTCAGGTGTGAATGGGGAGCAGGTGTGTTACATTTGGTGTTATTCACACACTCTCTTATACTGGTCACTGGAAGTTCAACATAGCACCTCACTGCAAAGAATTCCCTTAGGATCTGAAAAAAAAGAATTGTTGCCCTACATAAAGATGGCCTAGGCTAAAAAAAAGATTGCCAGCACCATGAAACTGAGCTGCAGTACTGTCGCTAAGACCATACAGTGGTTTACCAAGACAGGAAGGAACAGGTGTCACTGTGACGCCCTGGACTATCAGGTCGTCACAGGGTATTGTACAATCTGCCCTCCTGTACAATATCCATCTCCTTCTTGGTTATGGGTCCTCAACTACATGGTGTTGCCTACATCAGCTAATTAAAATCCTAGGTACACTCTGCACCACACCCACCAGTGGCCGACCTGAGTGGAATAAGGTCGCCCACTTGGGGGGTTGGTTAGGGGAGGTCAGGAGAGAGGAGAGTGGAGCTTGAGAAGTGAAGGAGAGAGGAGGTCAGAAGCTGGGCTCCTAGGAAGCTGTCTTGGTAGCAGACGGTGGTCTGGGCCTAGAGGAGCTGGACCCCCAGTCGCAGGGGATCGTGGCAAGGGGCACAGAACTGTCGAGGAGGACAGCCGGCGGCCTTGCACCATCACCGGGCTGGGACCATGGCACGACAGGGTACGTGGACCCAAGGTCAGGGAGTAGCTTCAGGCAACCTGACAATTTACCCGACGAGAACGGAGCCTACAAGATCCGCTCTCCACCTGCTCCAAATTCGGGGTACTAGTGTGGCGCCCTGGACAAGCCAGGGGCCACAGAGCACAACACCAACACACCCCACACTCCCAGCAGGCACACCGAAGTCAGACACAAAACCCTTGTTGCCTTCCTCCATGGGCTGATGATCGCACCAGGGGGTGGGCCACGTGGTTGGTCCCGCCCACCGAGGAGTTCACAGTCCTGGAGGCGGGAAAACCAGGCAGATTAGTTGTGGAGTTTGAAGTGGAAGGAGGAAAGTAGTAAGAGAGCAGCCTGAAGTTGGTCCGGGTGTGTGGCCCGGACAGATCAGCAAGGTTGGCAGATGGTGGCGACCGTCTGCAGGAGTGGCCTATCCGAGTTACCGTAAGGACCGTGGACGGGCGGTGGCCCGGCGGTACCGGACCGATACACAAAGAGAAGCCAGCACCATCTGGCAGGGGCTTTTCGGACCCCGGCAAGGCTAGGAGTCGCCGTGAATTTGCCAAATCCGTTAGTGAAGGGGACCTCCTGGGTTTCCAAACAGGCAAGTCCCGACAGAAGGCAACAATCCAACCAACAGAGGGAGACACCGCCACCGCCAAGGCAACCGTTTCTCAGGGCCAGCTCCTGCGGGCAAAGAGGGGCTCCTCCAGCCCATATCCAAGCTGGGGAGCGGGTTACCGGTGGGAACCCATCGGAACCATCAACCGTACTTAGGTGCAGGGAGAGGCAGTCACCATCAACCTGCCGGGAGAAACAACACCGCAGCCATCTGTGGGACCCGTCCATCCAGCCGAGTGTTTTACCGAGAACTGTGTCTTCATCATTGGGCTGAGTGAGTACCACCGTGCCGTGCGGCACAGCGCTGCCCCTGCGACCCTGCACCTCGCCAGGCCCCGTAACCCGCCTGCCATCCATCCCTACCCATCACCGGGCCCCGGGACAACCAACACCCTACCCACGGAGGGGAGAACTAACAACAAAGCTGCTCCCTGTCACAGCTCCCGGCATCCCCGTCCAGAGCAGCGGTGGTGTCACCATTATCACCACAGCCGTGGGTGGCGTCACGGACAATAAATCCCCACAATCAATCCAAACCCCCTTTTTAATCACGGGCGAGGAGCACCGCTCGAGTCCCCGGGATCCGGCCCACGGCTCGAGCCACCACCGAGCAGCGGCACCAGCGGCCGGACCCGAGCAGTGGGAGAGCGCAGCGTCCCCTCCTCCGCCCGCGACACTAGCACAACGAGGGGGATATGACTTTCCACAAAAACGGTCCAGTAAATCCCAAGCGTGTACCCTGAGAGCAAGCTCCCACACTTAGCCATAGTGGGGAGCGGGACCCGACTAGTTCCATATTACCGGGACCAACAGAGACGTAATCTTAGTGCCAGGAGGCAGGTCACGGATCACCAGGCAGCACCATTGGGAACAGGACCCGAGCTAGCTCCCCTCAGCGGCAGCGGTATACAGAACTTTGGTTTATTCAGTTGTCGGTGTAAGCTTAATGGACTGAGTGAGTACGCAAGTGACCCCTTCGCTCACCACGGCACTCCACAAACACCATCACCGAGTCCCAGGGCATCCCCCCTACCCGTGGAGGGTTCTAACACCTGGCTGCCCCATTCCATCATCCCCTGGTACTCCCAACTACAGCGGTGGTACTCCAAATTACCACATACCACGGGTGGCGTCACGAACTCTAACACAGTCCCCTGTAAATACCCCCTTCATTTGAGTGGCCGCACGACCCCCGGGTCCGGACACCCCTCGAGCCACCGCGGATCTGGATCCGAGCAGCCCGGCTGCTGGCACGGGGGCAGCACACCTGAAATTACTGGCGTCACTAACAGGATACGAACAGGACCCACTTACCTGGGTGACGTGCGCCTTAGAAGTTGAAACCGCGAGTCAAAATCCTCGTTTCCCGCCATTTCCGCCATCTTCCGCCATCTTTTGGCGCCAAAACGCCATCTTCTCCACAAAAGCGCGCAAAGCAGAAGCCCCGCCCTTTGTCCTGACAATGAGCCCGGAACCGGAAGTTCCCAGAGGGCCACAGCATCGAAGAGAGTGCTGAGTTAAAACCGATGGGGCGTGATGGCATGTAGCAGCGGAAGAGAAGCAGGGACGCCAGGACTCTGCCATAACGTTCCTGGACAGCGCAGAGGAAATATGGCGGATCGGAGCTGGTCACCGGAACATGCTGTTCCCAGGACCGCGACCTGGATTGAGGAAGAGACGGAGCATCTTTGCAGAAGGATGCATACGCAGTTCTTAAGGCCCCGTCACACACACAGATAAATCTTTGGCAGATCTGTGGTTGCAGTGAAATCATGGACATATTGTTCCATTTGTACACAGCCACAAACCTGGCTCTGATTGTCCACAATTTCACTGCAACCACAGATCTGCCGCAGATTTATCTCTGTGTGTGACAGGGCCTTTATTCATATTGGACCACTGGAGGGAAGAGATGAGGAGCCTGGCGGTGGCGGTGCGAGCCCGTGAGATCAAAATCCCTCATGAAGAGAGGGTAAGCGGTTGCCCAGTCCCTGTTGATTACCCTAATTTGGCTGATGCGGCTGAGGGATCCGGACCGTCCCCGCGCCCGGCAAACACTCTGCTGCCACCAACCTCGTCCTCGGGGGACGCTGAGATGCCTGCTCCCACCATGGGAGCGGAACCTTCTGCCCCCGTTTGTGAAGATGCAGCTACAGAACCCCCGGTTTCGTCACTCGACCCGGTCAAGACAGCGGTCACCCCGACACCGGCCCGACCAGACCCGGCCGCATCACCGGGCCCGTCCTTAGAGGCGGAGCACCCGGACTCTGCAACCCCGGCTGCGGAGCAGTCGGTTCCTTTATTCACAATGGCGGAGGTGGAGCCTGAAGAGCTGCTGGTTCCACCACCGCGCGGTATCCCAACGGCAGTTGGGCTCGTAAGAGTGCAACTAAAGCCAATGCCAGACAGGGAGCCAAGGCCAGACGCTGACGCCCCCTATTGGAAACGACATCAACAGAAGCTGCAGATGGAGGTGAAAGCATGAGACCGGCGACACCGGGAACTTGCCGCCCGCAACCAAGAAGAGAAAGAGCAGGTGAGGAGCGCTGCTTCCCGAGTCCAAGGGCCACGGTGCCGTGGTCTGATAGATCGTTTTGATGCTGTGCAAGGATGGAGTTTCATCCGAGAGTCAGGCCTCACAGCCGGGGTGTTTGTGTCCCAACGGGATGTGGCACAGCACCTCCCAGGGGACACCCCGAGCGAAATCTATAGCCAGAAGATATGGTCACCTACACCCGGCATTGTGGAGAGCGAGGCTGGTATGCCCTAGAGGTGACCAAGCATGTACTGTTGGAGGAAGAGTTTGTGCCAGCGTCGGTGGTAGGTAGTCGCAAGGAAGCGTGGCTATGGGACCCGGTAGTGTAATATGCAAATGTCATTGCAGAGCTGTTAGGTATTCGTGTTTCTTTTGTTATTTTTCAAAGTTTGTTGTTTTTAATATAGAGAAAATCTTAGAAGAGAAGTGTCTAATCAACAAGGTTTAAATGAACCGAGAAAAGTAACCTGATTAACGAGAAGATTTCTATAGTGTTTACACCCAGTGCATGGACTTCGTTACAATTATGCACCAATGTTATAGTAAATATGGACCATGGTCATAGGACTGGTTGTGACCAACACAGACTTGTGTATTGTAAATAGTTGCACCTCCTGTGCCCACCAGAGTCGTCTTTTACAACACCCGGGACCTTAACCTGGTCACGGAACCACAATAGGTATGCAGCGGATCAGGTTGTTTGGGTGGCGGGTTAACGGGATCTGGGACACTGGAACTGGACTGTCACAGGAAGAGGCTGCAACGGAGCAGGTTGAGCCTCCACTACTAACCTAACCGGTAGCGTTCCACCGTTGGTTTGATGAACTTGTGTTATAGTAACGTTTAAGTGCCAAGCCTTCCTAATGTGGGATGAACCTTTGTAAGTAAAAATGTTCCTTTTTCTACTTTTGCAGTTAAAAAAAATGACTAAATAAAACCTCTGATGTCCTGTAGCTCGAGGACGAGCTACGTTTAACCAAGGGGGAATGTGACGCCCTGGACTATCAGGTCGTCACAGGGTATTGTACAATCTGCCCTCCTGTACAATATCCATCTCCTTCTTGGTTATGGGTCCCCAACTACATGGTGTTGCCTACATCAGCTAATTAAAATCCTAGGTACACTCTGCACCACACCCACCAGAGACACCAGTGGGCGACCTGAGTGGAATAGGGTCGCCCACTTAGGGGGTTGGTTAGGGGAGGTCAGGAGTGTCAGGAGAGAGGAGAGTGGAGCTTGAGAAGTGAAGGAGAGAGGAGGTCAGGAGCTGGGCTCCTAGGAAGCTGTCTAGGTAGCATACGGTGGTCTGGGCCTAGAGGAGCTGGACCCCCGGTCGCAGGGGATCATGGCAAGGGGCACGGAACTGTCGAGGAGGATAACCGGCGACCTTGCACCATCACCGGACTGGGACCAGGGCACGACGGGGTACGTGGACCCTAGGTCAGGGAGTAGCTTCAGGCAACCTGACAATTTACCCGACGAGAACGGAGCCTTCAAGATCCGCACTCCACCCGCTCCAAAATCAGGATACTAGCGCAACGAGGGGGATATGACTTTCCACAAAAACGGTCCAGTAAATCCCAAGCGTGAACCCTTAGAGCAAGCTCCCACACTTAGCCATAGTGTGGCTAGCTCCCGACTAGTTCCACACTACCGGGAACAACAGAGAAGTAAACTTAGTGCCAGGAGGCAGGTCACGGATCACCAGGCAGCACCATTATGGACGGGACCCGAACTAGCTCCTCTTAGCGGCAGCGGTATACAGAACAGGTTTATTTAGTTGTCGGTGTAAGCTTAATGGACTGAGTGAGTACGCAAGTGACTCCTTCGCTCCCCATGGCACTCCACAAACATAATCACCAAGTCCCGGGCCATCCCCCCTACCCGTGGAGGGTTCTAACACCTGGCTGCCCCATTCCATCATCCCCGGGTCCTAACTGCAGTGGTGGTATTCCAAATTACTACATACCACGGTGTTATGATCCGGAACCATGGAAGACCACCACAAATCATTGGTAAAAAGTGACAAGAGCATTGGCAACTAATCTGCCTACCATCCCCTTACTAACCATCAACACTAGAAGTAGCCGAGGGGTGAACTAACATCCTGTGCACCGCGAACCCAGCCGGAGAACTAGCTATCCTAAAGGAAGGAAAGATGAATAACTCTCTGCCTCAGAAAATAGATAAAGAATAGCAAGCCCCCCCACATTCAAATACCATACTATGAAGAAAAAGACATGGATCGCACATCCCAAAAATACAATGATCTAAAGCCGCTAGGCAAAAAATTAAATAGAACATGAGGTTCCTTTGTTACCATTCTGATCAGATTGTATTAAGCCCACTGCCACGTCACGGCAAACCTCTTGAGTGGGTCCCTAACCTGACCTTTTTGTGTGGCACCGTGCACCGACCACCGCCGCAGCAACAAGGCGCCAGCAAGGCGGGCGACCTGGTGCCTCACAGCACCCATGCTGCAAGGCAAAGCCCCCAAGGCTCCAGGCCGCGCCGCCCCACCGACACCACACCACCACAACAGCAGCCACCACACAGCACCAGCACACAGTGAGAGGAGCTGTGCACTCACCCCCCACTGGCTCCCATATGTGAACTGGGAGCAAAAAGAAGGCTGACCCCTCTTGCAGTCTCCTGCTGATTAAAATCACCTGTGCCAAATGGGGAGAGTGCAGATCCAAGCAAAAAAAAAAAAAAGAGGGGGATAGACTGATATAAATATCATACTATGAAGAAAAAGACATGGATCGCACATCCCAAAAATACAATGATCTAAAGCCGCTAATCAGCAGGAGACTGCAAGAGGGGTCAGCCTTCTTTTTGCTCCCAGTCCACATATGGGAGCCAGTGGGAGGTGAGTGTACAGCTCCTCTCACTGTGTGCTGGTGCTGTGTGGTGGCTGCTGTTGTGGTGGTGTCGTGTCAGTGGGGCGGCGCGGCCTGGAGCCTTGGGGGCTTTGCCTTGCAGCATGGGTGCTGTGAGGCACCAGGTCGCCCGCCCTGCTGGCGCTTTGTCGCTGCGGCGGTGGTCAGTGCATAGTGCCGCACAAAAAGGTCAGGTTAGGGACCCACTCAAGAGGTTTGCCGTGACGTGGCAGTGGGCTTAATACAATCTGATCAGAATGGTAACAAAAGAACCTCATGTTCTATTTAATTTTTTGCCTAGCGGCTTTAGATCATTGTATTTTTGGGATGTGCGATCCATGTCTTTTTCTTCATAGTGTGTTATACAACATTCTATCCCCCTCTTTTTTTGCTTGGATCTGCACTCTCCCCATTTGGCACAGGTGATTTTAATCAGCAGGAGACTGCAAGAGGGGTCAGCCTTCTTTTTGCTCCCAGTTCACATATGGGAGCCAGTGGGAGGTGAGTGCACAGCTCCTCTCACTGTGTGCTGGTGCTGTGTGGTGGCTGCTGTTGTGGTAGTGTCGTGTCAGTGGGGCGGCGCGGCCTGGAGCCTTGGGGGCTTTGCCTTGCAGCATGGGTGCTGTGAGGCACCAGGTCGCCCGCCCTGCTGGCGCTTTGTCGCTGCGGCGGTGGTCAGTGCACAGTGCCGCACAAAAAGGTCAGGTTAGGGACCCACTCAAGAGGTTTGCCGTGACGTGGCAGTGGGCTTAATACAATCTGATCAGAATGGTAACAAAAGAACCTCATGTTCTATTTAATTTTTTGCCTAGCGGCTTTAGATCATTGTATTTTTGGGATGTGCGATCCATGTCTTTTTCTTCATAGTGTGCCCCCCACATTCAAAGACTGCAGTGATATAGGAAAACACTATACACATATAGATGATAGGATTAGCAAAAGGTGAGGCCCCCTCTGACTAAAATAGGAAAGGACAGGAAAGGGGCTGATGGTGGCCAGAGAAAAACCCTGCAATATTCCAAATTCCTGATAGTGCGATCTGAGGGCCTTTTTGTACTATTTGCAATCCGTCCTATACCAGGCGCTCTTGTCATACCAATGAACAGAAAACAAGAATCATTACAAATTCAAAAAAGCCACAAACACATGGACTTAAAGGAGCTATACTCCAAACATAGCTGCAGGGAGTTTCCCAGCTAAGCAACTGAAAGGGAAAATCCCTGCATGAAAGTAAACTGAAAACAACCACAGCAAATGACAAACTCAGATAAGAGTAAAAGAACCGAACAACAAATAAAGAGCAAAGCACTTATCTGGGGTAGATGTGGTGTGGAGCAGAATGATGCAGGCTGGTGAACAAAGAACAACTGACATCCGACATAGCCTGGTATCAGACCAGGATTTAAATAAGCAGAGAGTTAGCAATGGAAACGCCCATTGCTCAACACACCTGGTCTATGTCCAAACCATTCCTGGCCACAAGAGGGAGCCTCCCAGCAGTCAAAGCATAACTGACATTCACAACACCACGGGTGGCGTCACGAACTCTAACACAGTCCCCTGTAAATACCCCCTTCATCTGAGTGGCCGCACGACCCCCGGGGCCGGACACCACTCGAGCCACCGCGGATCCGGTTCCGAGCAGCCCGGCTGCTGACACGGGGGCGGCACATCACCATGGTCAACCAAAGAAGCGGAGTGCACGTGCTCAATGTTACATCCAGAGGTTGTCTTTTCAAAATAGATGTATGAGTGCTGCCAGCATTGTTGCAGAGGTTAAAGGGATGGGGGAGTCCACCTGTCAGTGCTCAGACTATACGCTGCACACTGTATCAAATTGATCTGCATGGCTGTCATCCCAGAAGGTAGCCCTTTCTAAAGATGATGCACAAGAAATCCCGCAAACAGTTTATTGAAGACAAGCTGACAAAGGACATGGATTACTGGATCCATGTCCTGTAGTCTGATGAGATCAAATAAACTTATTTAGTTCAGATGGTGAGAAGCGTGTGTGACGGCAATCAGGTGAGGAGTACAAAGACAAGCATGTCTTGTCTACAGTCTGTAATGTCGGCATCTCTGCATTGCCCCAATATTCCCTACTGGTAGGGATGCTGAAGCACTCAATGGTGTGTCCGCACATGTGTCCCGTCTGTTCTGGCTTCCAGTTCCCAGGACCTGCGCACGTCATGCAGGTCTCTCGGCAACACACTTAGTACTCATGCATGCTGTCCGCTTCTTAAAGGGCCAGTGTACCGCCCCTGCAGCAATCGGACTGCTCGGATCCGGGGTTGCCGTGGCTCGAGGGTCTCCGGACCCGGGGGCTCAGGGTCACCCAAAAATGAAAGGGGGCTATTTACAGGGGATTAATGTTCATGATGCCACCCGTGGTTCGCGGTAAGGGGAGTACTGCTGCTGCCGATGGGAGTCCTCGGGGAGATGGAGCGGGGCAGCTAGATGACCTTCCCTCCACGGGTAGGGGAGGCCTCGGGACTCTGGATGGTGGAGTGTAGGGGAGCATAGGGCAGGTTGGACACAAGGAAAGGCAGCGTACTCACTCAGGCCGTGTTGGTGTTGATGCGACCATAAAGCAGACTCTGACACAGTAGTAAACCAAGTCTATGGGTGCCGCTGCCACTTCAGGGAAGCTCGTCCGGGAGTCCGCTCCCGTTGGTATTTGTGATGGTCTGTCACCTGCCTCCATGCACTAGAACAGGGTTCCCCAACTCCAGTCCTCAAGGCCCACCAACAGTGCATGTTTTCAGGATTTCCTTAGCATTGCACTGCTGTTGGAACCAGCACTTGGGCAGGTAATTACATTAACACCTGTGCAATACTAGGGAAATCCCAAAAACCTGCACTGTTGGTGGGCCTTGAGGACTGGAGTTGGGGACCTCTGCACTAGAATTTAGATGTTCTGCGTGACCCCTCAGCTTGAATTTCAGTGGGCCACATAAGCTGGAAAGCCCTATCCCCCTCGTTGTGTTGATGCCTTCGATCTCTGAGCTCTTGGGGAAACTTCATAAAGAGACTATCCTCCACAGGTTAATTATCAGGTTGCATGAAGCTGCTCCCTAATCTAGGGTTCAGTACCCCGCCGTGTTTGGTACCGGTTCGGTTACTAGATTTTCCGGTGCCGATCGTTCTCCCAAACTAAGTCTGGCACCCCTTTCTAATACCCTGCGACCGGGTCTCTGACTCCTCCAACTCCTCCCAGACCACCGTCTGCGACCTAGCCAACGTCTCCCAGGGAGCTCCAACTCCCTCCAGCTCCTCACTCTCTGAGGGCTACCACTCAACTCCAGGGGAGCTGCTAGTCCCCAGCTCCTCACTCTTTGGGAGCTACTACTCAACTGACTCAGCCCCTCCCACCAGTCTGTCTGACCCCTAGATGGGTGGCCCTGTTCCAGCTAGACCACCACTGGTGTGCCTGACAGGGTGTGGTGTGAGGTGTGGCTAGGATTTGAATGCTGATGGAGCAATACCAAAGGTTAGGATCCCAGAACCATGGGGGGTTGAGCCCTGCACCAAGAGAGAAAGGAGTGCAGTACCCTGTGACACCCTGACTAGTTCACGGGCGTCACACCAGCGCAAGCACTCTGGAAGTGTCCCCATCCTATGGCTGGGAGGCACTGGCTATTTAAGACACCTGTAGCAAGGTAACTTAGCAACTTTAATTTGAGCTAGTCTTGTACCTGCTAGTTGTGTTGTTCCTGAATCCGTCTTGGGACCCTGTATCTGAACCTATCCAGTATATTTGAATCCGCTCTGTGTACCAGTACCTTTCCAGTGACATGGAAACCGTTCTGTGTACCTGTACTCATACTCTTGCCTGTTCCCAAACCTGTACCTATCCTGCCTGTACCTGAATCAGTACCCGTCCAGTTTGAACCGGAACCTGTCATGTCTGACTCCTGCCTGTTGCCATTCAAAATTTTAGCCTGTTGTCCCTACTCTGTCCTGTCTCCCACCATTCAATTCAGCTGCTGCGGACTCGGAGTCTGCCTTGGAGTGGTACTTCTCAGATACCTGCAACACAATCGTAACCTCACCACCAGAGGCTCAAGAGAAGACATGGTAGCCTCCTAGTCACACCCCTTTTGGGTAAACCTGGGCTCCATGACGCAGTGGGTCCACTCCCTCGGCTTCAATTAGATGCTCGCCTTTGCGACTGTAACACAGTCATGCATGGTGGTGAGAGTGTCATGGTTTAGGGCTACATGAGTGCTGCTCGGTGAAGGAAGCTACAGTTCATTAAAGCTACTTTCACACATCCGGTTTGAGCACTGCGGCTCAATCCGGCTGTGAAAACTATGCAACGGATGCGGCGAAAACACCGCATCCTTTGCATAAGTTTTTACATGCGGCCCGTCTGTTTTTTTCCGGTTGTGGCATGCTATTGAGCATGCGCAGTGGAAGAAACCGCATGCGGCGGCCGGATGCGGTTTTTGCCGCATCGCGCCACGTCCGGTGTCCATAGGCATGCATTGCAAAATGCACCGCAGCGGCCAGATGCGGCGTGATGCGTTTTTTTTGCCGGAGCA
The DNA here is from genome assembly GCF_048569485.1 of Anomaloglossus baeobatrachus. NCBI lineage: Eukaryota > Metazoa > Chordata > Amphibia > Anura > Aromobatidae > Anomaloglossus > Anomaloglossus baeobatrachus. The sequence continues at coordinate 136,256,819 of NC_134354.1, forward strand.
AAAAACGTGCCAGGGAACGTTCCATCTGGCCGCCGCATCGGCTAAATCTGCCGCATGTGGCAAAAACCGGACGGAACGCAAGCCCATGCGGCACAATGCGGTGCCAATGCAAGTCAATGCTGGAAAAAACGAAACCGGCGGCAAAAAAAACGGTTTCGTTTTTTCAGCAGAGCGCCGGATTTTTCCAGGACTACAGCCGGATGTGTGAAAGTAGTCTTAGGGAACCATGAATACCAACATGTACTGTGACATACTGAAGCAGAGCATGATCCCCTACCCTCAGAAACTGGGCCGCAGGGCAGTAGGCAGTATTCCAACATGATAATGACCCGAAACAAATCTCCAAGGTGACCTCTACCTCGCTAAAGACACTGAGGGTAAAGGTGCTAGACTGGCCAAGCATGTCTCCATGCCTAAACAATACTGAGCATGTGTGGGGCATCCTGAAAGGGAAAGTGGAGAGCGCAAGCTCTCTAATATCCACCAGCTCTGTGATGTCATCATGGAGGAGTGGAAGAGGATTCCAGTGGCAACCTTTGAAGCTCTAGTTAACTCCATGCCCAAGAGATTTAAGGCAGTGTTTGAAAATAAGGGTAGCCACACAAAATATTGACATTGGAGGCACAATTTGGCCATTTTCACTTAGCGGTGTACTAACGTTTGTTGCCAGCAGTTTAGAAATTAATGGCTGTGCATTGAGTTATTTGGAAGACACATCAAATTTACACTGTTATACAAGCTGCACACTACTTTACATTGTATAAAAGTGTCATATCTTCAGTGTTGTCCCATGAAAAGATATAATAAAATATTTACAAAAATGTGAGGGTTTACTCACTTTTGTGACATACTGTATAATACAAACCCACTGCCATTCTCTGTTGGTTTTTACCATAATCTGTTGGTATGCCCCAATGCTGAGCTGTTTTGGGTGCCACCCTGCTGTGAACACGGTTGTTACGGGGGAACCGGCAGATTAGGAGCAGGGGGTATATATCCCAAATCGCCAGTCGGGGCCCACCATGCTCCAGTTGGTAATGGAGCTGCTGGCACCCTGTGGGTTAGGCGGAGACTATAGAGCTGGATGGCTCTGAGATAACCCAGGGAGCCGGTCACGTGTGTAGTGACATGTCAGACTGGACGACAACCCAGTTAGCGTTTCCATGGAATTGGCGCAACCCCGACCACGTGTGCAGGGAACACGTCAGGCCGGATGGTGACCAGGTAGCGTTGACCGAGAAGACCACTGTGACAGCGCCCTGTCGGCCACGTGTGTCAGACACGACAGGCCGAGCGGTCCTTCGATTAGCGTTTCTGGTCACTACTCGAATTGGCCACGTGTGCAGAGGACACGTCAGGCCAAGGGATCACACCAGTAGCGTTGACTGGGAAGCCAAGGAGGATAATAGGTTCACACACCCAATCCTGGAACACCCTGTTAACTCCACAGGGGTCCTGAGGTATGCTGTCCGTGCGCGTAGGAGGCACAACCGAACAGGTGGCGCAACAGGTGCGTTGTCCGTGTGCGTAGAGGGCACTCTCGGACAGGTGACGCAGCAGGTATGCTGTCCGTGTGCATAGGAGGCACAACTGGACAGGTGACGCAGCAGCCGCAGCCCAGTTAACGCCACTGGACTGCTATTGCACAACAGGAACGGTAGCAAGGAAGCACGGCGCCTGACCCTCATGTGCTGAGCCACGAATCTTGGTGTGACAGGCACCGTTCGCCTAGCCCTACCTACCGCTTCCAACAAGGCTTATGCCACCATGAATTCTAAGTGAATATGAGTGAAGACTGCTCACCTCCATGTTGTCTCCAGCTCCTTTTATAACCTACATCTGCCCCAAACCCAGGTTGGAACCACCAAGATCCAATAGCAGAGTGCCATATCATCAGCGACATCACCAGCGGCCTATCCGGAACCGCCACATCACTGATGACCTCATGGCAGCCACGCCCCAAAAACTTCACCAGCCATCGTCTGACGACCAATGGTGAGGTGCCAGATCATAGAGGCGGGCCTCTCCAAGCCAGTCCGGAGTGGCCACGTCATCAGGACACCTGACACCCTCTGCCCTATCAGGGCCTGCCACCTCACGGACATGCTCAGTGAGGTCCTTACCAGACTTAGCTTCTGATACACTAAGTGCCTGAGCATGCTCAGTAGCCTGAACAACAGACTCAGAAATCAGACTATCTGCCTGAGCATGCTCAGTAGGCACATCCCAGAACTTAGACACAGCACGAAGTCCAAGTACCTGTGCAAAGAGGCTGTTAGGATTAATTGTGGGAGCATGTGTGTCGCCCTGGGCAAGCCAGGGGACACAGATAACAACACCACCACACCCCACACTCCAGGTAGGCACACCTGCTAACCAGAAATCCTTGTTGCCTTCCTCCAAGAGTCTGTTGATGCACACCAGTGGGTGGGCCAGGCGGTTGGCTCCGCCCACCAAGGAGCTCACAACTCTGGAGGCAGGAAGTTACCAGGCAGATTAGCCCAGGCAGGGCTTGAGTAAACATCGAGATTAGCCCGGGCAGGGCAAGAGAGCAGAACTGTCAGGGAGGAGTAGCCCAGGCAGGGGCTAGAGGAAACAACCAGAAGTGAAAGTGAAGGAGAGGAAAGTGGAAAAGGAGGAAAGCAAGAAGTGGAGAGAGCGCAGAGAGTGCGCAGAGCCTGAGAGCCCAGCTGAGTGTAGGGCTAGAACAGCAAGGTCAGCGACGGCGGTGACTGTCCGGAGGGGGACCGTTTGGAAGTTCCTGGAAGGACCCCGTTGGCTGTGTGCCCGGTGGTCTGGAGCAGTGTTCCGAAGGACAGTCAGCACCAGGGCAGGGGCCTCTCGGACCCCGGCAAGGCTAGGAGTCGCCCAATTTGCCGAATCCGTCAGTGAAGGGGACGTAGATCCCCCAGCAACCAAGTCCCGATTGACGGCAACAGCCCGACCATTACCGGGGAGACACCGCCACCGCCAAGGCACCAGTTTCCCCAGGGCCAGCGCCTGCGGGCAAAGTGTAGAGCTCCTCCGGCCCAGATTGCAGTCGGGGAGCGGGTAACCGGAGGGAATCCACCGCTACCATCAGTCAAACAGGTGCAAGGAAGAGAGACGTCACCGTCACCTACCGGGAGTGCAGGTGCAACCGTCTGTGGGACCGTCCTACCAGCCGTTGGTTTACCGTACAAACTGTGTCCGTGTCTCAGGCTGAGTGAGTACCACAGTGCCGCAAGGCACAGCGCTGCCCCCGCGTCCCTGCGCCCTCCGGGCCCTACACTACACATCTCTTCACCGGGCCCCGGGACCACCAACCCCTACCCACGGAGGGGCAACACAACACCTGGCTGCTCCCATCACCATCCCCGGGATCCCCATCCAAAGCAGCGGTGGTGCAATCACCACAACCGTGGGTGGCATCACGAACTATAACAATCCCCACACCCAACAAACCCCTTTCACTCACGGGCGAGGAGTGCCGCTCGAGACACCCCGGGATCCGGCCCACAGCTCGAGCCACCACTGAGCAGCTGCCGGACCCGAGCAGAAGGGGTGAGCGCGGTGTGCTGACACCCTCCTCCCCGCCCGCGACACATGCTCAGTAGCCTGAACTGAGGACTTAGTCTCAGAAATGACACAATCAGGCTGAGCATGCTCACTAGTCAAAACACAGGGCTTAGACTCTGGCTGGGGTAAATCGGAGCGCGCATGCACAATAACCGCCTCTCCACACTTAGACGTGGTGGAAGGAGCAGCCAACTGGACGACCGCAACAGGAACCACAGCAGGCTGCTTGCGGCTATGGCGGCGCCGGTTCGTAACAACGGTTCCTTCTCCTCATGCTCCAAAACTGTCCAGTGGTAAGATAGTTCTGTATGTGGCTGCTGTTGGTACAGGAATCCACCCTCCGAGCCATGTGTGGATGACTGTTCTGATAATTCTGTGAATGGTCCCTGTTTCTCTTCCTCTTCATCCTGTGGAACCATCCATCAACACCTGAAGCATTTTTTTCAGGGAGACATAGAAGTGGGATAGTAATGCTGATGATGGAGTCATCATCTCTGGACATGTGTGTGGAGTACTCAAAGCAGCGCAGCTCAGCACTAGAGATGAGCGAAACTCTAGAGGCTCGAGTTCGACTCGGTTCGTCGAACGGAGGCCGCGTTCGAGTTCGGCGAGACGTTCGACGAACCTCTCGAACCCCATTGAAAACAATAGGAGGCAAACAGAAACACAACATAAAAGCACATTATAAATGTACACATACAGTTAATAAACATTGCCATAACACTTACCTGTCCCCGTGATCCGTCCTGCACTCTGTCTCCAGCCGCTTTTCCTTCCGATATTCGCTGCGTCCTCCCGGTAACCAGCACTAGTGATAGGACCTATCGTGACGTCAAAATAGCATGTGACCAGTCACGTGTCTATTATCTCATTGGCTACAGACTGGTCACATGGCTATGACGTCACGCTAGGTCCTGTCATTGCATCTCTCCGGTACACGGTGCACGTTTGTGTTTCTCCGTGTACCGGCGACATGCTCTGGCACACGGTCGACTCCCCGTTCTGCTTCCCCGTTCCGTTATTCACCGGCTGCCACAGCCGGTCAGTAACGGAGATCACCGTTGCTATAGCAACGCGCCTGTCAGCAGTGACGTCACCGCTTACAGCCGCAGCGACATCGGGAATCATGTGATCGGAGCATTGTTGCTATAGCAACGTGCCTGTGAGGGGTGACGTCACCGCTTACAGCAAGCAGCACTGATCACTCACAGAGTGAATTCTGCACGGGGAACAGCAGCGTCTTTCTCCCATGCAGTGCTGCTGATGTAGCAGAGCTGCATGGGTTGAAGGAGAAAGAAGACAGAAGACCATGAATCATGGAGGGATAAGAGGGAGTAATAAACATGGAGTCTTTAACTGTGTCTGTGTATTTACTTCTATTAAAGTATTTTTTCTCTGTGTGGTGTCTTCTTTAACCCTTTATTGGAGATTCTTAATGGCTGGGTCAAACTTGCCTGACATTAAGAATCTCTGACTTAATACTAGCTAGTAAAAAAGCGCTAGTATTAACTCATTATTACCCAGCGATCCACCGGCATCAGGGCAGCTGGAAGAGTTGGATACAGCGCCAGATGATGGCGCTTCTATGAAAGCGCCATTTTCTGGGGCGGCTGCGGACTGCAATTCGCAGCAGGTGTGCCCAGAAAGCTCGGGCTAACCTGTGCTGCGGATTCCAATCCCCAGCTGCCTAGTTGTACCCGGCTGGACACAAAAATGGGGTGAAGCCCACGTCGGTTTTTTTTTTAATTGTTTCATGAAATTCATGAAATAATTAAAAAAAGGGCTTCCCTATATTTGTAGTTCCCAGCCAGGTACAAATAGGCAGCTGGGGGTTGGAGGCAGCTGTACCTGCCTGCTGTACCTGGCTAGCATACAAAAATATGGCGAAGCTAACGTCATTTTTTTTGTAGTTTTTTGGCAAAAAAAAAATAAAAAATGCTTCCCTGGATTTTCCATTGCCAGTGAAGGTAACACCAAGCAGTGGGGGTTACCAGCCAGTTGCGGCTTGGATTACCCTTAGCTAGCAATACAAAAAATGCAGCGGGAGCCCATATATATATTTTTTAATTATTTACTTAAAGGCTTTTTGATTGCCTGACATCACAGTGCTGTAAAAATACATCTTTAAAAAAAATGACGTAGCGCTCCGCAGTATTTTTGATTCTCAGCGCAGATAAAGGAGACAGCTATGGGTTGCCACCCCCATCTGCCTGGCGTTACCTAGGCTGGCAATCAAAATACAGGGAAGCCCATTAATTTTTTTTTATTTAAACTAATAGTTAAAAAAAAAAAAATGACGTGGGGTCCCCCCATTTTTGATAGCCAGCTAGGGGAAAGCAGACGGCTGTAGCCTCAAAACCACAGCTGGCAGCTTTACCGTGGTTGGTGATCCAATGTGGAGGTCACCCCAGGCTCTTTTTTTATAATTATTTTATAAATATTAATAATTACAAAAAAAAAGTAGGGTCCCCCCAAATTGGATCACCAGCCAAGGTAAAGCGGACAACTATGGTCTGGTATACTCAGGGTGGGAAGGTCCATAGTTATTGGCCCTTCACAGCCTAAAAATAGCAGGCCGCAGGCGCCCCAGAAGTGGCGCATCCACTAGATGCGCCAATCCTGGTGCTTCACCCCAGCTCATCCCATGCCCTGGTGCGGTGGCAAACGGGGTAATAAATGGGGTTGATACTAGCTGTAAGGCATCTATCAGATACCCGACATCACAAACTGTCAGTACTAAGAAAACAAATAGAGAACAAAAAATGTATTTGAAAAAACACTCCCCAAAAAATTCCCACTTTCACCAATTTATTTTAAGGAAAAAAAATAAGGGGGTCCGACGATGACTCTGGACCGTCTAGAATATGGGGGACACGCTCAGGGAATGTATCCCCTATTTTCTAGGAGTGCAGACCCTCCATGTGAGGAGTGTAGGTGCAATGAATCTGCACCCACTCTCCCCGGGTCCGCACCAGCAGAGTCCATGTTGTAACTGTTGCTACCAAAGCTGCAATGCCCTGCTCATGAGGTAAGGGCATGCCTAATCAGGAGAACTATTCTACATTTCCAAATATTGGTATTTGCTGATATTATTGCTACTCCACCTACTATATATTGGGGATAGGATCTTGGAGATGGAATACCCCTTTAAGTCCAGTTATCCAGCTGAATGAATACTAAACAACAGAGCTCGCTATTTAGACATGTTTTCTTGTGGCGTATAATGGACTGTCATGTTTGGTAGTCGTTCAGCAGGGCAGCTATAAAATCAAATACCTCCATTTGGAAATGTAGTATAGCTCTCCTGATCAACTATGTTCCTTACCTCATGAGCAGGGCATTGCAGTAGCTTACAGATGCATGGTTATCACCATTCACTGTGTCTGAACACAGGAAGCTGAGCTGATAGTCGCTCTGTGCATGCGGCAGCATCTATTGTGAAGGAGGGGGCCACGGGGGATCAACGCTGCACAGGTACCGTGGAACACCGGGGAACACCGGTGGGGTTATAGGGGGTGACCTGGCAGGGCCTGGGGAGGGGTTTTCTGTTGCATGTGTCATGGCACATGCGACAGAAATCAGAGGAGTAGGGTGAATGCGACCGGCGTGCTGCTGTGCACACGGCCATCTTGGATTTCCGGGAGGGGATCGGGGGGGGGGCACTTTGGCGACACCGAAGGACCGGAGGGGACCGGGGAGGAGATTTATCTCCCATCTGACATGTTTGTTCATGCCAGATGGGAGATAAATAATTTTTTACCGGCGCTATCATTTACTGTAACATGATCATCGGTATATGGTGTATACCGGTGATCACGTAAGCGGGGACCGGAAAAACCGGCCTGAATCATGATCTCCATGGTCTCAGCTACCCCCTGAAACTCCGGAGATTTTCTGACACTGGGGGGTGCTATTCACTTATTTCTGCCTGCTGTTTATAAACGGCAGATCAGAATAAGGCTACATTCACACGATCGATTTGTTTTTGCGGTCCTCAAAAAACGGTCCATTTTTTTCATGGGTGCATCTGTGTGGCATCCATTTCCGTTCCGTATACTGTCCGTATGTCATCCGTTTATCATCCGTGTGCCTTCGTTTTTTTTGCGTACTGCAAAAAAACTGAAGGAGGGAAAATACATAAATTTACCCAGGATCCATAGCTTCAACCTACATGAGGCGGTCACATGTTCACTCCAGTGCCATTTTCTACTGTTTTTCACAGCGTAGAGCGCTCTGGTGATTTTCCTGTGCTTGTACACTTCATATCAGTCTTTTCTGTCATTATAATGGCAGAAAGACACATAATGTCCCACTCTCCTGCATTTTGTAATTTTGCACCCCTTGGTGCCTTTGATGTGGCACTAAAGGGTGCTTAGCCTTGTATTTAGACAAAAAGATAAATAAATTTAAAAAAAAAAATGACGTGGGGTTCCCCCTATTTTAGTAGCCAGCTAGGGTAAAGCAGATGGCTGCAGCCTTCAGACCACAGCTGGCAGCTTCACCTTGGCTGGTAATCCAAAACTGAGGGCACCCCACGCTGTTATTTTAAATTAAATAAATAATTAAAAAAAAAAAAAAAAAACACGTGGGGGTCCCCCCAAAATTGGATTACCAGCCAAGGTAAAGCGAACAGCTGGGGTCTGATATTTTCAGACTAGGGAGGTCCATGGTTATTGGACTCTACCCAGCCTAAAAATAGCAGGCTGCAGCCGACCCAGAAGTGGCGCATCCATTGGATGCGCCAATCCTGGTGCTTCGCTCCAGCTCATCCCGTTGCCCTGGTGCGGTGGCAAACAGGGTAACATATGGGGTTAATACCAGATGTGTAATGTCACCTGACATCAAGCCCTGGGGTTGTGATGTCAGGCGTCTATCAGATACCCGACATCACCAACCCAGTCACTAATAAAAAAAAATAGACGACAAACACATTTTTATTTGAAAAAACACTCCCCAAAACATTCCCTCTTTCACCAATTTATTAGAAAGAAAAACAAATCCAGGTCTACTGTAATCCAAGGGATTCCCATGACGATCCATACCATAGTCAATGTCCCAGTCAATGAAGAACAGAATGTTCCATATTGGCTGGGAGAGCAATGCAGTGACCTGAGCTAACATCAATAGGTCAGCCCAGGTCACTGCAGGGCATGACAAGTGCTGCTGTCAGGAGATTAGCGAGGTACATTACCTGCGGTGATCGCTGCACTCCTGATAGCAGAGCTGTCACTGAGTTCAATGACCGCCGCCTTCACAACCAAGTATCGCGGGAGCCCGTGATGTCACCGCTAGTGACAGTCTCGGGCCCGCAGCGAGAGGAGATGTGACAAGCGGCGGCCAAGGAAGACAGTGACAGCGCTGACATCGGGAGGGCAGGACTTCATCACCGCAGGTAAGCCGAGCGGGGTAATGTGTGCAGAGTGCGAGGTGGGTGGAGCCGAGCGGGGTAATATGTGCGGAGTGCGAGGTGGGTGGAGCCGAGTGAGGTAATGTGTGCGGAGTGTGAGGTGGGTGGAGCCGAGCGGGGTAATGTGTGCGGAGTGTGAGGTGGGTGGAGCCGAGCGAGGTAATGGGTGCGGAGTGCGAGGTGGGTGATGCCAAGCGGGGCCATGTGTGCGGAGTGCGAGGTGTGTGGAGCCGAGCGGGGTAATGTGTGCGGAGTGCGAGGTGGGTGGAGCCGAGCAAGGTAATGTGTGCGGAGTGCGAGGTGGGTGGAGCCGAGTGGGGTAATGTGTGCGGAGTGCGAGGTGGGTGTAGCCGAGCGAAATAATGGGTGCGAAGTGCGAGGTGGGTGAAGCCAAGCGGGGCCATGTGTGTGGAGTGTGAGGTGGGTGGAGCCGAGCGGGGTAATGTGTGTGGAGTGCGAGGTGTGTGGAGCCGAGCGGGGTAATGTGTGCGGAGTGCGAGGTGGGTGGAGCCGAGTGGGGTAATGTGTGCGGAGTGCGAGGTTGGTGGAGCCGAGCGAGGTAATGTGTGCAGGCAGCGGAGTGCGAGGTGGGTGGAGCCGAGCGGGGTAATGTGTGCGGAGTGCGAGGTGGGTGGAACTGAGCGGGGTAATGTGTGCGGAGTGCGAGGTGGGTGGAGCCGAGTGGGGCCATGTGTGCGGATTGCGAGGTGGGTGGAGCCGAGCGGGGTAATGTGTGCGGAGTGCGAGGTGGGTGGAGCCGAGCGAGGTAATGTGTGCAGAGTGCAAGGTGGATGGAGCCGAGCGGGGTAATGTGTGTGGAGTGCGAGGTGGGTGGAGCCGAGCGGGGTAATGTGTGCAGAGGGCGAGATGGGTGGAGCCGAGCGAGGTAATGTGTGCGGACAGCGGAGTGCGAGGTGGGTGGAGCCAAGCGGGGTAATGTGTGCGGGCAGCGAAGTGCGAGGTGGGTGGAGCCGAGCGGGGTAATGTGTACGGAGTGTGAGGTGGGTGGAGCAGAGCGGGGTAATGTGTGCGGAGTGCGAGGTGGGTGGAGCCGAGCGGGGTAATGTGTGCGGGCAGCGAAGTGCGAGGTGGGTGGAGTCGAGCGGGGTAATGTGTGCGGAGTGTGAGGTGGGTGGAGCCGAGCGGGGCCATGTGGCGCTGAGGACGTCAGTGTCGGGGACTGCATGGCTGGGAACAGGTGAGTGTGAGTGTAAGTGTGTGTGTGTGTACATGCCGATTGCAGGAGGGGGCGGAGCCGAGCGGGGAAGTGTCGGCTCCCTGCACACGTAACCAGGGTAAATATCGGGTTACTAAGCAAAGCGCTTTGCTTTGATACCCGATATTTACCTTGGTTACCAGCTTATCGCAGGCTGCCAGCGATGGCTCCTTGCACACTGTAGCTGTAAAAAGCCACGCTTTTGGTGATCGAACCGTTCTCGAATGTAACTCGAACTGTCGAGCTTTTAGCAAAAAGCTCGAGTTCGAGTTCGATCTCGAGCACCCCCGAAAATCACTCGAACATGAAATTGGCGAACCTCGAACATCGCTCATCTCTACTCAGCACACACATCCCAAATGGAGGTCCACTCATTGGGCATGAAGTGGTGGTGTTCTGCAGAGCAACTCACCTGTGCATGCTGCAGCTAAAACTCCACTATTGCCTGCTGCTGCTCACACAGTCTCTCCAGCATATACAAGGTGGAGTTCCACCTTGCGTGTATGTCGCATATGAGGTGGTGAGCAGGAAGGCAGAAGTTACACTGCATTTCAGACTGGCGAGCAACAGCAGAGTCAGAATACTGAAAGCGCACACAGACTGCCCGCACTTTGAGCAGCAGCTCTTACATCTCAGGGTACTTTTTCAGGAACCTCTGTACCACCAAATTCACCACATACGCCAGGCAAGGGATGTGTGTCAAAACAGCTAGGTCCACAACTGCTATGAGATTTCTCCCGTTATTGAACACCACCAGACCGGGCTTGAGGTTCAGTGGCACCAACCACTCATCAGTCTGTTGTTCGATCCCTGTGTACAGGGGAACACCGGTGGGGTTATAGGGGGTGCTGTTGGCACTGCAGGTGCTGGTAAGGCTAATAGAGGAGGTTTCACCAACAAGTGAGAGGTATCAGCTGGCCAGGATGCTGGTACAGAGTCACTACCTTCAGAGGTTTGTAAAGCCTTTATGGCCCGGTTCTTTAGGACTGCAAAGTTTAAATCCGGATGCTCCAGGGCCCACAGCCGCAGTTGTTTGCGATCCTCTGCTGACCCCAGCCCCTGCAGGAACTGCTTCACCAGCATTTTGTTGCTCTCCAGCTCGTTGATAGAGTCTACCTGCCTCGGTGTGCGCAGAGCGGTTTGTAACCTCAGCGCATAGTCTCTGATGCTGTCCTGTGGACGCTTCCAGCAGTTATAAAATTGCATCCTTAATTCCGCTTCCGTGCGGGTCTCAAAGGCCACTTGCAGTTTATCAAATATGGCGACTATCGAGGCCCGATCCACTTCAGTCCATGTCTCTACCTCCTGCTCGACGGCGCCTGTCAGCTGTCCGAGCACCACGGATGCGCGCTGCTTGCCAGTCATTGCATACATATCGAGAACGGTGCAGATCTTCTTCTTAAATTTCTGCAGGGCATCGGGTCGGCCATCATACTGTTGTAGCTAGGCAGCTCCGGGCACGTAAGGCAGAGTAATCAGCATAACTTGCGTGACCTCCGGGACCGCAGAATCTACTGCTCTTATGACCGGAGCACAACCCTCCGGGACCGCAGGCTCCACCACTCCTGCGACCGGAGCGGGACCTGCCGCTTCTCTGTCATCCTGCACCGCTGCGGGAGCCACTGCTCCACCATTACCATCAGCGCCGACATCCTTCCGGTCTTTCCCCCTTGGTTTTCGACAGTCGTCTCTCGGGATCCACTGTCCTTTGCAACTTCCTGCTTTTGGAGTCACTGGGTTCCACCCTCGTTCTTAGAGGGTGGGGCTTAGGCTTCGCGCCTTTTTCGGGGAGAATATGGCAATGTTGTTGATTTTGGCACCAAATATGGCGGGCAAGAGGGCGACAGTTCAAAAATGCTTAACGGTTCACGGTCTACAGTTCAGAAAGAGGCACACTTCATCAGGTTGGTAGATGGGGTAAGAATCCTGTTCGTGATGCCAGGTTCAGGTTGTTGCGGACGGGGGCCGCTGCCGCTGCAGGGGCTGCTCGGATCCGGGTCCGTTACTGCGGCTCGAGTGGTGACCGGACCCCGGGCTCACACGGCCGTCCGTCCTCACAACCGTAGGAAGGGAGTATTTACAGGGGATTGATTTGTCGGTGACGCCACCCGTAGGTTGCGGTGAGAGTTGGCAGCACCGCTGCTGCCTGATGATGGGGCGCCGGGGCTGATGGAGCAGGGCAGCAGGATGGAATCCCCTCCACGGGTAGGGGAGGTGTAGTCCCGGGGCCCAAGTGTACGGGACTAATGGCTGCTGGAGGTGACGTGCCGGGTTGGACCGGGGGTAAGTGATGTACTCACAGTTCAAAGAATCACACACAAGTCAAGTGATAAACCAAATTGCCAGTGACCGGTCGCCTCTGGCGGGTGTATTCGGGTCTCACACTCAGGTGTAGCAAACAGGGGTCCCTTCCTCCTGCACTTCAATGTTTGTGTCTTCACTCGGACAACTCCGCTTGGAACGGGGAAGTCCACTCCCGGTACTGTGTATGTTTGGGATCTGTGGCCCGCAAAATCTGACCCTTGGGATTTCTGTGGGTTCTGACGGACACCCTATCCCCCGCGTTGGGCTTCCGTTTCGCTCTTTGGGCTTCTGTGGAGCAAGGCCTGAAACCTTGTTCCCGGCTGGTCAATTAACAAGGGGGCTTGCAACCGTCCTCGTCCTAGGGTCCAGGTACCCTGACTGTGCACGGCCTCCGGACCGGATTCCCGCTGTCGGCACCAGTGGGCTACAACCCTGCCCCGGTCCACTTTAGGTCTCCCGCCACCGGATCTTCGTCGCCTATGGTCTGCCACCTAGTCCGGTCGTCCAGTGGGCCCAACCCCTAACACCGCTGCACTACACACTCCTCCACTGTCAACTGTCAACACTCACTGACTTGTTCCCTCCTCTGACACCTCAGGACCCCTAGGTGGGCGCTCCCATCCGCCTGGTCCCGCCCACTGGTGTGTCCCTATTGTCATGAGGGGGTGACTAGGCTTTAATGGATGTGTGTTGTACCTGGGTGTGGGTTTTTGTGTTGGAATCAAGGAAGGTAGACTACTTCTGTGACTACCTGGTTTTGCCAGGGCGTCATACTTCTCTCTCCAGGTTCTGACAGCACAGCATGCAAACCACCGGTGTCTTGTCTTCAGCACATTGTCTGAAGAAATGCCAAGCCAAGGAGCTCCTTTTAGCTGTCTTTGTTGTGCTCAGTTTGTCGGTGCGGTGGGTATTAGCTGCCGCCATATTGGCTAGGTGCCAGCTGCTGTGCTTTTGCACCCTGCTCCCTCTTTTACTGTCCAGCTGGGGCAGCGTGACCACCACCTCTTCCTCCAAACTGGGCACATCAATTGGATAGCCCTGACTCCTTGTGGGGTCTAGGTCCTCATCATCCCTTGCTTCATCTTCCACCCACTACTCAGCCCACCCTGCTTGTTGATCTGCACACTGCAGAAAGCCGCAGCAGTTGGCACATGTATTTGTCATCATCATCAGAGATGTGCTCTGGTGGTCCGCTGGCCACATTCACTTGCTCTCCCACGTCTTCATCCTCAAACTGAGCAAGTGGTTGGCTATCAGTGCATTCAATCTCTGACATTTCTAGGGCAGGGCCAGGTGGATGGCCCACAGAACCCAAGCCAGCAGATCATCAAAAAGCAGAAGTGACTGCTGCATGACTCAGGGCTCAGACTTTTTGGCTGATTTGCAACGGGGTGAAGTGGAAGACAGATACCCATGTGCAACAGGTGCAAACTCTGCACTTTCAGCTGGGGACTGGGTGGAAGACAAAGCAAATGAACTGGAGGCACTCTCAGCCATCCAATCTAAAACTGCCTCTAGTTGTTCTGGCCTCACCATTTGTACATCGGTACTCGGACCTAAGAAATTATGCTGACTGTCCTGTTGTCTGTGAGCACCAGAGGAAGGTGTTTCATTTGGGTGCATAGCAGGCACAGATCGACCACGTCCTCTCCCTGCAGCAGCTCCAACACCACCACCAGCAACAGCATGGCCACATCTCCTATTTGATGCTCTCCACATTCTTTGCACCCCCAATAAGTGCAAAGTATTACACGGCCTATATATGTGGCGCCCCTGAGACTCTGGTCACCACAGGGTACTGCACCTCAATTAAGGTGCAGTATCCATCTCGGGTAAGGAGGGGGTTAATCACCGGTGTTCCACATTCACACTCTACATACAGCTTAGGAGCCTTCTCACAGGGAGGTTGGCTCAGGGTAGATAGGGGGTGGCCATCACGATGCATGGGACTTCCCCAGTCACTGAAGCCAGCCACCTGGGGGCGGGTTCCACTTGGGGGTAGAAGTGGGCGCAACGCACTCAGATAGAGATCAGACGGGACCATAGTTCTGACAAAATACCTCTGGAACTCTTTGATCTACACAGGGCCTGGGGCTTGGAGCAGGAGCTCAGCTGGGGTTCCTACTTTCCAAAGGGGACACCCTAAGGATAGGACATTCTCTCTCTCTTCTCAAACACCGGTGGTGGCCCCTCACTTGCTTGGGATTGACCGGAGCCCAGGACGGCAGAGAACAGCACCTGGGCGGAGCTTTAAATCAGTGAGTAAAAGAACCTGGAACCGCAGTTGTTGACTCAGACTCTGATTAGCGACGCTGTCACCCCGCGCTTCAGTGTTTCCACGGGACCGTCAACTCCCAACATCCACCCAGGGCCCGCTCCGCCTGTGGGGAGCAACACCATCCCAGCTGCCATAACACCTGCCCTGGCAAGGAATTCTGCAGCAGCGGCTATTCCCTGGCTGCATACCACATGTGGCGTCACGACAAACTTTCCCAAACACCCCGCTTCCCCCACCAATTACTGTACGCCTCGGGGCAACGGAACCGGGTAAAGCCACCTGTAAGATCGCCTGACCCGACCCTCAACGGCCCGGCGACGAGTAGGTTAACCACCTGGCCCCTGGAATGCTACATATACAGAGAGAGAATGCCCCCCAGATTTTACACTGCCTGTATGCAGAGTGCTGATGTGAAGCCCCATTACCTTCGGGTCGCCTCAGGGTCTTCAGGGTTTCAAGTGCTGAGAATCTTCTGGCCACAGGTTAGTCAGGTTAACTTCAATGGGAATCGTGACGCCACTCTCGGTAATTGTGGTCAGGGGGTGACCGCCGCTGCAGTTTAAAGAGCTTCTGGGGCTGATGGTAAATGCAGTCTGGTGTTATGGCCTCCCGAGAGTGAGGCTGGCCCCGGGGACTCGGTGTAAGTGTGTAGTACCACAGGTCGCAGAAGAACTCACACACAAGCAGCAATGTCTTTCAAGGTTTTTACTCACTTTCAGATGGTAGGGGTGAGTCAACCCGGGCGATGCTATGATGAACCAGGTGGAACCAGGTATCCCTCAGGCTGATCCAGGGGTGACTGCTGACTCGCCTTCCTAGCCCTTCTTGTTTTGAGGTGACCCCGACTTGGAGTGCTCCGGGATCACCCAGGGAAGTCGCAACTGCCGTTCTCCCCTTTCTGGCCCGTTTGCTGGCAGCATGGACCAAGTAGAGATGGCTTCCTGCCCTGTCTCACTTATGGGCCCCCTCGTTGCTGCTGATGCTGCGGACTCTGTGTAGGTTCGGTGAGGTACATCCAGCACCCTCACCAGCAGGTTTAGCAGGCCGAGTAAATGGGTTCCTGCTCTAGGGACCTGTTTTCCTGTGCGGGCCTGGTCTACCGGTAGTCTCCTTACTCAGCCACCTCTTCACTAGGTGGATTTCAGGCAGCGCCACTGGGTAGCCGCTCTCCCCCGCCAGCAACCACTACAGGTGCAGGGTCTGATGGTGTCCTGCTCCTCTGCTCTACACCTCAGACGCGGCTGCTCACCTCCTTATCCTCTGACTGCCACTGCACACTCTCTAGCTACCAGTCTCACTACCCACCACTAGCTGGGATGCGAGGGCTACGCCCCCTCCCTGGGTCTGCCCAGGGGTCCCCTCTAAGCTGTGTGTGTGTCCTAGTTACTACATGCCTGTGTGTCCACACCCTGGTCAGCCTTTGGAATTACCTGTTTTGTTCTCACTGCAGTAGTCAGTGGCGCCTGACCAGGTCAGGGGCACCACATTCCCCCTTTGTTATCAACAGCACGTCCTCGGGCTGTAAAGACAAGAACATTCTAAAGTGCAAACTTGTAAAACATTTAAAACAGTATAAAACATCATAAAACTTCAAACCAGGTACCATACATCACCACCCTCGACCCACAAGTCCATTAACCCACCCAAAACCCTCTCAGAAGGCAGATCACCGGTCCATTTGGTGACCAGGTCTGGGTCAGCTCTATCCCAGCCTTTCCTCCAATCTTCCTCATCTGGGGTTGGTGGTTAAAGGGTAAGCCCCTTCTCAGTCGAGTCGCGTCTTCGGCCACTTCTGTCAGGAATGTAGAGGAGGCGTTCACGGTCAGGGTCACTTCAAGCAGGGTACCCACTTCTTTGTAGTGGAGAGCCAGGCCTCGTAAACAGGCGTGCTCCCTTGTCGTAGGCAAGCCAGGCCCCATAAACGGGCGTGCTCTTGGCTTTTGGATAGCAAGTGCCATATCAGGCGTGCTTCCTGGTGGTGCAGAGCCAGGCCCCATAAACAGGCGTGCTCTGTTGCTGGTACCGCTGGGGTAACTACATACACTGCGAGAGTTTGTGGCTATAGCCAGTTCATAGCCTATGGTCCTTTAGAAATGCACAAAACCAGGTGCTTAAAACAGGTAATACATGAGGATTCTCACAACAATACTTGTGGGCACATTATCTTGAACTTCTTAACGTTGCTTTAACTGGTAAACTTGTAAGTTTTCTTTACTTTTCTTTACACGGACCTCCTCCCAGCTCACAACCAGGGCTCTTGCTTGCAGGGCTCTGACACCTGGAGGTTTCTGCGTCTTCATCAGCATCTTTAGCTGTGTGTTTAGCATGCTGTGGTTCTTGCTGAGCTTGTGATGGGTCCTGCTGAGCTTGTTGTGGGTCTTGCTGAGCTTGTTGTGGTTCTTGCTGAGCTTGTGATGACCTTGGGGACTGAGTGGGACTGGAAAGGCTGTATCTGGAGCTCTTCGGGCATTGCACCACGTCTAGAGCATACCAGCCCCTTTCACCTTTGTGCCTGGTGAATTCCACTATGTCTCCTATAAACAGGTCACGACCAGGGTGTCCTCTCTGCAGGTGGGCCTGAACATCTCTTCTTGACACGAAGATGCCCTCCTTGACACCAGCCTCCACAATAAACCTGTAGCTGTGTGTGTGTCCTGGTTACTACGTGTCTATGTGTCCATACCCTGGTCAGCCTTTGGAATTACCTGTCTTGTACTCACTCAGCCTGAGTGCAGTACTCAGTGGCGCCTGACCAGGTCAGGGGCGCCACACCGCCACAGAGTCTTTATCAAAATACACCCATAGAGCCATTTTTATGCCCCAACAGAGCATTTTTTCAGAATACCCCTGCTTAGCCTTTTTTCAGACTACATCCATAAAGTCTTATTTTAAGAGTTTCCCTACTGAGCTTTTTTAATAGTACCCCCACAGAGCCTTTTTTATGAGTATCTCCACAGAGCCTGATGTAGAGCGGATACACTGTGCCTGTTTCCAGAGCACCCCACAGAGTGTTTTTTAAGAGTACCCCCACAAAGCCTTTTTTAAGAGTACCTCCACAGAGCCTGGTGCAGAGTGCCTACACAGAGCCTTTTTTCAGAGTACCCCCACTGAGCTTTTTTTAAGAGTACCCCACAGAGCTTGGTGCATAGTGCCCACACAGAGCCTTTTTTAAGAGAACCCCACAGAGCCTGGTGCAGAATACCCCCACAAAGCCTTTTTTAAGAGTACCCCACAGAGTCTGGTGCAGAGTTCCCACACAGAGCCCTTTTTTCAGAGTACCCCCACAGGACCTTTTTTAAAAATACCCCCACAGAGTCTAGTGCAGAGTGGCCACACAAAGCCTTTTTTAAGGGTATGCTCACAAAACCTTTTTTGAGAGTACCGCCACAAAGCTTTATTAAGAGTATCCCTCCACAGAGCCTGGTGCAGAGTGCCTACACAGAGCCTGTTTTATGGGTATGTAGAGGGAAGAATAAGACACTCGAGTAGCATCGTGTCCCTACACTAGTTTGATCACAATGGTGGCACCACCCATGATCCGGCAGTTAAACAGGCCACATAGTGCGTCAGCCAATCACAGCTATGCTAATACGCTGCATGGTTGTGATAACCACAGAAGTGCACAGCTGCAAAAGCTTGTTGATTAGCTGAGCTGCAGAAATTCAACAAACTCAATTCAGCATCTAATCTTCATTTGAACTCAACCATGGACGTATGTGAGAAATCCATGGTTGGATATGAGCAATGTACACTTGGTGTCTGGTAGGAACCCCCGAACTTTACAGTTTGGGTTTGCTCATCCCTAGATGTTACCACTCTATAGCCAGCTAAGCACCCCACAAGGTATACCACATACTGCTCGAAAAACATCAAACCTCCCCATTTAATGGGCTCTCCTACGTCCTCTAACTAGCAGAGTTGTGCACTGTCCATCTCCCCACTTAAAACTGGGCTCTTTTTAGACATAAGTAGCACAACACACCTTTCCCTGTGACTGTCCCTCAGAATCCTCTTTCCTTCATCCAGTCACAGCTCATTCACACATATCAGTGTCACAATGCAAGTTGTCCATCCTCCAGGGATCCTGCAAAACAAGGGATTCTACAAACAACATATGTGCACATTAAACAAAACATACATAGTGATGTAATCAATATAGATACATTCTGAAGTCTTCTTGCAAACTTAACCCTTTCAAGGGAAATTTAACAACATAATACATGGCATTATCCATGACTTGCAAATATATATAATTAGAAGTATAGCTAACAAGCAGTTATACAAATATAATGAAAATTATTAGCTAAAGCGTTTTTCCTGAATAGATGATGTATCAAGCAGTTTACGCCCGAATTCTAACATTTTTTTTGCACTACTCAAAGTTGTCTAACAATTTTGTGACTTTTGCTATTTTTAATCTTAGTATAATGGGTCCAAAGTCCCGGGAATATTGGTTTAGCAGAAATTAGTACAGTTATTCCCAATTATACAATCTTTATTTAGATAACAACTGTCACACCACCAGTGTAAATTACAAATATGATGACCAATAGGTCACTTGCATGAAGACATAGTCAGAAAGACACTAGATACATATATTCAAAGACAAGCTAAATACAGACATGAATTTGACAAGAGAGAGGGTTCACATATAAGGGATCACATCAGAGCCCAGAACTTAACTTGAAGGCCGTATTTTGGTTATTCAGGCAGCGCCATATAGTATAAGAGGCATAAAGCAGATTGCAATCCATAAAGGTCCAGATAGGTATATACTGGTGCTCTCCAAGTGTCCCTTTATTAGAAGTGAGCCATCAACAGTATAATTAACAAGTCAGTCTCCACCCCGACGCGTTTCCCCACATATGGAAAATGTGGTTCATCAGGAGGCCAGAGAGTAAATAAATTCTATCAGCAAAAGGTTGAAGGAATAGTGCATATGAGATACAAAGTTCAAAACTACATCATATATGGTATGAGGATAGAAAGAGATATAAAGTACTTGCCCAAAGGAATATGGTGTCAGATATGCAGGTCCATGGCGCCAGTCAAACAAGGAGCCACAGCGGGACAGACAATGCTGTATAGATGATGCTGCCACAGTCCAGCGAGGCGTCATGGAGTTGCATAATAACATGGGGTTTAAATAGCCCACATTCCCATAGACAGCTGTGAACAATCAGGGCAATCGTGCGTTGCCGTCGGCGACGCACATGCGCATGCCCAGTACAATACAGGCAATGCGCACGCGTGGACGGAAGCCCAGAAATGTCAATAATCAGGGCAAACGTGCGTCGCCGTCAGCACCGCAAGTGCGCATGCCTATTGTCTTACAGGCAATGCGCACGCGTGAACGGACGCCCAGCAATGCCACAGCCAGTTAGGAAGGTATAACACCACCGCGCATGTGGGGGGCCTCAGATAGTACGACACCTCTGTTAAATGAAAAAAATCACGTGATAAGACAAAGGGAAGTGATCCTGCGCTTGCGCAATAATGTGCAAGTGATACTTTTCGTTTCATACATTACATGTACCACTACGATTCTAATCTAATACAGCAAATATGATTGCTTAAGAAAATAGGCGTCGTACTGAGTAAGGCCCCCGCTTACAATGCTGAGCCCATCAATAAGTAGATATAAAATATTATATAGTGGCAAACAATATTGCATCATATATTATTAGATAAACGGAGCAATCCTAACAAAAAGGTGTAAAAGGGATACCAAACATGTAAACAGGTATACCCTCCATATTCCCATTGGGAGGGCAAACAAGGAAGCGGTTTCTGAAATGTTACAGGTATATGTGTTGCTTCAATATGGTTCTGCTTTTAATGAATTTAGGAGGCCGCATGGCAAAATGGAAATATTAAATATAGAGTAGGACTCCCTATTGAGATTTACTGTGACGTGGCAGGGGTGGCTCAAAAAATTGATCAATTGTTTGCTAAAAATCTCATTCTGCATTATAGTACAGTTGGAATAATTTGTGAATTTACACTTTTAATTGTTTGCATGCCATTCTCAAGCAGTGCTGGCTCTCCCCTTTTTCTGTTGACATGTATAATTAGTTTAATTATAATACTGCACATGTATAACACAGGTCTATGAAAAAATAAATAAATTCAGGTGGCAGGGCTTTTTTATTTAACTTAGGGTATTTTGAGGGTGCTTAGTTAAAAAAAATCCCATTACTTTTGCTAAATTGGGTCTAGTTTTTGAGATAATGGACATCCATGAAAATAATCCATTCCCCCAATGGGACTTGTGTATGATAGCAATAGCTTTAGGTCTACCTTTTGACTTTTTAATGCCCATACCGGCATCCCCATGTTGTCCTGCCCCTCTCCGCCGGTAGGGACTCCGTCACTCTCACCTTCCCGAACACCCAGCAGTGTCTGCTCTGTCCCTGGTCCCTGCTGCTGTCTCCCAGGGCATGTGAATGCCACAAAGGTCTCTTGGGAGTGCATTTTTGTTAAAGGGCCAGTATGCCCTGACAAGGAGGTGACTCTTAGCATGGCTGAGAGGCAGCAGGTATTTAAGCCACCTTCCCCTTACGGGAGGTACCTGGGCAATGAGTTTTATAAGTTGCTAGTTTTCAGGTCCATTGTGCTACCGCTGCTGTTACTGTGCTGTGTGCTGTTGCTAATTCCTGAGTTTCAGTGCATATCAAGTCTACTGCTGCTGCAACTATCTATGCTGGCTGCTGCTACGATATCTGCTGCCACTGCTGCAAGTATCCTCTCCGGCTGCTCCTATGAAACCCGCTGCTACTGCAACTATCCACACCGGCAGCTCCTACGATATCAGCTGCTTATGCTGCAACTATCCACATCGGCCGCTTCTACAAGATCCACTGCTGCTGCTTCTACAACCAGAGACTGTTTGAGTAGATGGCGCCAGCTGCCGAGGTACCATTTGTCCCTTGGGGCTACCTTCTGCTGGATACCTACCAACATGTGTGTATGTTGGCACCTCCTGTGGCTTTAGTAAAGTCTCAGTAGCCATTCTAGTTTGCTCCTCCAGGCCAGTGATCAGTACCTTCGGTCCAGTGGATCCACTAACTCCTTGCTTGCCTCGTGAGCATTACACATAGGTAATGAAATATCCCATATACTTATTTTGTATTCCAATTTGTAGGCCTACAACGCTATGAAAGTGACTTTTTGAAGCCAGAATTCTATTGTGAATTTTCTGAGGAAAGAAGTCGGCTACAGTAAATGTTTGTAAACCCGGTCCTGATTTATACCCAAAAAGTTCTGTCTTAAAAAGCATATAAATACATGCAAAATTAAGACTTCATTAAGAAGAGCCTGATGGATTCTGCTACATCTATGGAGAGTACATGGTTGAAAAACAAAGAAGAAATATCACAGACTTGATACAAGTACAGCTTGGAGAACAGGATAAGTGTTGGGCTGAACATATGGTTTGAAAGACAGGTGTGGAACACCTACGATAGTGGAAAAATGGTTAAAGACAAAGTTTAAAATTTGGTGTGCCAATGGTATGGAGAGAACCGAAAAACCACCATGGTGATTGTTATTTTTTTGTTGTATTACTTATTAATCATTATTACAGAAAATCCATTATCATGAACATCAGTGGTCAATTTATGTTGAACTGAAAATGGTGAATTTCTTGCTTGGACAGCAATCTGCATACACATATTACCCATGCTTCATGTGCCTATGTGATACTTGGACAAAGCAAGATCATTGGACAAAAGTGTCATGGCCTACACAGGAAGAAATTATTTTTTGTGCTGCAATTATCATCAAAAAGCCACTGGTGGACAAGAACAAAATCATTCTCCCACCGCTACATATTAAGCTAAGATTAATGAAGGAATTTGTTAGGGCTTTGGAGAAATCGGGTAATTGCTTCAGGTACATCTATAGATCATTCCCTGGACTGAGTATGGAAAAACTAAAAGCTGGAATATTTGATGGTCCTCTTATTCGAAAACTCAAAACGATTCCAATTTTATCACATGCATGAAAGACACTGAGGCTCCTGCCTGGAAGAGTTTTGTCTCTGTTTTGAAGAACCACTTGAGTAATCACAGAGAAGACAATTATGAAGAACTGGTGCAAGATATGTCGCTAACTTCAGGAACGTGGTAGTTAATATGAGCATAAAGGTGCACCATCTTCATAGCAATTTATAGAGGTTTCCAGATAACCTTGTAAATGTCAGGGAGGAACAAGATGAGAGGATCCACCAGGATATGAAGGTGATACAGGAGCGATATCAAGGCAGATGGGACATATACATGATGGCAGATAGGACATACTGCACATATCATGGCAGACGGGACATACACATGATGGCAGACGGGACATACACATGATGGCAGATGGGACATACCCATGATGACAGACTACTGTTGGAGTCTCCGTGATTGTGTTGATGACACACATAAAAGGAAATCTCATAAACAGTGTTTATTTTTAAGCATTGACATTTATAATAAGTAATAACTAGTTAAGATTGTATTAATTAAGCAAACCACACATAACTTTTTCCTGTCCCTGTTATATATTTTTCTTTTTTTTTTTAATGATTTTAGACTGTTTACTTACTAATTGTAACAAAATAATAATACTCTTGCAGTTCTGTTTCCTTTTCAATTGTGTTGCATTAATTAATGAACTATTAGATAGCTCAGAAACTAGAGCCAACCTGGCAAAACTGATGTCATATCCTTAATCATATAAAAAAAAACAACAAAAAAGAGGAATAAATAACATTACTTACAGCAAAGATGGAACTGCAGCTGTATATAGCCTAGGCCAAAAACTACTACTCCATCCGGATACAGCTAAGCCCCACTAGGTGGAGGCATCACAGGTGCAGGAGGAGCAAATCACACACACACTTCCAAAGCATGGAGGGGGCGATTTCTGGATGGTAAAACTGCACACTGATGGCTTGCATAGAGCACTGTTCACACTTTCAGATGCACAATCACAAACCCGCAGCCTATTAGGCGACGCCCATACTATTAGATCAGGTGGGCTGCCAAACTGTACTCAAACTGTGTATCATACAGGGACAGGAACTCTAATATGCAAGGCCTAACAAAAAGGAGCCTGGCTGTATCCTGTACAAAAAAATATGAGGTTTTTAGTTGGTGTTGTGGCCATAAGACAGAAGCCTACAACCCTCGTCATGGGAACCTCATGCTTGTAGGTCCCTACACTAGCCATCAGTGTGCAGTTTTACCATCCACCAATCGCCCCCTCCATGTTTTGGAAGTGTGTGTGGGATTTTCTCCTCCTGCACCTGTGATGCCTCCACCTAGTGGGGGCTTAGCTGTATCCTGCTGGAGTAGTAGTTTTTCGCCTAGGTAATGTACAGCTGCAATTACATATTGTTAATCAACACCATAAACTTATTATAAAACCTTTCAGACATTGTTGACGCCAAAATCACTGTATACTAGACAGAGCATTTGCTGACTCATAGAAAATCTTTAACTTTGCAATGTTGCTTTTACAGATATCCAATTAGTTGATAAATCATAGACTTTGACCTATAGAGCTCAATTATGTATTGGTATTATGTATTGGGTGTTATGGGTAATATACTGTAAATTATTCAATAGATGATGTCAAAACTAAATGTCATAACAGAAGCGGACATAGACAGAAGAGGAGACCTGGGCAAGGACAGTATATGGGCCCTTTGCAGTCCAATAGTTCATCGTAATACACTCTTGTATGTGTCTGTGATGTGAAGTTGCTTGCTGCTTTGAGGGTGGTAGTGGGCCCCTTACCTACTGGCACCCTTTGCAATTATACAGGTTTTACTAATGGTATGTTTTCCCCTGTGTTACAATGAAGTCACTATTGAAATTGGTATTATGCATTATTCATAACTAGTGAGTGGCGATCCTGAACTGTAAAGTTCGGGGTCTGTCCATAGACCGCAAACGTGGACTTCTCAGGGACATCCATGTTACTATTTGGGTTCGACCTCTAGGATAAAACGTAAAACAAAGGAAGCACAATGGGAATTGAAGCAGGATAATTATACTTACCGAGTTTCCTCGCAGCCGTCACACTACTTCCGGGTCCGCTCATTAAATCTCTTGAATATTCACTTCTTCCCTACCCACCCAACCTGATTGGTTGCAGTCAGACTGCCGGCATCTGTGATTGGTTGCCCTCACACTAGCTGCTTGGGTCCCCAAAGTGGAGTGTAAAAATAAATGGAAAAAATGACGAAGGGTCCCCCTGTATTTTGATACCCAGCCCAAATAAAGCAGAGAGCTCTGTTATCTTTGCTGTGTATCAAAATACAAAGGAACCCATGCATCTTTTTTTTAAATTATTTAAATTAATTTTTAAAAACAGCTTGCGGTCTCCCCAATTTTAATATCCAGCCAAGATAAAGCAGAAAGCTGGGGGCTGGTATTCTCATGCTGAGGAGGCCCATAGTTATTGGGCCCTCCCCAGCCTAAAAATAGCAGTCTGTAGCTGCCCCAGAAGTGGTGCATCCATTAGGTGCGCCAATCCTGATGCGAACCTGGCTCATCCCAATTGTCCTGGAGATGTGGCAATCGGGGTAATATAAGGGGTTAATGACAGCTGTGATTTGTCAAAAAAATACAGCTGTCATCAAGACCAAGGTTAGTAATGGGGAAAGGTCTACGAGACCCCCCATTACTAATCATATAATTAAAAAAGAAATAAACAAAAAACACAGAGAAAAATCATTTAGTTAAGAAATAAAAAAAAACCTTCCTGTTTCTCTTTGCCAATACATAAGCTAAGAATCTCTCTTTGCAAATATTTGAGTAGCAAGTTAGTACGCCCCTGTGGGTATACTACCATGCTAAGAGGGCAGACTTATCACGGGAAGTAATGCCATTGCGACTAGTTGCTGGCTTCATTAGCATATGAGAAAAGATCTTTAGAAATGCCTTTTCTAATGATCTCTTTATCTATGCTACTAGATACAGGGACAGTTAGGCAGGGATTAGCAATATACACCCAGAACTGCTCCTGGTTCTGGTTGCATATTGTACCTGACAGGTTCCCTTTAAACTAATGCTGTTGTATAACCTTGATTTTTATTAAGTTCTGAACGTACATTTTTTGTATTTTATGTATAGAGTTACAGGGATTTGGTTTATTAAAAGAGATATTACTGATCTTTCAAAATATTGATAGCTCCAAATTTTATGTTAGGTTGGGCTCACGTCTGTGTTGGAGCATTTGTCCGAAGACATCGTCTCTGATTCAATTATTCAGCACAGCAGGTGAATCTATTCCCGCAATTAGTTCTGTTATTCTGTTCCTAATATTGCACAAAATGATGAAATTCAGAACACTGTTGTGAACCAAATCTTGTGGCTCCAGTATATATTAAAAAGCTGTAGACCGAACAATCATTTGGGAACCAGCTATTGTGACGCCCTGGACTAGCCAGGTAGTCACATACATACCAACATACACACCCCCACCCTAGGCAGTTACAACAGTCAGACAGAAAACCCTTGTTGCCTCCCTCCAGGGCCTGATGTCCACACCAGGTGAGGCGGAGCCAGGCGGTTGGCCCCACCCACCGAGGAGTTCACAGGCCTTGAGGCGGGAAAAGTGTGAGATCAGTTTTCGAGGTGATAGTGAGAGGAGTAAACACTTCAGGTGTCTGGGTAGGAGCCCAGGTACTGACAGCAAGGTTGGCAGACGGTGGTAGCCGTATGCAGGAGTTGGTGGAACTCCGCAGAGCCATAAGGATCGGGGTCGGGCATCGGAATGGACCGAGGAATGGAGTGAAGCTAAGCACACAGGCAGGGCCATCGGACCCCGACCAGGCTTGGAGCCGCCGTCAATAGTCAAATTCAAATGTGACAGGAACCCCAGGGGTTTCCTAACAACCAAGTCCCGATTGAAGGCAACAGTCCACCCAGAGAGGATATACAGCCACCGCCACAGGCTAGAGATCCAAGGGCCAGCGCCTGCGGGCAGAATGGGCTCCTACGGCACCTATATGCCGGGGAGCGGACTACCGGTGGGCAACCACAGGAGTCAAGAACATCTTCACAGGTGCAGGGAAAGACAGCCACCATCAGCCGTCCGGGGAGAGCACAACAACAACACTGCAGCCGGCTGCGGGACCCGTCCATCCGGCCGTTTTGGTTTACCAGAGACTCTGTAAGTGATTGTCTGAGTGAGTACACCAGTGCCGCCTGGCACCGCGCCGCGCTGTCCCTGCAACCCTGCACCCCAGCCATCCAGCTTCCCCGTTACACCACCGGGCCCCGGGATCACCAACCCCCTACCCACGGAGGGGACAACATCTTAGCTGCACCCTACCATCTCTCCCGGGATCCCCGTTACCAGCAGCGGTGGTGCTATCATCACCACGTCCCATGGGTGGCGTCACGAACAATCTCCCTAAACATACCACCCCCCTTTTCACTCACGGATGAGGAGCGCTGCTCGAGTCCCCGGGTCTGGTCCACCGCTCGAGCCACCAAGCAGCAGCAGCAGAAGCCCCGGACCCGAGCGTGGCGAGCGCGTCCCCTCCGCCCGCGACACTATCTGTCCCAACTCCACCATACAACACTTGACTGCTCAACTTACCCAAGAGTCCCGTTACTTTTATCTTAGTGACAAAAAAAATAGGAACGGCCATTGGAAATCAACAGACCGGATCCTGTTCTCCCTTAGCATCATCTGTTAGTGGAGAGTTGGGAGGCCGACTTGCATATTACAGGATTGGTGGATTCCACTCAAATGAAGAAGTTCTGAAAAGTTTTATCTAAAGCTTAAAGGGTCTTTTAGGTATTGATTTGATATATTTGGCTAATTCTAATATCCTAGAAAACAGACTTGATACAGCTAATCTATTGTGAAATTGTTTGTCAACAATCTTGTGGACTGTCCACCAAAGGAACTGTCAATTCAGCTTTGGACCATAAGACAGGTTTCTATATGTTAATGTTATTCTTGGCTATCTCAAGCAGTCTTATAGAGAATGGAAATATATAGAAAACCCCGGCACACAAATGAAACTTGGAATGAACTTTTATTCAGTTTTTATTCAGTTTTTCAAAACTAATGAAATCCTGGAAACATGTGACGTTTCGGCAAAAAATTGCCTTTTTCAAAACTAAAGAAATAAACATATATACATATATATTAGTACCATAAATACATAGAATATTATTAATCATATCCATATAAATCATGATAACATCATATATACCTAATGAAATCCTGGAAACATGTATATCTTGTGAAGAATATCATTAGACTTGATAGGAATATTGATCTAAAATAAAGGCCCATATATTAGAAACAACAAAAAAAAATTTTTTTTCATATATATATATACACATATCAATATCATATACATCTCAAGATCTCCCCATTATGGGACAACAGTAAGACAAGAAACATCAAAAAAACAGATCCATATATAGCAATAAAGCATATAGATTACCTTAATTGGCATAAATGAAAAATCCTAGTGAGGATATAGGAAGCGAATGCCACAATAAAGGTAAACTGAAAAGTAGAGGCATAGTGGTCAGACAAGTAAAACAGAAAGCAATTCACATAGAGAGACAATTCCCATAGAAAGACCAAGCGCCAAACCATTACCTGTACCCTGGGAGATCAGTGGTGGAGTGGAAAGAAACAGAGCCGCAGTGAGGTTTAAATACCTAGTGAGGGCGGGCCTACCTAATTGATTGATCCAAGGAGGAACGCATGATGACACGCAAGCCAGCGCATGCGCGATAAATGCGGAAGTACGCGCATGCGCAGTAGCAAAAGAACCAGTGAAATGTAGCGCACAATGAGACACAAGCAACACGGAAGTGCGCGCATGCGTGAAACAGAAAAAGGAGCGGTGAAACGGGGTGACCCGGATAGAAGCTCCATGTTAACTGAAGAAACCTCATCGTGTCTAAAAAGAAACAAAGAAAAGAAATATGAATAACAGTAACAATATAATTACTGGTTGGAAGACTTCTAATAACATTGGCAAGATTACTCCAAACATTAGAGCGAACATAAGTTATGAATAATTAATATCTAAACAATTTAATTTAAATAAACCAAAAAATAGGACGGACCCCATATCTCCTGCTCAATAATCATACTCCCTATTCAAACCATTAGGGGAAAGAGTATTAAGCATATGAATCCAATAGGATTCTCTGTTCTTCAATTTACGGACCCTGTCACCTCCTCGTCTCAATGGAGAAACATGCTCCAATACTTGAAAACGAAGTTGGGACACTGTGTGTCCACATTGTTGAAAATGATGAGGAATTGGTAACATAGTCATTCCACATCGAATGGTGGATTTATGTTTCCCTATGCGGTCTCGGACATGCTGGGTGGTCTCCCCAACATATCCGAGACCGCACGGACACTTTATTAAATAAATAACAAATGATGTGTCACAAGTGAAAAAATCTTTTATGTGAAAAACCTTCCCAGTTCGGGGATGTGTAAATTGACTACCCTTAATCATATTTGAGCAATGGGGACAATGAAGACACGGATAATTACCCTTCTTGGGTGTCGAAAGAAAGGTCTGTCGAGACCGAAGAATCGAAGATCCGATGTCCGCTTTGACCAAAAGGTCACGGAGATTAGGGGAACGTTTATAACTAAATAATGGGGGAATTGAAAACTCAGTAATTTTCGGATAAGATCTCTGCAATACTTGCCAATGTCTAAGTATAATATTCTTAATAAGAGGATGGTATGGGTGAAATGTATTAACAAAGGAAATTAGAGGACCTAATCTCCTAGGTTTACGAGTAGAATGTAAACTCTCCTGAAATGCGGACTCAACTATTGACGCGGGATAACCGCGCTGAAGAAATTTCAATGACATCTCTTCATGCCTCCGTGAACGCTGATTCGCCATAGTAACATTACGTGATACCCTTTTATGCTGTGAAATTGGCAGGGAATTTTTCAAATGCCGTGGATGATTACTCGTGTAATGTAACAAACTATTACGATCTGTGGGTTTCACATACATGTCAGAAAGAATTCTGCCTCCTTGGTCCAAATGAATCAATGTATCAAGAAAATTGATACAAGATGCATTCACATGTTGAGTAAAAGAAAGACCAGTTACCCTGGTATTTAAGTACTGAAAGAATTCATCAAAAAGCAACTGAGATCCAGTAAAGACAATGAAAATGTCATCTATGTATCGTTTATAAAACGCTACATGATTGCGAAACAACTGATGGGTATACACAAACAAAGACTCAAAATGAGTCATATATATGTTTGCGTACGGTGGGGCGACATTCGAGCCCATCGCTGTGCCTTTAATCTGAAAATAAAATTGATCCTGAAAAAGAAAATAATTTTTATAAAGAACGATGGACAAAAGATCAAGGCAAAAATCTTTCTGAACTGAGGAAAAATCACTATATTGATTCAAAAACCAAGAAACCGCTGAGATACCTAAAGAGTGATCAATACTTGTATACAGGGAATTGACATCCAAAGTGATAAGGAGTGAGCCAGGTGGGAATGGACTAAGAGTCTGTAGCTGATGTAAAAAATCCCCCGTATCACGTAAATACGAAGGAGTTTTGGAAACTAAAGGTGATAAGATACGATCCAACGTTATTGCTAAAGGTGATAGCAAAGAGTCAACAGCAGCCACTATAGGTCGTCCTGGGGGATGCCACAAATCTTTGTGCATTTTTGGCAAAGTATACAAGACTGGAGTGACAGGATTGACTTTGTTCAAATAAGTTGCCAATTTGGAATCAATAATTCCTAAACTAGAATAACGCTGGATCATATCTGAAATATCTTTCTTAATGTTTCCAGATGGATCATGTGATAATGGTAAATATGTAAATTCATCAGCTAATTGAGTTTTAATCTCAGATACATAATAGCTCTTGTCCATCACCACCAAAGATCCACCCTTATCTGCTGGTTTTATTATGATTGTGGAGTTATTCTGAAGAGACCGTAATGCTTGGGTTTCCCCAGGAGTAAGATTTTTCTTAATCCGCAACTCCCCATTTCTTACAGTATTCACAAGTTGATCCACATCCGATTTAACAAGAGAAATAAAGGTCTCAGCGGGATGGTAGGTTCTCGGAGGCATGAAGCTACTGGGCATTGTTAAGTTAAGTTTGCTAAAGGAGAATTGAGTATCAAGCTGAGTATCTGGCACTACAGGATTCTGATCTAAGGGTCCTTGATTGAAATGAACCTTAAGTCTTACCGATCTATAAAATTTATTTAATTCTTGTTCAAGTAGAAAAGAATCAAAATGAGGAGTTGGACAAAAGGATAAACCTTTTTGTAAAACCTGGGACTCTAGGGGGGACAGGGTATAGGAGGAGATATTAAAAATGAGGTCCGTCCTACCTGTGATCTCGTTGTCATACGATCCCCCAACAGTGGATCTCCTCTGCCCCCTCCTCGTCTTCTTTGTGGAATGGCGCGACGTGGTCCTAAAAAAGGTGCCTGATGTGATTCCATATCACTACCAGAACTTGCAGAGGAAGAGAAACCAGTCCTGGGCTGGAAACGTCTGCGCAGAGGAGGCTCACCGCACCGCCACCTGTATACTTGACCACGTTTATAATCCTCCTCATCACGTATAAACTTATTCCGCTTACGTTCTTGAAGAATTTTCTTGTAATCCGAAATGGTTGAGTCCATTTTGGACTTCATACTTGATAGATCGGTAGGAGAAAATGTATTTGATAACTGTCCTTCAATAGATGATATTTGATTTGAAATTGTGGCCAATTCTTTATGCAAATAATCAATTGTAAGAGTCATTAAATCATATGAACATTTGTTCAAAATATGCTCAAATGTTGTACAGAAATCCTGGTTGTCAGAAAACAATGTGGGTCGCAATGATACACGCAAACCACGTGGTATCCTTCTAACTTTATAATATTCAGCTAATGTGACAAGATGGAGCTCCAGGGCTACCTGGCGTCTCAACTCACGCTCATATTCTTTAGTCCTGGATTCTTCACTTGGAATAGACAAAAATTGACCAGAAGTAGTAACTCTTGAATGAATAGCAGATAGTTCTTCTTCATTATAAGAAAAAATATTTGAAGCCATAGTAGATATGGTACGTCAGGAGCTCAGGCTAAAAAATATACAATAACACTGAGTGAAAGTCCGGCTCACTGATTGAGGTGCTCAGGGGAAACGACACGTATAAAAATATATAGAAAACCCCGGCACACAAATGAAACTTGGAATGAACTTTTATTCAGTTTTTATTCAGTTTTATTGTTAAATTGCCTTTTTCAAAACTAATGAAATCCTGGAAACATGTGACGTTTCGGCAAAAAATTGCCTTTTTCAAAACTAAAGAAATAAACATATATACATATATATTAGTACCATAAATACATAGAATATTATTAATCATATCCATATAAATCATGATAACATCATATATACCTAATGAAATCCTGGAAACATGTATATCTTGTGAAGAATATCATTAGACTTGATAGGAATAAACTGAATAAAAACTGAATAAAAGTTCATTCCAAGTTTCATTTGTGTGCCGGGGTTTTCTATATATTTTTATACGTGTCGTTTCCCCTGAGCACCTCAATCAGTGAGCCGGACTTTCACTCAGTGTTATTGTATATTTTTTAGCCTGAGCTCCTGACGTACCATATCTACTATGGCTTCAAATATTTTTTCTTATAATGAAGAAGAACTATCTGCTATTCATTCAAGAGTTACTACTTCTGGTCAATTTTTGTCTATTCCAAGTGAAGAATCCAGGACTAAAGAATATGAGCGTGAGTTGAGACGCCAGGTAGCCCTGGAGCTCCATCTTGTCACATTAGCTGAATATTATAAAGTTAGAAGGATACCACGTGGTTTGCGTGTATCATTGCGACCCACATTGTTTTCTGACAACCAGGATTTCTGTACAACATTTGAGCATATTTTGAACAAATGTTCATATGATTTAATGACTCTTACAATTGATTATTTGCATAAAGAATTGGCCACAATTTCAAATCAAATATCATCTATTGAAGGACAGTTATCAAATACATTTTCTCCTACCGATCTATCAAGTATGAAGTCCAAAATGGACTCAACCATTTCGGATTACAAGAAAATTCTTCAAGAACGTAAGCGGAATAAGTTTATACGTGATGAGGAGGATTATAAACGTGGTCAAGTATACAGGTGGCGGTGCGGTGAGCCTCCTCTGCGCAGACGTTTCCAGCCCAGGACTGGTTTCTCTTCCTCTGCAAGTTCTGGTAGTGATATGGAATCACATCAGGCACCTTTTTTAGGACCACGTCGCGCCATTCCACAAAGAAGACGAGGAGGGGGCAGAGGAGATCCACTGTTGGGGGATCGTATGACAACGAGATCACAGGTAGGACGGACCTCATTTTTAATATCTCCTCCTATACCCTGTCCCCCCTAGAGTCCCAGGTTTTACAAAAAGGTTTATCCTTTTGTCCAACTCCTCATTTTGATTCTTTTCTACTTGAACAAGAATTAAATAAATTTTATAGATCGGTAAGACTTAAGGTTCATTTCAATCAAGGACCCTTAGATCAGAATCCTGTAGTGCCAGATACTCAGCTTGATACTCAATTCTCCTTTAGCAAACTTAACTTAACAATGCCCAGTAGCTTCATGCCTCCGAGAACCTACCATCCCGCTGAGACCTTTATTTCTCTTGTTAAATCGGATGTGGATCAACTTGTGAATACTGTAAGAAATGGGGAGTTGCGGATTAAGAAAAATCTTACTCCTGGGGAAACCCAAGCATTACGGTCTCTTCAGAATAACTCCACAATCATAATAAAACCAGCAGATAAGGGTGGATCTTTGGTGGTGATGGACAAGAGCTATTATGTATCTGAGATTAAAACTCAATTAGCTGATGAATTTACATATTTACCATTATCACATGATCCATCTGGAAACATTAAGAAAGATATTTCAGATATGATCCAGCGTTATTCTAGTTTAGGAATTATTGATTCCAAATTGGCAACTTATTTGAACAAAGTCAATCCTGTCACTCCAGTCTTGTATACTTTGCCAAAAATACACAAAGATTTGTGGCATCCCCCTGGACGACCTATAGTGGCTGCTGTTGACTCTTTGCTATCACCTTTAGCAATAACGTTGGATCGTATCTTATCACCTTTAGTTTCCAAAACTCCTTCGTATTTACGTGATACGGGGGATTTTTTACATCAGCTACAGACTCTTAGTCCATTCCCACCTGGCTCACTCCTTATCACTTTGGATGTCAATTCCCTGTATACAAGTATTGATCACTCTTTAGGTATCTCAGCGGTTTCTTGGTTTTTGAATCAATATAGTGATTTTTCCTCAGTTCAGAAAGATTTTTGCCTTGATCTTTTGTCCATCGTTCTTTATAAAAATTATTTTCTTTTTCAGGATCAATTTTATTTTCAGATTAAAGGCACAGCGATGGGCTCGA
The DNA here is from genome assembly GCF_048569485.1 of Anomaloglossus baeobatrachus. Taxonomy (NCBI): domain Eukaryota; kingdom Metazoa; phylum Chordata; class Amphibia; order Anura; family Aromobatidae; genus Anomaloglossus; species Anomaloglossus baeobatrachus. The sequence continues at coordinate 136,291,068 of NC_134354.1, forward strand.
ATGTCGCCCCACCGTACGCAAACATATATATGACTCATTTTGAGTCTTTGTTTGTGTATACCCATCAGTTGTTTCGCAATCATGTAGCGTTTTATAAACGATACATAGATGACATTTTCATTGTCTTTACTGGATCTCAGTTGCTTTTTGATGAATTCTTTCAGTACTTAAATACCAGGGTAACTGGTCTTTCTTTTACTCAACATGTGAATGCATCTTGTATCAATTTTCTTGATACATTGATTCATTTGGACCAAGGAGGCAGAATTCTTTCTGACATGTATGTGAAACCCACAGATCGTAATAGTTTGTTACATTACACGAGTAATCATCCACGGCATTTGAAAAATTCCCTGCCAATTTCACAGCATAAAAGGGTATCACGTAATGTTACTATGGCGAATCAGCGTTCACGGAGGCATGAAGAGATGTCATTGAAATTTCTTCAGCGCGGTTATCCCGCGTCAATAGTTGAGTCCGCATTTCAGGAGAGTTTACATTCTACTCGTAAACCTAGGAGATTAGGTCCTCTAATTTCCTTTGTTAATACATTTCACCCATACCATCCTCTTATTAAGAATATTATACTTAGACATTGGCAAGTATTGCAGAGATCTTATCCGAAAATTACTGAGTTTTCAATTCCCCCATTATTTAGTTATAAACGTTCCCCTAATCTCCGTGACCTTTTGGTCAAAGCGGACATCGGATCTTCGATTCTTCGGTCTCGACAGACCTTTCTTTCGACACCCAAGAAGGGTAATTATCCGTGTCTTCATTGTCCCCATTGCTCAAATATGATTAAGGGTAGTCAATTTACACATCCCCGAACTGGGAAGGTTTTTCACATAAAAGATTTTTTCACTTGTGACACATCATTTGTTATTTATTTAATAAAGTGTCCGTGCGGTCTCGGATATGTTGGGGAGACCACCCAGCATGTCCGAGACCGCATAGGGAAACATAAATCCACCATTCGATGTGGAATGACTATGTTACCAATTCCTCATCATTTTCAACAATGTGGACACACAGTGTCCCAACTTCGTTTTCAAGTATTGGAGCATGTTTCTCCATTGAGACGAGGAGGTGACAGGGTCCGTAAATTGAAGAACAGAGAATCCTATTGGATTCATATGCTTAATACTCTTTCCCCTAATGGTTTGAATAGGGAGTATGATTATTGAGCAGGAGATATGGGGTCCGTCCTATTTTTTGGTTTATTTAAATTAAATTGTTTAGATATTAATTATTCATAACTTATGTTCGCTCTAATGTTTGGAGTAATCTTGCCAATGTTATTAGAAGTCTTCCAACCAGTAATTATATTGTTACTGTTATTCATATTTCTTTTCTTTGTTTCTTTTTAGACACGATGAGGTTTCTTCAGTTAACATGGAGCTTCTATCCGGGTCACCCCGTTTCACCGCTCCTTTTTCTGTTTCACGCATGCGCGCACTTCCGTGTTGCTTGTGTCTCATTGTGCGCTACATTTCACTGGTTCTTTTGCTACTGCGCATGCGCGTACTTCCGCATTTATCGCGCATGCGCTGGCTTGCGTGTCATCATGCGTTCCTCCTTGGATCAATCAATTAGGTAGGCCCGCCCTCACTAGGTATTTAAACCTCACTGCGGCTCTGTTTCTTTCCACTCCACCACTGATCTCCCAGGGTACAGGTAATGGTTTGGCGCTTGGTCTTTCTATGGGAATTGTCTCTCTATGTGAATTGCTTTCTGTTTTACTTGTCTGACCACTATGCCTCTACTTTTCAGTTTACCTTTATTGTGGCATTCGCTTCCTATATCCTCACTAGGATTTTTCATTTATGCCAATTAAGGTAATCTATATGCTTTATTGCTATATATGGATCTGTTTTTTTGATGTTTCTTGTCTTACTGTTGTCCCATAATGGGGAGATCTTGAGATGTATATGATATTGATATGTGTATATATATATATGAAAAAAAAATTTTTTTGTTGTTTCTAATATATGGGCCTTTATTTTAGATCAATATTCCTATCAAGTCTAATGATATTCTTCACAAGATATACATGTTTCCAGGATTTCATTAGGTATATATGATGTTATCATGATTTATATGGATATGATTAATAATATTCTATGTATTTATGGTACTAATATATATGTATATATGTTTATTTCTTTAGTTTTGAAAAAGGCAATTTTTTGCCGAAACGTCACATGTTTCCAGGATTTCATTAGTTTTGAAAAAGGCAATTTAACACAAAAACTGAATAAAAACTGAATAAAAGTTCATTCCAAGTTTCATTTGTGTGCCGGGGTTTTCTATATATTTTTATACGTGTCGTTTCCCCTGAGCACCTCAATCAGTGAGCCGGACTTTCACTCAGTGTTATTATAGAGAATGGAGTCAAGCATGTACACTGCCGCTCCATCCAAATGGGTGATAGTGTGAAGCCCCTCACCTGCAGGTCACCTCAGGGTCTTCACGTGCTGGGAATCCTCTGGCAATAGGTATGTCAGGTTAACTTTAATAGGAATCGTGACGCCACTCTCGGTTTTGCAGTCAGGGGTGACCGCCACTGCAGTTTAACGAGCTTCTGGGGCTGATGGTGTCTGCAGTCTGGTGTTATGGCCTCCCGAGAGTGAGGCTGGCCCCAGGGACTTGGGTGTATGTGCGTAATACCACAGGTCGCAGAAGAACTCACACACAGTCCAGAAATGTCTTTCAGGGTTTTTACTCACATTCAGTTGGTAGTTGTGAGGCAACCCGGGCAATGCTATGATGATCCAGGTGGAACCAGGTATCCTTCAGGCTGATCCAGGGGTGACTGCTGACTCGCCTTCCTAGCACTTTTTGTTTCAGACAACCCCTGACTTAAAGTACCGTGGGATTCATCCAGGGAAGTCGCGGCTGCCTTCCTCCCCTTTCTCACCTGTTTGCTGGCAGCGTGGACCAAGGTTAAGACGGCTCCAGGCTCAATCCTCCTTATGGGCCCCCTTGTTGCTGCTGATGCTCGGGCTCTGTGATAGTTGGTGTGGGACTTGTTCTCCACCCAACTGGAAGGTTTAGTAGGTAGTTAAACTTGAGCCTACTTCGGGAACCTGTTTCCCCTGCGTGCCTAGCCCTGCAGAAGTCTCCGTACATGACCAGCTGGTTCCCTCAGTGTCCTCCAGACTTGCTGATTTCCCCAGCGTCTTTCTGTCCAACTTCTGGTGACTGTACTCCCCTGCCAACAGCCACTACAGGTGCAGGGTCTGACTAGTGTCCGCTCACTTGCATCTGCACCTCAGACTCGGCTTCTCCACTCCTACTCCTTTGACTGCCACTGCACACTCTCTAGCTTCCAGTCCCACTACCCCACCACTAGCTGAGACACGAGGGCTATGCCCCCTCCTGGGTCTGCCCCGGGGTCCCCTCTAAGCTGTGTGTGTGTGTCCTGGGTGCTACGTGTCTGTGCATACACACCTTAGTCAGCCTTTGGGATTACCTGTTTGTACTGACCCGGCATGGCTGCAGTACTCAGTGGTGCCTGACCAAGTCAGGGGCGCCACAATAGAAGTGATCTGTTTTAGCAATAAATAGACTGTTAGCAGGATCAACCCTAAGCCGAAATATGGACATGCAGGTATAGAAAGTCTCATAAAATGATACCTTGATATCTACGACTCCATTTTTTATTCCAGAGAAATCAATGTTTTTCTTATATGTAAATGAGCCGTTAAGATCTATGGGCTGGACCCAGATCCCCCCGGAGAATCTGCCTCCACAGGTTATTTTAAAAGAAAGGGGGAGTTATCTGTGTCAGACATGTAATAACTGACACTTTGCTCTCATAATCACACAGAGTTCTACAGTGAGATCAGAGCTAGCACAGTACAGCACAAGTGATCTTTGTCTCATTACAAACATTTGCAGCAGCACTTGTCCTCTCATAGTGCTTTTAGCTCTGCTGCACAGCTGTGCCTGATTATAACCAACACATTACAGCAGACTTTGAACCTTGTGTCATTACAAATGCAACAAACACATTTGCAGTTGTTTTCTCACAGTACTGTCAGCTCTGCTGTACTGCCCTTCCCCTGCCCTGGCTTCCTGTGAGATTGAAGCTGAAGCATTATGAGAGGACCTGCAGATGCAAATATGTTTGTAGTGAGATAAAGATCAGTTCTGCATACTGTGTTAGTTCTGATCTCACTGCAGAGCTGTGTGTGATTGTGAGAGCAGACTGTCAGTCATTACATAACAAAAAGGGGGGAGACAGCACTGCTTGATACTACTTGATATTAGTTGGAATAATTAGTATTTTTTCTTTTTTAATTGTTTGCATGCCATTCTCAAGCAGTGCTGGCTGCCCCCTTTTCTGTTGTTTATTAGTCCGGTGGCTGACTCCCACCATGCAGTGCACGCCTGGTTTGGTTTGCAAATTCCTTCTGCTTCTATCAAAATTATACATTGGTGGCTGTTCACATTCAACCACCTCCCCCTTGTCCACAGGCTTTGTTAATTAAGCGCCTTATACTTGGACCTGTTCCGCCTTCATTCATGTACCCTGGTCTGGCACGGTGAGGGCCAGTTCTGACATTGTCCTGGCGTGTGTGGCGTTCGCTGCACATGCTGGGACCTGGATTGCCTTCATTCACAGTTGCCTTTTCTTGAAAACATGGAAGCGGTTTCTGAAATGATACAGGTATATGTGTTGCTTCAATATTGTTCTGCTTTTAATGAATTTAGGAGGCCGCATGGCACAATGTAAATATTATATATAGAGTAGGACCCCCCTATTGAGATTTGCAGTGATGTGGCAGGGGCGGCTCAAAAAATTGATCAATTATTTGCTAAAAATCTCATTTTGCATTACAGTACAGTTGGAATAATATATGAATTTTCACTTTTAATTGTTTGCATGCCATTCTCAGGCAGTGCTGGCTCCCCCCTTTTCTGTTGTCAGTCATTACATGTCTCATACTGATAACACCCACTTTCATTTACAATAAGATCTGGAGGTAGATTCTTATGCAGATATATTTTAAACAAGGAGGGCAAAGAAGAGAAAGGCACAAAAATTATGCAAAAAATAATGTTTATTGGAAATATTAATTATCAAAAATATTTATTCTTGAGTAGAAAAATGTCAAAGAGTTTTTTTGCGAGAATAATAAAAATCAAGGCCACAAAGGTGTGGATGGAAGGCAAATTATTAGATACACTGAGGAACACAATTGTAATAAAACCAAAACCACCAGCCCTGTAAACCCTGCCAAATGGGGAGATTAATGAACAATTCGTTCATGGGTCACAGAGGTGAGGCTGTAATTGCAGCTTATATCATGACCAAACCATCAAGTATATATAGTCAATACTAGTGAAGCAAGTCTAGTCGTGAATCAAGAGGGCAAGGTCAAGAAACACTAGCCATGCAGCCTACAAAAAAGTCAATGTGTTTGCAGCTCACCACTGATCAAAGAACCGACCCTAGGGCTATAGAGTGTATAGATAGCCGTGGGTCACAGAGGTAAGGCCGCAGCACAAGTAGTGTCATGACAAAACCTCATAGAGTGTATGTAATCAACACTAATAAGATGTGTGTAGTCGTGGGTCCCAGAGGTGAGGCTGCAATACAACTTATAGCATGACCAAACCATGAAGTATATATAAACAGCACTAGTAGAATATATATAGTCGTGGATCAAGAGGGCAAGATCAAGAATCACCAAATATGCAGCCTACCAAAAAGTCGCAAAGTAACCCTCCGGTGCTAATAGGGAAATAGTCGTGGGTCAAAGAGGTAAGACTACTGCAAAGAGGGAATGAATCAAGAGGGGTGGATGGGTGGTGCGGCAGGCAGAAAGTCCGGTGTCAACCACAGCAGCAAAAGGAGTAAACAATAATTACGTCCCAGATGCATAAACCTGTATAAACAGGGAATGCCAAAGGGTAGACAGAAAAGTAAAATGGGCTGCTATGGTGGACAGCGGTGCAACTGCAAACCGGACCATCCAGGGAGGTAGAAAGAAAAACATGCAGGAAAGTAATAAGAATAAGAGTAAAACACTGTGTCAGAAGAGGAGATGTAAAGGATGCCTAAGGCATTACTGACACAGAATTCAAGGAGCCTGAGAGTTACCTAGTAGATAGCAGGGCGGGGAGGTGGAGAGGGAGCTTCAACGTCCGTTTCGCTTAGGCGCTTTTTCAAGAAGGTAATCTGTTTGGAGGCGCTGACAACATATAAGGAGTCAGCGCAGGTGTACTGAATCATGATGTTACCATGGCTGTTGATGCGCATGCGCCGGGGGCGGAGGCCAGAGGGCGAAGCAAAACAGGAGACCACTGCATGACAGGGCGCATGCGCGAGAGAGCGGATGTCTCCGCAACTCCCGCGCATGCGCCCAGAGTGGGCAACGTCATGCAAACACCCTCCAGCAATCAGCCTACCGGCAGACGCGCGCAGCCACGCGGTACAGGTAATGTAATACACAGCATATGGATATCAAGGACATGAAGGCACAAGCACAACAATAAAAGGGTACATCATGCAATAACAAAATAACAATAGCGGCCAATTGTAGATCCAATCTTTGCAGAGTTTCAGAAAGTCCACCGATGGGGAGGGAGTGATGATGAAAGAATCATGATAAATGTGATGGCCACAAATAGATAAAAGTGAAAGTGCCTAAATAAGGATCATATACAAAAAAAGGGAAAAACTTGTTTACTCCTTTTGCTGCTGTGGTTGACACCGGAGTTTCTGCCTGCGGCACCACCCATCCACCCCTCTTGATTTATTCCCTCTTTGTAGCAGTCTTACCTCTTTGACCCACGACTATTTCCCTTTTAGCACCGGAGGGTTACTTTTCGACTTTTTGGTAGGCTGCATATTTGGTGATTCTTGATCTTGCCCTCTTGATCCACGACTATATATATTCTACTAGTGCTGTTTATATATACTTCATGGTTTGGTCATGCTATAAGTTGTATTGCAGCCTCACCTCTGGGACCCACGACTACACACATCTTATTAGTGTTGATTACATACACTCTATGAGGTTTTGTCATGACACTACTTGTGCTGCGGCCTTACCTCTGTGACCCACGGCTATCTATACACTCTATAGCCTTAGGGTCGGTTGTTTGCAAACACATTGACTTTTTTCTAGGCTGCATGGCTAGTGTTTCTTGACCTTGCCCTCTTGATTCACGACTAGACTTGCTTCACTAGTATTGACTATATATACTTGATGGTTTGGTCATGATATAAGCTGCAATTACAGCCTCACCTCTGTGACCCATGAACGAATTGTTCATTAATCTCCCCATTTGGCAGGGTTTACAGGGCTGGTGGTTTTGGTTTTATTACAATTGTGTTCCTCAGTGTATCTAATAATTTGCCTTCCATCCACACCTTTGTGGCCTTGATTTTTATTATTCTCGCAAAAAAACTCTTTGACATTTTTCTACTCAAGAATAAATATTTTTGATAATTAATATTTCCAATAAACATTATTTTTTGCATAATTTTTGTGCCTTTCTCTTCTTTGCCCTCCTTGTTTAAAATGTTTCGGTTCGAAGTTGGCACCCCTCCTGTGGGAACCCCTGGAGTGTTTCCCCCAGAGTATTGATTATTTAGCCATGCATTTTTTGTTTACATTATGCAGATATATGTATGGCCCATGAATTTTAATAGCTTATTTTCATAAAGGAAAATTTGGATTTCTCTGGAATAAGACTTGAACTGGGATCATGTCTTCCACTCTTAATTGGATGCCAGGAATCTATTTAGAACTAAAGCCTAACTTAAAAACTTCCATAAACAGTTTTTTTCAGGATATTTAGGAGAGTTCCAGATCCCCCTGTACAGTTAGCAAATATACTTTAAATTAGCTCCTACTTTTACTGCTATATATTGTTAAATATTGTATAATTGGGTTGAGAGAACTTCAACTTGTATTAATATATATATATACTTTGATATTAGAAGGTGAAACCTGATCAAGCTAAATTTTGCCTACAACCTTTTTTTTTATTTTTATGTCCACATATTTTACAATACAAACTGCGTACATTCTTAATTATAGATCTTAAGGGCACGTTACACGCTATGATTTATCAAACGATATGTCGTCGGGGTCACGTCATTAGTGACGCACATCTGGCCTCGTTTGACATATTGTAGCGTGTAACACAAATGAGCGACTGTGAACGAGCAAAAATACTCACCTTATCGTTGCTTGTTGACACGTCGCTCATTTTCAAAAAATCGAAAGTCCTTCTCTGCGCCAGTTGTTCATCGTTCCCGAGGCAGCACACGTCGCTCCGTGTGACACCCCGGGAACGATGAACTGCAGCTTACCTATGGCCGCCGGCAATGCGGAAGGAAGGAGGTGGGCGGGATGTTACGTCCTGCTCATCTCCGCCCCTCCGCTTCTATTGGCCGGCCGCTGTGTGATGTCGCTGTGACGCCGAACGTCCCTCCCCTTTCAGGAAGTGGATGTTCGCCGCCCACAGCGAGGTCGTTCGGGAGGTAAGTACGTGTGACGGGGGCATATGACTTTGTGCGACACGGGCAACAAATTGCCTGTGCCGCACAAACGATGGGGGCGGGTGCGATCGCACGAGAAATTGAAGCGTGTAAAGCAGCCTTTAGACCTGATTAGACTGTTGCTCTTACTTTGTACATGGCTGTATAGTCCCCAAATTAAAATGAGCATTATAGCTGGAGCTAGATCAATAAAATGCTCCTTTTCGTAGTAGGTAAGGAAACTTTCACAATAGATTTTACATTCATTCTGACATGGATTGTCAAAGTAAGTACACCAGCCTAATCAGCTCTGCGAGGTCGATTTAATAACATATTAACGTTTGTATCGTGACATCTAGTTACTGGTCCACTTAACCATACACAGCAGTGGTGTAGCTTTGAGCTGTGCACTGTTTTGGGAATTGTCCGTACATATGTTGTCTCACTACATAAAGCATATTTCAGCGGGTGCTCAATTTCATATGTTCTCCTTTTGGCAATGGTTTTATTTCTGAAAAGTAGTTATTTTTCTTCTGACAATGCTGACATAGAAGATCTTGTCTAAATTTTGCTTACAATATGTATTTTGTACAACAAACACAATAAATCTTCCATACTTTATGTAAAGTGGGTTTTTTATGAGCTGTCGCATTGCAAGCTGCTGACTAAATGTGTGAACGGATTGTGTTGACAAATTGCAATGAGCTAAATGTCTCTTTTTAATTATAGCAATGGCAAAATAATGCCGTTATTAACTGAAAAATACTTGGTCCATGTTTTATAAAGGCATATACTGTACACTCCTGAGCATTGAAATTGCAACACCAAGAAGGAATAATCATGGAGTTGTAAAAATCAGAGATAAACATAATTGAAAGTGATGGGCAAATCCACAGATATCTAAAATTGGGGAGTCCAACTGGATTTTTTTTAAAAGACCTCGTTCAGGACCGGAAATAATTTGGATATTTGCCCATGCGCTTATCTCCATATGAGTCTATGGGGGCCCGAATTATGCATTTTAAACTGGTGGTAGAAAGAACTAGTGGCATTAAAGTAGGATCTTTATACTTACCAAGTCTCCCGCGCAGCTGTAACAGTACTTCTGGGGACCGCTCATTTACCTCATCCATATTCACTGCTCCCCCCCCCGCCCCCTTCGGTAGGCCCGCCATCTCTGGTTGGTTGCACTCTGACTATACCCCCACCCTGTGTGACAGGGTGTCTGATTGCTTGGAATCACACATGCTGTCTGTGTCCCTATAGTGGTGTAAAAATAAATAAAAAAAATTGGCGTACGGTTCCCCCATATTATGATATAATATGCACAAGTAAGCATATGGCTACAGACTGCATCCCACAGCTTTGTGCTTATCTTGGCTGTGTATAAAAATAAGAGGAAACTCATGCGGCTTTTTTTAATATTATTTAAATAAATAATTTAAAAAATGGCGTGTGGTCCTCCCCAATTTTCATACCCAGCCTGGGGAGACCCATGGTTATTGGGCCCCCATGAGCCTAAAAATTGCAGCCTGCAGCTGTCCAGAATTGTAGCATCCATTAGATGCATCAATCTTGGCACTTTACCCGGATTATCCCGATTGCTCTGGTATGGTGGCAATCAGGGTAATATAATGGGTTAATAACTAGATTAGGAATTGGGGGATACAGATAGATAGATAGACAGAGACACTCAGGTCTAAATACCAGGAGATTAAGACTGATATATTATCTCATAGCATTGTCCCAGAATTAAGAGACAAAGAACCAGTCAAAATTCTTGGTGAAGGGTGATGGTGAGTGCTCTAAGGGCAGATCTCAGACAGCCTATTCAGAATGCTCATGACAGTGCACCGGAATATTTACCTATAAACAAACTTTGTGTACCACTCCTTTTGTGAGCAGATCTGCTTAAAGCAATGCATGGGTCAATTATAGCAGGGCATGCAGATTTTTCAGCCATGTGGAGGCCTTTTTCTAGATCTTTTTGATGGCAGAATGCTTGTAAAGATACTGAAGAGTTTGTCCGTAATTTCAAAGTCTATGCCGGGGCTAAGACCCGTCTTCGAGTCCCAGCGGGTTTATTCTCGTCCAGTGAGATTCTGTCGTGACCTGGTACTCATTTGACCACGGACTTTGTCACTGAGCTATAAACAAAAATTCATCCAACAAGAGGGTATATTGGAAAAGGTATTATTAAGTTTCCAGTAACTTATTAGTATACATATAAATGAAAACTCCCAACTATAGTGTTTACTTGAAAAATTGGCTCATATTTGACCAAGATGAAAAAACAATTCACACAACTATGTGGCCAAAATAAAAATATTCTTTATTAATACTATTAAAAAAAGAGATTAAAATCCATGACAATGAGTACATACATGTGAGGCAACTCAGACCAACAAGAGAAAGGAAGATATATCCAAGAATATAATATTACACAGTGGTAGTCATCACAATAGATTACACACAGAAATATATGTGTATAATGGAGGAAACCAACATGTATTCATCCTTCTTCTGTGATTCGTAGGTGACTACAAAGGGGGACTCTGCTTCTCACATTAAGGCCTAAGACACACAGCATGAAAATTGGAGCGAGTGGAATGCGATAAAACCTCGCATTCCACTCAGACCAATATTAGCCTATGTGTCAGCACCCATGAGCGATTATTTTCTCTGCGCTAATCGGACCGAGAAAACATTCGCAGCATGCTGCAACTGTAATGCGATCCTGGTTTCTCTTGCACCCATTCGAGTCTATAGGCCGCTTTACACGCTGCGATATCGTTACCGATATCGCTAGCATGCGTACCCGCCCCCATCGGTTGTGCGACACGGGCATATCGCTGCCCGTGGCGCACAACATCGCTCGGACCCGTCACACTACTTACCTGCCTAGCGACGTCGCTGTGACCGGTGATCCGCCTCCTTTCTAAGGGGGTGGTTCGTTCGGCGTCACAGCGACGTCACTAAGCGGCCGCCCAATCAACGCGGAGGGGCGGAGATGAGCGGGACGAACATCCCGCCCACCTCCTTCCTTCCTCATTGCTGGCGGGACGCAGGTAAGGAGATGTTCCTTGTTACTGTGGTGTCACACATAACGATGTGTGCTGCTGCAGGAACGACGAACAACATCGTTACTGCAGCAGCAACGATGATTGAACTTAGGGGTTGCATGTCACCGATTAGCGATTTTGAACGTTTTTGCAACGATTCAAAATTGCTAATAGGTGTCACACACGACATCGCTAACGCGGCCGGATGTGCGTCACAAAATCTGTGACCCCAACGAGATCGCTTTAGCGATGTCGTAGCGTGTAATGCGGCCTTATGGGACGAGAGAAAAATCGCACTGCACTCGCAGTACACCAGTGTACTGCGAGTGCAGGGCGAGAATGGCAATAGCCGGCAACGGAGGAGAGAAGGAGATAAATCCCTCCCCTCTACAGCGCCACCCCGCCCTTCCTCAGAGCCGGCCCATCCCCCACAGCTGAGGTTCGATCGCATGACACTCGCATCACACTCGGCTCCCGCTGTGCTGCCAGCGTGAGCCGAGTGTCATGCGAGGATCGCATTAGTCCCCCGTTTGGCCCTGGCCTAACTCGTCCCCTCACCAATTGCAATAGTCTGACAATGAGCTAAGCACATCCCACAGCTAGTTCATACATACACTCAACACTTCTTTCTCTCACCTCTTGCCGTTTTATAGGTAAGTGAGACATCTGCCCTGGGTAACTCATTTGTACAAACACACCCAGCTTTCCCAAACATCTGATAACTACACTTCTTACATTCTGGAAAGCAACATTGTCAAGTATATTTTCCCTCTTCAGGGTCATATTTACATATAGACCAGCAAGGAACAAAAACATTACAATTTTTATTTAAAAAAAAAAAAAAAAAAGTACAGTGCTTAAAAAGTTGCAAAAAGAGGATACAACAAAAAAACACACAGAAAAGCAAAAACAGTGTAAAACAAAAAGAGGAGAATTATAATTTGATCGGGTAGTGATTCTTTGCAAATGAGGCACTGCAGAAATCAGGACAGATCTACAATTCATTTTGTTGTCTCTACTGGATGTGACTTTGAGTTTTTCTTGATGCGATATATATAAAGGGTCTTGTCCATCCCATTTGCCCCTCCTTCAGGTCAGATGATGGAAGGATGGCTAATTGTATATCTAGGGGTTTCGCCCCTATGATATGGTTGAAGGTACTGCGACTTTAAGGGACTGTGCCCCCCTCATGGACTGACTGCCTCAGCCAGCGCTCCCCCTTTAAGACTGGGAACTTGAACTACCCAAAAAGAGCAAAAAGGAGGGGTGGAGTAGGAGTAGAGTTTAGGCGGGAACTGGAGCAGTCGGCTTGCCAGAGAGAGGGAGAGGAGAGCGTTGTTCCATGTTCTGTGCGAGAGTGGCAATTTGGGAAAAGGTATGGTGCTGGCTGCAAAAGATACTGCGAGCCGGACTGTGAGAGAGCCCTGATGACCGACAAACAAACACTGGACCAAGATGTTCCTGAGGATGGTGATTCCAAGGAAGAAGAGGTGTTGCCCCCTGACCTGCAAGGAGAATTGCGCACCGAGGAAGATCACAGCACCGAACTTCCGGGAGTGGACTTGTTCTTTCTCGACTAGACCATGAGTCTGTACTGTTGTGCTCACTTAGTAGGGTGTAGCATAGGCCTCCATAGCTAGGGCAGTGTTCCTCAACTTCAGTCCTCAAAGCCCACCAACAGTGTCTGCTTTCAGGATTTCATTACTATTGCATAGGTGATTATTTTGTGACCTCCACAGGTGATGATTCCAACACCTGTGGAATGCCAAGGAAATCCCAAAAATATGCACTGTTGGTGGGCCTTGAGGACTGAAGTTGAGGAACACTGAGCAAGGGCATGGTAGCTGCACTGTCTGAGTAGTGAAGGCCAGCTAGGTTGCTATTGCAGTGTAGCTATTAATCGATTGTACTGCAAAGTTTGTTGGTGTAGTATTCGTTGTAATAGCTGGGATGTCAGACGTTTGGCACATCTCGGCTAGGAGTTTCTGTGTCTTAAAGCTTAACTGTTGCCAGTATAACTTCCCTTGTTTATTTGAAAAACATTAATTCCTGTCTGTCAATAAACCTACCCTTGGTTCCGCAATCTCGACTTGAATCCTGCACAGTGATGGTTCCTAAGTCACGTCCACATATTCAAGGCAACATAGGTGCAAGAACATCAATCAGATTTGTCACATTTTCTCAAAGCAACCTCCTAGTGAAATAATAATACCACTAAATTTTCATCCTAGTGACACTACACATAGCTATATGTCAAGAATGCGGGTTGATGTTAAATTTCTGTGGTTTTCCCAGGCCGATATCCTGGCACCTGAACACACAGAAGCGATTATGTACCATGATCACAGAAATATCGTGGATTGCGTTAATATCAGATTTATGGCATTGAAATGTTTCACTTTCATTTATTTTAATTTAGTCTGTACCAAATCTAGCATTCATTTGCACAATTTGCATCTAGTTTGGCCTTAAAATGACAGTTCAGATTGCTGTAGGTGAAAGTTGGCTGGTTTGCTTTTGCCAGGTGTTTTTGAAAGAGGTTGTTAAGTAGTGGACAATCCCTTTACCTTGGTGAGGACCTTTAATTTGGTAAGACATTGTCTTTTTAAGGCTTGGGCTTCACAACGTTCACCAGCATGTTGCTGTTATGTAGCAGCGGCATAAAGCAATCTTTGGCTGCATGACCTGTTTCATGGCTAACGTCGCCCCAAGCATAAGGGGAATCACTGAAGAGAACCCTACTCTACAGGGAAGGGGGCTTGATGTGTGTTTTACCACCATATCCTTTTACTCCTTTGTGTATACTCTGTGTTTACTTCTTACTATGGGTTTTTGAGCACACTAGAAGAAATTATTTTGTCAACCCTTAATATCCCCACCTCCTAGTACCTCAATATCATTGGCCTCAGCCAGAACCACTCAGCGAGCTCTAAACTCCTCTCCAGGTTTGCAATGCTCCTGACTGTTGCAACATACAGTGGGTACAGAAAGTATTCAGACCCCTTTAAATTTTTCACTCTTTGTTTCATTGCAGCCATTTGGTAAATTTAAAAAAGTTCATTTTTTTTCTCAGTAATGTACACTCTGCACACCATTTTGACAATTAAATATACTGATGGGAATGTTCAAAATCTGTTTAACCAGTGTGCAATACAAATCCCTTTAAAACATCAATTTTATTAATTTATTATTAACCATTTTGACAGAAAAAAAACAGAAATGTAGAAATTTTTGCACATTTTTTAAACAAGAAAAACTAAAATATCACATGGTCGTAAGTATTCAAACCCTTTGCTCAGACACTCATATTTAAGTCACATGCTGTCCATTTCCTTGTGATCCCCTCTGAGATGGTTCTACTCTTTCATTGGAGTCCAGCTGTGTTTAATTAAACTGATAGGACTTGATTTGGAAAGGCACACACCTGTCTATATAAGACCTCACAGCTCACAGTGCATGTCAGACCAAATTAGAATCATAAGGTCAAAGGAACTGTCCAAGGAGTTCTGAGACAGAATTGTGGCAAGGCACAGATCTGGCCAAGGTTACAAAAGAATTTCTGCAGTACTCAAGGTTTCTAGAGCACAATTGCCTCCATAATCCTTAAATGGAAGACGTTTGGGACCACCAGAACTCTTCCTAGACCTGGCCATCCAGCCAAACTGAGCAATCATTGGAGAAGAGCCTTGGTGAGAGAGGTAAAGAAGAACCTCAAGATCACTGTGGCTGAGCTCCAGAGATGCAGTAAGGAGATGGGAGAAAGTTGCACAAAAAGTTGCACAAAGTCAACTATCACTGCAGCCCTCCACCAGTCGGGAAGAGTAGCCGATGGAAGCCTCTCCTCAGTGCAAGACATATGAAAGCTCACATAGAGTTTGCAAAAAAACACATGAAGGACTCTCAGACTATAAGAAATAAGATTCTCTGGTCTGATGAGACAAAGATAGAACTTTTTGGTGATAATTCTAATAGGTTTATGTGGAGAAAACAAATGATTGATTGCTCTCAGTGAGAGAAACTAAATTAAAATTTTGTAGTTGTGATACATTTTAATGGCTAACTAAAATAAGATGATGTTACAAAGCAAGCTTTCGAGACATCTCAGGTCCATTCATCAGGCATGGCATGACAA
Source organism: Anomaloglossus baeobatrachus (assembly GCF_048569485.1). NCBI lineage: Eukaryota > Metazoa > Chordata > Amphibia > Anura > Aromobatidae > Anomaloglossus > Anomaloglossus baeobatrachus. Next base: position 136,306,765 of record NC_134354.1, read on the forward strand.
AATATCTGAAGAAACACAAATGTATACACAAACAGAGCAGAGGGATGCCATATTAACCCTTTAGTGACGGAGCTAATTTTCACCTTAATGACCAGACCAAATTTTGCAATTCTGACCAGTGTCACTTCATGAGGTTATAACTCTGGAACGCTTCAACGGATCCCGGTGATTCTGAGATTGTTTTTTCGTCACATATTGGACTTCATGATAGTACCAAATTTAGGACAATATTTTTTGTGTTTATTTATGAAAAAAATTGAATATTGGCAAAAATTTTGAAAATTTAGCAATTTTCAACTTTTGAATTTTTATACCGTTAAACCAGAGATTTCTGTGACACAAAATAGTTAATAAATAACATTTCCCACATGTCTACTTTACATCAGCACAATTTTGGAACCAAAATTTTTTTTCGTTAGGAAGTTAGAGGGGTTCAAAGTTTATCAGCAATTTCTCATTTTTACATCAAAATTTACAAAACCAGTTTTTTAGGGACCACATCACATTTGAAGTGACTTCAATAGGCCTAGATGACAGAAAATACCCAAAAGTGACACCATTCTAAAAACTGCACCCCCCAAAGTACTCAAAACCACATTCAAGAAGTTTATTAACCCTTCAGGTGCTTCACATGAACAAAAGCAATGTGGAATGAAAAAAAGCAAAAATTAAATTTTACCTAAAAATGTTGCTCTAACCCAAATTTATTCACTTTTAGAAGAAATAACACAACAAAATGGACCTCAAAACTTGTTCCCCACTTTCTTATGAGCGCGCCGATACCCCACATGTGGTCAGAAACCTCTGTTTGGACAAATGGGAGGGCTCGGAACAGAAGGAGCAATATTTGAATTTTGGAAAGCAAATTTGGCTGAAATAGATTGCGAGCACCATGTTGCATTTACAGGTCCGCTAAGGTACCTAAACAGAAGAAATCCCTCACAAGTGACACCATTTTGGAAACTAGACCCCTCAAGGCTTCTATCTAGGGGTATAGTGAGCATTTTAGATCCACAGGTACTTCACAGATTTTGTTAACGTTACGTTGTCATATTGAAAATTTTAATAATTTTCTCAAAAATGTTGCTTTAGCATCAATTTTCTCACTTTTTCAAGAGGTAATTCCAAAAATTTGACCTCAAGGTTTGTTAACCACTTTTTTATGAGCGCGGTGATACCTCACATGTGGTCTGAAACCTTTGTTTGGACAAATGGAAGGGCTTGGAACGAAAGGAGCAATATTTGAATTTTAGAAAGGAAATTTGGCTGAAAAAGATTGCGGGCACCATGTCGCATTTGGAGGTCCCCTAAGGTACCTAAACAGCAGAAACCCCGCACAAGTGGCCCCATTTTGGAAACTAGGCCCCTCAAGGAATTTATCTAGATGTTTGGTGAGTACCCTGAACCCTCAGGTGCTTCACAGAATTTTATAACGTTGAGCCATGAAAAAAAAAAAATAAAATTTTACCACAAAATTGTTATTTCAACCAGGTAGCTTTTTTTTTTACAAGAGTAAAAGGAAAAAATTCAGCATAACATTTATTGTGCAATTTCTCCTGAGTTTGGCGATACCTTATATGTGGTGGAAATCAACTGTTTGGGCGCATGGCAGGGCTCGGAAGGGAAGGAGTGCCATTTGACTGCAAAATTGGCTGGAATCAATAGCGGACGCCAGGTTGCATTTGGAGAGCCCCTGAGGTGCCTAAACAGTGGCGGTCCCCCACAAGTGACTTCATTCTGGAAACAAGACACCTCAAGGCTTTTATCAAGGTGTATAGTGAGCAGTTTGAATCCACGAGTACTTCACAGAATTTGATAAGCTTAGGTTGCCATATTGAAAATTTTCATTTTTTTCACAAAACTGTTGCTTTAGCATCAAATTTCTCACTTTTTCAAGAGACAACAACAAACCGTGGACCCCACAGGTTGTTATCCAATGTCTTATGAGCACAGGGATACCCCACATGTGGCCAAAAACCTCTGTTTGGATAAATGGGAGGGCTTGGAATGGAAGGAGTACCATTTGAATTCTGGAAAAGTTGAAATAAATTGCGCGCACCATGGCACATTAGCAGGGCCCCTTGGGTACCTATACATCAGAAAACCCCCACAAGTGACCCCATTTTGGAAACTGGATTTTATTCAGGAGTATAGTAAGCATTTTGAATCCACAGGTACTTCACAAAAATGTTGCTGTAGCAACAAATGTCTCACTGTTAGGCTCTGTGGCCATGATCCAGCGACACGGCATCTAGTACACAGTGTCAGCCTCCTGCAGAGATGTGAGTGTTGTCCACGGGAGAACGCAGCTGCCCAAGCCCACGATTTGGGTTCAGGCCGCTGTGGAGCTCTATGCTACCTGCAGAGAACACTCATCTCCGCAGCATAAATTGACATGCTGAGGCTCGGGAAGCTGCGCCACAGGTCGGTTTATGCTGCGGAGAAAAGAAGCACATTGGGCATGGGATTTCTAAAAATCCTTCCACTGTGCTTCTACTGCACAACGCAGCGTTATGGACACAGGGAAAACACTCTGCGCCCAAAACGCTGCAAACCCTGATTGTGGGCACACAGCGTAAAATGCTACAATGGATGAATGGATAGATGTCAAACAAATATAACGTCCCATTCCCCTGCATATTCTAAGCTGGCGCCCTTTAGTGCCTTTCATGTGGCACTAAAGGGTGCCTAGCCTTGTATTTAGCCCCCCAAAAAATTAATAATTAAAATAAACGACGTGGGGTCCCCCCTATTTTTGATAGCCAGCTAGGGTAAAGCAGACAGCTGTAGCCTGCAAACCACAGCTGACAGCTTCACCTTGGCTGGTGATCAATTTGGAGGGCTCCCCAGGCGTTTTTTTTAAAAAAAAAAAAACGTGGGGTCCCCCCCAAATTAGATCACCAGCCAAGGTGAAGCGGACAGCTGGGGTCTGGTATTCTCAGGGTGGGAAGAGCCATGGTTATTGGACTCTTCCCAGCCTAAAAATAGCAGGCCGCAGCCGCCCCAGAAGTGGCGCATCCATTAGATGCGCCAATCCTGGCGCTTCGCCCCAGCTCATCCCGCGCCCTGGTGCGGTGGCAGACGGGGTAATATATGGGGTTGATACCAGCTGTAATGTCACCTGGCATCAAGCCCTGGGGTTAGTGATGTCACGGCATCTGAACAGATACCCGACATCACTAACCCAGTCAGTAATAGAAAAAAAAAAGACAAAAAAAAAATTTATTTGAAAAAACACTCCCCGAAACATTCCTCTTTTACCAATTTATTGAAAATAAAGAAATTCCGGTCGCTGTAATCCATTTTGGAGGTCCCACGCCGGCTCTGGATCTTCTAGAATATGGGGGGCACGTTCAGGGAACGTATCCCCCATTTTCTGGAAGAGCAAGCTCTCCATGAGCAGTGTGGGTGCAGTAATCTGAGAATACTGCACTCACACTGCCCCGGTCCAACCTAGGGCAGAGTGACCTGCAGTAACCTCATTCCAGAATATGAGGGGCACGCTCACAGAACGTACCCCCCATTTTCTGGAACAGCAGCCTCTCCATGTGAGGAGTGTGGCTGCAGATCACTGCACTCACCCTCCCCCGGTCCACAGTGGAGCCTGTGCATCAGCGACGTCAGCAGGATTCCTGCTTGCAGGGATCCAGCTGACAGCCGCTGTCTGCGCATGCGCCGCCAGCATTGAAGAAGGAGGCGGCGATCGCGGGCCCGGAGCGGCAGACAGGTAACGTATAACCGGGGGCTTGGGGGGGGGGTGACGGGGGGTGACCTAGTGGGACCTGGGGACACCTTTCTGCCGCATGTGACGTGTCACATGCGGCAGAAAGAGCAGAATGAAGGCGGCCGCGCGCTGTGCGCCGCCATCTTCCACGCTCCGGAGGGGGGAGGGGGGTGGTGGCTCTGGAGAACCGGAGGGGGCTCCGATGACCAGAGGGCTCCGGTGGACCGGAGGAGGGGTCAGGGGGAGGACATTTCCCTCCGATCTGAAATGTTTGATCATTTCAGATCGGAGGGAAATGACTGCAAAGCCGGCGCCGGCGGCAGTTTTCTGTGCGCTTCGGCGCCATTTTGGATGTCCGGTGGGGGTAGGGGTGGGGGTGGGGGGACTCTCCGGTACCGGGGGCTTTGGGGGCACTAGGGGGTTAGATTTCTTTCTCATCTGACATGTTTGATCATGTCAGATGAAAAAGAAATCAGTTTTACCGGCCATTTCTTTTTTTTTCATGTGTTCGTCGGTATACGGTGTATACCGCCGATCACATGATCGGGGTCCAAAAAAAACACCCCGATTCATAATCTGGGGGGTCTCAGCTACCCCCGGTAGCTGAAACCCCCGAGATTTTCGGTCGCTGGGGGGCGCTACAGGGTTTTTTCGGGCCGCCGCTTTAAAGCGGCGGAACAGAATAAGTACCCTGTTTTGCCGCCGCTTTAAGTCGTACGGCCGTCGTTATGAGGTTAAAAGGACATTTAAATAAACAAACACTGAGCTTAAAAAGTGAATCCTTACATGACACCACTGACCTTTTAAAAACAAAAACTATCTACAATAGGTCGCCTACTAGAGAGTACCATCTTAGCTACCATGGATGTGGAATCCTTATACTCCAACATACCACATGAAGATTGACTAACTGCCTGCCAAATTTTTCTTGAAGCTAATTGGATCCCTTCTGAGACTGTATTAAGACTCACCAGATTCATCCTCACACACAACGTTTTCTCTTTTAGTGAGGAACTATATCTACAACGCACAAGAAATGCTATAGGAAGCAAAATGGCACCACAGTATGCCAACTTTTTCATGGCTAAACTGTAAAATGACTTTTTAGCATCCTGCTCCCTCAAACCATTGGCTTATTTTCGTTACATCGATGACATCTTAATAATCTGGACCGAGTTTGAGCAAGAGCTTCTAAAATTCCATGAAAAATTCAATGCATTTTATCCTACCATAAACTTGACATTGGAGCACTCAAAAACAGAAATCAACTTTTTGGATACCACCATAAAAATTCAAAATAGCTCAATCCAGACATAAGTGTATCGGAAGCCTATTGACCATCCCACATACCTGAGATGAGACAGCTTCCATCCCAAGCACATGAAAAAGTCCATTGTCTACAGCCATGCCCTCAGATATAATTGTATCTGTTCCAGCCCTGCAGACAGGGATGAACACTTAACCCATCTTAAAAAGACATTTTTAAACTAAGGCTACCACCCCACCTCCATTGATGATCAGATCATTAGAGCCCCAAGGACCCCTAGAAGTGAACTGCTTCAATACAAACAAAAAGAGGAAACTAGTCGAGTATCTCTGGTGGTGACCTACAACCCACAGCTTGAGGTACTGAGAAAAACGGCCAAGAAACTTCACCACATTCTACACAAGGATAACCGGTTAAAAACAATATTCAAAGATCCTCCATTGCTATTGTCGCGGGCGGGGAGGAGGGTGTCAGCACACCGCGCTCACCCCTCCTGCTCGGGTCCGGCGGCTGCTCAGTGGTGGCTCGAGCCGTGGGCCGGATCCCGGGGGTTTCTTGAGCGGCGCTCCTCGCCCGTGAGTGAAAGGGGTGTTTGGGGTGTTGGGATAATGTCCGTGACGCCACCCACGGTTGTGGTGATTGAGTGTACACCACCGCTGCTCTATGTGGGGGTCCCGGGGATGGTGAGGCGGAGCAGCCAGTTGTTGCGTTGTCCCTCCGTGGGTAGGGGCTGGTGATCCCAGGGCCCAGTGGGGTGCAGGGGCGCAGGGGCAGCGCTGTGCCTTGCGGCACGAAGGTACTCACTCAGCCAGTAAACACGACACAGTTCTCGGTAAACAAACGGCTGGTTGGACGGGTCCCTCGGACGGTTCACGGTGCTGCGGTTCCCTGCAGTTAGCGGTGACGGTCTCTTCCCTGCACCTTGGAAATGTTTGTTTGGTAGCGATGGATTCCCACCAGTTACCCGCTCCCCGACTGCAATCTGGGCCGGAGGAGCTCCACACTTTGCCCGCAGGCGCCGGCCCTGGGAAACTGGTGCCTTGGCGGTGGTGGTGTTTCCCCGTTGTGGTTGGACCTTTGCCGTCAATCAGGACTTGCTTGTTGGGAGATCTACGTCCCCTTCACTAACGGATTTAGCAATTTACAGCGACTCCAAGCCTTGCTGGGATCCGAAAAGCCCCTGCTCTGGTGCTGACTGCCCTTTGTATCTGCTCCAGACCACCGGGCACACAGCCAACGGGGTCCTTCCAGTAACCTCCAGACAGTCCCACTGCAGACCTTCACCGCCGTCTGCTGACCTTGCTGGCTCCGTCTGGGCACACAGCCACAGACCAACTTCAGGCTTTCTGTCACTTCACTGCTGTTTCACTTCACTCTAGCTCCCTCCTGAGCTACACTCCGTTGTTTTCTCCTTCCACTTCCTCCTCCTTTCTCTCTCTCCCCTTAACTGCGTTGTTTACACTTGCCCTCCCTGGGCTCAACTGCCTGGAACTTCCTGCCTCCAGAGCTGTGGCCCCCTAGGTGGGCGGACACCAACCGCCTGGCTCCACCCCCTGGTGTGGACACCAGCCTCTGGAGGAAGGCAACAAGGATTTGTAGGTTAGCTGGTGTACCTGCAGGGAATGTGGGGTGTGTGTGTGTTGTTGTGATCTGTGACCCCTGGCTTGCCCAGGGCGTCACATTCCCCCTTAGCAAAACGCAGACCGTCCTCGGGCTGCCCGTCCAACACCGGTTTTATTTTCCTTTTTGTTTTCTGTAAAGTAAAAGGTATAACATAATACGGTAAAATACATTTTTAATAATAACTCTTCCCAAAACGGGAGGCACATCACTTTAACGTTGCAACGGTGTACGGTTACGGTTTACGCTCTCTCCCACCCAAGCAACCTGGCCCTGATGCTGCCCCTAAAACCCAGGCAGCACCCCTTGACCCACAGTCCAGCACACGGTACCCGAGCGGGATCTGTCCTTGCCCTCCAGAGGGTAGCCACCGGTTCTTTTGGTGGCTGGGCCCCAGCCTGCTCTGCTCAGGGCCCTCCCTCCAACCTGCCTCTCCGGAGGCGGCCTGCGGAAAACGGTAACGGTACCCAACATTTTTACAAGCCACTAACGTTTGTGGTTGCCCTGCAAGTTCACGGGCTTGTCCATGGATAGTTCCCATGCATTTTTAATCGGTCCCCACGGGGACAACGGTGCCGGCTCCAGCCGGTTGCAAATCAACAAACAAATCAGGTGACTTCTTCGGTAATTTTCATTTTTTTCCTTATCATTCTTTCCAAAACTTTTAAACAACAAACAAACAACTCAGTGGTGGTCCCAACGGGGGACGGTGCAACGGGCATCCGCTGCCCTACTCCGGTCCTTCTGCTGCTTCATCCGAGGGAGGGGGTGCAGAGCTCACCTTGCTCTCCGGGCTGCCCCTCAGCTTTACATCCAGGGCAAACCACCCCCTCTCTCCGCAGTGCCGGGTATACCGCACCATGTCTCCCGGTATGAGATTGCGGCCAGGATGCTCCTCGGGCAGGTGGGCATTCACATCCTGCCGGGCTACAAACACCTCGGCCTCCAGGCCCGGTTCGTATATGAACCCGTAGCCCCGGCGGACATCAAATCGCCTCACCTGCCCCTCGTAGAACGGGCCCCGGACACGGAAGGTCGCTTGCCGCAGGTTCTCTTTTTCCCGTATGGCTCGGGCCACCAGCTCGGCTTTCCTTCGCTCCCTCTCCGCGATCTCCAGGCCCAGCTTTGTCGGCTCCCTGTCCCAGTATGGCGCTGCTGCCAGCGCCGGCGCACGGGTCGGGCCCCGCGGGACATCCAGAACGTTACCCACTGTCAGGAAGGTGGGCGGCGTATCCCGCGGTGTCATGGCCTTGGGCGCTGCCTTGCAGCAACAACCTGGCGCCACCTCAGCCGAGGTGTGGGGGATGGGCACAGGGGCTTTCCGCAGCTGGGCCTTCGGCTCGGAGCGGGTCATCGGCTCCGGCTCGGGAAACTGCTCGGGGACTGTCTCTGGCACAATCTTCGGGGCCTTCCATGGTAATGCCTCCGGTTTGCTTCGGGCTCCGGCTACAGGTCGGTCCACTGGGGCGGACGGGCTGGGTATCGCTACCGGTTGCGGTGGCAGCGGGCCTAGTGGCGGGGTCACGGCCTCCGAGACGGGTGGCGAGGAAGGCAACGGGGGGAGAGGGCTTGGACCGGGTCCCTCAGCCGCAGCGACCGGTCCCTCCGGGACATAGGGGCGTGGGTCACTCACCCTCCCTTCCTCCGCTTCCTCCTCGCGTCTCCGCACGGTGGCTATAACGTCCGCCATGTCGGTCTCCCACTCCTCCAAGAGGAGCTGCATCTTGACCTGCAGCCTTAGGTGGAGCTGCGCGGTCCGGATTTCCACCCACGCTGCGGTTCCCGGCGCGGGGGCCACGGTGCTTCGGGACAGCATCCACATGGTGACTTTCTCTCTTTCTTCCAGGAACGGTATGTTTGCAGGGTCCTGGCGTCCCTGCCTTTATAGCCGCGACTACATGCGGCCAGCCGCCATCGCGTCCCCCTTAGCTCTTTCCGGCCCCTCCTCCCTCGGGGCGGGGTCTTGGCCTTCGCGCCTCTACTGCTCGAGAAGACGCTCGAGCGGGAACTTTTCGCGCCAAAGATGGCGGCTTCTGCAATTTTTCTGCCGGATACCTCCGGCGGTAACAAGGCGCACCTCTACCAAACGGCAGAGCGGTAGGATCCTGTTCGTGACGCCAAGTTGTCGCGGGCGGGGAGGAGGGTGTCAGCACACCGCGCTCACCCCTCCTGCTCGGGTCCGGCGGCTGCTCAGTGGTGGCTCGAGCCGTGGGCCGGATCCCGGGGGTTTCTTGAGCGGCGCTCCTCGCCCGTGAGTGAAAGGGGTGTTTGGGGTGTTGGGATAATGTCCGTGACGCCACCCACGGTTGTGGTGATTGAGTGTACACCACCGCTGCTCTATGTGGGGGTCCCGGGGATGGTGAGGCGGAGCAGCCAGTTGTTGCGTTGTCCCTCCGTGGGTAGGGGTTGGTGATCCCGGGGCCCAGTGGGGTGCAGGGGCGCAGGGGCAGCGCTGTGCCTTGCGGCACGAAGGTACTCACTCAGCCAGTAAACACGACACAGTTCTCGGTAAACAAACGGCTGGTTGGACGGGTCCGTCGGACGGTTCACGGTGCTGCGGTTCCCTGCAGTTAGCGGTGACGGTCTCTTCCCTGCACCTTGGAAATGTTTGTTTGGTAGCGATGGATTCCCACCGGTTACCCGCTCCCCAACTGCAATCTGGGCCGGAGGAGCTCCACACTTTGCCCGCAGGCGCCGGCCCTGGGAAACTGGTGCCTTGGCGGTGGCGGTGTTTCCCCGTTGTGGTTGGACCTTTGCCGTCAATCAGGACTTGCTTGTTGGGAGATCTACGTCCCCTTCACTAACGGATTTAGCAATTTACAGCGACTGCAAGCCTTGCTGGGATCCGAAAAGCCCCTGCTCTGGTGCTGACTGCCCTTTGTATCTGCTCCAGACCACCGGGCACACAGCCAACGGGGTCCTTCCAGTAACCTCCAGACAGTCCCACTGCAGACCTTCACCGCCGTCTGCTGACCTTGCTGGCTCCGTCTGGGCACACAGCCACAGACCAACTTCAGGCTTTCTGTCACTTCACTGCTGTTTCACTTCACTCTAGCTCCCTCCTGAGCTACACTCCGTTGTTTTCTCCTTCCACTTCCTCCTCCTTTCTCTCTCTCCCCTTAACTGCGTTGTTTACACTTGCCCTCCCTGGGCTCAACTGCCTGGAACTTCCTGCCTCCAGAGCTGTGGCCCCCTAGGTGGGCGGACACCAACCGCCTGGCTCCACCCCCTGGTGTGGACGCCAGCCTCTGGAGGAAGGCAACAAGGATTTGTAGGTTAGCTGGTGTACCTGCAGGGAATGTGGGGTGTGTGTGTGTTGTTGTGATCTGTGACCCCTGGCTTGCCCAGGGCGTCACACTATGCTACAGACAACCCCCTAATTTAAGGAGCATCATGATTCGAAGCTCAATGGCTTCAGACACACCAAGAGGAACTTATCCTTGCAATATAAAGAGTTGCAAAACCTGCTCTCATGTAGAGACCAAAGACCGGATACAGATCCCTAACACACAACAGGACTATAAGATACCTGGGATAGTCACATGTTCCTCTTCCAACGTGGTGTACTTAATCCTGTGCATTATATGTCCTATTGGGGGTCCTATTGGGAGGTGAATGAGTGACAGATGTAGGCCTGGTGGGCTGGGAGTCCTCATACCTCATGCAACAGCTTTGCAAACTGCAAACTTTTCAAACTACTTTTCTGCTCAGCCACATTCAGGTGGCACCAATATTAGCTTCATAGACTGTTATTGCTAGACACATTTAAAGATAGTAAGAGATCTACATGAGTGAAAAGTTACTGCATGCCTGCCAGTCTCGGAGCCCTATTGCTACAGGCAACACACTACAAGGAGACCCAACTAGGAGTCCCCAACCCCATTTCCCAAAATTAGGGGCAGACACCAGGAAAGTGGCATCAATTGCCGCAGAGTACCAATAGTGTCTTAGCGCTTCAATTAGGCCTGGGCCGTGCATGAGACATGATCTGGGGCAGCATTTACAGCATTCAAATTTAGTTAACATTAAGAGGTGGATAAGTGACAGGTGTAGGCCTGGGGCACTGAGACCCCTGCCGCTACAGACATCACACAACTTGGAGACACAACTTGGAGCTTCCACATTTCAAAAAATTAGGGGCAGACACAACTAAAATGGTCTTCTGTGGTCCAGCCAAAAATTGCCATTTCATCCAATAAATAGTGATTTCTACTTCTGTGGTCCAGCGAAAAATTGCCATTTCATCATATAAATAGTGAAACAATGAAGAAGAAGAAGAAAATGTGCAAAAAGTGGGATCACCAATATAACAAAAAGTATTGTTTATTTGACACAGAAAACCAACATGGACATACATTAAAAACAATTAAAAAAGCACAAGCTTATAAAGATGCACATAGTTGGTGTCAATGGTATATGGCACCAACCGCACCCCACACCCTCAGCAAGCCAAACAACCCAATCTACAATGTAAAGAAGAATGTGCCTTTACAAAAATGGTTCAAACAGTGAGAATATAACAAGCAGGTGACTGAGACACAATACAAAAAATGCCCAGACATAGAAACCAGCTAGCAATACATGGCAATAAAGTACATGAATAGACTGAGCCGCAACAATCACCTGTCAAAATCACCTAGAGGCAAGAAAAGTGCAAAAGAGGGGGTGGGGTGGTCACCACCCCACCCCCTCTTTTGCACTTTTCTTGCCTCCAGCCCTTATTTTTACCAGCGTCTGTCCTTGCATCTTCTGGTTCAACATACTTTTCTCCTTTGACAGGTGATTGTTGCGGCTCAGTCTATTCATGTACTTTATTGCCATGTATTGCTAGCTGGTTTCTATGTCTGGGCATTTTTTGTATTGTGTCTCAGTGCAGAGATAGATCCACCTTTCTTCTGCCAAACCTGCCTGAGGGGGCACTTCAAACCCCCAAGACAACACCACAGAGTCCGCAGCCACGTAGCAGAGTGAGGGCCCATAGCTCACAGGAGGCAAGCAGCCGGAGTGACCTGGTCCAGGCTACAAGCAAACGGGCCGAAACGAGGGGAGCAGTAACTTCCCTGGGTGACCCCCGTAGGGACTGCAAGTCAGGGTTACCACAAACCACCAAAGGGCTAAGGAAGGCAAGTCAGTAGCCACCCTCACCAGTCAGCCGGAAGAACACCTGGTTCCAGCCTGGTTCATCCCAGCTACCCGTGGGTTACTCACCCTGCCATCAGTGAGTAAAACCCCTGAAAGACATTCTGCTTGTGTTGAGTTATTCTGCGCCTTGTGGTTCCACACTCCTACACAGGGCCCTGGGGCTTGCCTCACTCTCAGGAGGCTATTACAACTGACTGCACCCACCATCAGCCCCAGGCATCCCTTAATCTGCAGTGGCGGTCCCCATTATCGCAATTCTGAGAGTGGCGTCACGACAATCCCAAAAAGGTTCCCTACCTGTGACCAGAACCATCCCATCACGTGGAGTCCCTAAAGGTAATGCACCGCTACACCGCACCTGTGGGGCTTCACAATCGCACGTGCGATCGCACCCGCCCCCGTCGTTTGTGCAATTAGTTGTCCGTGGCACACAAAGTCGTTAAACCCCCGTCACACGTACATACCTGCTGAGCGACCTCGCTGTGGGCGGCGAACATCCACTTCCCGAAGGGGGAGGGACGTTCGGCGTCACAGCGACGTACAACAGCGGCCGGCCAATAGAAGCAGAGGGGCGGAGATGAGCGGGACGTAAACATCCCGCCCACCTCCTTACTTCCGCATTGCCGGCGGGACCTAGGTAAGCTGCAGTTCAGCGTTCCTGGGGTGTCACACGGAGCGATGTGTGCTGCCCCGGGAACGATCAACAACCGGCGCAGAGAAGAAGAAACGACTTTTTGAAAATGAGCGACGTGTCAACAAGCAACGATAAGGTGAGTATTTTTTCTCGTTCACCGTCGCTCGTAGCTGTCACACGCTACGATATATCAAACGATGCCGGATGTGCGTCACTTACGACGTGACCCCGCCGACATATCGCACGATATGTTGTCTTGTGTGATGCCCGCATTAGAGCCCATGTTCTGCAAGTGCTGTTGAACCTCTTCCCATGTAGATGATGCTTAGCCCAATTGGTCCTCTTCAGGTACCCCAGACAAGTGCCCTTTAAAAAATGTGCAGAACTGAAGATGGTGACCATAAACACAAAAGAAAGGGAATATGTCAGAGGACTCATGGCGGCGATTATTGATAGCAACCTCTGCAAGAGGAAGGAAAGAGGACCACTCCTCCTGATTATCCAAGACAAAACAGCTCAAATACTGCTCCAAGTTTTCATTCATGTGCTCGGTTTGTCTTTTAGACTGCTTTACAGAAAATAAAATCAAAAGTGCAGAATTGCAGGTTTTAGGTCCCCACAATTCTCCTTAAAAAAAAATTGATCAAAAGATTATATGTCCCTTAAAATAGTACTTAAAAGACCACAGCTGGCCGTGCAAAAAACAATCCCTCATACAGGACCTGAAAATTAAAAAGTTACAAGTCTCACAAAATGGTGATACAAACACATTTTTTCCAGAGCTTTGAACTTTTGAAAATTAGTAAAATATAAAAAATGATATCTACAAAAAAATTACATTTATTGCTATAATAATAATGCCCTGAAAACTAATCCCCCTCTAATGTGTTTTTAAATTTGTTCTTATTTTTACTCCTGCAAAAAAAAAAAAAACTATTCTACTGCTTTACTGAGTAAAAAAGTCCTAAAGTTATGGCTCTTGGAAGAAGGGCAGGAAAAAACGAAGATGCAAAAAATGAAAACTGGCTGTAACAAAAGAGGTCAGACTTATGGAGAGAAAACATTCACATTTATCCAAGTTTCTCGCAGACACTGGCAGAAGAACCAAATCACTACAGTAAAATGTATCTATCCAAGAAAACCTAAGTAGGTCAGCAAAGTAGTTTACTGTTCAAAGATTAGGGTTTTTTTTATGTAGGAGACATTACGGTTTGTATTTGCACCACTTTTTGACATACATTTCTGCAGTAAACCCTTGTCTGCAATACATTAGCACAATATTCACTGTCTACACAAAAAAATGATAATGTTTATGTTGTAGGAGGCATGGTCTCCAATTTTTTAACATATTTATGAAGTTGAAAGATTGAAAATGTTGCATTTTTTGATGCAAATATCAGCCTCCTATAAGTCCAAAATATGTCACATTTATTAGGAGGAGTGTAACAGGATAGTCAATGAATGTCTAACAGATGTGGGTTCCCCCTCTTGACCCCACACATATCTCAAAAATAGGGCTCTATCTCACGGTTGCAATGAGTGGAGAGGTAAACAAATTTGTAGCCCTCTCCATTCATTTCTACAGGAATTACAATAGTAGCCATTGAGGTACACAGGCCTAAGCACATTACCCTGTTACCCCTGTATGGTAACAAGGAGGAAAGGATAGAAGTCCCTTTCTCCTTGCTGCCCCCTCACACTTTTCCCCTATCCTGTCCGCTGAAAATATTGACCCCATACTGTCCCCTCACACTTTCCCCCTATACTGTCCGCTCACTCTATTTCCCCTCATACTGTTCTCTCAAACTTCCCCCATACTGTACCATCACATATTCCCACATTTTACTGTCTCCTCAATTTGTTTCCCCTCATACTGTCCTCTTACATTTACCCCATACATTCCTCTCACACTTCCCCTATACTGTCCCTTCACACTATTCCCTCTCTGCAGTCCCCTCAGATATTTCTTTCCCTATATTGTCACCTCACAATCTCTCCCTCAAACTGCTCCTCCATATGGTCCCTTTACAATTTCCACTCCTGATAAAAGGCCTGTTTTTGGCTCCATTGAAGAGCTTACATTATCATTTTCTTCCTTCTTTGAAATGCAGGAGTGACATCACCAGTGTTATTAGATGACTCGGAAATGCCGAATATCAAAGCTTTAACTGTATTCCCACCTGAAAGAGGTAGTGGCGGACGCAGACAGAAGAGATCCCTGTTCAAGAAGAACGTATTGGCACTTTCCAGTGTAATAGACCATTATAATGCACAATGCTTTGGAGCAGGAGTTGCACAACTCCAATCCTCAAGGCCCACCAACAGTGCATGTTTTCAGGATTTCCTTGGGATTGCACAGGTGATCAAATCATCACGTATGCGGGTGATTAAATTATCGCCTCTGCAATACTAAGGAAAGCTTGAAAAAATGCACTGTTGATGGCCCTTAAGGACTGGAGTTTTGCACACCTGCTTTGGAGGATGAAGTGGGCCTTCTTACCTTTTGAGCCCCTGTGCACTGCACAGGTTTCACCAATAGGTCTGTATAGGACCGTTCCTGTGACTGTATAGAAACTATAGATCTAAAATAGTGGAGTATTTACAAAGTTGCTTCTTTTTTATGCTGCAGATAGCAATAGGAAATCTTCATTTCAAAGAGGGGCACAAATTTTAACATGTACATCCAACATCTTACCGTAAATTAGTGAATGGGGAGATAAGTCTATAGCTTTAACGAAGAGCTTTCACTGAATTTTTTTCTTTTTTCTTTTGTGCTTCTCCATTTCAAATTATGCTCACTTTGAAAAATAGCATAAATTTTACCTTCAACAAACTATGCATATACGAAGGCCAGTTGGATGGAGGGGAAAAATTGCGTTTTTATCAGGGGGAACAACGTTTTTGAGATGGGGCATAGAAGAAAAATTGTTTCAAAATCAGGGAGGGGCCCCAATTGGAGGAGATCTTCAATTTAAATTAAAAATCCAGTGAAAGGTCCACTTTAATTAATATTTTCTTACTAAGGTTTTTAGTTCCACACTTGTTCCTATCTGCCTGTAGTGCTGTAAGGAGGTGGACTGGTTGCTATCACATTCATTTCCCTCAAGACACCAAGCATTAGGTAGTGTTTATTATGTCTTGCCATTGTAGTGATGTAATGTGTTATATTGTTTTTATGAACATTGCATAGCAGTATTATATGTGGTTGGCAAACATCAGAGTAAGAAATAGTTAAGTGGTGAGACTAGCACACAGTGGGAGGAGTTAGCTTATTGGGAAAGAGACGGTTTCTTATGAGAACGTTAGTTAAGACCATGTGTGTGATAAAAGCTTATGGTCTGAATAACCTCAAGTCCGCATGCAGTGGGTGACCTGTGGCAAGAGAATGAGAAAGGAGACCAGATCTGAGATAGCGTGATCCTGAAGGACTGACTGAGACACAGAGGATTGGACAACGTTGAGACTAGGGACTGCTTTTCCGAGACAGAAAGGCCTGGAGGATGGTAGTCTAGCAGGAAGGCCCCAAATATCTTGCAGCTCAAATATATTGGGCCACAACGGACTATAGATAAGCTGATTATCTCGGGTGGGAGTCCCCTATGACATCTGAGAGCATGAAGCTCAACTCTGCTGATGGTGGGAAAAAACTCTTACCCCCTCCCCTACAAGGAGAATCAGATACGGAACCATAGGAGGGAAGAATGGCTTTCGTGGACTGGACTGTGATGTTAAACTGGATTGTACTGGAACGCACTGGAATAACACATGTTGAACTGGAAGTGTGTTTAAAGATGCTCTGTACTACGGAGACGTGCTGGAATTTATGTGCCCGCTACATTGTGTATAAAGCTATTAATGAAGAACTATTAAGTAAAGTGTTGCTGTTTTAACAGAATTGGTGATCTCTTCTTGGAACAAATCGATATATGGTCCTGGCCAGTCAAAGCCAATGGCAACAAGCGGCCTGCACAACAAATGGCCCACATTACACAAGCCCACACACCTAGCCAGGACCATGTCTTCCATGTAGTGTGTTGGGGAGTCAGGAAGCAAAACCTCCCCCTCAACTACCATCCCGTGCCACTCTATACAGTGAATAGAAGAAATATGGCATTGCCGTATCATATTTACTGCTTTGGGGAGGGAGGAGAAGCAGATGCCAGATATCACTTATTTTTTTGGTTGAGCATAGGATTAGATAAAGTAAAATGTAAACAAGCCCTCATGCTCACAGATTGTTGTCATGAGCAGTAACAAGACATAAAATTGTAGTGGTGTCTAGGCATAGTAAAGTAGCCATGCGCTACGCAATGAAACCACCTAAAGCGCCACCTGGTGGAAAACAACGGAGTTAGCAGAAAACAGAACGAGATAGAGAAAAAAAGTGAATTAAAAAATTGTAGGGCATCATCAATTCAATATGGATCGACACCTTGCATACAGAAATGCTAACTAGACACCACTTCTACTCCTATAGCTGCCGCCGTTCTCAAGTTAATGGCGGTGGACAGGATATGGGTGGACACACTGTATACTATAACTAGTTAATGAGGGAAGGCACCAAGTCAACTTCATTAGAGCACCTTCTTTCATAACAGAAATTTGGTGAAGCATGACGAGTTGCCAAATTAATTTTTTTGGTTTTCTAGACAGCTAATTAAAACGTCACTATGACCCAATGTTTTTTTATGGCCAGAATACATAATTATGATTTTAGGGGTTATACATCTACAGCTCATTATTGCAATGTAAAGATATTAGCTGCATTAGTGTCATTATAAATTGTCCAAGTTTCTGTAGCGCAAAACAAATCATAGATCAATATTATTTTTCCGGACAGGGAGAAAGGTGGTCTATTTTTGCTGGATGCAGCTGGGTCAGTTTACTACAGACCCTAACTGGTTAACTACATAAATAAGGCAAAACTAAAACAGAATATGTCCAGCAAAATTAGACGTAACATGTTTGTGACATACACGATACGTGTAGATTATGAAATATGAAAGGCATTTGGAATGGCAGAGAGTCAGATTGAATGTGTGTGTGATGCTTAATAATAACAGTCGCTAATGATTTTTTTGTGCAAGTAATGTTCAAAAACAAAAATGAAAATCAGCAACTAACATCTCATATCATGTATATGTTATATACAAAGGTAAAAGTCCGCCACCTTGTGGTCTTCTCTCAGACTACACAGGAACCCCTGCATGGTACCGCGATTTGTTCAATCTATTATTAATGCTCTTTGGTTTCTCAAACTGAAGTTCTCCATTTATGCACTTACATTGTGTGCGCAGTTATTAGGCAAATTAGGATATTGACCAGATCATCAGAATTCCCAACTCTAAGTTACAAAACTTGTTTATTGGATGAAGCCGATCAGGTTATGTGTATTTTTATAATGAGGGAGGTTGTGGTCTAAGGATATCAATACCTTTTATCATGGTATGTAGAATTATCCGGCAGATTGTTTTATTTAGGTAAAATGGGCCAAAACAAATTTATCTGGTTCTGAAAAATAAAAAATTGTAATAAGTCTTTATGAGGAAAGCAGTGATTTTGAAATAACTAAGATTAGCTAATTGTGCCTTTTGGATTGACGATGAACTCCCCAATCTACTGCCAGTTTTTAGAAGACTTCCTTCAAGCAGTGGAACCGGAAAAAGTCTGCATTTTTCAAGAAAACCATTATTTTTATACAGGACAATGCTCCATCACATGCATCAAAGTCTCCATTGCTTGGCTGCCAGTAAAGCCCTTAAAGATAGAAGAATATTGATATGGCCCTATCCCCACCTTACTGTATATAAACACTACTGAAAACTTTAGCCTCTTCTTAATGGGTCGTATACGGTGAGGAAAGCAGTCCAACTCTCTGAACAGTGTCTGGGGGGCTGTGGTTGGTGCTGCCCAAAAAGTTAATCGTTAACAGATTAAGAAACTGAGAGACTCCTTGGATGGCATGCTCATGACTATTATTGAAAAGAAGAGTGGCTATATTGGGTTTTTTAGATTTTTTCAACATATTTTTGTACATTTTTACATGCCCAAGAGTGTTAAGACACATTTTGAAAATAATAGTGGGCACACAAAATATTGAATCTTTGGACAAAATTTGGCCATTTTCACTTAGGGGTGTACTTACTTTTGTTGCCAGAAGTTTAGACATTAATGGCTGTGTGTTGAGTTATTCAAATGACACATCAAATTTGCACAGTTCTACAAGCTGTACACTGACTACTTTACATTGTACCAACGTGTCATATCTACAGTGTTGTCCCATGAAATGATATAATAAGATATTTATTATTTACAAAAATGTGAGGAGTGTACTCATTTTTGTGAAAACTTTATCATTCTTCACATCTGTGTATTTTTAAAGAACTGCTTTACTGATATGTCTGTTTGAGTAAAATTTCAATTACCAAAAAATAACAATGCTAGAGAATGTTTGGTTTTTGGACCCCATAAACTTTAAGGCTGCGTGCCCACGATCAGTGTTTGAAGCATTTTGGATGTAGAGTGTTTTTGCTGCGTCCAAAACTCTGCGTTGTACAGTACAAGCACAGTGGAAAGGATTTTTAGAAAATCCATGCCCACTGCTCCTGTGTTTTCCCAGCAAACACTGACCTGTGGTGCGGCTTTCCAACCCGCAACATGTCAATTGTTTGCTGCGGATTCGCATGCATCCTCCATAGGGAGAACACAAGTGAGAGACCAGAGTGCACTGAACCCTGATCGTGGGTACGAGCAGCTGTGGTCTCCTGCGTTCTCCTGTGGAGGAGAGTCGTGGCCCCGCAGGTCAGGACCCGCTGCATCCAGGACACAGTGAGTCCTGATCGTGGGCACTTACCCTAATGTCCAAGCGGTCCACATTCTACTATGCAGTGACATTCTAAAACTTCACTGCATAGTAGAGCAGCTGTAGACTATTGTGCAGCAAGGTAGCTGGAATCCAGCTATTAAATAGAGCTGAACTTCCCATAGAAAAGGCAGGGATGGTTTGTTACCATCTCTGCCTTCCTAATTGTTATATACACAAGTGCTATGGTCACAGTAATATGAATCACTAAGAACACTTCCTGCTTTAGACCCAGCAGTCATGTGATTGCTGGGTTTAGGCCGGAGTCACACTAGCGTATGAAAAATCGGCCCGATTCTCATGTCGGAGAGTAGGATGATTTTTTCTCACTTGTTATCCATATGCTGTCCGTGTGCAATCCGTTTTTTTTCTCAGCAGCTATTACTGTAGTCATTTACAGGACCTCTTACAGGACCATTTACAGTGTTCTCGGCTACATGATAGAATTGTATCCATAAAAATGGATGTGACGAGGATGGTCCGTGAGCTGTCCATGTGACATCCATTTTTTTCTCGCATCCATAGACTTGTATTGGCGAGTCTCGCGTGAGATACCTGTGCAATTGCAGCATGCTGCGATGTTTTCCTCAGTCCCATTGGAGCTGAGAAAAAGAAACGCAGATACGAGCTGCCTCATTAATTAACATTGGTTTGATTTTCTCACATTGCACTTGGGCGAGTCATACGAGAGTCACTAGAGAGGGAACAGGAGCTGCTGGGTTTTAGGAGAGCCAGTCAACCAATCTCAGTTACAGGGGAAATCATGTAAAAAAAAGGATTTAAAGTTGAAATGCCTTCAAAAGGACTTTCATGACTTTATGGAGGTCATAATATGGCACAATATGTGAAATAAAAGAGCAAACATAAATAAAAGCAGGGGATAAATTCAAAAAGTAAATAAATCAAATTATATATATATATATATATATATATATATATATATATATATATATATATATATATATATATATATATATATATAAATACAGTGCCTACAAGTAGTATTCAACCCCCTGCAGATTTAGCAGGTTTACACATTCGGAATTGACTTGGCATTGTGACATTTGGACTGTAGATCAGCCTGGAAGTGTGAAATGCAGCTAAAAAGAATGTTATTTCTTTCTTTTTTTTTTTTTAAATTGTGAAAAGTTTATTCAGAGGGTCATTTATTATTCAACCCCTCAATCCACCAGAATTCTGTTTGGTTCCCCTAAAGTATTAAGAAGTATTTCAGGCACAAAGAACAATGAGCTTCACATGTTTGGATTAATTATCTCTTTTTCCAGCCTTTTCTGACTAATTAAGACCCTCCCCAAACTTTTGAACAGCAATCATACTTGGTCAACATGGGAAAGACAAAGGAGCATTCCAAGGCCATCAGAGACAAGATCATAGAGGATCACAAGGCTGGCAAGGGGTACAAAACCCTTTCCAAGGAGTTGGGCCTACCTGTCTCCACTGTTGGGAGCATCATCCGGAAGTGGAAGGCCTATGGAACTACTGCTAGCCTTCCACGGCCTGGACAGCCTTTGAAAGATTCCACCCTTGCCGAGGCCAGGCTTGTCCGAAGAGTCAAGGCTAACCCAAGGACAACAAGGAAGGAGCTCCGGGAAGACCTCATGGCAGTGGGGACATTAGTTTCAGTCAATACCATAAGTAACGTACTCCACCGCAATGGTCTCCATTCCAGACGAGCCCGTAAGGTACCTATACTTTCAAAGCGTCATGTCAAGGCTCGTCTACAGTTTGCTCATGATCACTTGGAGGACTCTGAGACAGACTGGTTCAAGGTTGTCTGGTCTGATGAGACCAAGATCGAGATCTTTGGTGCCAACCACACACGTGACGTTTGGAGACTGGATGGCACTGCATACGACCCAACAAGACAACGACCCAAAGCACACCACACAGCCAAGAAAACCAAGGCCTGGTTCAAGAGGGAAAAAATCAAGGTGTTGCAGTGGCCTAGTCAGTCTCTTGACCTTAACCCAATTGAAAACTTGTGGAAGGAGCTCAAGATTAAAGTCCACATGAGACACCCAAAGAACCTAGATAACTTGGAGAAGATCTGCATGGAGGAGTGGGCCAAGATAACTCTAGAGACCTGTGCCGGCCTGATCAGGTCTTATAAAAGACAATTATTAGCTGTAATTGCAAACAAGGGTTATTCCACAAAATATTAAACCTAGGGGTTGAATAATAATTGACCCACACTTTTATGTTGAAAATGTATTAAAATTTAACTGAGCAACATAACTTGTTGGTTTGTAAGATTTATGCATCTGTTCATAAATCCTGCTCTTGTTTGAAGTTTGCAGGCTCTAACTTATTTGCATCTTATCAAACCTGCTAAATCTGCAGGGGGTTGAATACGACTTGTAGGCACTGTATAAAACCTCAGTAGTGCCACAGGCTGATCGCCTCCATGCCACGCTGCATTGATGCAGTAATTCATGCAAAAGCAGCCCCGACCAAGTATTGAGGCAGTTACTGTACAGACTTTTCAGAAGGCGCCAACATTTCTGAGTTTAAAATCATTTTTGCAGTTGGTCTTATACACCGTATTTTTCACTTTATAAGACGCACCGGATTACAAGATGCACCCCAAATTTAGAAATAAAAAAAGGTAAAAAAATAAAAATGGGGTCCGTCTTATACTCTGGTGTTCTCTTACCGGAGGGGGGCAGCAGTGGTGGTGAAACGGGGTCACAGGAGGCAGAGGTTGTGCTGGCAGTTGCGGCGGGTCAGTGGCGGCGGGGCCCGTGGTGGCAGGTGTGGCAGGGTCCGTGGTGGCAGGTGTGCCGGGGTCCGTTTTTTTTTGTAGGAGTCGCGGGGTCCATGGTGGCAGGTGCGGCGCCGTCTGTGGTGGCGGCAGCAGCGGCGGCAGGTGAGTCATGCAGCAGGCCGGTGCGGTGAGTGTCCCAGTGTCCGCGGTCCCGATTCAAATGATGGCGCCTGGAGCGGCACATGCGCAGATGGAGCTCTCATACAAGACTCCATCTGCGCACGTGCTGACTCCCGGAGCGGCGCGTGCACAGATGGAGCTCTCATCAAAGAGCTCATCGGCACACGCGCCTGCTGCCGGCGGCATCATTTGAAACTGGGACTGCGGACAAACTGGGTAACCTGCTGCACAGGCACCCGACTGCCACCCTCACACAGGCACCCGGCTGCTTCCTGCACACAGGCACCCGGCTGCCTCCTGCACACAGGCACCCGACTGCCGCCCGCACGCATCCACAGGTAACCAGCTGCCACCCGCATGCAAGCACAGGTACC
Organism: Anomaloglossus baeobatrachus; assembly: GCF_048569485.1. Taxonomy (NCBI): domain Eukaryota; kingdom Metazoa; phylum Chordata; class Amphibia; order Anura; family Aromobatidae; genus Anomaloglossus; species Anomaloglossus baeobatrachus. The sequence goes on from NC_134354.1 coordinate 136,329,293, forward strand.
CGGCCGCTTGCACGCAGCCACAGGCACCTGGCCGCCTGATCGCCGCACAGACAGGACCCCCAGGTAAAGCTATATTCAGATTTTAAGACGCACCCCTCATTTTCCTCACAAATTTTTGGGAGGAAAAGTGCGTCTTATAATCCGAAAAATACGGTAATATTCTACTTTCTGAGATAATGACTTTTTGGGTTTTCATTGGCTGTAAGCCATAATCATCAACATTAACAGAAATAAATACTTGGAATAGATCCCTCTGTGTGTAATGACTCTATATAATATATGCGTTTCCCTTTTTCTTTTGAATTACTGAAATAAATTAACTGATTTATTAATAATTTATTGAGATGCACTTGTATTATTAATGTTGAGCAAATACTAAATATTCGGACTTCAGGTTATTTGTACCGAATACCTAGTACTATTCCAGTATTCATCATGAATAATGAACCTAATGCAAGTCAAGGGGAACCAGAGCATATTTCTGGGAAATCTTTATGAAAAATGCTCGGGATTCCCATTGACTAGTACTAGGTATTCGGTACGAATAATCTGGACCCTAAGATTTTACTATTTACCCATTACTACTTATTAGGATTTGAGGGTCTGACATCAGTACACTATTATCTGATAGCCAATCATCTCCAGATGGAAACAGTATATAAAGTGGGAACAGTTTAACTTTGAATACAGGGTAATGGCCATTTTTGGGTATTGCAACTCAGCTCCTATTGAAGTACATGGAAACTGAGCTGCAATATTGGGAACAACTACTACACAGCACCCAGAGCTGAGATATCAAAATTGTTGTCTATTATAGATTTTTAGAAAACAACAGCTTTTATTTTGCCTTAACGTGAATAATGTCTTCAAAAACCAATTACTTAGAATTCAAAAGAATTTAACCCTTGAGTAAAAAATTTAAGTAACAAATTACCTTAGTGAGGAATTAGATAAAGCCTGCAAAATTAAGGGATAGAGATAGTAGATTGAGATGTAAAGATGTTAAACTAAAGGCACGGAAGTTGTTTATATATCCGATACTTTCATTACTAATGTTTGAAGGACAGATTAGGAAGAAAGTTGAAAAAATGAAAATTTGTATATAGGATAGAAATCAAGCTTTTTTTGTACCAGGTAAACTGAGGGTAGTTTTTAGACAGGCTTGTACAATAGAAGACCATCTAGTGCAGATTTTTGAGTAGCATCAACAAGTAACATCAATTTATTAAGAGGGTTTTATTGTTGTAAATGATGCATAGCCTGTAAAACATGAAATCTGAAAAAGGATTCCTGCAAAACGGGACCAACCAAAACGTTTGAAATATAAGAGCATAGATATAAAGAATGTTGTCTGTTTACTACATTGTACTTACAGGCACCAGAATATGACATGTATCGGCTGATAAGTTGAAAACTAGATTAGAATAACATATTAGAAATATTAGGAATAAAATATTGTATCAGTTCACCTCCAATCTCATCATTATGGTGATCTGAAAGTCTAAACGAAATGGCGATTTGCCTGCTACAAAGGGATTAGAGGCAATACCATTAAGGCACAGAAAGAAACAGATTACATTTTTAAGCTTAACACTGTCACCTAATGGCCAGCATACAGAACTCAATATAAATTGCTTTATTGTGAAATAAATATTGTATTAGGTTTGACCTGTATAGAATCTGGAAATACTGCTACAAAAGAAACCTAAAGTGGAAATCCTTGAAGAAGCATTCAGGGTGAAACTGTTTAGGTAACAAAAGATTGTTAAAAATCTTCAGTACAAAATTAAATAGAGGTAATCTTTTATTTTATCAGGTTCTACAAAATATTAGTTTGTCTTGCTTTTTCGTTTTCTTAGACAGTAGTTAATACTTGTGACACTAAAACAAATGATGTAGCATACACACAATATTGGCCATAACAGACAACTGTGTAAGTGCTCATTGAGATGAGCGAACTTGAACTGTAAAGATTGAGGTTCGTGCCGAACACTGGGTGTTTGGTTCTCAGACCCGATCACAGACTTTTACCTATACGTCTGGTTCCTGTTCAGATTTGCCATCCGAATAAAGCTTGTTGAAAGGCAGCAGAGCAGCCAATTAACAAGCTTTTTAGGTGTGGGGACTTCTGGCCCTATCACAGTCAAGTATTGGCATGGCTGTGATTTACCGGCGCACTACTGTAAAAAACACAAACTTGTGCTTCCGCCCTATTTTTAACCAGCGTGGGTAAAGCAGTAACCCCCAGCTTTCTGCTTTATTGTGGCTAATTATCAAAAATAGAGGGGATCCCACACTGTTTTTTTAAGTTATTTAAATAATTTAAAAAAAACAAAATGCTTGGTGTCGCCTCATTTTTGATGACCAGCTACGGTAAAACTGACAGCTGGGGGTTGGTATCATCAGGGTGGGAAGGGGCTTGGTGCGGTGTCAATCAGGGTAATATATAGGGTTGATGACAGCTGTGATTTGTCAAAAATCACAGCTGCCATGAAGCCCTACATTAGTAATGGGTAGTAGAGATGAACAAAACCAAAATTCGGTGTTCGGTGTGCATACCAAACACATAGTTTACCAAAAAGGTTTGGATTCGAAGCTTGGGTGCTGAATGAATCAACACCACTTATGCGATCATTACTGTACTTGTGTACAGTTGGTGCCCAGCCAAGTGCAAGCCGCTTGCAGTGTTTGAATAGTTCTCACTGGGGGTAACAACAGCGTGATTGGATATAGTGTGCAGCAAAAAAAAAAAAAAATTGGAATAACTCCTGCCCAACCACCCCAGAAGTGTTCTATTTATGTCTGTCTGCATATAGGCGGAGACTCGAACTGCCCAATTAGTGATTTCAATTTGAGATCAGGTCAAGTCCATGTCCCAAACTGAACTTTATCTAAAGTCCGAATAAAGTAGCTGAACCAAACTTCCACAGGTCTGCTCATCTCTAATGGGTAGGTGTCTATGAAACACTCCCATTACTAACCTGTAAGTCAAAAGAAACAAACAAAAACACAGAAAAATCCTTTGTTTGAAATAAAACACACCCTCTTTCACCCCTTTAATAACCCTAAAAATACCCCTGCAGGTTCGACATAATCCACAACAATGTCCCATGACAATCCCAGCTATTTTACATTCAGAGGCTGCAGTGATGAAAAACTTGACCGATCACAACAGCCTCCAGCACACATGTCAATCAGTTCACTGGCGGTGACAGCCGGACTTCCATGGTGCCAATTATGACCGGCGGTGAACCTGCTGCCGGATTGCTGCCCTACCGGATTGTGGGACATGGCAGCAGAGCAGTACAGCAATCTGCCAGTCAGGTCACTGGAGTTCACACTTGGGGGCTCCCCCACTGCCCTCCGTTAAATCAGTTGAATCGGTTGAACTCAATGCCAGATTGCCAGACTTCTGTGCTGCTATGTACTGTAATCTAAAAGTCCGATATTCTGGCTGCGGGTTCAACCGAGTTCACAGGGGGCAGAGGGGAGGCCCCAAGTGTGAACTCCAGTGACTTGACTGCCAGATTGCCGGACTGCTGTGGCGCCGTGTTTCACAATCTGGCAGTCTGGAAATCCGGCAGAGGACTCATTGGCAGTCACAGTTGGTAAAGTGGGAGCCCAGCTGTGATCTCAGTTGAACTGAGTGACTTTCCAATTACTCACAGTCAGGCTCCCCTGATGCCATCAGTGTGTCCCAGAGGCAGTAGTGATCAATCTCGTTTTACATCACTGTAACCTCTGGATGTAGCAAAACCGGGATCGTCGTGGGACATCGTTGTGGATTGCATTGGACCTACAGGGGTGTTTTGGGGGTTAATAAATGGCTGAAGGAGGGTATGTGTGTTTTTTATTTCAAATAAAAGATTTTTCTGTTTGTGTTTATTTCTTTTGACTTACATAGTAGTAATGGGGGTGTCTCATAGACGCCTGTCCAGTACTAACCTAAGGTTTGATGTAAGCTGTGATTTTTGTGATTTTGTCATCAACCCCATATATTGTGCGATGGCAATCAGGATGAGTCGGATAAAGCGCCAGAATTGATGCATCTTATGTGATGCAACAATTCTAGGGCAGTTTGGGCTGCTATTTTCAGGCTGGGAAAGGCCAATAACCATGCATCTTTCTGCCCTGACCCCCAGCTATCAGCTTTACTTTGACTGATTATAAAAAATGGGGGGACCCCACTCTATTTTTTTATATTATATATTTAAATAATTTTAAAATGGCGTGGGATCCCCTCTATTTTTTATAAGCAGCCACAGTAAAGCAGACACCTGGGGGATGCAGCTTGTAGCTGCTGCTTTGCCGGTTATCAAAAATAATTTAATTAACGACCTTTGACGTACGTCACGGTGACATGGTGCTAAACGACCCATGACGTACCCAGTACATCATGGCGAAATCGCGGTCCCGGAGCCCCGGGGAGTCCAATTTCTTTAATTAAACGGTAGATTCGGGAAGGAGGGGACCTCTGCCTGACCTCAGGAGGGCTGGTGCCTCCTCCCCGAACCTACAGAGGCTGTGATTGGCTGACGAACGCCGCTCAGCCAATTACAGTCACTGTAATGTTCCAGCCATTGAAAATTAGTGGAACATTGAAATCCAGCCCTGATCAGTGCTGCTGTAGCACTGGCCATTGGCTGGAGCTGGGTGATCGGTGCTTCACCCGCCCCCAGCTCTGATTGGAGAGACCGGTCTTGTGACCGATCTCTCCAATCAATGTTGATCTGGGGCCTGTGACCTGTGTCCGTCCCTGGAAGCCAAGGAGAGCGGTCTCTGCGGGTGCCCATTGGTAAGTTGCTGTCCCCGCCGCCCACCCCTGTCCCCGATCGCCCTGCCAGCCCTGCTGCTGTCTCCGATCGCCCCCGCCCGTCACCGCCAGCCCCGCCGCTGTCTCCGATTGCCCCGCCCGCCACCGCCAGCCCCGCCGCTGTCTACGATCGCCCCGCCGCTGTCTCCGATCGCCCCGCCCGCCACCGCCAGCCCTGCCGCTGTCTCCGATCACCCCACCCGCCACCGCCAGCCCCGCCGCGGCTCCGATCGCCACCGCCAGCCCCGCCGCTGTCTCCGATCGCCCCGCTGCTGCTCCCGATCCACCGCTGTCCCCGCCGCCACACTCGCCACTGTCCCCGCCGCCACGCTCGCCACTGTCCCCGCCGCCACGCTCGCCACTGTCCCCGCCGCCACTGTCCCCGCCGCCGTCAAACCCACCTTTTTAAGCCGCTGCTGCTGCCCCCGAATCGGCCCCCACTGTTCCCGATCGGCCGCCGCCGCCTCCTTCATCGGCTGCCCCTTCTCCATCGCCACTACACCTCCTCCCCCTCCATGTGCTGCAAGCCACCCTCCCCCCACATGTGGGGGGAGGGTGGCTTGCAGCACATGTGGGGGAAGGGTGGCTTGCAGCACATGTGGGGGGAGGGTGGCTTGCAGCACATGTGGGGGGAGGGTGGCTTGCAGCACATGTGGGGGGAGGGTGGCTTGCAGCACATGTGCTGCAAGCCACCCTCCCCCCACATGTGCTGCAAGCCACCCTCCCCTCTCCATGTTCTGGGGGCCACCCTGCCCCCGGGGCCCCCCCTCCTCCATGTGCCATCTCTCTCTCCCATCAGACTCTGCCCCCCTCCCCGATCTGCTGCCTGCTCTCTCCCATCCTCTTCATCTACTGCCCCCTCTCACCCTCCTCAATCTGTTGCCTCCTTCATCTGCTGCCTCTTCTGTCTGCTGTGATCCTGCTGCCTAGATCCATCCTGTAAGGTAGGTATCCCCATCTCACCTCCCTCCCCCCCATCCTCCGCCGCTCCTCCATCCGCTCCGCCATTTCCCATCATCCATCCGCTGCGCCCTTTCCCATCCTCTGCCACTCCTCCATCCGCTGCGCCATTTCCCATCATCCATCCGCTGCGCCCTTTCCCATCCTTTGCCACTCCTCCACCCTCTGCGCCATTTCCCATCATCCATCCGCTGCGCCCTTTCCCATCCTCTGCCGCTCCTCCACCCGCTGCGCCCTTTCCCATCTTCCATCCGCTGCGCCCTTTCTCATCTGCCGCCCCGCCCTCTCGCATCGCATTATCCAGCGCAGTTGCTCGCTTCCAGACTCCAGTGGATGATGCGATGCAAGACTCGTGCATTGCTCTCACGTTTGGCACTGGTCTTAGTGGCAGGCGCTCAAATTTTTTTTTATTCATTTTTTTTTTACTGATGTCTATTTTTTATTTCGCCAAACTAATTTTTTTGTATGGGGGGGGTCTAGTTTCCAAAATGGGATCACATGTGGGGGAGCTCCATTGTTTGGGCACCTCAGGGGGTCTCCAAATGCAACATGGCGTCTGCTAATAATTCCAATCAATTTTACTGTGAAATGGCGCTCCTTCTCTTCTGAGCCCCGCTGTACGCCCAAACAATTGATTTCCACCACATATGATGTACCTGTGTACTCAGTAGAAATTCCACAATACATTTTATGGTGCATTTTTTCCTGATACCCTTGTGAAAAAAAGCTACCTGTTAGAAAAAACAATTTTGTGGTAAAAAAAAGAATAAAATATTTTCACGGCTGAACATTACAAACGTTTGTGAAGCCTCCAGGGGTTCAAAGTGCTCACTAAACAGCTAGATAAATTCCATGAGGGGTCTAGTTTCCAAAATGGGGTCAATTGTGGGGGAGCTCCATTGTTTAGGCACTTCAGGGGGGTCTCCAAACGCAACATGGCATCCGCTAATAATTCCAACCAATTTTCCTGTGAAATGGCGCTCCTTGCCTTCCGAGTCCTACTGTGTGCCCAAACATTTGGTTTCCACCACATATGAGGTATCTGCGTACTCAGGAGAAAATGCACAATACATTTTATGGTGCATTTTTTCCTGATACCCTTGTGATAAAAAAAGGCTACCTGGTTGAAGCAACAGTTTTGTGGTAAAAAAAAAAAAAATTCTTTTCACGGCTCAACGTTATAAACTTCTGTGAAACCCCCAGGGGTTCAAAGTGCACATCAAACATCTAGAAAAATTATTTGAGGGCTCTAGTTTCCAAAATGAGGTCAATTGTTTGGAAGCTCCATTGTTTAGGCACCTCAGGGGAGTCTCCAAACGCAACATGGCGTCCGCTAATAATTCCAACCAATTTTGCTGTGAAATGGCGCTCCTTGCCTTCCGAGTCCTGCTGTGTGCCCAAACATTTGATTTCCACAACATATGAGGTATCTGCGTACTCAGGAGAAAATGCACAATACATTTTATGATGCATTTTTTCCTGATACCCTTGTGATAAAAAAAGCTACCTGGTTGAAGCAACAGCTTTGTGGTAAAAAAATTTTTTTTTCTTTTCACGGCTCAACGTTATAAACTTCTGTGAAGCCCCCAGGGGTTCAAAGTGCAAATCAAACATCTAGAAAAAATATTTGAGGGCTCTAGTTTCCAAAATGGGGTCACTTATGGGGGAGCTCCATTGTTTAGGCACCTCAGGGAGTCTTCAAACCCGACATGGCGTCCGCTAATGAGTGCAGCTAATTTTGCACTCAAAAATTCAAATGGCGCTCCTTGCCTTCCGAGCCCTGCCGTGTGCCCAAACATTTGATTTCCACCACATATGAGGTATCTGCATACTCAGGAGAAAATGCACGATACATTTTATGATGCATTTTTCCTGATACCCTTGTGAAAATACTAATTTTTATGGCTAAAGTAAAATTTTTGTGTTTAAAAAAGTAAAATTTTCATTTTTTCTTCTACATTGCTTTGGTTGCTGTGAAGCTCCTAAAGGGTTAATAAACTTCTTCGATGTGGTTTTGAGCAGAGTGAGGGGTGCAGATTTTAGAATGGGGTCACTTTTGGGTATTTTCTGTCGCCTAGGTTTCTCAAATCACTCCAAATGTGATGTGGTACCTAAAAAATTTTTTTTTGTAAATTTTGTTGGAAAAATGAGAAATTGCTGATGAACTTTGAACCCTTCTAGCTTCCTAACGGAAATTTTTTTTTTTTCAAAAATTGCACTGGTGTAAAGCAGACAAGTGGGAAATGTTATTTAGCAACTATTTTGTGTGACATATCTCTCAGATTTATGGGCATAAAATTTAAAATTTTGAAAATTGCGAAATTTTCAAATTTTCGCCAAATTTCGGAAATTTTCACAAATAAATGCAAAACATATCGGCCTAAATTTACCACTGACATGAAGTACAATATGTCACGAAAAAAGAGTGTCAGAATCGCCAGGATCCGTTGAAGTGTTCCAGAGTTATAACCTGTCAAAGTGACACTGGTCAGAATTGCAAAAAATGGCCGGGTCTTTAAGGTGAAAACAGGCTGGGGGCTGAAGGGGTTAAAATTATTTTATTTATTTTTGAATATTCATGAAGTTTAATGAGCAGGCCCAGAAAAGAGTCTGGCTGCAGTGTTATCTTCTGGGAAACACAATATGTATAACTGTCCTGCTCTTACCCCCATTTTGCTTCCTTGCTTCCTTTTGTATCCCCTTAGCTGTTACTACAACCATCTTACAACACAGAGCTTCTTGTCGCCATTGACTTGTTTGGGGGTTCGTTGTTTCAAGTCAAGTTCAGTTCCCGAACCAAACTTTTTTTCTCAGTCCATTCCGATTCAGTAAACCCAAATATCCAAGTGTCCGCTCATCTCTAGTTATCAGAACAGGAGGCATCAGGAAAAGAAGCTGTATACAGACAAGTCACAGATTGATATATTTGCTTAGCGGTAAACAAAGACTTTTCTGATTCAGTTGTATGTGTTGTTAAAATGTTAATCCTGTCCTTGTGTATGTCCTTATGTTTAGATGTATATTGAATAAAAACAGTGGTCATACAATGAATAGTTTTAATAGTTACAGTTGTACAGAGCACTCAAAAATATTGTTTCTTTCTTATATTTTGCGTTTGAAACATAGATAAAACAACTTGATTCTTCAAGTCATTGTTTAAGCCATTTTGAAGACAGAAGACTGTAGGTTGAGATGCTGTAAATCTGTCGACTGAAAGCAAAGGACTCCTTTTTTGTTGCCTATGAAAAGTTAATGATACTGATATCCGAGGAGGCCAGAAGATAAAGAGTGCATGCACCGCCCTCCCTATAGGTTTACTGTTGAAATTTAAAAAAACATGAAGAATTGATAGTTAGATGATAATTTGGAAAGCATCAGTATTGCAAAGCTAAAAATCTGCAGTGAAAATTTACAACAAACATATGGCGCAGCTTTGTCTAAAATCTGTTGGCTAGTCTCTTTATTTTAAACTCTTGGTAAAGGATATAGGTAACTTTTAAAATTTCATATAAACAAATTGTCTAACACACTTAATATGGGGGAAACATATATTTGGCTATGAAGCAAGTTGGTAGTTGGAAAAAGTTGCTAATGTACTTCAGGGAAATAATTTAAATGCAGTCACCAAGGCTTAAAGCGGTTATCTAATCAAAAACATGTAAAAACCCATATATACAAAATACAATAGATGTACAGTGGCATGTAAAAGTTGGGGCATGTAAAATGTGGAGACTATCCAGAGATACGTGCACCGCAGTATTGGGAGTGCCTGCCTGTCTTTTTCAAGTGGACTATTGGGTGCAACTAGAGATGAGCAAACCCGATGTTCGGAGGTTGTACCAAATACAGACTTTTCCAAAAAAATCAAAGTTCGGGTGTTTTACGTGTGTGCAAACCACTCGCTCGAGCCGCACTGTGCTCGCGGATTCTCGGTGTTTGGCCAAAGTGAGAGCCGCTTACATTGTTTGAATGGCTCGGACTGGAGGTTACAACAGTGTAATCGGATGTAGTGTGTACCCCCCCCCAAAAAAAAAAAATGGAAAAAACACATCCACCCGCCCACGGAAGTGTTCTGTTTATGGCTGTCTGCATGTGGGCGGAGACCAAAACTGCAAAATTAGTGACTTTAAATGAAGTTCAGGTCAAGTCCTGGTCCAGAACAGAACTTTAAAAAAGTCTGACTGTAACCGACTTTTCAAAAGTCCCCTCATCTCTGGTTGCAACACAACACCAAAGCAGAATTGATCCACTCCCATGCTTAATGGTTGGCAAGATATTCTTTTCCTGAAATTCTGTGGCCTTTTTTCTCCATACATATCAATTTAGTTATAGAGTTCTACTTTAACCTTATCAGTCAAGCTTGTTTAGATGTTCTTTTGCATGCTGCTAAAGCTGAATTTTATGGTGAGGACACATGAGAGATTTTTTTCCGATTACTCTTCCATGAAGTGCAGGTAGCCCTGAACAGTTAAACAATGTACCACAACTCCAGCGTCTGCTAAATCTTCCTGAAGGTCCTTTGCAGTTAAGCGGAGGTTCTGATTTCCTCTCTAGCAATCCTACAAAAAGCTGTCACAAATTTTGCTTGGTCTTCCAGACCTTATCTTCACCTCCACTATTCTCGTTAACTGTAATTTCTTAATTACATTTTGAACTGAATTGAAATACTATGTCCCAAGAATGACAAAAGTATTTTCAGAGTGATACCTTTATAACAGGGGTGGGGAACCTCCGGCCCGCGGGCCGTATGCGGCCCGCAATGACATTTAATGCGGCCCCCGGGCACATTCCAGGCTACCCCAGTGCTCGAGCGGCACTTGCGCTTTTGCCAGCTGCCGGCCCTTTAAAATCCCAGTGCGTTATGGGTAGATGCTAGAATGTACGGGCTATTTACAGATCCTGATTGCAGCCCGTTCTAGAATGTACGGGCTCTTTTCGGGACCTGACTACAGCCCATACATTCTAGACTGAACCCGGACTGTGCTCGCATGCTGAGGGTTTACCTTGAGGGCGGGGTAAACCGTGCGCTGTGCTCCAGTCACAGCAGAAGAGGTGCAGCAGATGCCTTCCTGCTGTACATGCCTCCCGGACCTGTGCTATGTGACCCCTCCTCCTCCCCTTGTACTGTGAGTATGCAACCCATTGCTGCCCCCCATCCAGTGCTGTGTACCCCCTAGTACTGTGTGTAGCCCCAAGTGCTGTGTACCCTTAAGTACTATGTGTTGCCCCAAGTGCTGTGTACCCCCTAGTTCTGTGTGTAACCCCTCAGTGCTGTGTAATCTGTGCAGCCTCCTAGTGCTGTCAGTGCTGCCACATCGTGCTCTCCCTGCTGCCTCCTAGTGCTGTCACCTAATGCTCTCCATGCTGCCTTTTAGTGCTGTCACTGTCAGTGCTCTTTGTGCTGCCACCTAGTGTTCTTTGTGCTGCAACCTAGTGCTCTTTGTGCTGCCACCTAGTGCTCTCTGTGCTGCCACCTACTGCTCCCTGTGCTGCCACCTAGTGCTCCCTGTGCTGCCACCTAATGCTCCCTGTGCTGCCGCCTAGCGCTCTCTGTGCTGCCGCCTAGCGCTCTGTGCTGCCGCCTAGCGCTCTCTGTGCTGCCGCCTAGCGCTCTCTGTGCTGCCGCCTAGTGCTGTCCGTTGTGCCGCCTAGTACTGTCCATTGTGCCGCCTAGTGCTGTCCGTTATGCCGCCTAGTGTTGTCCGTTGTGCCGCCGCCTAGTGCTGTTCGTGCTGCCACCTAGTTCTGTCCGTGCTGCCACCTAGTGCTCTCTGTGCTGCCACCTAGTGCTCTGTGCTGCCGCCTAGTGCTCTCTGTGCTGCCGCCTAGCGCTCTCTGTGCTGCCGCCTAGCGCTCTCTGTGCTGCCGCCTAGTGCTCTCTGTGCTGCCGCCTAGTGCTCTCTGTGCTGCCGCCTAGTGCTCTCTGTGCTGCCGCCTAGCGCTCTCTGTGCTGCCGCCTAGCGCTCTCTGTGCTGCCGCCTAGTGCTGTCCTTTGTGCCGCCTAGCGCTGTCCGTTGTGCCACCTAGTGCTGTCCGTTGTGCCGCCTAGTGCTGTCCATTGTGCCGCCTAGTGCTGTCCGTTGTGCCGCCGCCTAGTGCTGTCTATGCCCGCCACTAGTGCTGTCCATGCTTAGCATCTCCTGTGATGTATACACCCCTCCTGTGATCTATACGCTCCTCCTGTGATGTATACGCCCCAGCCTGTCCTGGGATGTATATGCCTCAATGTTTCCTGTGATGTATATGCCTCAGTGTCTCCTGTGATGTATTTGCGCCTCAGTGTCTCCTGTGATGTATTTGCGCCCCAGTGTCTTCTGTGATGTATATGCCCCAGCTTCTCCTGGGATGTGTATGCCCCCAGCCTCTCCAGACCAAGACAAACCTAGAAAAGCAGTTGTGAGAAACAAAATGATCAATATCACCGAACATCACAGCCGCTCCAGCCACCACATTAGGGGTGAGTTAATTAATTGTTTGACCAAATATAGCCTGGTCGTTTTCAAGTTGATAATTTGGTGCGGCCCCCGAAGGTTGGTAGAAAATTCCAAATGGCCCCCGGCAGTAAAAAGGTTCCCCACCCCTGCTTTATAGGCTAACCAGAAAAATTATATTAGCAAGCTTTCAGAGCACAAAGGCTCCTTCTTCAGGCAAATTACAAATGAATTGTACTAATGAATGAATTGTAATTCATTTGTAATTTGCCTGAAGAAGGAGCCTTTGTGCTCTGAAAGCTTGCTAATATAATTTTTCTGGTTAGCCTATAAAGGTATCACTTCTAAAATAGTTTTGTTATTCTTGGGACATAGTATTTCAATTGATTTTTCTGGCTAACACGGTACCTCAATATTACCCTGTATTGCACATTTTGAACTGAAGAAAGAACAATTTGAAAACACTTTGCTGTCTTCTTATAGCCTTCTCCTGCTTTGTGGTTCTCCATAATTTTTATGTTCAGAGTCATAAGCAGCTACTTAAGAAGAACCCATGGCTGTTAATTTTTGGCACAAGATTAGAGGAGGCTGGGTTCTTTATAAACCTGTGAAATTTTCATGAAATAGAAGAAACTTCCAGCATCTCGAGGAGAAGGTTGAATAAAAAATAGACTATTTAATCTTTAAAATGATCCATCATAGGTACAAAAAGTAAAATAAAGGTGAGTAGGACAGAGGAGCTTTTTCCTACGCGTTTCGACCAGTTCAGGTGTTAGTCATGGAATGCGCACAAAAAGTCTCCAAAGAATTATTTAAATGAAATGCACGTCCTGAAACAGGTTGAAATAATTAAAAATGGGTGAACACCCATCAGCATGTTATGTGAACGGCATGAATATCACAGTATATAACACAGAGACAACTGCATAGAAATACCGCACAGACAAACATGAAAAAACGGAAGCAAAATATATGTGAAATGAGAAACAAATATGGTGTGTTAAAAACAACATTAAGGCAGGCTTTGCACACTACGACATCGCAGGTGTGATGTCGGTGGGGTCAAATTGAAAGTGACGCACATCCGGCATCGCATGCGACATCGTAGTGTGTAAAGCCTAGATGATACGATTAATGAGCACAAAAGCGTCATAATCGTATCATCGTTGCAGCGTCGGCGTAATCCATAATTATGCTGATGCGACGGTCTGATGTTGTTCCTCGCTCCTGCGGCAGCACACATCGCTGTGTGTGAAGTCGCAGGAGCGAGGAACATCTCCTACCGGCGTCACCGCGGCTTCCGTAGGATATGCGGAAGGAAGGAGGTGGGCGGGATGTTTACATCCTGCTCATCTCTGCCCCTCCGCCGCTATTGGCTGCCTGCCGTGTGACGTCGCTATGACGTCGCACGACCTGTCCCCTTAGGAAGGAGGCGGGTCACCGGCCAGAGCGACGGTCGCAGGGCAGGTGAGTGCATGTGAAGCTGGCGTAGCGATAATGTTCGCTACGCCAGCTATCACACAATATCGTACCTGCCACGGGGGCGGGGACTATCACGTGCGACATCGCAGCATCGGCTTGCGATGTCGCAACGGGCAAAGCCGCCCTAAGTCAAAAGAAGCCAGATATAAACATGAAAAAAACATTTCCTTTAGAATCCTAAGGAAAAACAGAAGAATTAATTCATATAAAATATAAATTAATGGAAAGATTTAATCCATAAATATAGATTGATATATATATAGTACAAAAGAAATCCATATTATGAGATTGGATACATATGTTGAAAGGATAAACCTGAGCAGAAACCCACCGGCAAAATGAAAACACCGAAAAAGGAAATTCAGTGAGTATACTGAGTAATAAGATCCTTTCTGGTGTTCATGCCGTGCGGGATCCGGTTTCTTTTGACTTAATACCTGAACTCGTCGAAACGCGTAGGAAAAAGCTCCTCTGTCCTACTCACCTTTATTTTACTTTTTGTACCTATGATGGATCATTTTAAAGATGAAATAAAGAATCTATTTTTTATTCAACCTTCTCCTGGAGATTCCGGAAGTTTCTTCTATTTCATGTGATTTCCCACCCGGGTCAGGGTGTTTCCGTGCGCCGGTGGTGTGATCAGGAGTGAAGAGGGGTGAGATGATTTTCTCCTACATGGTCTGTGAAATTTTCATCACCTGACTTTTCCTAATGATGATAATGAACAAGCCATAAACCTAACAGGCTAATTAATGTCTGACCCTTGGTCAAAGTTATCTTAGCAAAAAAAATTCCAAGGGAGCTCAAACTTTTGCATTTGTCCATTTCCCCTCTTGTAATTTTTAAAATGTAAAAGATGAAAATATATATCTTTTTGCCTAAAATACAAAGCAAATGTGTCATCTTTAACTTTATGCCTTTTAGAGATACTTTCATCTTCAATAACAGTAATTTTGACCAAGGGTGCCCAAATGTTTACATGCCAATGTATGATCAGTAATAATCACTGCAACTTAGGACCAATAGAAACTGCCATGATTTGTAGACTTTCGATGAGTGCTATTTGCTGCAGCACGGCTCCGTGTTTTTCTCATGTATGTTTTTTGAAAATTTAATAAAACTTTAAATTGGAAAAAAAGAAATGAGAAAAAAAAAAAAAGAAACTGCCATGCTGTTCTGTTCCCGTCAGCTCCATAGACATTGAATAAAGCAGATGGGTGCAGTTATGACCACAGCTCAATTCAAACTCCTCCTTAAAGTGGTTGGGGGCAGGCACTCCCAGTAATCAGACTCATTGAAATGCCTAAAAGGGATTGTACAGCTAGACTAAAAGTAGTTTCAATCTGTGTAAAGTAAAAAATATTAAAATTACTATAATATACTTCAATTAAAGGGAACCTGGCAGGTGCCTTTTGCCCTCCAACCCAGCAGTATTCACATGTGTATGCCAAAATTCCCTGAGTAACCAGCCCTGTATAAAGCTATATTATTGTTTAAAAAATAAAGTGCTCTATTCCCATGCTGCTTAGGGCCATGACTAGTCAAAGGGGTGTTGTTTTATCCAGACTAGTCTGCCCTTATTCCATATAATCATGTCCCTGCGGGTGTGATAACATGATTTTCACAAGCTGGTGTTATCGCAATTCCTGGAAATCTTGCTCATTTTGGCATCGTTAATGCGCTTCAGAAGCCAGGTGTACATCTACCAGGTTCAGAGAGGCACAAGAACAGTGCCTATCTGAAGCCAGGACTCGCACACCTAGCTTCTGTGGCTTCTGTGGTGCACTGATGCAGCCGAAATTAACCCCACGCATGTGCAAGATTTCCAGCAGCTGCGATGACGCCGGCTCCTGGAAATCAGGCTATCAGGCCCACAGGGGTGTGATAACATGGAAAGAGGGCCGAAACAACACCCCCTTTGACTAGTCAAGGTCCTAATTAGCATAGGAACATCACACTTTATAAATGCTTTTCATTAAACATTGATTTTAGTAAATAGGATTATACAGGGATGGTTAGGCAGGGAATTTTGGCACACACAAGTGAATGCTGTTGGGTTGGAGGGCAAGAGAGACCTGACAGGTTCCCTTTTAAGAAACCTGTCCAGTTATCAAGATATTAGCACCAGTTTAGGGTCCACCAATTCAACATCTTGGTTTGATTTGACACAGAAAAGAGCTTTCTCCCCTCCCTATGTTGTGATGTAATGAAGGGGGCTGACTAAGTGACTTACTTTACTAGCTATGCCTGCTCCTTCCATACATATGATAGGCACAAGTAGACTAGAGGAAGTTCTTGTGTTGAAATGAAGGTGTCAGAGCTGTGGACCGTCACTAATTTTTCTTGAGATGAGCTTTCATAAATAAAGTATATTTGGAAGTTTAATCATTCTTTACTTTAAACATATTAAAATACCCTTTTTTCTTGCTGGTCAAACATTTTATAGATAAGGCCTTGATGTTTGGAAGTGTTTTCTTTAGGTATCATAAAGGATCATAAATTTTTTGGCTATTGCAAACTGAACTCTCTTCTATGTAGTACCCATAATGAGGAAATGCGAGGCCCTCAGTAAGGCCTATCATCAAAATATAAGGACAGGATACACAACTAAGTGTGTAATGAAATTGGGGACAGAATTGCTTAACTGCTTTTCTTCATCTAAAAGAGCCTAAAATGCCAATATTACTTATTGTAGTTGAAAAAATGTCTCACATTGTGCTATATTCTACCTTCCCTAGAGGCCATATTTTCTTCAGCAGATACCTGTAGGCCGGACCATAATCATTGACTCAGTACAATCTCCAAGGCAAACATTTTTCCAGTAGATATAAGCTTTGGCATTCAGCACGACAAGGAAGCAATTGTCAAACCACCACCCACTGTAGGAGTTTGCACAGTGAGAACTACTCCGATCCTGATCTTTGTCTTTTGTAGAGAACTTCATGTTGTCATGGACCGTGTTTGAGTCATAAATAGTTAGAAAGTCCGGTGCTGTGCCGGAGTGCCTCCCTAGACGCAGGGCATATCCATTCACTTCTTTGTCTAGGCTGAAGATATCATAGTCAGCATGCCACTCCTTATCATTCTTGTCCTTTAGAATGAAGCGCACCATGTTGGCCCTCTGAGCTGTGAGAAGGTGAATATACTCATTACCCAGCCAAAATTCCTTCAATACGTTTCCAAATCCATACTTGAATGTGGTCCAAGATTCATGCCAAGTAATTTCAGTATTTTTGGAGTTCCTCTGGACAACAGTCCAGTGTTTGCCATCTTCATCTAAATGACAATAAACTACTAGAGGAGGTGTTGAATGGGGCTTGATCACATATACTCCACTAGGGCTGTTCTTTGGCAGTTTATCACAGTCTATTGGGAATTCTGAAAAAGTGTAAAAAATATGTAGCATGAAAATGGTATATTTCATCACCACTGAAGTAACGCTTTAAGAAAACCAAATGATTTATGTAGTTAAAGCACCCCTCCAGCGTTTTGTTTTCTTTTATTTCAATCCTGGAGTGGAGCCGTGCCACTAATGTAAGTTCCTTGATCCTAGTATTATACTTACCAGCCATCTTCTGCTCTTCCCAGTGCCACTCCAGTCATGAAGCCCCATCTCATCACAGCAGCTTCTAACTGATCAGAGGTAACGGTCACAAGCTTTCAAGGCGAGTCAATGAGGTCCTCATTTGGGCTCTCATAGACTTTCATTTAGAAGTAACTTCCGGTTCGCTCACCAAACACTGGAGGGATCCAGCGGGTCACAAACAGCAGAAGGTGAAGGTAGTGGTACTGTTAACAGAAGAAGACGACGCTTGGTAAATGTATTACTAGGGGCAGGGAACGTACATTAGTGATACCACTCAAGAGGTGAATTAAAAAAACAAGAACAAACAAGCTGGAGTGGTGTTTCAAATGAAATGAAAACAATCTAATCATTACTTTGTTAATAGCATTTATTTCTAAACCAAGCCTCCTTGTACCGTAACATCCAAGAACATGATATAATGGTGATATGACAGCATATTTGCCATGTTTTGTCTGAAGACATCAGGGAAATACCGAATTCCAAAGAAAGAAAATAGCAGTGCACAGAAGACAGGGTATATAATGACATGGAAGACACTGCATTTAATAATAGAGGAGGACACTGTACAGTGAGGAAAATAAGTATTTGATACACTGACAATTTTCCATGTTTTCCCACCTATAAAGAATGGAAAGGTCTATAAATTTTCTTTTTGGTAGGTACACTTTGACTGTGACCAACAGACTAAAATAAATCCAGAAAATCACATTGTACAATTTTTAAATAATTAATTACCATTATTTTTGCATGAAATAGGTATTTGATCACCTACCAACCAGCAAGAATTCTGTCTTTCACAGACCTGTTATTTTTTTTCTTCAAGAAGCTCCTACTCTGCCCTCACTACCTGTATTAATTGCACCTGTTTGAACTAGTTACCTGTATAAAAGACACCTGTCAACAGACACAATCAATCACACCTCTCCACCATGGCCAAGACCAAAGAGCTGTCTAAGGAGTTCAGGACAAAATTGTAGACCTGCGCAAAAGGCAAGCAGCTTGATGACATGGGAACAACTGTTGGTGCAATTATTAGAAATTGAAAGAAACACAAGATGACTGTCAATTTTACTTGGTCTGGGGCTCCATGCAAGATCTTGCGTCGTGGGGTAAGGAAGATTCCGAGAAAGGTCAGAAATCAGACCGAAAACTACACGGGAGGACCTGATCAATGACCTGAAGACAGCTGTGACCACAGAGAGTAAAGATTACCATTAGTAACACACTACGCCATCCTGGATTATAATCCTACAGGGCATACAAAGTTCCACTGCTCAAGCCAGCACATGTACAGACCAGTTTGAAGTTCACCAATGACCATTTCGATGATTCAGAAGAGGCATGGGAGAAGGTCATGTAGTCAGATCATACCAAAATAGAACTCTTTGTCATCAAGTCCACTCACAGTGTTTGGAGGAAGAAGAAAGATGAGTACAACCCCAAGAATATCGTTCCAACTGTGAAATATGAGTAGCCTGAGGTGAGGTCACTGAGTTCATTGAGGTCAGGTTACCTGCGGTCACAGGTCCACAACTAACCTGAGTGACATCACTGATCATCGCTGCAGCTCATTCTCTGCCTGAAGTTACAGTGTACAGTTATGTTCTATGGCCGCATTCTGTCAGTTCAGATGTAGCAGAGCTGGAATCATTGGGGACCGCGTTCGGTTATGTTCTATGGCCACATGCTGTCAGTTCAGATGTAGCACAGCTGGAATCATTGTGGGACCTCGTGTGGATTACGTCGGACCTGGGTGTTTTGGGGGTTAATAAAGGGGTGAAAGAGGGGGGTTAGTATTTTATTTCAAATAAAGGATTTTTTTGGTCTATGTGTTCATTTACTTTAACTTACAGATTAGTAATGTGGGGTCACATAAATGCCTCCCATTACCAATCTAGGGCTTAGTGGCAGCTGTGAGCTGTCATTAACCCCTTATTAACCTGATTGCCACTGCACCAGGGCAATCACGAAGATCTGGTAAAGTTCTGGGATTGTCTCATCTAATGGATTATTATTATTTATTATTATAGCGCCATCAATTCCATGGCGCTTTACATGTGAAAGGGGTGTACATAATAGGGACAAGTACAATAATCATAAACAATACAAGACACAGACAGGTACAGGAGGATAGAGGTCCCTGCCCGCGAGGGCTCACAGTCTACAAGGGATAGGTGAGGATACAGTAGGTTAGGGTAGAGTTGATTGTGCGGCGCTGTATCAGACTGAGGGTTACGGCAGGTTGTAGGCTTGTCGGAAGAGGTGGGTCTTCAGGTTCCTTTTGAAGCTTGTCAAGGTAGGCAAGAGTCTGATGTGTTGAGGCAGAGCATTCCAGAGTATGGGGGAGGCACGGGAGAAATCTTGGATGCGATGGTGGGAAGAGGAGATGAGAGGGGAGTAGAGAAGGAGGTCTTGTGAGGATCGAAGGTTACGTACAGGTAAGTACCAGGAGACTAGGTCAGAGATGTAGGGAGGAGACCGGTTGTGGATGGCTTTGTATGTCATGGTTAGTGTTTTGAACTGGAGTCGTTGGGCAATGGGAAGCCAGTGAAGGGATTGGCAGAGAGGAGAGGTCGGGGAGTAGCGGGGGGACAGGTGGATGAGCCAGGCAGCATAGTTTAGAATAGATTGTAGGGGTGTGAGACTGTTAGAAGGAAGGTAACAGAGCAGGAGGTTGCAATAATCCAGGCGGGAGATAATAGGGGCATGTACTAGGGTTTTTGCAGCTTCTTGGGAAAGGAATGTACGGATCCGGGAAATATTTTTGAGTTGGAGGCGGCAGGAGGTGAAGAGGGCTTGGATGTGTGGCTTGAAAGAGAGATCAGAGTCTAGGATTACTCCCAGGCAGCGAGCACGTGGCACTGGGAAAAGAGAGCAGCCATTGACATTGATGGCTATGTCAGGTGGGGGGGGTTGAGTGAGGAGGAGGAAAGACAATGAATTCTGTTTTGTCCATGTTCAGTTTTAGGGATCGAGCAGAGAAAAAGGATGAAATAGCAGACAGACATTGTGGGATTCTGGTTAGTAGGGACGTGATGTCAGGTCCAGAGAGGTAGATCTGTGTATCATTAGCGTATAGATGAGACTGAAAGCCGTGAGACTCTATGAGCTGTCCCAGGCTGAAGGTGTAAATGGAGAACAGCAGGGGTCCAATAACTGAACCTTGGGGGACACCGACAATTAGGGGGCGAGATAAGGAAGTGGTGTGAGAGTGGGAGATGCTGAAACTTCGGTTGGTTAAGTATGAGGAGATCCAAGATAGCGCCAAGTCTGTGATGCCCAGAGATGAGAGAATTTGTAGTAGAAGTGAGTGGTTCACTGTGTCAAAAGGAAGAGGACAGGTCCAGGAGGAGCAATGGATGCAGCAATCCTGGGCGGCTGCTATTTTTAGGCTGGGGGGGACAATAACCATGGGCCTCCTCAGTTTGAGAATACCAGCCCACAGCTGTTGGCTCGGCCTATCTTGGCTGGATATCAAAATTCGGGGGGAGGGGGGGGGGGGGTAACTGCACACCATTTTTTAAAATGTATTTCAATAATTTTAAAAAAGCCACATGCGGTTCTTCTTATTTCGATACACAGCCAAGATACGCACATGGCTCGGAACTGCAGTCTTTAGCCGTGGGCTTTATCTGTGCTGGTATCAATATATGGGGGGACCTCACACCACTTTTTTAATTTATTTTACAACCAGTATAAGGATGCAGACAGCATGTGTGATTCCAACTAATCACAGACGCTGTCAGAGATGGTGGGGGGTGCGGTTTGACTGGAACCAAGCAGAGATGTTGATGAGCGGGGAAAGCAATAAATATGTATTTGGGATAATTAGCCCCGAAAGTAGCGTTACAGTAAGTATGTCCTGCTTTAGTCTTTCCTTATTTTTTTTTGCAGCCCCCCTACACCATTTGCAGCCCCTTACACCATTTTATAACACATAAGTTTTGCCTCCCATTGAATTCAATGTGATCGGCTAGGATTGTCGATCGAATCGTCGATCTGATCTGCAAACCAAGATGGGTTCGGCGATCCTGACCCGATCCTCGGCAGGATCGCTCATCTTTAGTAGCAGGGCAACAAATCACACAGAAAGATTCTTTGCAACACAACAACAACCACTTTGTCTTTCACTCTTCTGGAGAGACATGGCCACTTCCTCTATACATTCCTGTTCTGCTGTCACCTTTCTTTAGGGTACTTTTCCTTACACTAGCCCTCGCCCTGGGTATTCGCCTTCCAGTAGCCACATCTAAACTCCTGTTTTCTTCCGTTTCTTGTTCCTGCAGCTTCCCTGGTCTGCTTTACTATCTCAGACAAAAGTCTCCAAACTGTATATCGGCCCACCACAGTTTGCTTGCCCTGACACCTGATTCTCCTAAGCCCATCACGAGGTGAGCTGTAGGCTCTGGACCATTGGAGGATACCTCCTGGTTTTGCAACAGACTCTGGTACAGACCTTGTCCTTGCTTCAGCAATACTTGGCAGGACTGACCCTCTTCCTGGCCTGTCTCACTAACCAACCCTCTGCTCTTTCAGCCTCCTTCCATCTTGGCTTTTGTTCCCTCAGCAACCAGGAGGTATCTACTATGTTACATGTGGCGCCCTGGACAAGCCAGGGGCCACAGAGAACAACACCTACACACCCCACACTCCCCGGTCAGGCACACCGAAGTCAGACAAAAACCCTTGTTGCCTTCCTCCAGGGGCTGATGTCCACACCAGGGGGTGGGCCAGGCGGTTGGCCCCGCCCACCAAGGAGTTCACAGTCCTGGAGGCGGGAAAAGCAGTGAGATTAGGTTTGGAGGTGAAAGTGGAAGGAAGGAAAGTGGTAGTAGAGCAGACTGAAGTTGGTCTGGGTGTGTGGCCCGGACGGATCAGCAAGGTTGGCAGACGATGGTGACCGTCTGCAGGAGTGGCCTATCGGAGTCTACCGTAAGGACCGTGGACGGGCGGTGGCCCGGCGGTACCGGACCGGTACGCAAAGAGAAGTCAGCACCATCTGGCAGGGGCTTACGGACCCCGGCAAGGCTAGGAGTCGCCGTGAAGTTGCCAAATTCATTAGCGAAGGGAACCTCCTGGGTTTCCCAGCAGCCAAGTCCCGACAGAAGGCAACCGTCCAACCGAGAGAGGGAAACACAGTCACCGCCAAGGCTAAAGTTCCCAGGGCCAGAGCCTGCGGGCAAAAGGGGCTCTTCCAGCCCATATCCAAGCTGGGGAGCGGTTACCGGTGGGAACCCATTGGAACCATTTACAGTACACAGGTGCAGGGAAAGGCAGTCACCATCAATCTGCCGGGAGAAACAACACCGCAGCCGTCTGTGGGACCCGTCCATCCAGCCGTGTGTTTTGCCGAGAACTGTGTCCTCATCATTGGCTGAGTGAGTACCACCGTGCCGTGCGGCACAGCGCTGCCCCCGCGACCCTGCACTTCACCAGGCCCCGTAACCCGCCTGCCATCCATCCATCCCTACCCCACCACTGGGCCCCGGGACAACCAACCCCCTACCCACGGAGGGGAAAACTAACATCAAAGCTGCTCCCTGTCACCGCTCCCGGGATCCCCGTCCAGAGCAGCGGTGGTGTCACCAATATCACCACAACCGTGGGTGGCGTCACGAACAATAACCTAAATCCCCACCATCCAATCAAATCCCCTTTTCACTCACGGGCGAGGAGCGCCGCTCGAGTCCCCGGGATCAGGCCCACCGCTCGAGCCACCACCGAGCAGCAGCAGCGGCCGGACCCGAGCAGTGGGAGAGCGCAGCGTCCCCTCCTCCGCCTGCGACATTACACATACTAAAATCCTTTATGCTGATATCCCTACTTCATATTTCAAAATTAACACATTAGAGTGATTATGCTATAAACTACATATTATACATGAAATACAGTAAAACACTTAAAACTGCGAATCGCCAGAGGGTGCCAACCACTGCACTGATCCAGCCTGCTTCTTCACCAGCCGTACTCTCCAACAGCAGTACCTAGACATTTAAACAATATATGTACATTGTAGAAGTGGGGAGAGCTGACCACCTCCTACATACACAATACAGACAAGAGGCAGCTTGTAATTTGTAATTAAGAGTAGCCAGCTCCCCAGCAGTTTAGAAGGTGTGAGGCACCCTAGTCCCGATGTACCATGTGATATATCACACAATCCCCTTGATCGATCATCTGCTAAATTACGTTATTAACACACAGGTACATATCTACAGGCATGAAATTAGAAGAGTTGTGCAATTTTTTTCCCTTATGTGTAGCACTTTATATAACATAGCACTATACATAATAGAGTAGGGGTGGGAAATGTATTTTCCCTAGGGGACATGTGGCTGTCGAGGAGGGCTGAACCAAAAGGCTGAAATTAATTCTGCTCAATATTAATATTAACATAGTGATTAACATTTAGAAGTAGGGAACAATGGAGAGTTATGTTAGTGAGTTGAGGTGATAGGCCTGTCTAAAGAGGTGTGTTTTTAGAGTATGCATGAAGACATGGGGGCTAGATATTAGTCAGATTGTTTGGGGTAGTGCATTCCAGGACACTGGCGCAGCACGAGAGAAGTCTTGAAGATGGAGGTGCAAGATTCGGATTATGGAGGACATGAGTCTGAGATCAGTTACAGAACAGAGAGCATGGGTAGGGTGATAGACAAAGATGAGGGAGGAGATGTATGGTGGGTGGTGCAGAACTGTGAAAAGCTTTGTGGGTGAGAGAGATAAGTTTGCATTGTAATCTGTAGCTAATTTTGCAGTTGATTTTGCAGTTTCAAAGATGAGAAAAGGTTGGATTCTGGAGATGTTTTTAAGTTGCCTTTAACATGAGCTAGTTAGTGATTGGATATAGGATATAAGGAAAAATTCAGGGTCAAATATAACCCCATGAGAGTGAGCGTGCTGCTTGGGAGTTATCATTGAACTACGAAAGGTAATTGAAATATCGGTTATAGATCAGTTAGTAGAGGGAGTAAACACGAGAGGTTCAGTTTCATATAGAGGGAGGACATGGTGTTAAGGACAGTGGACAGACAATCCCTGGTATGTTGTATTAAGGTGGTGGTGATGTCAGGAGAAGAGGTGTATAATCAGGTGTCATCAACATAGTGATGGTACTGGAAACCAAATCTGCTGATGGTTTGTCCACTAGGGGTGCTGTATAGAAAGACGAGGAGGGGGAATTTAACAGAACCATGAGGAACCCCAATACTAAGGAGTTGAGGAGAGGAGTAAAGAGTCAAGAAGAGTGTTATCTGAGAGATAGTGGATTTAGATGGGACTGGACCAAGTTCCAGAAGTTTAGAGATGAAGGGGAGATTAGAGACAGGTCTGCAGTTAGCAGCACAGTTGTGGTCCAGGGATATTTTTTTTTTTAAAGTAGAGGGGTTAAGATGTGTGTTTAAATGAAGAGGGAAAGATACCAGACAAAGGAGAGAGGTTAAATTGTTTAGTTTTGTGCATAGTGACAGCTGGGGAAAGGGACTGGAGGGTATGGGAGGGAACAGGATCACTAATGCAGGTTGTAGAGTGAGAAGAAAAAAGGAGCATGGTTACCTTCTATGGCAGCCTTGAAAATAGAAAGTGAGCTTGAGGTGCCGGAGGGAAGGGGATCCAGGCTCTGAGGGGATGGTGCAAAAAATGTCCTGATGTTCTGTATGTGGTTTTATGTTGGATTTTTTTGTATGAATTACGTGGCCAGATTGTCAGTGCTGAGGTTGGTGACTGGGGTCTGTACTTTAGTGCTCATGAGGACTACTAAAGTACTTAATATTAAGCAGAATTAAGGTACTCCCCTATATACAACATGAGCCCTCAAAACCCCCTTTATACAGTATGAGGTTACACAGAGCAACCTCTATATACAGTATGAACCCTCATATAGCCCCCTATATACATTATAAGCCCTCACACAAACCCCCTATATACAGTATGAGCTGTCACACAGTCCCCTATACACATCATGGGTCCCCACATAGCCCCCAATTACAATAGGAGCTTACACCTTACACACAGCACCCTTATATACAGCATGAGCCCCCTCATAGTCTTGTAACGGGGTGCCAGGGGTGCCTCTGGCCTTGTAGTCGTGGCCCTTGCAATCAGGCTTACCCCTGGTTCCACCGTCACTATGGGGACAGGAGATGACTTGGTGGGGCAGAGTGTGGTGGTGATGCAGATGTTATCCGGCGCACAAACACTCTTCAGGCAGGGTTCAATGCAATGAACAAACATTCTTTTATTCTTCACAAAGTCCCAAACAAAGCAATAAAGGTGATGATACGCTTTCTTAGCTGGGGGAAGCCTGTCCTTGCGTCCCCTCCAGTGGGGATGTGCCTGATTACTCCACTTCGCCCGGCTCCCACTTCTGGCTACCCACAGCCCGGACCCACACCGGACTGCTTCACACTATGAGGTTCCGCCCGCTCCTTTTCTCACCGGCTTCCCTGATTTCCAGCTCCCACACTCTGCCCCGGCTCTGCTGCTCCACTCCTGTCCCCGAGACGACTGCTCCCTTGATCTAATATTTTCCTCACACCCTTGCTCTCTCCTCCCCTTGTCTCTGCCGGCTCCTCCTCTCCACTGTGGTGACAGCCGTCCCACCCGGCCACTAGGGGTACCCTAACACAATACACATGCACATACAAATAAAACATTTTTATTAATAACATTTCCGGGTTAACTATGCTCCCTTTTGCAGGGGTCTGCTCACCCACTGCATACCTCCCCTCTTAAAACCCGAGCCTCCCGGCACGGCTCTTACTTAAAACACACAGAAGCACGTAAAGTCTGCAATACCGTCCACAATAGGCGCAGCACCCACACAGAGGGCACCAGTCCCGCGCCCGGCGGTTTCTGCAGCGCTCCCGGTCCTTCTTTCAACTAGCGCCCGGAGGCTCAACAGCGCTCCCGGTCTTAGATGGGCGCCCGGAGGCTGGGCACCAGCGCTCCCGGTCTTAGATGGGGCGACTGCCCGTACAGCTTTACAAGAACTTCTGCCGGCTAAACGGCGCCGGACTTAACAGATCAGCAGTGGTGACTTACTCTGGGGGCCAGGCCCTCTTCCATTCCTCCGCTTGGGCCTGGATGTATGCCCCCAGGGATTGTCCCGGCTGCCGACGGATCCTCTGGAAGGACGCAGGGGCGTAGGGTGGCTCCACAGGCGCAGCTGCTGCAGCTCCTCTCGGTGGTGAAGGCGTCGCTGCCCCTGACAATCTTGCTGGTAACGGCGGCGGTGTCAATGCTGAGACTGGGTAGAGTGGAGGCGGGTCCTCGTTTCCCGCTCTTAAACAGACTCCACCCCCAGCCCCACGCATCATCTTGACTCCTCCGCTGAGGTACTTCTTTTTCTTCTTCTTCCATGCCCTGGAGCTGGCGCCTCCCCTCTTTGGGCGGAGTACTCCATGCTTTCTCTTCGGCACCGGCCAGCCCCAGGCTCTTCTTTCGACGCCAACTTTCCGCGCCTTTTCTTCCTCACAGATAACGGTCTCCTTGCCGCCATCTTGTACCCGGTCCAACGCTACGGGTACTAGGTTCTCTTCCCACCACGGGACTGGAAATCCTGTATCACGGTCCGGATCCTGTGCTTCAGGCACGACCCGATCTCCAGCCTCCTGGGTTCCTGGCAGGGGAATCGCATCCTGCCGACTACGCCACATGTAACGGGGTGCCAGGGGTGCCTCTGGCCTTGTAGTCGTGGCCCTTGCAATCAGGCTTACCCCTGGTTCCACCGTCACTATGGGGACAGGAGATGACTTGGTGGGGCAGAGTGTGGTGGTGATGCAGATGTTATCCGGCGCACAAACACTCTTCAGGCAGGGTTCAATGCAATGAACAAACATTCTTTTATTCTTCACAAAGTCCCAAACAAAGCAATAAAGGTGATGATACGCTTTCTTAGCTGGGGGAAGCCTGTCCTTGCGTCCCCTCCAGTGGGGATGTGCCTGATTACTCCACTTCGCCCGGCTCCCACTTCTGGCTACCCACAGCCCGGACCCACACCGGACTGCTTCACACTATGAGGTTCCGCCCGCTCCTTTTCTCACCGGCTTCCCTGATTTCCAGCTCCCACACTCTGCCCCGGCTCTGCTGCTCCGCTCCTGTCCCCGAGACGACTGCTCCCTTGATCTAATCTTTTCCTCACACCCTTGCTCTCTCCTCCCCTTGTCTCTGCCGGCTCCTCCTCTCCACTGTGGTGACAGCCGTCCCACCCGGCCACTAGGGGTACCCTAACACAATACACATGCACATACAAATAAAACATTTTTATTAATAACATTTCCGGGTTAACTATGCTCCCTTTTGCAGGGGTCTGCTCACCCACTGCAGTCTCATCATGCATGAGCCTGCACATAGACTCCTATATACAGTATTACCCTCACATAGCCTCCTATATAAAGCATGAGCCACTACATGGCCTCCTATATACAGCTAGAGCCCCCACATAGCCTCCTACTGTATATACAGTTAGAGCACGCACACATCCTATATACAGTATGAGGCCCCACATAGCCTCTAATATACAGCCTCTTATATACAAAATGATGCCCCCACATACCTCCTACATACAGCATGAGCCACCATATAGCCTCCTATATACAGTATGAGTCCCACATATTCCCCTATATACAGCATGAGCCCCCACATAGCCACCTATATTCAACATGAGCCCCCACATAGTCTCCTATATACAGCATGAGCCCCAACATAGCGCTCTATATACAGTATGAGCCCCCATACAGCCTCCTATAGACAGCATGAGCCTCTGCATTGCCTTCGATATACAGCATGAGCACCACACACATGAACCCAAAAACAGAATGAGCCTTCTATATATATAGCAGTAGCCCAATATTTCTTAGTTTAAAATCATGTTTTCAGTTAGTCTTATAAAATGTTCTGATTTTCTGAGATAATGACTTTTGGGTTTTCATTGGCTATAAGCCATATTCATCAACATTAACAGAAATGAACACTTGAAATAGATCCCTCTGTTTGTAATCATTCTATATAATACATGGGTTTCACGTTTTGCATTAAATTACTGAAATAAATTAACTTTTTGATGATATTCTAATTTATTAAGATGCCCCTGTATATACAGCATGAGCCCCCTCATAGCCTCCTATATGCAGTATGAGCCCCCACATAGTATCCTATATACAGTATGAGCCCAAATGCATGCCCCTATATACAGCATGAGTCCTCGCATAGCCCCCTATATAAGGTATAAGCCCTCATACAGCCCCCACATAGCTCCTAATTACAGTAGGAGCCCACTCACAGCACCCTTATATACAAAATGAGCCCCGACATAGTCCCTATGCATGAGCTCAAACATAGCCTCCTATATACAACATTAACCCCCACATAGCCTCCTATATACAGCATGAGCCCCCAAATAGCCTCTTATATACAGGATGAGTCCCCACATAGTCTCCTATATACAGCATGAGCCTCACATAGCCTCCTATATACAGCATGAGCCTCACATAGCCTCCTATATACAGCATGAGCCCCCCACATAGCCTCCTATATACAGCATGAGTCCCTGCATAGCCTCCTATATACCTCATGAGAACATATATAGTCTAGTATATGCAGCATGAGCCCCCACATGATGTAATCGCGCCGATGATGGGAGCTCCCCTGGAGCTCTACTGACGTTCTATATTGCCGTTAGCATAGTTACAGGAAAGCTTCCTGCCCGGAGATCTGTGCCAGGGAAATGGGAGGGAGGTGAGTATATGTTGCTACACACAAAGCATTAAAATGGGGGCAATCTTGCCATGGGCCCAACAGAGCTGTGGTAGCCCAGATTGCCCTCATTATAATCCACCTACGATATAGCTGGCAATACCATGATGGTAGAGTTATGTGCTCACCTTGTTGAAAAGGCTTTTTTGCAATTTCAGGATCATCTGCTAAAACCAGAGTCAGGCACAAGATGCTGCCAACCCAACACCAACGACTTGCTTCAAATCGAGGACCTAGAACAGACAATGTGGCATCTGAGTCAGCAATGACTTGGAGGGAATACAATAGGGATAATTTATATAATAATATGACCATATTGTCGCAGATTTCTAAAATTCCTGATAACATTTTTTAACAAAGAAATCAAGGTCTCTAACTTTAGCTCTCACCCATTATCTATCCTGGTGATTATAAATGTAACCAGGAAGTGGCGTTAGGTTTATATAGAGAAAGTAATGTCTCCTCCCAAATTCCAAGCTTCAAAGCTTGAAAACAATCAGGGCTATTAAGTAGTAGGGTGTCACAAAGTCCAAGATTATTCTACTCAAAGTTGTTAACTTTAGTTACCGTACATACTTAAAGAGGCAGTAAAAATTTCAAAGTTTGCAGAGATTCTGCACAGGGGCCTGTAAAGGTGGCTTTACACACTGCAACATCGCAAACGACATCGCTGTAACGTCACCGGTTTTGTGACGTAATAGCGACCTCCCCAGCGACATTGCAGTGTGTGAAACACAT
This sequence comes from Anomaloglossus baeobatrachus, assembly GCF_048569485.1. Lineage (NCBI taxonomy): Eukaryota > Metazoa > Chordata > Amphibia > Anura > Aromobatidae > Anomaloglossus > Anomaloglossus baeobatrachus. Next base: position 136,359,057 of record NC_134354.1, read on the forward strand.
CAGCGACCTGGCCCCTGCTGTGAAGTTGCTGATCGCTACAAATCGTTCAGGACCATTCTTTGGTCCTTTGTTTCCCGCTGTGCAGCATGATCGCTAGAAAGTCTCAGTGTGTAAAGGGGACTTTACAGCGACTTTGTTAGCGACTTCCCTTTCAAAACGCTGCTTTACAACGTCCCCAATGACTAGCTAGGTCGTTCTGCAGGTCCGGATCGCTGTTGCGTCGTTGGCCAGGTTTGCCTGTTTGACAGCTCACCAGCGACTCACCAGAGACTTTGTAGCGATCCCGGCCAGGTTGGGATCGCTGAAAGTCTCAGTGTGTAAAGGGGCCTTTAAGGGAGTTGATCCGTGTCAATAATTAGCTTCAACCATATCACCCAGTACTCACATTTGTACCTCTAGCATGAAAGGCAGAAACATTAAAGGGAAACTGTCAGGTTCCCAGTGCACCCAGAACCACACGCATTTGTGGGGGCATATCTAGAATCCATGCCTAACTGTCCCAGCATTTACTAGCATATATAAACAGATATTAAGAAAAAGTATTTCTAAAGATTATTTATGAGATGCTAATAAGAGCTGTGACTAGTCGTAAAGGCATTAGTTCCCTGGCTAGTCAGCCCACTAAGCATGTTATCACAGCCATATCGAGGGGTTTCACTTTGGCATTCATGCCGTGGTTCTCCTCTTGTCTCTGGAGTATGGGGTGCTTCACATATAGCGAGATCGCTACCGAAATCGCTGCTACGGCACGGTTTTGGTGACGCAACAGTGACCTCATTAGCGATCTCGCTGTGTGTGACACTGAGCAGCGATCTGGCCCCTGCTGCGAGATTGCTGCTCGTTACACACAGCCCTGGTTCGTTTTCTTCAAAGGCGCTCTCCCGCTGTGACACACAGATCGCTGTGTGTGACAGCGAGAGAGCGACGAAATGAAGCGAGCAGGGAGCAGGAGCCGGCATCTGGCAGCTGCGGTAAGCTGTAACCAGGGTAAACATCGGGTAACCAAGGTGGTTACCCGATATTTACCTTAGTTACCAGCCTCCGCAGCTCTCACGCTGCCTGTGCTGCCGGCTCCGGCTCTCTGCACATGTAGCTGCAGTACACATCGGGTTAATTAACCCAATGTGTACTGTAGCTAGGAGAGCAAGGAGCCAGCGCTAAGCAGTGTGCGCGGCTCCCTGCTCTCGCGGTTATGATCGCTGCTTCGGCTGCTGTGTTTGACAGCTAAGCAGCGATCATAACAGCGACTTACAAGGTCGCTGTTACGTCACAGAAAATGGTGACATAACAGCGACCTCGTTGTCGCTGTCGCTTAGTGTGAACCAGCCCTTAGGGGTGCTTCACACACAGCGAGCTCGCTGCCGAGATCGCTGCTGAGTCACGCTTTTTGTGACGCAGCAGTGACCTCATTAGCGATCTCGCTGTGTGTGACACTGAGCAGCGATCTGGCCCCTGCTGCGAGATCGCTGCTCGTTACACACAGCCCTGGTTCGTTTTCTTCAAAGGCGCTCTCCCACTGTGACACACAGATCGCTGTGTGTGACAGCGAGAGAGCGACAAATGAAGCGAGCAGGGGAGCAGGAGCCGGCGTCTGGCAGCTGCAGTAAGCTGTATCCAAGATAAACATCGGGTAACCAAGGTGGTTACCCGATATTTACCTTAGTTACCAGCCTCCGCAGCTCTCACGCTGCCTGTGCTGCCGGCTCCGGCTCTCTGCACATGTAGCTGCATTACACATCGGGTTAATTAACCCGATGTGTACTGTAGCTAGGAGAGCAAGGAGCTAGCGCTAAACAGTGTGCGCGGCTCCCTGCTCTCTGCACATGTAGCTGCATTACACATCGGGTTAATTAACCCGATGTGTACTGTAGCTAGGAGAGCAAAGCTAAGCGGTGTGCGCTGGTAACTAATGTAAACATCGGGTAACCATACCCGATGTTTACCTTAGTTACCAGTGTCCGCAGCTTCCAGACGCCGGCTCCGTGCAAGCGCAGCGTCGCTTGCACGTCGCTGCTGGCTGGGGGCTGGTCACTGGTCGCTGGTGAGATCTGCCTGTTTGACAGCTCACCAGCGACCATGTAGCGATGCAGCAGCGATCCTGACCAGGTCAGATCGCTGGTTGGATCGCTGCTGCATCGCTAAAGTGTGAAGGCACCCTTAGGGGTGCTTCACACACAGCGAGCTCACTGCCGAGATCGCTGCTGAGTCACGCTTTTTGTGACGCAGCAGTGACCTCATTAGCGATCTCGCTGTGTGTGACAATGAGCAGCGATCTGGCCCCTGCTGCGAGATCGCTGCTCGTTACACACAGCCCTGGTTCGTTTTCTTCAAAGGCGCTCTCCCGCTGTGACACACAGATCGCTGTGTGTGACAGCGAGAGAGCGACAAATGAAGCGAGCAGGGAGCAGGAGCCGGCATCTGACAGCTGAGGTAAGCTTGTAACCAAGATAAACATCGGGTAACCAAGGTGGTTACCCGATATTTACCTTAGTTACCAGCCTCTGCAGCTCTCACGCTGCCTGTGCTGCTGGCTCCGGCTCTCTGCACATGTAGCTGCTGTACACATCGGGTTAATTAACCCGATGTGTACTGTAGCTAGGAGAGCAAGGAGCCAGCGCTCAGTGTGCGCGGCTCCCTGCTCCCTGCACACACAGCTAAGCGGTGTGCGCTGGTAACTAATGTAAACATCGGGTAACCATACCCGATGTTTACCTTAGTTACCAGTCTCCGCAGCTTCCAGACGGCGGCTTGCACGTCGCTGCTGGCTGGGGGCTGTTCACTGGTCGCTGGTGAGATCTGCCTGTTTGACAGCTCACCAGCGACCATGTAGCGATGCAGCAGCGATCCTGACCAGGTCAGATCGCTGGTCGGATCGCTGCTGCATCGCTAAGTGTGAAGGTACCCTTAGACTTCTATTCATTCTTCCACAATGACATTGGCTTCTTCTAGTCATTGCTGATGCGCTGTGACCCAATCAGCATGTGGTAGAGGATTAACTGTATCTGGAACTTGCACTTCCAAGACAACATCAGCTGGTAGTCTTCCTTGTTGACCAAACATCAGATAGTAAGGTGTATGCCTGGTAGAACAATAGACATTGTTATTGTAGAGATTGGTCGAATCTACTGTCAGTTTTGGTCTATCAGTTCTCTGCTGAGCAGGTATGGCACGCAGCATGTCAATTAGAGTATGGTTCATCCACTCACCCAGAATATTAGATTGTGGATAATATGCAATTCTCCAAACTTTCTTACAGCCCCATAGAGGGTATACAGTTCTTGGAATAATTTGGTTTCAAATGCAGCACCTCTATCAGTTACAATCTTTTCTGGTTATCCATAAGGCTATACAAATGTCTTCCAGAAGAATTTTGCTGTTGTTTTTAGTGTAAGATATTTGACTGACTCTGCCACAGCAAATTTGGTATAGCCAGTTCCACTAGGCAGTAGTTTCACATGATCCAATGCAACCAACTCCAAAGGCTAGTAAATGACTACTGTGTGGGAAGGTGCTTTCTGGTCAGGACTTTCTCCACGTTTCATTGTGCAAGCAGTACATTCACGGCACCATTTCTCTATATAGTTTATCGTCCCTATCGAATTGAATCTATCTTGGATGTTGGCTTCAGTCCTTTGCCATCAAAAATGTCCAGATTGGTCATGATAGGCTCCTAGGGCAGTGTTGGCATCTTGTCTTGATATGATGTTCTGGACTACTCACTGATGGGTATATGGGTCAATGGTTCTTTGTATCAATAGGCCTCTTTCAAAGACTAACCATTTCCTTTGTCTCTAGAATCTTGTCAGCTCAATGTTCATGTAGCTGCCCTGGTTTAAATAGAGTCTGTTTCTCAAGGTGAGAAGGGTTTTCCAGGATTGCCTTGTATGCGGCTTGATTCATACGTCCTTCGCAAAGATGTTTGTTGAATTTTCTTTACCTAGTTTTCAGTTCTGCCCAATACCTGGTCGTCTAATTGTTAGACAGAGACCTGGAGAGGCATACAACCTACAGTGTTTTGCACCCACTGTGAAATTTGGTGGAGGATCAGTGATGATCTGGGGATGCTTCAGCAAGGCAGTAATTGGGCAGGTTAATCTTTGCGAAGGACGTATGAATCAAGCCGCATTCAAGGTTATCCTGGAAAACAGTTGCTTCCTTCTGCTCAGGCAATGTTCCTGTGTCGCCCTGGGCAAGCCAGGGGACACAGGTCACACACCACCACACCCTACATCCCAGCTAGGAACACCAAAGATAACCAAAAATCCTTGTTGCCTTCCTCCAGAGGCTGATGATTCACACCAGGGGGTGGGCCAGGCGGTTGGCTCCGCCCACCGAGGAGGACACAGCTCTGGAGGCGGGAGAAACCAGGCAGTCTAGTGAGGGAGGAGGAAGTGGAAGGAGTGGAGGAGTAGCCCAGACAGGGCTAAAATAAACAGCTAAGTGAAAGTGAAGGAAGAAAAGTAGTAAAGGAGGAAAGCAAGAGTGGTGACAGAACAGAAAGAGCGTGTAAAAGCCTGAAGTAGTCCAGCTGTGTGCAGGACAGGTCAGCAAGGTCAGCAACGGCGGTGACTGTCTGGAGGGGGACCGTTTGGAAGTTCCTGGAAGGACCCCGTAGGCTGTGTGCCCGGCGGTCTGGAGCAGTGTTCCGAAGGACAGTCAGCACCAGGGCAGGGGCCTCTCGGACCCCGGCAAGGCTTGGAGTCGCCATAATTTGCCGAATCCGTCAGTGAAGGGGACGTAGATCCCCCAACAACCAAGTCCCGATTGAAGGCAACAGCCCAGCCAGTGTAGAAGAGACACCGCCACCGCCAAGGCACCAGTTTCTTAGGGCCAGCGCCTGCGGGCAAAGAGTAGAGCTCCCCCGGTCCAGCTTGAAGCCGGGGAGTGGGTTACCGGTGGGGACCCATCGCAACCAACAAGTACACCAAGGTGCAAGGAAGAGGGACATCACCGTCACCTACTGGGAGAGCAAGTGCAGCCGTCCGTGGGACCGTCTATCCAGCCGTTTGGTTTACCGTAAAAACTGTGTCAACGTCTCAGGCTGAGTGAGTACCACAGTGCCGCAAGGCACAGCGCTGCCCCCGCGTCCCTGCGCCCACCAGGCCCTGCACCTCCCAAGCCATCACCGGGCCCCGGGATCACGAACCCCTACCCACGGAGGGGTAACACAACACCTGGCTGCTCCGCATCACCATCCCCGGGAGCCCTGTATAGAGCAGCGGTGGTGAAATCACCACAACCGTGGGTGGCGTCACGGACAATAAACAATTCCCACACCCAACAACCCCCTTTCACTCACGGGCGAGGAGTGCCGCTCGAGAAACCCCCGGGATCCGGCCCACCGCTCGAGCCACCACTGAGCAGCAGCCGCCAGACCCGAGCAGAAGGGGTGAGCGTAGTGTGCTGACACCCTCCTCCCCGCCCGCGACAACTTGGCGTCACGAACAGGATCTTACCGCTCTTCCGTCTGGTAGAGGTGCGCCTTGTTACCGCCGGAGGTATCCGGCAGAAAAATTTCAGAAGCCGCCATCTTTGGCGCGAAAAGTTCCTGCTCGAGCGTCTTCTCGAGTAGTAGAGGCGCGAAGGCCAAAACCCCGCCCCGAGAGAGGAGGGGCCGGAAAGAGCTAAGGGGGACGGAAACAAGATGTCTGCGCCCGACGGAGCCGCTGGAGGAGCGGTGGTCGCAGCCGCAGCGGCACCCGCGGATGGGAATGGGCCTGCCCAGGTCCCGGCCGTACCGGCGGGAGGTCATGCCGTTTTCCTTGCCCTATGCGCCCGGAGCTGCCTGGCTACCGCAGTATGACGGGAAACCAGATGCCCTACAGGCCTTCCGGAAAAAGCTTAACCCGTTGCTAGAGCTGTACCCCCTGACTGATAAGCAACGTGCAGCGATAGTGCTAGGCCAGTTAACCGGTGCGGCGGAGCAGGAAGCGGAGACCTGGGCCGAGGGGTACCGGCTCTCTGTAGCCACCATCTTTGAGAAGCTACAGACTGCCTTCGAGACCCGGACTGAAGCTGAGCTGAGGATGCAGTTTTACCAGTGCCGGCAACGAGCTGGGGATAGCATTCGGGACTATGCTCTACGTCTGCAGACCGCCCTCCGCACGCTGAAGCGGGTGAACCCTATTAATGAGGCGGATAGCAACAAGATGTTAGTGGAGCAATTTGCGCAGGGGATGAGGTCCCCTGAGGATCGTAAACAACTCCGGCTGTGGGCCCTGGAACACCCTGATGTGGACTTTGCTGTGTTAAAGGAGCGGGCCATTAAAGCACTACAGCCCCCAGCTGCCGAAGTCCTGGAACCCACCCCGTGGCCCGTCGAGACAGCTCCCGTTGTGGCGGCCTCAGCCAAACCCACCTCTCCAATACCTGCAGCCCCGAGCAGCACAGTGGAAGAACTGGCAGCCCAGGTCCGTCGCATGGACGGAGACCTTGCCAAAATCCTTGCTGCACTTCAACCTCTGACCAGATCTCAGCCTCCAGCACAGATACAGCTTGCTGACAGTCCCGAGGATGTTCCCTGGATGCAGCGGAAAAGTGCTAACAACCCACGGAGCAGACCTCCAATCTGCTACAAGTGCCGTAAGCTGGGTCATTCCTTCCGACAGTGCCTGTTAAACGAGCAACCCCTGGGGCCCCGGGCCAATCCTCAGGAGTAGAACATCGTGGCCCCCCGGACTGGCGAGACCGATATATCGGGGCCCGCCCCATCATCCCCGTGGCTGTGGACGGCATACCAGTGATGGCTCTCTTGGACACTGGATCACAGGTAACTACCATACCGTACACGTTGTACCAGCGGTATTGGGCCATAGACGAGCTGGCGCCCCCAGACAATAGTATAACGTTGATTGCCGCTAATGGACTTCCATTGACCCAGGTGGGGTACAAACAAGTGGCTATGACAGTGGGGCAAGCTGAACTGCAACACCTGGGTATGATTGTGATCATGAATGAACCCAGTGATCATAACCCGAAAATAGTGCTGGGAACCAATGTGATGGAACACTGTATGGCTGATGTGTTGACCCTATTGCAACAGCTAGCCGCCACAGCGGCAGGGAGCCGGCAGAGGGCTGTGCAGCGTGAGATCCGCGCCCTGATGTACCGCCAGCATGTAAGCTCGACAGGAGGGGAGATTGGTGGAGTGAGAGTGATGGATGTTGCTCCATTGACTGTGCCCCCTAGGAGTGAGATGATGATCTGGTGTAGGGCAGCAGTAGGGCCTCAGGGGCGTGATTACCCTGCAATGATGGAGCCCATGCCTTCCGAGCACTGGCCCACTGTAATGGCCGCCCGAGGGGTGGTGGATGTGAAGAAAGGGAGAGTGCTTGTGAGGGTGTTGAACTGTGGAGAGGAAGAAGTCAGGCTTCCCCGGTATGCCACCATTGCCAAGCTGCTCACCCTGGACCCTCACACTATCCATGAAGCCGGTCCATCCACACTCCCACCTACCACCAGCACTTCCCCACCCCAGCGGGAGACAAAGGAGTGGCACCAACAGCTACATGTAGGCACTGATTATACCCCTACACATCACAGGGCAGGGGTATACAGGGTGGTGCAGGAGTACGAACAGGTTTTCAGTAAGCACCCCCTAGATTTTGGGCAGATTAAGGGGGTCCAACACCACATCCCCACCGGTGAACATCCCCCTATCAAAGAGAGGTATAGACCTATTCCCCCTGCACATTACCAGTGTGCCAAAGATATGTTGAGGAATATGAAAGAGGCAGGGGTTACTCGGGACAGCTGTAGTCCCTGGGCCGCTCCGTTGGTACTGGTCAAGAAGAAGGATGGTACCATGCGGATGTGTGTGGACTACCGGAAGATCAACCAGATAACCCATAAAGATGCCTATCCATTACCTCGTATTGAAGAGTCTTTGGCTGCACTGAGAACTGCAAACTACTTCTCGACCCTTGATCTCACCAGCGGATACTGGCAAGTGGCCGTGGCCCCAGAGGACCGGGAGAAGACCGCCTTCACCACTCCGATGGGGCTCTGCGAATTCAATAGCATGCCGTTTGGGCTGTGCAATGCCCCCGGAACCTTCCAACGGCTGATGGAGTGCTGTCTGGGACATTTAAACTTCGAGACCGTCCTGTTGTACTTGGATGATGTGATTGTTTATTCCCAGACGTATGAGGCCCATCTGGAGCACCTGGCCGAGGTGTTCGCGTCCCTTGCCAAGTACGGGATGAAATTGAAGCCCTCTAAATGCCACCTGCTGAAACCCAGGGTGCAGTACCTAGGGCATGTGGTGAGTGCGGATGGTGTCGCCCCCGACCCTGAGAAGATTACTGCCATCCAGAGCTGGCCGAGACCAACTACAGTGAGGGAAGTAAGGCAGTTTCTGGGTCTGGTGGGGTACTACCGGCGCTTTATAAAGGGGTACACGAAGATGGCTGCCCCCATGCAAGACCTCCTCGTGGGACAGACCAAAGGTGGTAGACCCATTGGAGCCCCACTGTCGTGGGAGGACAAGCATGAGGAGTCCTTTTGCCAGTTGAAGGCGGCCTTGACCGGAGAAGAGGTCCTGGCGTACCCTGATTATGGCCGCCCGTTTATCCTCCACACGGACGCCAGTAACGTGGGGCTAGGAGCGGTCCTATCCCAGGTCCAGGATGGAAAGGAGAAGGTGATTGCCTATGCTAGCCGAAAACTCCGGCCGACCGAAAGGAACCCTGAGAACTACAGCTCCTTTAAGCTCGAGCTATTGGCGTTGGTATGGGCTATCACGGAGCGGTTCCGCCACTACTTGGCGGCAGCAACATTCACCGCGTTTACGGACAACAATCCGCTGACTCACCTGAACACGGCCAAGTTGGGCGCGCTGGAGCAGCGGTGGGTAGCCCGGCTAGCCAACTATGATTTCACCATAAAGTACCGAGCCGGTCGTGTCAACATAAATGCGGATGCACTCTCCCGAATGCCCCATTTGTCAGAAGAGGGGTGCGAGGATGACGACCTCGAGGAGATCGAGTTGCCTGCGTTTCACCAGCCGCCTACTGAGAGGGTACAAGTACATCAGCAACGGGTAGATCTGGACCCACGGCCCAGTCAAGAGTGGCAGGAAGCTCAGGACCAAGCGCCGGCTGTTCGCCTTGTCAAGACCCTGGTGGAACAAGGTGCTATGGGAATAGACCCTGCCGCTCCAGCCGAAGCCCAACGCTTGTGGAAAGAACGGAAACGGCTTTACCTACACCAAGGGAGGCTGTACCGTGAGCTGATCAACCCGAAGACCCATGAGAAAATATGCCAGTTGGTCGTTCCTCAAGCTGATGTCGCTACTGTCCTGCGGGCATACCATGATGGTGCTGGCCACTTCGGGTGGAAGAAGCTGGAGATGCTGTTGAGGGAGTGGTTCTATTGGAGTGGGATGCGTGAATCGGTGGAAGCCTGGTGCCGAGAGTGCGGTCCTTGTACGCGGAGGAGAAAGGACGAGACTAGCCAGAGGGCACCCTTACATCCAATAGTCACCCATCAGCCGCTAGAGCTGTTCGCCCTAGACCATGTCAAGCTCGCCCCTAGCCGAAGTGGGTACACCTACGCATTGACCATTGTAGACCACTACTCAAGATTTATGGTGGTAGTCCCCGTTAAGGACCTGACTGGTCGAACTGCTGCTCGAGCGTTCCAAGCTTATTTTTGCCGACCCCATGGGTACCCTGAAAAGGTGCTGACTGACCAAGTCCCGGCCTTTGAAGCAGAGGTGTTCCACGAATTCTGCCAGTTGTACGGCTGCAAGAAGATCCGGACCACTCCGTACCACGCCCAAACCAACGGCATGTGCGAGAAAATGAATCACTTGGTCCTGGGGCTCCTCAAGACGCTACTGCTGGAAGAACGGAACCTGTGGCCGGAAAAGTTACCCGACTTAGTCGACATGTACAATAATATCCCGTCTAGCTCGACGAAGTGCACCCCAGCGTATCTGATGAGGGCTCGGCCTGGCCGCCTGCCGGTGGATCTGGAGATGGGGTTGGAGGCCCCAGAAGCACTCCCTTCGACGGCGGAGTGGGAAAGTCGGAGGAGAGCACAATACCGGCAAATCCAGGAGTATGTGGAGAAAAACCTCAGTCGAAGTCGAGAACAGCAGGAGCACGGGTTCAATCAGAAGGCGTCCGCAAGTCCTTTCCAGCCAGGAGATGTAGTGCTGAAACGGAAGAGGAAGGCCCACAAGCTGGATGATCAGTGGGAGCAAGTCCCTTACGTCATACAACCCACGGAATGGGAAGATGGGAAGGCCTACCAGATCAGTCGTGACCTAGGGGGCACCCTGGCCACAGTTTCCCGGGACCATCTAAAAGGGTGCCCCCCAGCGTTGAAGGCAGAGGCCGAAGTACCGGTTCCTCCACCAGCGGAGAAGGCAGCAGAGGTAATCCACACTGTAATGGGTGACTTCCCAGCAAACTGGCCCACACAGAACGGCGCGGTGATTCTTCCAGTGATACTGTTCCCACAACCCGTGGATGAAGAAGTAGTGGAAGCGGTCAACCGTGAGCCAGAACCAGTGCCAGTGCCCAGGGATGAACCTGTACCCAGCTCCCCTACACCTCCGCCTGCTCCACACTATAGCAGGGAGGAGGAACCGATTGTTTCCTCTACCCCACTGTCTAGCACCACTGACACCGGGCCCTGAAGGTCCACCCGTTCCAACCTAGGTAGACCCCCACGTAGGTACAGGGAGACCGTTCTGTGAATAAAAGGGGTCAGGGAATGTACAGAGTGGTTGTTTGTTGTTTAAAAGTTGAAAGAATGATAAGAAAATGATTACCGAAGTTTCACCTGATTGTCTGCTTGATTTGCAACCGGCTGGAGCCGGCACCGTTGTCCCTGTGGGGACCGTTTAAAAAGTTTTGCATGGAGGACTATCCATGGACAAGCCCATGAACTTGCAGGGCAACCACAAACGTTAGTGGCTTGTAAATAAGTTGTTTACCGTTACCGTTTTCCGCAATGCCGCCTCCGGAGAGGCAGGTTGGAGGGAGGGCCCTGAGCAGAGCAGGCTGGGGCCCAGCCACCAAAGGAACCGGTGGCTACCCTCTGGAGGGAAGGACAGATCCCGCTCGGGTACCGTGTGCTGGACTGTGGGTCAAGGGGTGCTGCCTGGGCTTTAGGGGCAGCATCAGGGCCAGGTTGCTTGGGTGGGAGAGAGCGGAAACCGTAACCGTAAACAACGCAACGTTTAAAAAATGTGCCTCCCGTTAAGGGAAGAGTTATTAAAAATGTACATATGTTATTACTTTACCATGTTATCTTTTTCAGAAAAATAAAACCGGTGTTGGACGGCAGCCCGCGGATGGTCTGCATTTTGCTAAGGGGGAATGTGTCGCCCTGGGCAAGCCAGGGGACACAGGTCACACACCACCACACCCTACATCCCAGCTAGGAACACCAAAGCTAACCAAAAATCCTTGTTGCCTTCCTCCAGAGGCTGATGATTCACACCAGGGGGTGGGCCAGGCGGTTGGCTCCGCCCACCGAGGAGGACACAGCTCTGGAGGCGGGAGAAACCAGGCAGTCTAGTGAGGGAGGAGGAAGTGGAAGGAGTGGAGGAGTAGCCCAGACAGGGCTAAAGTAAACAGCTAAGTGAAAGTGAAGGAAGAAAAGTAGTAAAGGAGGAAAGCAAGAGTGGTGACAGAACAGAAAGAGCGTGTAAAAGCCTGAAGTAGTCCAGCTGTGTGCAGGACAGGTCAGCAAGGTCAGCAACGGCGGTGACTGTCTGGAGGGGGACCGTTTGGAAGTTCCTGGAAGGACCCCGTAGGCTGTGTGCCCGGCGGTCTGGAGCAGTGTTCCGAAGGACAGTCAGCACCAGGGCAGGGGCCTCTCGGACCCCGGCAAGGCTTGGAGTCGCCATAATTTGCCGAATCCGTCAGTGAAGGGGACGTAGATCCCCCAACAACCAAGTCCCGATTGAAGGCAACAGCCCAGCCAGTGTAGAAGAGACACCGCCACCGCCAAGGCACCAGTTTCTTAGGGCCAGCGCCTGCGGGCAAAGAGTAGAGCTCCCCCGGTCCAGCTTGAAGCCGGGGAGCGGGTTACCGGTGGGGACCCATCGCAACCAACAAGTACACCAAGGTGCAAGGAAGAGGGACATCACCGTCACCTACTGGGAGAGCAAGTGCAGCCGTCCGTGGGACCGTCTATCCAGCCGTTTGGTTTACCGTAAAAACTGTGTCAACGTCTCAGGCTGAGTGAGTACCACAGTGCCGCAAGGCACAGCGCTGCCCCCCGCGTCCCTGCGCCCACCAGGCCCTGCACCTCCCAAGCCATCACCGGGCCCCGGGATCACCAACCGCTACCCACGGAGGGGCAACACAACACCTGGCTGCTCCGCATCACCATCCCCGGGAGCCCCGTATAGAGCAGCGGTGGTGAAATCACCACAACCGTGGGTGGCGTCACGAACAATAAACAATTCCCACACCCAACAACCCCCTTTCACTCACGGGCGAGGAGTGCCGCTCAAGAAACCCCCGGGATCCGGCCCACCGCTCGAGCCACCACTGAGCAGCAGCCGCCGGACCCGAGCAGAAGGGGTGAGCGTAGTGTGCTGAAACCCTCCTCCCCGCCCGCGACATTCCAACTCTGAGGACTGTTTTTTCCAGCATGACAATGCGCCATGCCACACAGCTAGGTCAATCAATTGTCATGGACAGCCATATCTCCAAACCCGAACCTCATTGAAAACCTCTGGAATGTAATCAAGAGGAAGATAGATAGATACAAGCCATCAAACAAAGAAGAACTGTTTACCAGGAGTGGCATAAGGTCACCCAAAAGCAGTCTGAAAGACTGGTGGAAAGCATGCCAAAACGCATGAAAGCTTTGATTAAAAATCATAGTTATTCCACAAAATATTGATTTCTGAACTCTTCCTGAGTTAAAACATTAGTATTGTTGTATCTAAATGATTATGAATTTGTTTTCTTTGCATTATTTGAGGTCTGAAAGCAATGCATTTTTTTGTTATTTTGACCATTTCTCATTTTCAGAAAATAAATACAAAATTTTTTGCTTGGAAATTCGGAGACGTGTTGTCAGTAGTTTATAGAATAAAAGAACAATTTAGATTTACTTAAAATTATACCTATACAGAGAAAAATCAGAAAAAACGAAAATTTGGAAGTGGTCTCTTTATTATTACTGTATATACAGTATATACAGTGCTGGCCAAAAGTATTGGCACCCCTGCAATTCTGTCAGATAATACTCAGTTTCTTCTTGAAAATGATCACAAATTCTTTGGTATTATTATCTTCATTTAATTTGTCTTCGATGAAAAAACACAAAAAGAGAATGAAACAAAAATCAAATCATTGATCATTTCACACAAAACTCCAAAAATGGGCCAGATAAAAGTATTGGCACCCTTAGCCTAATACTCGGTTGCACAACCTTTAGCCAAAATAACTGCGAACAACCGCTTCCGGTAACCATCAATGAGTTTCTTACAATGCTCTGCTGGAATTTTAGACCATTCTTCTTTGGCAAACTGCTCCAGGTCCCTGAGATTTGAAGGGCGCCTTCTCCAAACTGCCATTTTGAGATCTCTCCACAGGTGTTCTATGGGATTCAGGTCTGGACTCATTGCTGGCCACTTTAGTAGTCTCCAGTGCTTTCTGTCAAACCATTTTCTAGTGCTTTTTGAAATGTGTTTTGGGTCATTGTCTTGCTGGAAGACCCATGACCTCTGAGGAAGACCCAGCTTTCTCACACTAGGCCCTACATTATGCTGCAAAATTTGTCGGTAGTCTTCAGACTTCATAATGCCATGCACACGCTCAAGCAGTCCAGTGCCAGAGGCAGTAAAGCAACCCCAAAACATCAGTGAACCTCCGCCATGTTTGACTGTAGGGACCGTGTTCTTTTCTTTGAATGCCTCTTTTTTTCCCTGTAAACTCTATGTTGATAGCTTTTCCCAAAAAGCTCTACTTTTGTCTCATCTGACCAGAGAACATTCTTCCACAACATTTTAGGCTTTCTCAGGTAAGTTTTGGCAAACTCCAGCCTGGCTTTTTTATGTCTCGGGGTAAGAAGTGGGGTCTTCCTGGGTATCCTACCATACAGTCCCTTTTCATTCAGACGCCAACGGATAGTATGGGTCGACAGTGTTGTACCATCGGACAAATAGGAATAACGTTTGGAACACCATTCTAAGTCCGAACTGGGTGCAAAAAACCTAAAAAAAAAAAACCTAAAAAAAATATAAAAAACCTAAAAAAAACCTAAAAAAAAAACCTAAAAAAAAACATCACTATGGGGAGATAAGGTATGCACACCAGTGACTATGTAAGGGGAATACATGAAATAGCAGAAACTGCTGTGTGAATACTGACTTGAAAAATCCAATAGCTATATGCAAGAGTGAAAATGTGAAAAATGGAATCTGCATTACTGCCATGAACATATGAATCAAGAGAAATTTAGCTACTGAATTGATCAATGCAATAGAGCCCCAACACTACGCCAAAGTATTTCTCTACGTTGGGGTCCGTAGCTTGTGTGTGTCCTCTCATGCAGTTAAAAAACTTACCGTGTATGGGAAGCTGAGACCCAGGCTATTTATGCGTATGATATGGATTGGCAATAGGTGTGGTTGGGGAGGGTTCACAAACGAAAAAATACTAACAAATAGGAATAACGTTTGGAACACCATTCTAAGTCCGAACTGGGTGCAAAAAACCTAAAAAAAACATCACTATGGGGAGATAAGGTATGCACACCAGTGACTATGTAAGGGGAATACATGAAATAGCAGAAACTGCTGTGTGAATACTGACTTGAAAAATCCAATAGCTATATGCAAGAGTGAAAATGTGAAAAATGGAATCTGCATTACTGCCATGAACATATGAATCAAGAGAAATTTAGCTACTGAATTGATCAATGCAATAGAGCCCCAACACTACGCCAAAGTATTTCTCTACGTTGGGGTCCCTAGCTTGTGTGTGTCCTCTCATGCAGTTAAAAAACTTACCGTGTATGGGAAGCTGAGACCCAGGCTATTTATGCGTATGATATGGATTGGCAATAGGTGTGGTTGGGGAGGGTTCACAAACGAAAAAATACTAACAAATAGGAATAACGTTTGGAACACCATTCTAAGTCCGAACTGGGTGCAAAAAACCTAAAAAAAACATCACTATGAGGAGATAAGGTATGCACACCAGTGACTATGTAAGGGGAATACATGAAATAGCAGAAACTGCTGTGTGAATACTGACTTGAAAAATCCAATAGCTATATGCAAGAGTGAAAATGTGAAAAATGGAATCTGCATTACTGCCATGAACATATGAATCAAGAGAAATTTAGCTACTGAATTGATCAATGCAATAGAGCCCCAACACTACGCCAAAGTATTTCTCTACGTTGGGGTCCCTAGCTTGTGTGTGTCCTCTCATGCAGTTAAAAAACTTACCGTGTATGGGAAGCTGAGACCCAGGCTATTTATGCGTATGATATGGATTGGCAATAGGTGTGGTTGGGGAGGGTTCACAAACGAAAAAATACTAACAAATAGGAATAACGTTTGGAACACCATTCTAAGTCCGAACTGGGTGCAAAAAACCTAAAAAAAAACATCACTATGGGGAGATAAGGTATGCACACCAGTGACTATGTAAGGGGAATACATGAAATAGCAGAAACTGCTGTGTGAATACTGACTTGAAAAATCCAATAGCTATATGCAAGAGTGAAAATGTGAAAAATGGAATCTGCATTACTGCCATGAACATATGAATCAAGAGAAATTTAGCTACTGAATTGATCAATGCAATAGAGCCCCAACACTACGCCAAAGTATTTCTCTACGTTGGGGTCCCTAGCTTGTGTGTGTCCTCTCATGCAGTTAAAAAACTTACCGTGTATGGGAAGCTGAGACCCAGGCTATTTATGCGTATGATATGGATTGGCAATAGGTGTGGTTGGGGAGGGTTCACAAACGAAAAAATACTAACAAATAGGAATAACGTTTGGAACACCATTCTAAGTCCGAACTGGGTGCAAAAAACCTAAAAAAAACATCACTATGGGGAGATAAGGTATGCACACCAGTGACTATGTAAGGGGAATACATGAAATAGCAGAAACTGCTGTGTGAATACTGACTTGAAAAATCCAATAGCTATATGCAAGAGTGAAAATGTGAAAAATGGAATCTGCATTACTGCCATGAACATATGAATCAAGAGAAATTTAGCTACTGAATTGATCAATGCAATAGAGCCCCAACACTACGCCAAAGTATTTCTCTACGTTGGGGTCCCTAGCTTGTGTGTGTCCTCTCATGCAGTTAAAAAACTTACCGTGTATGGGAAGCTGAGACCCAGGCTATTTATGCGTATGATATGGATTGGCAATAGGTGTGGTTGGGGAGGGTTCACAAACGAAAAAATACTAACAAATAGGAATAACGTTTGGAACACCATTCTAAGTCCGAACTGGGTGCAAAAAACCTAAAAAAAAAACATCACTATGGGGAGATAAGGTATGCACACCAGTGACTATGTAAGGGGAATACATGAAATAGCAGAAACTGCTGTGTGAATACTGACTTGAAAAATCCAATAGCTATATGCAAGAGTGAAAATGTGAAAAATGGAATCTGCATTACTGCCATGAACATATGAATCAAGAGAAATTTAGCTACTGAATTGATCAATGCAATAGAGCCCCAACACTACGCCAAAGTATTTCTCTACGTTGGGGTCCCTAGCTTGTGTGTGTCCTCTCATGCAGTTAAAAAACTTACCGTGTATGGGAAGCTGAGACCCAGGCTATTAATGCGTATGATATGGATTGGCAATAGGTGTGGTTGGGGAGGGTTCACAAACGAAAAAATACTAACAAATAGGAATAACGTTTGGAACACCATTCTAAGTCCGAACTGGGTGCAAAAAACCTAAAAAAAACATCACTATGGGGAGATAAGGTATGCACACCAGTGACTATGTAAGGGGAATACATGAAATAGCAGAAACTGCTGTGTGAATACTGACTTGAAAAATCCAATAGCTATATGCAAGAGTGAAAATGTGAAAAATGGAATCTGCATTACTGCCATGAACATATGAGTCAAGAGAAATTTAGCTACTGAATTGATCAATGCAATAGAGCCCCAACACTACGCCAAAGTATTTCTCTACGTTGGGGTCCCTAGCTTGTGTGTGTCCTCTCATGCAGTTAAAAAACTTACCGTGTATGGGAAGCTGAGACCCAGGCTATTTATGCGTATGATATGGATTGGCAATAGGTGTGGTTGGGGAGGGTTCACAAACGAAAAAATACTAACAAATAGGAATAACGTTTGGAACACCATTCTAAGTCCGAACTGGGTGCAAAAAACCTAAAAAAAACATCACTATGGGGAGATAAGGTATGCACACCAGTGACTATGTAAGGGGAATACATGAAATAGCAGAAACTGCTGTGTGAATACTGACTTGAAAAATCCAATAGCTATATGCAAGAGTGAAAATGTGAAAAATGGAATCTGCATTACTGCCATGAACATATGAATCAAGAGAAATTTAGCTACTGAATTGATCAATGCAATAGAGCCCCAACACTACGCCAAAGTATTTCTCTACGTTGGGGTCCCTAGCTTGTGTGTGTCCTCTCATGCAGTTAAAAAACTTACCATGTATGGGAAGCTGAGACCCAGGCTATTTATGCGTATGATATGGATTGGCAATAGGTGTGGTTGGGGAGGGTTCACAAACGAAAAAATACTAACAAATAGGAATAACGTTTGGAACACCATTCTAAGTCCGAACTGGGTGCAAAAAACCTAAAAAAAACATCACTATGGGGAGATAAGGTATGCACACCAGTGACTATGTAAGGGGAATACATGAAATAGCAGAAACTAACTTGAAAACTTGAAACTGACTTGAAAAATCCAATAGCTATATGCAAGAGTGAAAATGTGAAAAATGGAATCTGCATTACTGCCATGAACATATGAATCATATCATACGCATAAATAGCCTGGGTTAGTATTTTTTCGTTTGTGAACCCTCCCCAACCACACCTATTGCCAATCCATATCATACGCATAAATAGCCTGGGTCTCAGCTTCCCATACACGGTAAGTTTTTTTTAACTGCATGAGAGGACACACACAAGCTAGGGACCCCAACGTAGAGAAATACTTTGGCGTAGTGTTGGGGCTCTATTGCATTGATCAATTCAGTAGCTAAATTTCTCTTGATTCATATGTTCATGGCAGTAATGCAGATTCCATTTTTCACATTTTCACTCTTGCATATAGCTATTGGATTTTTCAAGTCAGTATTCACACAGCAGTTTCTGCTATTTCATGTATTCCCCTTACATAGTCACTCGTGTGCATACCTTATCTCCCCATAGTGATGTTTTTTTTAGGTTTTTTGCACCCAGTTCGGACTTAGAATGGTGTTCCAAACGTTATTCCTATTTGTTAGTATTTTTTCGTACCACACCTATTGCCAATCCATATCATACGCATAAATAGCCTGGGTCTCAGCTTCCCATACACGGTAAGTTTTTTAACTGCATGAGAGGACACACACAAGCTAGGGACCCCAACGTAGAGAAATACTTTGGCGTAGTGTTGGGGCTCTATTGCATTGATCAATTCAGTAGCTAAATTTCTCTTGATTCATATGTTCATGGCAGTAATGCAGATTCCATTTTTCACATTTTCACTCTTGCATATAGCTATTGGATTTTTCAAGTCAGTATTCACACAGCAGTTTCTGCTATTTCATGTATTCCCCTTACATAGTCACTGGTGTGCATACCTTATCTCCCCATAGTGATGTTTTTTTTAGGTTTTTTGCACCCAGTTCGGACTTAGAATGGTGTTCCAAACGTTATTCCTATTTGTTAGTATTTTTTCGTTTGTGAACCCTCCCCAACCACACCTATTGCCAATCCATATCATACGCATAAATAGCCTGGGTCTCAGCTTCCCATACACGGTAAGTTTTTTAACTGCATGAGAGGACACACACAAGCTAGGGACCCCAACGTAGAGAAATACTTTGGCGTAGTGTTGGGGCTCTATTGCATTGATCAATTCAGTAGCTAAATTTCTCTTGATTCATATGTTCATGGCAGTAATGCAGATTCCATTTTTCACATTTTCACTCTTGCATATAGCTATTGGATTTTTCAAGTCAGTATTCACACAGCAGTTTCTGCTATTTCATGTATTCCCCTTACATAGTCACTGGTGTGCATACCTTATCTCCCCATAGTGATGTTTTTTTTAGGTTTTTTGCACCCAGTTCGGACTTAGAATGGTGTTCCAAACGTTATTCCTATTTGTTAGTATTTTTTCGTTTGTGAACCCTCTCCAACCACACCTATTGCCAATCCATATCATACGCATAAATAGCCTGGGTCTCAGCTTCCCATACACGGTAAGTTTTTTAACTGCATGAGAGGACACACACAAGCTAGGGACCCCAACGTAGAGAAATACTTTGGCGTAGTGTTGGGGCTCTATTGCATTGATCAATTCAGTAGCTAAATTTCTCTTGATTCATATGTTCATGGCAGTAATGCAGATTCCATTTTTCACATTTTCACTCTTGCATATAGCTATTGGATTTTTCAAGTCAGTATTCACACAGCAGTTTCTGCTATTTCATGTATTCCCCTTACATAGTCACTGGTGTGCATACCTTATCTCCCCATAGTGATGTTTTTTTTAGGTTTTTTGCACCCAGTTCGGACTTAGAATGGTGTTCCAAACGTTATTCCTATTTGTTAGTATTTTTTCGTTTGTGAACCCTCCCCAACCACACCTATTGCCAATCCATATCATACGCATAAATAGCCTGGGTCTCAGCTTCCCATACACGGTAAGTTTTTTTTAACTGCATGAGAGGACACACACAAGCTAGGGACCCCAACGTAGAGAAATACTTTGGCGTAGTGTTGGGGCTCTATTGCATTGATCAATTCAGTAGCTAAATTTCTCTTGATTCATATGTTCATGGCAGTAATGCAGATTCCATTTTTCACATTTTCACTCTTGCATATAGCTATTGGATTTTTCAAGTCAGTATTCACACAGCAGTTTCTGCTATTTCATGTATTCCCCTTACATAGTCACTGGTGTGCATACCTTATCTCCCCATAGTGATGTTTTTTTTAGGTTTTTTGCACCCAGTTCGGACTTAGGATGGTGTTCCAAACGTTATTCCTATTTGTTAGTATTTTTTCGTACCACACCTATTGCCAATCCATATCATACGCATAAATAGCCTGGGTCTCAGCTTCCCATACACGGTAAGTTTTTTAACTGCATGAGAGGACACACACAAGCTAGGGACCCCAACGTAGAGAAATACTTTGGCGTAGTGTTGGGGCTCTATTGCATTGATCAATTCAGTAGCTAAATTTCTCTTGATTCATATGTTCATGGCAGTAATGCAGATTCCATTTTTCACATTTTCACTCTTGCATATAGCTATTGGATTTTTCAAGTCAGTATTCACACAGCAGTTTCTGCTATTTCATGTATTCCCCTTACATAGTCACTGGTGTGCATACCTTATCTCCCCATAGTGATGTTTTTTTTAGGTTTTTTGCACCCAGTTCGGACTTAGAATGGTGTTCCAAACGTTATTCCTATTTGTTAGTATTTTTTCGTTTGTGAACCCTCCCCAACCACACCTATTGCCAATCCATATCATACGCATAAATAGCCTGGGTCTCAGCTTCCCATACACGGTAAGTTTTTTAACTGCATGAGAGGACACACACAAGCTAGGGACCCCAACGTAGAGAAATACTTTGGCGTAGTGTTGGGGCTCTATTGCATTGATCAATTCAGTAGCTAAATTTCTCTTGATTCATATGTTCATGGCAGTAATGCAGATTCCATTTTTCACATTTTCACTCTTGCATATAGCTATTGGATTTTTCAAGTCAGTATTCACACAGCAGTTTCTGCTATTTCATGTATTCCCCTTACATAGTCACTGGTGTGCATACCTTATCTCCCCATAGTGATGTTTTTTTTAGGTTTTTTGCACCCAGTTCGGACTTAGAATGGTGTTCCAAACGTTATTCCTATTTGTTAGTATTTTTTCGTTTGTGAACCCTCCCCAACCACACCTATTGCCAATCCATATCATACGCATAAATAGCCTGGGTCTCAGCTTCCCATACACGGTAAGTTTTTTAACTGCATGAGAGGACACACACAAGCTAGGGACCCCAACGTAGAGAAATACTTTGGCGTAGTGTTGGGGCTCTATTGCATTGATCAATTCAGTAGCTAAATTTCTCTTGATTCATATGTTCATGGCAGTAATGCAGATTCCATTTTTCACATTTTCACTCTTGCATATAGCTATTGGATTTTTCAAGTCAGTATTCACACAGCAGTTTCTGCTATTTCATGTATTCCCCTTACATAGTCAGTGGTGTGCATACCTTATCTCCCCATAGTGATGTTTTTTTTAGGTTTTTTGCACCCAGTTCGGACTTAGAATGGTGTTCCAAACGTTATTCCTATTTGTTAGTATTTTTTCGTTTGTGAACCCTCCCCAACCACACCTATTGCCAATCCATATCATACGCATAAATAGCCTGGGTCTCAGCTTCCCATACACGGTAAGTTTTTTAACTGCATGAGAGGACACACACAAGCTAGGGACCCCAACGTAGAGAAATACTTTGGCGTAGTGTTGGGGCTCTATTGCATTGATCAATTCAGTAGCTAAATTTCTCTTGATTCATATGTTCATGGCAGTAATGCAGATTCCATTTTTCACATTTTCACTCTTGCATATAGCTATTGGATTTTTCAAGTCAGTATTCACACAGCAGTTTCTGCTATTTCATGTATTCCCCTTACATAGTCACTGGTGTGCATACCTTATCTCCCCATAGTGATGTTTTTTTTAGGTTTTTTGCACCCAGTTCGGACTTAGAATGGTGTTCCAAACGTTATTCCTATTTGTTAGTATTTTTTCGTTTGTGAACCCTTCCCAACCACACCTATTGCCAATCCATATCATACGCATAAATAGCCTGGGTCTCAGCTTCCCATACACGGTAAGTTTTTTAACTGCATGAGAGGACACACACAAGCTAGGGACCCCAACGTAGAGAAATACTTTGGCGTAGTGTTGGGGCTCTATTGCATTGATCAATTCAGTAGCTAAATTTCTCTTGATTCATATGTTCATGGCAGTAATGCAGATTCCATTTTTCACATTTTCACTCTTGCATATAGCTATTGGATTTTTCAAGTCAGTATTCACACAGCAGTTTCTGCTATTTCATGTATTCCCCTTACATAGTCACTGGTGTGCATACCTTATCTCCCCATAGTGATGTTTTTTTTTTAGTTTTTTTGCACCCAGTTCGGACTTAGAATGGTGTTCCAAACGTTATTCCTATTTGTTAGTATTTTTTCGTTTGTGAACCCTCCCCAACCACACCTATTGCCAATCCATATCATACGCATAAATAGCCTGGGTCTCAGCTTCCCATACACGGTAAGTTTTTTAACTGCATGAGAGGACACACACAAGCTAGGGACCCCAACGTTGAGAAATACTTTGGCGTAGTGTTGGGGCTCTATTGCATTGATCAATTCAGTAGCTAAATTTCTCTTGATTCATATGTTCATGGCAGTAATGCAGATTCCATTTTTCACATTTTCACTCTTGCATATAGCTATTGGATTTTTCAAGTCAGTATTCACACAGCAGTTTCTGCTATTTCATGTATTCCCCTTACATAGTCACTATTGTACCATCGGACTGCAGGGCAGCTTGAACTTGTTTGGATGTTAGTCGAGGTTCTTTATCCACCATCCGCACAATCTTGCATTGAAATCTCTCGTCAATTTTTCTTTTCCTTCCACATCTAGGGAGGTTAGCCACAGTGCCATGGGCTTTAAACTTCTTGATGACACTGCGCACCGTAGACACAGGAACTTTCAGGTCTTTGGAGATAGACTTGTAGCCTTGAGATTGCTCATGCTTCCTCACAATTTGGATTCTCAAGTCCTCAGACAGTTCTTTGGTCTTCTTTCTTTTCTCCATGCTCAATGTGGTACACACAAGGACACGGGACAGAGGTTAAGTCAACTTTAATCCATGTCAACTGGCTGCAAGTGTGATTTAGTTATTGCCAACACCTGTTAGGTGCCACAGGTAAGTTACAGGTGCTGTTAATTACACAAATTAGAGAAGCATCACACGATTTTTCAAACAGTGCCAATACTTTTGTCCACCCCATTTTTTATGTTTGGAGTGGAATTATATCCAATTTGGCTTTATGACCATTTTTTTTTTTCATTGAAGACAAATTAAATGAAGATAATAATACCAAAGAATTTGTGATTGCAATCATTTTCAAGAAGAAACTGAGTATTTTCTGACAGAATTGCAGGGGTGCCAATACTTTTGGCCAGCATTGTATACATACAGTGATACACACAAGTCTGGTATTATCCTTCAAAAATAAAAATCTGATTAAAAAGCATCCAAACTACAAGAACAACAAATGTACCACATAGGAAATACGGAAGCTGTCAGTCACATGACCTGTCTATATGTGTATGTGTGAGCTAATATATACTGTCAGGGGGGAGGGCTTTCCGTTGCCGGGAGATTTATCAGGCTGCCAATAGCAACCAATCACAGCTTAGCTTCTATTTTGCCACAGGTAATTAATCTGAGCTCTAATTGGTTAATATAGTCAACAATTTAATAATTACATTTCTATCTATTTGTTTTGTGGTGCTTGTGTGCAGAATACATTTTTGTTAATACATTCTGTTTTGTTAACAGCAGTTATTAACCCGGGCGAAGCCGGGTAGTACAGCTAGTATATATACATATATATATATATATATATATATATATATATATAGCGTTTCCTGTAAGGAAAGTGATAATGTTATAGAAATTGTATGTGCTGCATTCAGTGTCACTGTCATCTCAGTTCTACTGTTAAACTCAGTTATAGGCTGAGTTCCATAGCAGACCGATCTTTTTGCTATATACTGTTATTCTGTGGCATTGCAGTTTATAGTATAGGTGATGAAATCAACAAGGGTTCAAGTCCCTTAAGGGGACAAAAAAAAAATCAGGTAAAAAAATAAAAAAAGCTTTTAAAAATATATATATTTTAAAATATAACAGAACATAAAATTTAAAATCACAGCACTTTTACCTATAAGAAAAAAAGAGAATTTTGTTTACTTACCGTAAATTCTTTTTCTTATAGTTCCGTATTGGGAGACCCAGAGATTGGGTGTATAGCTTCTGCCTCCGGAGGACACACAAAGTACTACACTCAAAAGTGTAGCTCCTCCCTCTGAGCTTATACAACCCCTGGAGAACCAGATCTAGCCAGTTTAGTGCAAAAGCTGAAGGAGAATAGCCACCCACAAGTAAAAACAGAGCAAGAACCGGAACAACCGGAGACTCTGTCCACGACAACTGCCGGTGATAACACGCGGAACAAGAACCTGCCAACAGGCAACAGGGAGGGTGCTGGGTCTCCCAATACGGAACTATAAGAAAAAGAATTTACGGTAAGTAAACAAAATTCTCTTTTTCTTTATCGTTCCTATGGGAGACCCACACATTGGGACGTCTCAAAGCAGTTCATGGGTGGGAATAAACAGAAAAACTGAGAAGTAGGCGGAGCCTACTTCAGAAATGGGCGACAGCCGCCTGAAGGATGCGTCTGCCCAAGCTCGCATCTGCCGAAGCATGAGCATGCACTTGGTAGTGCTTTGAAAAGGTATGCAGGCTAGTCCAAGTGGCAGCCTGACAGACTTGCTGAGCCGTAGCCTGGTGCCTGAAAGCCCAAGAGGCACCGACAGCTCTGGTCGAGTGTGCCTTGATCCCCGGCGGGAGAGGCACCTGAGAACACTGGTAGGCATCCGAAATGGTCAACCTAATCCAACGGGCTAAGGTTGGCTTAGAAGCAGGGAGGCCCTTACGCCGACCTGTGGTTAGCACAAAAAGAGAGGTGCACCGCCTAAGAGCAGCGGTGCGAGACACATAGATCCGGAGCGCCCGCACCAGATCCAGAATATGCAACGCTTTTTCAAAGCGATGAACAGGAGCCGGACAAAAGGAAGGTAGGGTAATGTCCTGGTTAAGGTGGAAAGGAGAAACCACCTTAGAGAGAAAGTCCGGAGTCGGACGGAGAACCACCTTGTCTTGATGAAAAACCAAAAAAGGTGACTCCGAAGAGAGCGCAGCCAAATCAGAGACTCTCCTGAGGGAAGTTATGGCCACTAGAAAGACCACTTTCTGTGAAAGACGAAACAAAGAAACCTCCCTAAGAGGCTCAAAGGGGGGTTTCTGCAAAACCGTGAGAACCAAATTGAGGTCCCAGGGATCCAAGGGCCGCCGGTAAGGCGGAATGATGTGAGACGCACCTTGCATGAAGGTGCGGACCTGAGCCAGCCGGGCGATACGCCACTGGAACAGCACTGACAGAGCCGAGACTTGTCCCTTGAGAGAGTTGAGGGACAGTCCCAGCTGCAGACCGGACTGTAGAAAAGACAGAAGGGTCGGCAAGGAAAAAGGCCAAGGAGAATGGCCGGAAGAGCGACACCAGGACAGGAAAATTTTCCAAGTCCTGTGATAGATCTTGGCAGAGGAAGACTTACGGGCCCGAGTCATAGTGGAGATGACTTCAGGGGGGATACCAGAAGCCGTCAAGATCCAGGACTCAAGAGCCACGCCGTCAATCTGAGAGCCGCAGAATTCTGGCGGAAAAACGGACCTTGTGAGAGAAGGTCTGGACGGTCCGGAAGATGCCACGGCACCTCTACGGACAGATGGAGCAGGTCTGGGTACCAAGCTCGCCTGGGCCAGTCCGGAGCAATGAGGATGACTCGACGGCCCTCCATTCTGATCTTGCGCAGAACTCTGGGGAAGAGAGCTAGAGGGGGAAACACGTAGGACAGACGAAACTGGGACCAGTCTTGAACCAGAGCGTCCGCGGCGAAGGCCTGAGGATCGTGGGAGCGAGCCACGTAAACCGGAACCTTGTTGTTGTGACGGGATGCCATTAGGTCCACTTCCGGAGTGCCCCACTTGCGGCAGATTGACTGAAATACTGCCGGATGCAGGGACCACTTGCCACTGTCCACGGTTTGACGGCTGAGATAATCTGCTTCCCAGTTTTCCACGCCTGGGATGCGGACTGCGGATATGGTGGACTTGGAGTCCTCCGTCCATTGAAGGATGCTTTGTACCTCCAACATTGCCAGGCGGCTGCGTGTCCCGCCTTGGTGATTGATGTAGGCAACCGCTGTCGCGTTGTCTGACTGAACTCGGATGTGCTTGCCCGCCAATAGGTGGTGAAAAGCTAGGAGAGCCAGAAGCACGGCTCTGGTTTCCAGCACATTGATCGAGAGGGCTGACTCAGACGGAGTCCAAGTGCCCTGCGCTCGGTGGTGGAGACATACCGCTCCCCAGCCGGATAGACTGGCATCCGTGGTGAGGATCACCCAGGACGGGGCCAGGAAGGAGCGCCCCTGAGACAGAGAGAGGGGCCGAAGCCACCACTGAAGAGAGCTCCTGGTCTGTGGCGACAGAGCCACTAACCTGTGCAAGGAGGAAGGCCGCTTGTCCCAACAGCGGAGAATGTCCAGCTGCAGTGGACGCAGATGGAACTGGGCAAAGGGAACAGCCTCCATTGACGCCACCATCTGACCCAGCACCTGCATCAGGTGCCTGATGGAATAACGGCGGGGCCTCAGCAGAGAGCGCACCGCCAGTTGGAGGGACTGCTGTTTGATTAAGGGCAACTTCACAAGTGCCGGCAGAGTCTCGAACTGCATCCCTAGGTACGTGAGCCTCTGGGTCGGAGTCAGAGTAGATTTGGGCAGATTGACAAGCCACCCGAATTGGGCTAGAGTGGTGAGAGTGAGCGAGACACTCCGCTGACAGTCTGCGCTGGATGAAGCCTTGACTAGAAGGTCGTCCAGGTAAGGAATCACTGCCAACCCCTGGAGGTGCAGAACCGCAATCACTGCTGCCATGACCTTGGTGAATACCCGAGGGGCCGTGGCTAACCCGAAGGGGAGAGCCACGAATTGGAAATGTTCCTCTCCGATTGCAAAACGTAGCCAACGCTGGTGTGAAACTGCAATTGGCACATGCAGATAGGCATCTCTGATGTCGATGGATGCCAGGAAATCCCCTTGGGTCATTGAGGCAATGACTGACCGCAGAGACTCCATGCGAAAATGCCGCACCTGAACATGCTTGTTGAGAAACTTGAGATCCAGGATGGGCCGGAAGGAACCGTCCTTTTTGGGAACTAGGAAGAGATTTGAGTAGAAACCTCTGAACCGTTCCCGGGCGGGAACCGGTACAATTACTCTGTTTGCCTGCAAGGATGCCACGGCCTGAGAGAAGGCGGCAGCCTTGGAGCAGGGGGGAGTTGACAGAAAAAATCTGTTTGGCGGGCTGGAAGAGAATTCTATCCTGTAGCCGTGGGAGATGATATCCCGCACCCACTGATCGGAGACGTGTTGAAACCACACGTCGCCAAAGTGGGAGAGCCTGCCACTGACTAAGGACGTTGCTGGCGCGGACAGATAGTCAAGAGGAGGCTGCCTTAGTGGCAGCAGCTCCTGCGGTCTTCTGTGGACGCGCTTTTGTGCGCCAGTTGGATTTTTGGTCCTTGGCTGAGTTAGTGGACGAGGCCGAGGGCTTAGAGGATGACCAGTTGGAGGAACGAAAGGAACGAAACCTCGACTGATTCCTACCCTGGACAGCTTTCCTGGTTTTAGTTTGTGGCATGGAAGTACTCTTCCCGCCAGTAGCCTCCTTAATAATTTCATCCAGCTGTTCCCCGAACAGCCTGGACCCAGCAAAAGGGAGTCCAGCAAGGTACTTCTTTGAGGAAGCATCTGCCTTCCACTCTCGAAGCCACAAGATCCTGCGGATAGCGAGGGAATTAGCCGAAGCCACCGCAGTGCGGTGAGAAGCCTCCAGCATGGCAGACATGGCATAGGATGAAAAAGCTGACGCTTGGGAAGTTAAGGTAACCATTTCGGGCATAGATTCCCTGGCAAGGGAATGCATCTCCTCTAGAGAAGCAGAGATGGCTTTGAGAGCCCACACTGCTGCAAAAGATGGGGAGAACGAGGCCCCTGCCGCCTCATATACAGATTTGGCCAGAAGGTCAACCTGGCGGTCAGTGGAATCCTTAAGAGAGGTGCCATCAGCCACTGATACAACGGTCCGGGCTGAGAGTCTAGACACCGGGGGGTCTACCTTTGGTGAATGAGCCCACTCCTTGACCACCTCAGGTGGAAAGGGAAAACGGTCATCAGAACCACGCTTTGGGAAGCGTTTGTCAGGACAGGCCCTAGGCTTGGTCACAGCGGCCTGAAAACTGGAGTGGTTAAAGAACACACTCTTTGTCCTCTTAGGCGAGGTAAACTGGTGCTTTTCTGCCAGAGAGGGTTGCTCCTCTGATACTGGCGGATTGAGATCCAGTACAGAATTAATGGACGCAATCAAATCACTAACATCTGAGTCACTTTCGGACAGATCAATGGGGCACATGGAGTTAGCCTCCGAGCCCCCTGTAAAGGCATCCTACTCGTCCCGTGAGTCAGCTTCTGAAACAGAGCCACGGGACGAGGAAGGAGAGGGAGCCCTGCGTCTCCTCTTAGGAGGACGGGGTCTGGGACCAGATGATTGTCAAGGTCAGAATGACGATGATGATGAGACTCAAAGGATCTCTTGATATCCGGCTGCTGCTCTAATTAAAATGTCATGTGTGCACACGAGAATGAATAACTGCACAGCAAAATCAGTTATGTCTATCTCCATGACTGGCTCTTAACCAAGTGTGTTCTTTATTGTTTGAAAGAAACTCTAGACCAAACAGTAAGGGGGTGTGAACAAAAGTTTTAGTCCAATCAAGTATCGTAAGTCAGGGCTTCATGACGTAGAGAGATCTGCATATTCTCCGTTGATTGGTCAGTCTAGGCTCCAGGAATTTCTTTGTCGATCTGTCTTGGGTGGAGAACAGGAAATGGTGGCCATCTTCAAGCTATACATATATATATATATCCTAGTATACACTGAGTTTAAGGAAAATACACTGAATATGCAATATACATATATACATATTAGTAAGAAACAAAAGCATTCACAAATATGTGTGTTAGTTCACATCTACTGAACTATATAACTGAGTCTATGAAATGGCTGAATTAAGTATTTTTGGATACTCAATTCTTTATCCTCAACAGTCCCCCCTAAAGACTTACTTCTGCCATTTCTAAATACTAAGGGTACTGTGTTCCCTTAGGAAGAGAGGTAGAAAGATCTGTTGAAAAACCTGCCTAACTGAACGTTGAAACATGGGCGGAAAGGGGAAAGGGGTTTTCTTCACCGGTTTGAGACCAAGGACTCCTAGGCGAGTCCTCACCCTTTGTAGTTGGACTTTCCCATGTCTCAAGGTTCTCTAAGTCCTCTCTTCTAACTGTTCTGGCAATACTGGTCTAAAACTGTACAGGGTTTTCTGAAAAGGATAAGTATGAGCAGAACGCTCAGTGCAGCTCCGGTCGATTAACCCTTCTACAATGCGAGGTGTGGATCCATAGATTTTCTGTGGTTGGATCAGCTCCTCTAGTGTTGACTCATGGCTCTTTCTCGCTTGTCCTTTAGGATCAATCAGTCTCCTGACTGGAGACCATATGCTAATAGCTCTGATTTAAGATCTGGAATTGGAGAATACACCTGTTTAGCACACTATTCAGTCAATTATATAAAAATATACATGCCTATGCTAAACCAAAAAACATCTTACATAAAGACCTGCTTATTGCAAAAAGAAAACAAAACATATACATTTTATACACCATTTACTAGTTTCCACTTTTCTATAAAATATACACTTTTTGTAAACACATTTTTCTTACATACCACCTTCATGTGCTTCTCAACAATAATGTCGTTTTCTGCACTGGAATGCCTCTGACCAAACCTGGAGAGAAATTTACACAACACGCACAGACTTGCATACAACGTGCTCATGATATACATCTATAATCAGTTTGCAGTCTCTAAGAATGGGTAGAGCAGGTGCAGGGTGTTTCTACGGACTCTTTACAGTTTTTTTTCTCACTTCGTTCTAGGCAATTGTCTCACAAGACTGGGTGAATCTGCCCACCTGGGTACTGAACCCGGTGTCACCAAAGCACACACTGACAATTGTCTTTCACAGATGTTACCTGGGCCATCATTAAGAAGAGCTCTCATGGCAGAGAAAGCTTACCACCCTTTGTCCACAGACCTTCCTCAGTCAGCTGGCTCCCTGCATGTCACAATCCATTCCTTGTTGTATCGCTTGTTCCTGTAGGGATTTAAGAACACAAGGAGTGACAGAAGTCACTGACGTGACCAATGTCACCAAGGCATGGTCGGTATCGGTGAAAGACTCTCAACTCTAGGCCCGTTCACTGCTTCTTGGTCAGCTGCACTTGTGCGAGGATCTCCATCCGAATCCATCAGCTCAGATCTAGACTTTCTTTTCGGCATACCTAATTCATTTGACAACAGGAAAAAATCTACAACCTACATACACCTCTAAAGACTCTTACCCACTCCTGTTCTACCCATCAAGAGAGGCATTTAATGCATCACTGTCTCCTGTATCAATAGGATTGGAGGGAGTGGTCGAATTTAGATCTACCTCATGTGGTGTAAACAGCAACATATCCAGTGCAGAATTGACCACCATCTGGTTTCATCTATAAAAACAAAAACTTAAAAATATACATTAGATCATTCTTATAACTTCATCTCTGATCATAATACAGTTAGTGGTCATCTATACTTCACATGACTGAGAATACTAAATAAATAAACAAACAAATAAATAAACAAATAAACATATAAGACAAGACTTTCCTATTTCAGTTAACAGATATACCTCATAGTAATCTAATCAACATAACTTATGGGAAAAAAGGTCAGCTTCAAAACCTATCTAATATACCTGCTGCGCCCTCCAAGAAACTGGAGAATATAATTAATACCTTATTCCCCCCTTGTTTAATTGTTTATTTTACCAATATGGCAAAAGTCAGCATTTTTATACTGGTATTCCCTAAAAGAAAAGATAAAACAGCAGGTAATAAATTAGCCACATACTAAAACCTAAAATGAACAAACACTAAAAGTAACGTACATCTCAGAACACTATACATTACTGGGAAATCTTAAAAACCTTACAATAAACACTGTATCCATAAAGAAAAGAAAAACCTTTCATAGTAGAAACAACTGAGACATGATGAAATGACAGCTGTGACTAGGCGACTAACCTGCAAAAATATATAAATT
Source organism: Anomaloglossus baeobatrachus (assembly GCF_048569485.1). Lineage (NCBI taxonomy): Eukaryota > Metazoa > Chordata > Amphibia > Anura > Aromobatidae > Anomaloglossus > Anomaloglossus baeobatrachus. The sequence goes on from NC_134354.1 coordinate 136,390,427, forward strand.
GTTTAGAAATAATCGTAAAAACAGAAAAGGTGATAGAGTCACAAAATAAAAATATTGTTCAAATAAATCGCCATTAAAAACAAAACAACACAAATTATATCGCGCATCCCATAAAATTTAATATTCCCTATTCAGGTATAAACAGCAAACTAAAAATGGGAAATCCTGAACTCTAAGGGTTAAACCAAACTTACGTCACTATTGGAGAGAGACACATTCCATCAAGACACATTCCATCCCTGTCTCTTAAAAGCGAGAGAGGAAGAAGAAAAAAAACTCATCCTTTGTTATAACAAAGACGTAGCAGGGAACACATCCATTACCCATATCTACATTGAATGCATTATACATTTTTCCTAATTCCTTTTTTACAAATGGATTTGATACATTTTGACATCAGTAGGGGTAAGTCGTTTACAATTTTTGTTTTAAATTAACTAACATAGTACAAAGATATATATATATTTACCTTCCTCTATTTTATTTTATGATATAATGCTGCAGGACTTCTAAAATACCAATTAATTTTATGTGAACAGATCTGTTTCCACATCATTTCTGTAAAAATTTCACTTACTTATCTTTGACTTGCATTTATGGGATAACTGAGTAAACAAATATACTATTTATGCTTATTCAAATGTGTTAGTCATATATACCAGAGAACACCTCCCACCGGGGATGGGTGGAGAGCTTTGAACAAAGAGCCATTGCGAGGGGTGTGGCTTATGAGGTGTACTGCCATCAGTGGGTGTAGCAAGACGGCTGCCACAGGAAGTTCCAGGCACCTGACTTCCGGGTGTAGCATCCATGTTGTGACTCCCTGGGTGTACTGGGAGTGGCTGTAACTACGTAGTAAACCAGGGATACTTTTGGTGCCTGTAAATTTGCATTTCAGCATACAAAGGAGAGATTTGATTAGCACCAGATATAATGACTTCTAGAGCAGAACAATGAGGCACCGCTAGAGAAACACATTTAGTGATTCTACAAACAGCAACAGACAGTGAGTGAGGTCTTTGTTCTCCAGTATACTCTCACTGGAGATTAATCTGAACTTCAGTACATGGGTTGCAGCCTGCCATCTAGTGGTAGTCCAACGATTTTACACAACTTTTTGCAATCTTTTGTATTTTTTTCCGTTTTTTTTATAACTAGGGCGACAGCGTTCTCAGCTCCTACTAAAAAACAATCTCTTCTTGAACAGAGTATACAGTGCTCTAGCTGGATTGGCCACATCCAACTGAACCCTCTTCCCACTTCCCTACTATGCAATAAGGACATACTGCGACGTCCAACGTACGAATACAATACCGTTCCTCGTACGTTCCTATTTTTCCGGCGTCTCACATAGCAGTGCATGAGTTAATACTCAGGGGAATACGCTGGTTCAAAACACTTTTCTCCACCACCGGAATCCCTCCCCCTCTTTCCCGTGTAAGCGGACGCACTTTTTCAGCGTCCAACACGTGGATACTAATACCGTTCTCCACGTGTTCCTATTTCCGGCTATTAACACAAGAATCGATGTATTTTATATATATATATAAATAAAACACTGGGGGACACGCCAATTCCCTTATCTCTCTGTTCCAAAAACAAACCAACGATTACAAAATGCTGAAAAACGCATAAACTAGTTAATTTCTCTCAAATCCAAACTAAAATAACACTTGTTTTTCTTTCAAATCATTACAACTCTGCTTGCTTTACGATACAAAGGCTGCAGCCATCTCCTGTATGTTAGCCCACTGACACCTCCTTTCTCCTCACTCCAAAGAGCTGCGCTGTTTTAACCCCCCCCGGCGTCTGCCTCTTCACCCTCCACCCCCCTTGCTTCTTAGCTAAAAGACAGCAGAGACCGAGCTGTGTAATATGATCTCCGCTCTGTCTCAAGCAGCTGGTGGACATATGGCCCCCACCTTTTTTCTTCCTCTGAGTGTAAGAATGTAAAGATGTAGCTGCCTCCGTGGGCCTCTGCTCCCCCCTCTCGCATTCTTTGTTCTCAATAGAAAGACTGTCATGGATATCCCTGGGCTGAACCAGACCCCCGCAGTCTGCCTCTTCGCTCTCAGTGAAGAAGAAAAAAAACTGCAGGCAGTGGGCGATCGACAACCCCCCCCCCCGCTTTCTCACAGAACAAAGCCAGCAGCTGCATCGCAGCTGCATCCCCAGCCCCCATCCTCTCTCCCTCCAGTGAACAACAACAGACAACCAACTCTCCGAGAACCAAACAGAGAAACCACAAGCCTGACCAACTATACACTTTATACAAATAAAAACAGCTACTCAAGAAAAAGCCCCCCATTTCTAATTACAGACAGCCGGATACTTTACAACCTACCCCTAGCCCCTATGGGAGCTGGGTCCTTCTAGCCCACCGGCGGGTGACAGTCACACCGTTAGGTCTCCGGTGCACTACCATTCTCCGGACTAGTGACCACCCCCTTTCGCCAGGTGTCTCTCGAACCACAGGTAAAACAGCACACACAATGTATATGATGCTTACCGCGGAAACGAAAGGGTGATCAAATCCTTGATATCGAGCAACACCTGGATACTTGTGGAGTAGCCCCCAGACGTCCGGAAAATGGAAGCTCTGACTCACCCTTCTCGGTAGTCCCTTCGTGGTCGCCAGTTGTCAAGGTCAGAATGACGATGATGATGAGACTCAAAGGATCTCTTGATATCCGGCTGCTGCTTCTAATTAAAATGTCATGTGTGCACACGAGAATGAATAACTGCACAGCAAAATCAGTTATGTCTATCTCCATGACTGGCTCTTAACCAAGTGTGTTCTTTATTGTTTGAAAGAAACTCTAGACCAAACAGTAAGGGGGTGTGAACAAAAGTTTTAGTCCAATCAAGTATCGTAAGTCAGGGCTTCATGACGTAGAGAGATCTGCATATTCTCCGTTGATTGGTCAGTCTAGGCTCCAGGAATTTCTTTGTCGATCTGTCTTGGGTGGAGAACAGGAAACGGTGGCCATCTTCAAGCTATACATATATATATATATATATCCTAGTATACACTGAGTTTAAGGAAAATACACTGAATATGCAATATACATATATACATATTAGTAAGAAACAAAAGCATTCACAAATATGTGTGTTAGTTCACATCTACTGAACTATATAACTGAGTCTATGAAATGGCTGAATTAAGTATTTTTGGATACTCAATTCTTTATCCTCAACATGATGAATCCTCTGTGAGCTCCGCTGAGAGAGCCCTAGCAGCAGAGGCACCCTGTAAAGGGGGCTGATGCATGTTCAGCAAAGTCCTGGACAGCTGTCCCATGGAGTCAGCAAAAGACTGGGAGATAGACCTAGATAAGGATTCTACCCAAGCCGGGGGTTCAGCCACAGGAGCCGGAGCAGCCGGAGAGACCACTGGGGGTGCAATTCCAGGCTGAGGCATCGTCAGGTTAGAGCAGGCATCACAATGTGGATAGGTGCTCGGTTCAGGCAGTAGGAACTTACATGCAGTGCATACTGAATACAGCTTTGGAGCCTTGCTCCTTGTGTGCGACATGCTGCTGGAGTGGGGGCTCTGCCAGAATGACCCCCAGAGAGTATATACAGAGGTCCACAACCAGAGGTTGTGGCTTACCAGACCGCTGGAGCGGTGTTGTGTGCCCTCCAGATCCCGAAGCTCGGACCCCCAAGCACCTCAGCAGGGATGCTGCAGACCAGTGCTGATCGCAGGGAAAAACGCTGAGAAAATGGCCGCCGGAGCGAGGAGAGGGGGCGGGACTCACTCTGAGAGCGGGATCTGGAGGGCCATAGAGACTTACAGGGGAGGAGACATGTACCCAGTGAGGAGTGTCCCTCCCCTGTGCAGAACGGCCGCTGGGCGGAGCCGCGCTGTCCCTCATCATGAATGACATGCGAGGGCAGTGAAACCGAAACTAGGCCTCCGGTGAAGCCGGGGCCTAAATTTGAGCGGTGCGGCCGGCGCGCAGGCACCATCGGCGCGGTTCTCAGGCGACAGCCGGAAATGTCATAAAACTCACTCAGCACACTCTCCCACAACAATAAAGTACAGGGACCCCCAATATATAAACGTCTCAGGTACTTACCTTGCTGAGATGCAGGCTTCCAAGTCCCTGGGGATGAGTGCTCCGGTCCAGCAGGATCCTTAAGGGCTGCGGATGGAGACCGGTCTCCTGCCAAGCATGGAGAACCGTGCTGGCTCCCACTTCAAGCCATAGCCCAGGAGGGATGGTGAAGGAGCACGGCATGTAAGGCTCCAGCCTTGGAATCAACCTTAACAGCACCGCCGACACAGTGGGGTGAGAAGGGACATGCCGGGGGTCCAGGCTTGGACCCGCTTTTCTTCAGACTCTTTCCAAAAATGAAAAATCAGATGAGAGTGCATGTGTGGATGTATGCCTCCTGAACACAAAGCGATAAACTAGCTAGATCTGGTTCTCCAGGGGGTGTATAAGCTCAGAGGGAGGAGCTACACTTTTGAGTGTAGTACTTTGTGTGTCCTCCGGAGGCAGAAGCTATACACCCAATGTCTGGGTCTCCCATAGGAACGATAAAGAAAAAACAAAGATGCTGGAATTAAAAAAATCAAGTCTCCAGAATTTAATTTTTTTTTTTTGGGGGTGGGGGTCACCTCATACGAAACTAGTATTAATAAAAATATTAATTAACATGCATAGTACGCATCCATCCTCCGCTGGCCACCATGAACAGTGAGGTATGTGCGGCATCGCTGCATATTCATTAGCATGTTAGTACGCTCACAGGGGTGTGCTACCATGCTATGTGGGCCGACTAGCTAAGGGGAGAAACGCCCTTAGGACTAGTCCCTGCGCTCATTAGCATATAATAAAGATCTTTAGAAATACTTTTTCTAAAAAGTTCTTTATCTATGCTAGTGTATACAGGAACAATTAGGCAGGGATTAGCAATATGCACCCAGAATTGCTCGTGGTTAAGCACATCTTATTCCAGCGTGCTACGTATGACGTTCAAAACACTGGCATGCATGAATCCGGGGCCATTGTGTGACCAAGTCAAGGTATTTACTGTATGAGAGCTCCATAGATGTTTTGAAATTTTTGCAAAATCTCCAAATCAGGCAACATTGACCAAACATATAATGTTCAAGTGGAGTGAAGAAACAGTGATAGGGAATGTTAATTTTTGACATGTCTGATTCCTTGTTCTGATAAGAGAGAAGCCTCTAGAAGTGGCATCTGGCACCTTCCCTTTATGAATTTATGTCTCCTTAGAAAATCATTTATAATACAATATCAAAGTCCTTATGTGTTTATGATTCCTAAGAAAACCTTGTATAATATATCAAAGTCCTTGGTTGTTTATTATACTTTATTTTCATAAGAATAATACAGTATCTAAGTCCTTGTATGTTTATAATTCTTACAAGGAACCTAATAACTGGTTCATGCTGTCAAAACTACCATGCCATCAGGTGGCTAGTCCAAGAGGAGGGTTCTCAGTAGCTTCTCCCTGCACCACTACCCTTGGGTGACAGAGCTTTGTGTGTGTATAGTGCCCTCTACTGGTGCGGCACCAACGCGCGCTCCTGCTACCAGACCATGGCTCTCATCACCTGCCTGGCGGTCCCATGCGTCCCGTTCCTGCCCTGGGGTCTACCAAGGCCTACTCATGCTTCCAGGCCACGTGCAGGCCTTTTGGGAGTATCTGAAGAGTCCGCACGGACACACCACCTTTCTTAAAGGGCCGGTGTACAATTACCCAGATGTGATCCCTGAGGTCACATATTACCCTAAAGGTATTTAAGACTGCCTTTCATTAGGGGAGGCACCTGAGCAACGTTGCCTATTTGTTAGTGTGTTGCTAGTTCTCGGGTCCCTTTACGCTACTGTGTCTAGTTCAGCTTGTCGTGGCCTAGTGCCACTCTCGTGTCCGTAACCTGTGTTTTATTCTACAGCCTGCTTACTACTATCACCTCCATGCTGCTACATCTGAGCCACCACCTCTGTGCTGCCACATCCAAGCACATCTGGACCAGACATTAAGAGATTAACCAGTACAACAGAGTCAACCTCCACTGGTCCTGGCAGTCATGCATTTAGAACCCCTGGGGCTGCGCCTGACAATCCCTGTATAGGGCTTCGCTGCAGGTTAGCTCTTCCAGGGAAGTCCGGTGTATGGCCCAGTGGGTCCACTCCCAGATGCTTGCCACCCCTCAGTGACCGTAACAGTGTGTTGCTATAGCGCCCCTGGGACTGGTCGCTACAGGGTATTGTATTTTATAATGTCCTTCCATCCTGGGCAGGAAGAGGTTAAGGTCAAGAAAGTTTCATTTTTATGTGCCGCCCCCATGTCAGCAGTCGGGCTGCCCGGATCCGGATCCGGATCCGCAGTGGCTCGAGGGATTTCTGGACCCGGGGGTCGCGCGGACACTCAAATAAAAGGGGACGTATATGTACGGGGATTGCTGTAAATACTTTGTGATGCCACCCACGGTGTGTGGCAAGATGTGGTGCCACTGCTGCTGTTGGGGAGCACCCGGGGGCAATGAGATTGCAGCTGGATGTTAACCCCTCCGTGGGTAGGGATGGTTGCCCCGGGGAGTGTTGTAGGCCGGAGGTGGCGCGCCAAGCCGGACTGGGGAGTGTTAGTGTACTCACTGTGGAAAAATTGCACACAAGTCCGTTGGTAAACCAAAGTGTCAGTGGCCGGCTGCTGCGTCCAGGTGTACTCGGGTCCCACACCCGGCTGGTGTACCGATGTCCCTTCCTCCGGCACTCTGTGTTTCTCTTGTGTTGATTTAACCAGTGTAGAACGGGAGAAATCCACTCCCGGTGTGTTGTGTACCTGAGGAGCAGTTGCCCGCGAAAACTGACCCTTGGGATTTCAGTGGGTGTTTGCGGATACCCTATCCCCCGCGGTGGGTTGCCGTTTCGCTCTATCTGGGCTAAACCTCTGGAGCTAGGCTTGAAACCTGCTCCCGGCCTGGTGAATTAGAGAAGGGGCTTGCAACCGTCTTCTAACTACGGTCCAGGTACCCCTCCTGTGCACGGTTTTCGGACCAAATCTCTGCTGTCAGTACCGGCGGGCTCCAACCCTGTCACAGTCCACTCTGGATCTCCCACAACCGTATTCCCGTCGCTTTTGGACATGGTCCACTGCTTGCCACCTAGCCAGGGCTACTACCCTGTCCACTCTCTACTAGGCTCATCTTTCCTCTGACAGTCTGTCACTGTCACTCCTCTCGACTTCACCTCCAACTTCCAACTCCAAACTCAATCTGACTTCAACTACTGTGTTCCCGCCCCCGGATCCTCAAGACCCCTAGGTGGGCGCTCCCAATCCGCCTGGTCCCGCCCACTGGTGTGTCCTTCTTACCCAGAGGGGGGTGGCTAGGATTTTGTGGCTGATAGTACCTTGTGTGGGAAGGTGTTATGTGGGGTGTTGTGCACTTCTGTGACCACCTGGCGGCATCAGGGCGTCACATTTACATCACACGGCCTTGCAAACACAGACAGCAGGTGCCTCACACAGAGACAAGGGGAGTTTCCGGTGACTATAACAATGGGCTGGAACATTCCTCAGGTGGGGGCATGAGCAGGAGTGAGTTACAAAACAGACAGTTTAGTTTCACTTCACTACCTCAGAGCGGTTAGAGAGACCAGACAGAGTGGACACACAGTGAGCAGCTCCCTGGGGGAGCTCCCTCAGGGAGGCAGAGCAAAAGAACAACAAGGTCCAGACCAGTACATATGTACCGCCCCGGGGCATGGCCGGCTGCCAAGCCACTCGGATCCGGGCTCGTTTGGTGGGTGGCTCGAGCGCCTCCGGACCCGGGGGTCACGTCGCTCTGAAAGGTGTTTGGCGCTACGTGTAAGGACTTCGGTGGGGAGGTTCACAGCCAGGGCCGTGGTGTTCGTAGGGATTAAAGTTCGTGACGCCACCCACGGGTTGTGGTGAATGTGGACACCACCGCTGCCATTAACTAGGCTCCCGGGGACGGTGTTATGTAGCCTGGTGTTGACCCCTCCGTGGGCAGGGGGTGATGGTCCCGGGGCCCAGTGGTTGTGAGGTGCGGGCAAGATGGTGTGGTGCGGTGCGCGGCCCAAAGACACTGTTGTACTCGCTATGACAGATACATCGGAGTTTCTGGTAAACCAAAAAGGATGTGTGTCGGGGAACCCGTTTACCCGCAGGCGCTGGCCCGTGGGATCTCTCTGCCTGGGCGGTGGCTTTCTATCCCCCTTGGTGGGCTGTTGCCGTCTTTCGGGTCTTGGGATGGGAAAGGACCTAAGGTCCAGACCTCAATCAGTAAATTCAACGTGGTTTAGTGGCTTCTGGACCTCGTTCTGAGTCTGAGTACCCCTCCTGGTGCTCCAGTTTCCAGTTAGCTCCCCGGTTCGGTTCCGGCGAGCCACTACCCTGTCCCGGTCCCTTACAGTTCCACCAGCCATCTTCCCGGCTCCTCCAGGCGGCAACCACCATCTGCCTCCTTGCCAGAGATGACTGGGCTTCAACCAAGACACCTGGTGTTAGACTGTGGCAGACCTGGACACAGGTCTGCACTTGAACTCCACTCCACTCCACTGTACCTGGCTAGTCCAGGGTGTCACATTCCCCCTTGGTTTAATGCAGACAGTCCGCGGGCTGCCTGACCACCACAGGTTTATTTTTGTTTCTGAAAGAGAAAACGGGAAAACACAATACAAGTATACTAAACTTTGTACAATTCAAGAATATGGGTTAATCATCCCTTGCGGGAGGCACATTTTTAAACGTTGCAAAATTAAAACATTTTTATTTAATGGGAACAGGACCAGGTCCTTCAGTCACCCACCCAAACAAACCTAGCCTTGATGCTGCCTCTAAGAAACAGGCAGCACCCCTTTCCCCAGTCCAGGAACAGGAATGGGCCCAGGTGTTTCTCAACGGGCCGGGTAAAAAGTTCCTTACCCGGCAGTCTCTCAGAGGCCCCACGTCCAGGGGATCCCTGACCCGGAGGGTTGTCACCGGTTGCAGTGGTGATGGGACCTCGGCCTCCTCTGCCGCAGGCCCTTCCTCCAGTCTGCCTCTCCGGAGGCTGTGTGATCTGAAGGGTGGTCAGGGAATTATTTACAACCGGGACTTTGCTGCCGGCGCAGCCTCCTCCAGCCACTTTCCCTCAGTCCACCACAGGGCAGCACGGGTCCCCAATGCCACTTCACTCACTGGTGACACTGTCCATAAAGACCCCGTTCTCCACTGCCTGCGGTGCGGGTACGGTGAGCCGTGCTTTAAACGGGAACTGTCCTCACTCCTTCAACTCCCTGCCGTCCTCCACCAGGGGCTCCGACCCCTGATGGCGCCCACTGGAACTCCAACCACAGCGGCGTTCAACAAGTCGGGCAGGGTCCTCCTTCCACCCGTATGCTGGATGGCGTCTCCCGGGAACATGGGGACGTTCAACAAAGGCAGGAGGTTTACTGCAGGAGCGGGTCTTTTAAAACTTGTAACTTTAAAACTTTAAAATGTCAGAACTGAAGGGGTTAACTTGCGGCGGTTCTCACCATTGCAGGGGACCGCACTGCACCATCGTCGGACGGGCCATCGGACTCCCCTTCCAGGTGCAGTATTTCCCTGGGCTGTAGACTTCCAGCGGGAACGCCGGTGGGGGCAGCGTACACGGAACCTCTTCCTCCATGAGTTTTGCTACCCCGGGCTCGCTGGTCACGGTACTGGCGGGCTCCAGCACCCAGCTGATGAGGGACGACATGGGGGTCTGTGTGGCTTTATTATGGCGTGGCACTGCAGCTGAGGCCCTCTGTTCCCGGGCCCACACCACGGCCACCATCCTCCGGACCTCCGCCTTCCAGTTGTGCACCTGCTGCAAGGTCTGCGCTCTTACCCGGACACAGAATCGGCCCAGCTCCCGCTCCAACCAGGCAGCAGTTCCGGCGGGAAGCTCGTTCGGGCTTCGGTCCTCCGGGTCAAAAGCCACTCTGCCTCGGCCGCTTCTGGGTCCCGCCACTCCGGTGACAGGCACCGCTCCGCTCGCCTCCCGGAACGCCGACATCCTTGCCTTCTCCCGTGGTCATCAGCAGCTGTCCACTCGCCCGCTCCCCCTTGGTCTTTTCGGGGCACTCCTCTTTCTTTCCGTTCAGCTTCACTTCTTTGCTGCAATGCTCTGTTCCCAGGGGGCGGGGCTTGCACTCTCGCGCTCTTTTCGCGGGGAAGACGAGCCTGGCGGGAAACTTCGCGTCAAGGGATAGTGACAAGATGGCGGATTCTGAAATTTTTCAACGGGTCACCGCTGACTTCTGCTTCAAGGCGCACTTCCACCGGCAAGTGGATGGGTTCAATCTTGTTCGTGATGCCAGAAGAGTCGTTGTGTACCGCCCCGGGGCTCTGCCGGCTGCTGAGCCGCTCGGATCCGGACTCGTTTCGTGGGTGGCTCGAGCGCCTCTGGAGCCGGGGGTCACGTCGATCTGAAAGGGGTTTGGCGCTACGTGTAGGGACTTCGGTGGGGAGGTTCACACCCAGGGCCGTGGTGTTCTTAGGGATTAAAGTTCGTGACGCCACCCACGGGTTGTGGTGAATGTGGACACCACCGCTGCCGTTAACTAGGCTCCCGGGGATGGTGTTATGCAGCCTGGTGTTGACCCCTCCGTGGGCAGGGGGTGATGGTCCCGGGGCCCGGTGGTTGTGAGGTGCGGGCAAGATGGTGTGGTGCGGTGCGCAGCCCAAGGGCACTGTTGTACTCACTATGACAGATACATCGGAGTCTCTGGTAAACCAAAAAGGATGGTGGTCGGTGCCCGCAGCCAGCTGCGCTGTGCCCCTTTATCAGGTTGGTGGTTCCCGCCTTTCTCCTGCACCTCATTAGTAGAATTTGACTGCCTATGCTTCAGCAACGGTAGTCCGCTCCCCGGCTTGATGTGTGTCGGGGAACCCGTTTGCCCGCAGGCGCTGGCCCGTGGGATCTCTCTGCCTGGGTGGTGGCTTTCTATCCCCCTCGGTGGGCTGTTGCCGTCTTTCGGGTCTTGGGACAGCAAAGGACCTAAGGTCCACACCTCAATCAGTAAATTCGACGTGGTCCAGTGGCTTCTGGACCTTGTTCTGGGTCTGAGTACCCCTCCTGGTGCTCCGGTTTCCAGTTAGCACCCCGGTTCGGTTCCGGCGGGCCACTACCCTGTCCCGGTCCCTTACGGTTCCACTAGCCGTCTTCCCGACTCCTGCAGGCGGCAACCACCGTCTGCCTCCTTGCCAGAGGTGACTGGGCTCCAACCCAGACACCTGGTGTTAGACTGTGGCAGACCTGGACACAGTTCTGCACTTGAACTCCACTCCACTCCACTGTACAGACTAAACTACCACTGTGCTCCCCACGGGAAACTGAACTGTTTTTCCTGCCTCAGGGCCTGTGCACTCCTCGGTGGGCATGGCCAACTGCCTGACTCCGCCCCCTGGTGTGAACATCAAACCCTGAGGGAAGTGACAAGGGTTTTGTAGGTTGGCTGCTGTCACCTTATTAGGGGCTGGTGTTTGTGCAGGGGGTCTACCTGTGACTACCTGACTAGTCCAGGGCGTCACACATACACCCTTCCCTCACCTAGGACCTGGCTGGTGGATGGCTGAGGGCCCATAAGCTGAGAGAGCGGGTCCAGGTGGGTACTGGATGCTGCCAGTTAGGAGGTTCGCGGTCCATCAGCCGGCAGAGACTTGGGATGGGAGAGGTGGCCAACTGGGAAGGAGTTGAGAGCCTGGAACCAGCGAAGCTTTGTATGGCAGAGTAGCAGGTCCCACGCGCTCCAGGGACAAGGAGGGGACCACCATATGAGAGCACAAAAGGAGAAAGTCCACAGACTGCCCTACCAGACTTTGACCTCTGCCCTGCTTGGGATCGACCGGAGCCCATCACAGCAAGGACCGCATCTGTGAGGCCCTGGACTAGCCAGGTAGTCACATACATAGCAACATGCACACACCCCCCACCCTAGGCAGCAACAACAGTCAGACAAAAACCTGACTCCCTCCAGGGTCTGATGTCCACAGCAGGTGGGGCGGAGCCAGGCGGTTGGCCCCACCCACCGAGGAATTCACAGGCCTGGAGGCGGGAAAAGTGACAGTTTAGTTTTGGAGGTGGAAGTGAGAGGAGTAAACACTTGAGGTGTCTGGGTCGGAGCCCAGGCACTGACAGGAAGGTTGGCAGACGGTGGTGGCCATCTGCAGGAGTTGGTGGAACTCCGCAGAGCCGTAAGGACCGGGGTCGGGCGTCGGCCCGCCGGTACCGGACCGGGGAACGGAGTGAAGCTAAGCACACAGGCAGGGCCATTGGACCCCGACCAGGCTTGGAGCCGCCGTCAATAGTCATATCCGAATGTGACAGGAACCCCAGGGGTTTCCTAACAACCAAGTCCCGATTGAAGGCAACAGTCCACCCAGAGAGGATATACAGCCACCGCCACAGGCTAGAGATCCAAGGGCCAGCAGCGGTGGTGCCATCATCACCACGTCCCGTGGGTGGCGTCACGAACAATCTCCCTAAACATACCACCCCCTTTTCACTCACGGGTGAGGAGCGCTGCTCGAGTCCCCGGGTCAGGTTCACCGCTCGAGCCACCGAGCAGCAGCAGCAGAAGCCCCGGACCCGAGAGTGGCGAGCGCGTCCCTTCCGCCCGCGACACATCCTGGGTGCAACACAAAGACCTGTGAGTAAAAGATCTGAAACCCGCAACCAGGTGACTCTGACTTTGTTTGTCATCGCCTTGCGCTATGGCGATTCCCAGTTTACCGGTTCTCCGATCCGCCTGTGAGGAGCGATATCATCCCGGCTGCACCCCAACATCTTCCCAGGCGAGGTACCCTGCAGCGACGGCCTTATCCCTGGCCGCATACCACAGGTGGCGTAGTCAACATCATCCGTTCCACTCCAGGAGGAGGAAAGGTCGGAGGAAGGGTCCGCAGTGGAGGAGGCCGGGACCCCAGTCACCACCGTAACCGGTGACATCCTCTCCAGGAACAATCCTTGCTTGCCCCTTTTACTGTGCACCACAGGGCCACGGAACCGGGCCAGACCACGACCTCTGCAAACCACTGGTGCAGCGACGGGTATACCAGGTTAGGATTGAAGCTCCTATCTTGGGTCCCGTAGGGTGTCACATTGATAAGGAAAGACTGGTCATTAAAGTGGAGCAGGGAAAGGAAAAGTGACCGGGGACCTGCCTCTTGGACTAATCACGGAAGCATGGTGTTACGGGGGGACTGGCGAATTAGGATAAAGATGGTGAATATCCCAATCGCCAGTCGGGGTCCACCGTGCTCCAAGATGGTAAAGGAGCTGCTGGCAACCCATAGGTCAGGCGGATAATACAGTGCTAGGTGGCTCCGAAATAATATGAGCCTGATCCAAGTTCAACATCACTTGGACCAGGACTATTGTGAACCCTGTTAACCTCAGAGGGTCCACACACCCAAATCAGGAACACCCCTGTTAACACCACAGGGGTCCTGGGGTACACTGCGAAAGGGGCACACCGTGGACAGTCAGCGCAGCAGCCGCAGCCCAGTTAACTCCACTGGGCTGCTACAACAGGACTGGATTGTAGGAGGGAAGCGCGATGCCTGACCCTGGCGTGCCGAACCACGAATCTTGGCGTGACAGGCATCGGACGCCTAACCCTACCTACTGCTTCCAGAACAACTGGGTGTTGCAGCAATGTGGCTCTCTAATGTGTATGTGAAGACTGCGCACCTCCATGCGGTCTCCACACCCTTTTAACTCCTAGAGTCCGCCTCAAACCCAGGGTGAGCCATAATGACGCCTCCAGGGGCCAATAGCGGAGTGCCACATCTTCAGTGACATCACCAGCGGCCTATCCGGAACCGCCACGACACTGATGACACAATGCCAGCACCGCCTCAAACACCCTACCAGTCATCGTCTGATGACGAATGAGGGGGTGCCAGGTCATAGGGGCGGGCCTCCGTGAGCCAGTCCAGAGTGGCCACATCATCAGGACACCTGACACTGTCCAGCCTATCAGGGCCTGCCGCCTCATGGACATGCCCAGTGAAGTCCTTACCAGACTTAGCCTCTGATGCATCAAGTGCCTGAGCATGCTCAGTAGGCACAACACAGGACTTGGACACAGAATGAAGTGCAAGTACCTGAGTAAAGAGGCTTTTCGCAGTAAGTGTGGGAGCATGCTCAGTAGCCTGAACTGAGGACTTAGCCACAGAAATGGCACTATCAGGCTAAGCATGCTCCCCAGGCGAAACACTGGACTTAGGCTCTGGCTGGCGCAAGTCGGCACGCAAATGCACCCTAGCCACTTCTCCCCACTTGGATGTGGAGAAGAAGCAGCCAGCTGGATGACCCGAGGCACGGCCAAAAATGGCGGCCAACACCTGGGCGTAGCAGGATCAACTGCAGGCTGCTTGTGGCTACGGTGGTGCCTATTTGTAACACATGGTCCACAACATTTTAAAATAAAATATACCTGAAAAAAATTACAGAGCCAGTGTCTGACTTATGATGCACATGGATCATGTGGAATGAATCAGGTCAGGGTCACATTCAAGTGGACCTGTTATTTGCCAGAAATATGTAATATTTTACTTAGTCTTAAGGTCCAGTCACACTAAGCAACTTACCAGCGATCCCAACAACGATAGGGATCGCTGGTAAGTTGCTAGGAGGTTGCTGGTGAGATGTCACACTGCGACGCTCCAGCGATCCCACCAGCAACCTGACCTGGCAGGGATCGCTGGAGCGTCGCTACACGAGTTGCTGGTGAGCTCACCAGCAACCAGTGACCAGCCCCCCAGCGCCGCGTGGAAGCGATGCTGCACTTGGTAACTAAGGTAAATATCGGGTAACCAACCCGATATTTACCTTGTTTACCAGCGCATGGAGCTACACGTGCAGAGAGCAGGGAGCAGCGCACACTGAGCGCTGGCTCCCTGCTCTCCTAGTTACAGCACACATCGGGTTAATTAACCCGATGTGTGCTGCAGCTAAATGTGCACAGAGCAGGAGCCGGCACTGACAGTGAGAGCGGCGGAGGCTGGTAACAAAGGTAAATATCGGGTAACCAAGGACAGGGCTTCTTGGTTACCCGATGTTTACTATGGTTACCAGCCTCCGCAGAAGCCGCCTCCTGCTGCCTGCACATTTAGTTGTTGCTGTCTCGCTGTCACACACAGCGATCTGTGCTGCACAGCGGGACAGCAACAACTAAAAGATGGCCCAGGAC
Organism: Anomaloglossus baeobatrachus; assembly: GCF_048569485.1. Classification (NCBI taxonomy): domain Eukaryota; kingdom Metazoa; phylum Chordata; class Amphibia; order Anura; family Aromobatidae; genus Anomaloglossus; species Anomaloglossus baeobatrachus. The sequence goes on from NC_134354.1 coordinate 136,405,639, forward strand.
ATTCAGCAACAACCAACGACCTCACAGCAGGGGCCAGGTTGTTGCTGGATGTCACACACAGCAACATCGCTAGCAACATCGCTGCTACGTCACAAAAGTTGTTCGTTAGCAGCGATGTTGCTAGCGATGTTGCTAGCGATGTTGCTAGCGATGTTGCTAGCGATGTTGCTTAGTGTGACGGGGCCTTTAGTACCGCTCTTTATCTGAATCGGTTTTCATTACTGCATCTCTTTGTTCCTGAGATATTTCCCTTTCTTTCAGGTATATAAATTTAGCTTTGATAGACAAGTGGGTGTGTGCCTCAATTCTTTTCTCTAGACGTCAAGACAAAATTTACATACAGCGAAGAGAGGCCATATCTCAAAAACAGACAGGAGCAGGAACAAAGCACAATGTTAGTTTCAGGAGAACAGCAATATTTATACCAGGTAAAAAGACTTTACGAAGGCAAGAAATAAGTTCTCTTATAGGTTTTTAGTCTAAAATAAATGTTTAAAATTATTTCAACCAAGTATGGGGTTTGAGGTAGTAAATGGCTTCTAGGCTGCTTTAGCACTGCTTACAGTTGGAAAAACATAGATAGCAGCAAATGCAGTTCCTATGCGGCCAGAAATTAGTTGGGACAAACAGGGACAGACATATCGCCAGTGCAGCCAGTGCGGCTGCATCGGGGCCCAAAGAACTATTTCAGATGGCTGTGCATCCCCAGATGCACATTCAACTGTATTATAATGTGGCAAACGGAACCCACCGGCTCCCTTTGCTGCAATACATGTTACTGACCAATCAGAGGCCGGCACCTGATGTTCCCATGCCCCTGACTGTGATGCATGACAGTGATGTCATGCACTGACATTGTTTGCGTGCTGATGTGTACCGCCCCGGGGCTCGGCCGGCTGCCGAGCCGCTCGGATCCGTGCTCGTCGGTGGGTGGCTCGAGCTCCTCACGGACCCGGGGGTCACGTCGCTCTGAAAGGGGGTTGCTGGCGCTACGTGAGGGGTGGTGTTCGGTGGAGAGGTCCACGGTTGTTTGGGGATTAAGTTCGTGACGCCACCCACGGGTTGTGGTGAATGGATGGACACCACAGCTGCCGTTGACTAGGCTCCCGGGGACGGTGTTGCGCAGCTTGGTGTTGACCCCTCCGTGGGTAGGGGGGATGATGGTCCCGGGGGCTCGAGGGAGGTGCTGAGGTGGGGGAATGGATGATGCGTGCTGGCGTGTAAGTGCGGTGCGGCGCGTGGCCCGAAGGCACTGTTGTACTCACTATTACAAACATGCTGGAGTCTCTGGTAAACCAAACAAGATGGTGGACGGTGCCTGCAGCCGGCTGCGCTTTTCCCCTTTTCAGGCTGGTGGTTTCCGCCTCTCTCCTGCACCTCACTTTTGTAGAAATGATGACTCCTATGCCTGAGCAACGGTAGTCCGCTCCCCAGCCTGATGTGTGCCGGTAGAGCCCGCGTGCCCGCAGACGCTGGCCCGTAGGGTCTCGATGCCTGGGCGGTGGCTTTCTACCCCTATTGTTGTGCTGTTGTCTTCAGTCGGGTCTTAGGTGGGAAAGGGCCTAAAGTCCAGTCCTCAATCAGTTGATTCGACTCGGTCCAGTTGTTTCTTGGCCTCGTACTGGGTCTGAGTACACCTCCTGGTGCTCCGGTTTCCAATCAGTTCCCTGGTTCGGTACCGGCGGGCCACTACCCGGTCCCAGTCCCTTACGTTTCCACCGGCTGTAATTCCAGCTCCTGCAGGCGACCACCACTGTCTGCCTCCTTGCCACGGTACCAGGGCTACGACCCCGACACCGGTCAGTGTTAATGCTGCAAGCCTGACACCTCAGGCCTGCTGTGCTTGAACTTGACTCTCCACTTCACCGTCACAACTCAACTTCAGCACACTAACACCCTGCTCCCCATCAGGAACTGCACTGTTTTTCCTGCCCCAGGGCCTGTGTACTCCTTGGTGGGCGGGGCCAACCGCCTGGTTCCGCCCCCCTGGTGTGAACATCAAACCCTGAGGGAGGTGACAAGGGTTTTGTAGGTTGTCTGCTGTCACCTTATTAAGGGGGGAAGGTGTTTGTGTAAGGGCCTACCTGTGACTACCTGGCTAGTCCAGGGCGTCACATTGACATCAGCTGCCAGCTCCATCGCTGGCTGCAGAAGAGGATACTGATCAGATTCGGCTCAGGTTAAGGTGAGTAGAATCAGGTTTTTTATGTGTTGGACAAAAATGGGGCATATTATCCCAGGGATGAGTCCAGGATAGGGCACATTAAATTAAGAAGGTGACCTTAGTGGGGCACATTATACCAGGATGGGGTATACTATATCAGGGATTGACCCAGGATGGGGAACATTATACCATGATGGAGCACATTTGATTAGGGATAGACCTCGAATGGAGCACATTATACCAGGATGGGGCCTGTTATAGCACGGAATTGACTCAGGATGGGGCACATGTGACCTGCAGTGATGTCAGTGAGGTCATTGCAGTTCACGCTAGCTAGCTGTGACCTTCGGTGCCCTCTGTAAGGTTACCAGAATTTACAGATGCCCAGCTCACATGCAGGTAAGTGTGAAAGATAGCAGCAGAGTGACCTCACTGACATCCAAGCTTTTCACAGTCAGCGGCTCCCCAGGTGCCCTCAGTGTATTCTGGAGGCCACAGTGAGTGGTCCCGTTTTCTAATGTCTCTGCTCATGGCAGCCTCCGGATGTAGCGAAGCTGAGGATCGTCATGGAATGTTGATCTGTATTACTTTGGACCTACCGAGGTGTTTTTGGGGTTACAAAATGGGTGAGAGAGGGTGTCTGTGTTTTTTTATCAAATAAAAAAAGGATTTTTGTCTGTGTTTATTTCTTTTAAGTTACAAGGTTAGTAATGGTGGTGTCTCATAGACACATCTTCATTACTAACCCTGGGCTTGAGGCAGCTGTGATTTTTGACAAATCACATACATGTATATCATCAACCCCTTATATTACCTTGATTGCCACCCCAATAGGGCAATCGGGATAAGCCAGGTAAAGCGCCAGAATTGGAGAATCTAATGTATGCGTATTTTCTGGGGTGGCTGCTGGCTGATATTTTTAGGCTAGAAGGGGCCAAATAATCATGAGCCCGCTACCCATTACTAATCCAGGGCTTCATAGCAGCTGTGACATTTGACAGATCACAGCTGTCATTATCTCTTTATATTGCCCCTATTGCCACCGCACAAGGGCAATCAGTATGAGCCAGGTAAGTGCCAGGATCTAATGGATGTGCCAATTCTGGGGTGGATGTGGGCTGTTATTGTTTCGCTGCGGTTTTGATGCGTTTTTCTGCCAGAAGACATGCGCACATAGCCTAATCTAGTAATTTGGCATTGAGTTCAATGAGTTCACCTGAGGTGAGTTCACTGAGTTCACCACGATACCCCAGGTGTGACGTCAGGTGAACTCATTGAACTTAGTAAACTCACCTCAGGTGAACTCATTGAATTTAATGCTGGCTTACCAGATTAGGCTATTTGCGCACATCGAGTATTGGGTTGCAGACATTGCTGCAAAAAATCTGCATCTCCTGACAGAAAAACGCACCAAAAATGGGATGCATTTTTGATGCAGATTTGACCCATTATTCTGCGTGAATAGGCAGTTTTGGTAAAGAAATGCCTTCAACAAAATGTTCAACATGCACACATAGCCTAATCCGGCATTGAGTTCAATGAGTTCACCTGAGGGAGTTCACTGAGTTCACCTCAAGTGAGTTCACCTGAGGTCACAGCTGGGGTACCATGGGAACCGCCATCTGTGTCCTCAGGTGAACTCACTGATGTCATCGCTCCCACAACTGCAGCTCTATCAGTGTGTCCCAGATGCCGCAGTGATCACATTTTCTAATGTGACCACGCACTGCGACCTCAAATGTAGCAGAGCCGGGATCGTCATGGGATTTTAGGGTGTGGCTTATGTTGGACCTGCAGTGGTGTTTGGGGGTAAATAAATTGGAGAATGGGTGTTTTAAAAAGGTTTTGTATTTATTTATTTTACTTACACAGTTATTAATGGGGAACTCATAGATTCCCTTCCCATTACTAATCCAGGGGTTCATGGCAGCTGTGATTTTTGACAAATCACAGCGGTCATTAACCTCTAAGGCTATGTGCGCATGTTGCGTTGTGGCCATGCTGAAAAATCTGCAGCGATTTGGCAGTGCATGTGCGCTTCAAATCACTGCAGAAACACTGCATAATGGATGCTGTGTGTCTGCAGAATAGATGCCGATTTCATGCGCTCTGGATACTGCCTCTCCCATAGACAGAGTAGAGCAGCAACCAAAGCGCACGAAATAAGTGACATGTTGCTTTTTTGAGCGTAGCGATTTGGATCAAAATTTCAGCATGCAAATCGCTGCGCTCTCAAACGCAACGTGCGGATGGATTATGCACAATCTTCATAGATTGTGCTGGTGACGCAGGACACATGCGTTTACATTGCTGTGCAATATGCAGCGTAAACGCATGAAATTACGCAACATGCGCACATAGCCTTATATTACCCCAAATGCCACTACACCAGGGCAATAGCAATGCACCGATTCTGGGAATGCAGCGGGCTGTGATTTTTAGACTGCGGAGAGCCCAATAACCATGGGCCTCCTCAGCCTGAGAATGCCAGCCCCCAGCTATCCTCTTTATCTTGGCTGGATATTAAAATTGGGATGGAACCCCACGTTGTTGTTTTAAAATTATTTATTTAAATAATTTAAAAAAAACCTGAGTGGAGTCCCTCACTAACTATATCCCTTTCATATGCCTGTTTCAAATTGCAGTAAATCAAGTTTTAGTGCCTATCATGGTATCCTTATGAGGGGAGATTTGGTTGTGGTCACGGGCCATGCATAAAAAATAGACTAAATTACTGAACGTGCATTTCTTTGTGGACAGTTCAACCATTCCTTCCTGGAAGAGTTAAATACAGTACGTTGATCCGTAATACTTTCAAAACACAGGAGGACTTTGCACCATTTAATTCTTTAGACAGCAGGAAAATTTTCTTTAGTTGATAGGGAAGTAAGGAAATTGGAAAGACCTTCACGAGCTTGTAGTACAGAAGAAACAAGACAAGATGGGTAAGTGAAGGAAACTCTGATTACAGGCTGCATACGGAAGTAGAACAGAGAAGACCACCAGCTTACCGAAATTGGGTTTCACATAGGGCAGAAAAAGTGTGTCAAGATTTGCTTATACGTATTAACCCTTCTATTACCAGCCCATTTAAATTCACCTTAAAGCATCTGTAGCTTAAAGGTTGGCCAAACAATAATTAATGTCCCCGGTGTATGTGGTTTACTATTTCATACTGCAGATACTGAGCCAAAATAAAAATTGCAAAATCTGGTACTTTTTCATATTTATGTTAAACTTCAAAAAGGTGCAATTTTCTATTCTGCTATGATGTATGGCCATTTTTATCTCACAGCAGGAGTATGTTCATAACTTAGAAAGTTTAATATCGTGAATATATTGTTTTCTTTTTTAAACAAAGTAATTATCTTTTTTTCTTTTTAAAGAGGTAGTCTATCCTATTGCTACAGTAAATATGTGGGGATTTGACTTGACTTTTATATTGGAGCCATTGCCTTGTCCATATCATTGCTTACCAGGCACATCCCCTAATTTACTAGAATAGGACTGAGCTGCAGTGATCTGTAGTACCAGGCACAGGCACTACTAAGCGTACATAGATAATTTAAAAAAAAAAAAAAAAAAAATTGGTTTGATGGAAGTTTATCCCCAGACAACCTAATATTGATGGCCAATTTTAAACAACCATATAAACCCTATAATTTATTCTCTGCCCTTCTCAGACACATTGCTTACCTCTTCTTTTCAGGTTCCTTGGATAGTGTAGGGGAGCTCCTCAGTTGTGTTGACCATGTATTCTTTTCTTATAGTTAACCCCTTGAATTATATACAAATAATAATCCATAATAATTCATATCTGTTCTAATGGACAGTGTGTTATATATTTTTTATGCTGTTTTTTAGGTGTTTTCTCCTGCCTCTGTATTTTGGCCCTTGTGTGCACAGCATCAACTCGTCATCGCAGAAATCCAAAACGTGGAGACAATTTTGCTGAGAATAGTATGTGTTGTTTTTTATTTTCTATATTATGTATGTGTCGCGGGCGGAGGAGGTGACGCTGCGCTCACCCACTGCTCGGGTCCGGCTGCTGCTGCTCGGTGGCTCGAACGATGGGCCGGATCCCGGGGACTCGAGCGGCGTTCCTCGCCCGTGAGTGAAAGGGGGGTGGTTTGGGTTAGGGATATTGTCCGTGACGCCACCCACGGTTGTGGTGAGATTGGTGACACCACCGCTGCTCTGGACGGGGATCCCGGGAGCGATGACAGGGAGCAGCTTGGATGTTGGTTCTCCCCTCCGTGAGTAGGGGGTTTGGTTGTCCCGGGGCCCGGTGAGGGTTAGGGAGGACAGGCGGGTTACGGGGCCTGGTGAGGTGCAGGGTCGCGGGGGCAGTGCTGTGCCGCACGGCACGGTGGTACTCACTCAGCCAGTAATTCACACGGAGTCTCTGGTCAAACAAACGGCTGATTGGACGGGTCCCACAGGCGGCTGCGGTTCTTCTCCTCCCGGTAGGTTGATGGTGACTGCCTTTCCCTGCACCTGTGTTGTGTTTACGGTTCCAATGGCTTCCCACCGGTAACCCACTCCCCAGCTTGGATGGGTGCTGAAGGAGCCCCCTTTTGCCCGAAGGCTCTGGCCCTGGGAACTGTAGCCTTGGCGGTGACTGTATTTCCCTCTACGGTGTGAGCTGTTGCCTTCAATCGGGTCTTGACTGCTGGGAAACCCCGGAGGTTCCCTTCGCTAACGGATTTGACCAGTTTTACGGTGACTCCTAGCCCGGTCGGGGTCTGTAAGCCCTGCCGGATGGTGCTGGCTTCTCTTTGCTCCCCGATCCGGTACCGTCGGGCCACCGCCTGTCCCCGGTCCTTATGGTTCGCTCCAATCAGCCTGTCCTGCAGACGGTCACCACCGTCTGCCAACCTTGCTGTACCGTCCGGGCCACACACCCGGACGCCGTCAGACTGCTCTACTACTTCACTCCTCCAACTTCAAAACTGAAAACTAAACTGACTGACTCCTTTTCCCGCCTCCAGGACTATGAACTCCTCGTTGGGCGGGACCAACCGCCTGGCCCACCCCTGGTGTGGACATCAGCCCCTGGAGGAAGGCAACAAGGATTTTTGTGTTTGACTTCGGTGTGCCTAACCGGGGTGTGGGGTGTGTTGGTGTAATTCTGTGATGACCTGGCTTGTCCAGGGCGCCACATTCCCCCTTAGTAAAATGCAAAAATGCAGACCGTCCGTGGGCTGCCCGTCCATCACCGGTTTTATTTTTGTTTAACTGCAAAAGATAGAAAACGGTAAAACACATAAAAACATCACAAACAGTTTCAACGGTACGGCTTCCGCTCTTCTCCCACCCAAACAACCTTGCCCTGATGCTGCCCCTAAGAAGTGGGCAGCACCCCTTGCCCCCAGTCCAGCACCAAGTTGCCCGAGCGGGTTCTGTCTCTTTCAGGGGACCCGCGTCCATGGGAACCCCTGAACCCCCGGAGGATTGCCACCGGTAACGGTAGTGGCAGGCCTGGGCCATCACTTTCCTCCAGGCCCATCCTCCCAAATCAGCCTCTCCGGAGGCGGTAACGGTGTAATCCAAAACGCTTTTATTTACATTCCACTAAGTTTGTGGTTGCCCTGCCAGTTCTCGGGCTTGTCCGTAAGAAGTCCCTTATGCAACGGTTTGCAGCCAGTCCCTACGGGGACAACAGTTGCCAGCAACGGACGGTTCAATCACGGTTCAATCAGGTAAACTTCTTCGGTTGATCATCTTTACTTATCATTCAAAACTTTCAAACTGTTACAGGTGGTCCCAAAGGGGACAACGTTTTGGCGGAGGACCGCCGGCTTCACTTCAGGTCCAGCTCACCGACCGGGGTTGAGGGCTGAGCGGGTGCTTGGAGCCCCTGGCCTACTCTCAGCCGGACACCCAGGGCGTACCATCCCCTCTCCCCACAATGTCGGGTGTAGTTGACGAGGTCACCGGGGAGCAGATTGCGGCTGGGGTGGTCTTCCGGTAGGTGATCATTCACATCTCTCCGGGCCACGAAAACTTCTGCCTCCAGGCCCGGTTCATAAATGAAGCCATACCCCCTTCGGGTATCAAATCGTCGGACCTGTCCTTCGTATCTCGGGCCCCGCACCCGGAAGGTGGCTCTTCGGAGATGCTCCTTTTCTTCAATGGTGCGGGCCACCAGCTCCGCCTTCCTTCTTTCCCTCTCGGCAATCTCCAGGCCCAGCGGTGTCGGCTCCCTGTCCCAATACGGGGCTGCTGCGAGCCCCTGCGCATAGGTCGGGCCCCGCGAGACCTCCTGGACACTGCCCACCACTGGAAATCTGGGTGGAAGGTCCCGCGGTGACTTGGCCTGGGGTGCTGCCTTGCAGCGGCGACCCAGCGCAACCTCAGCCGAGGTGTGGGGAACGGGCACAGGGATCCTCTCCCGCCGAACCTCCGCCTCCTCCTGCACGAGACAGGCTGCCGAGGCCGATGCGGGGTCAGTCACGATCAGCGGTGCCTCCGGTACAACTTCACCAACGGGCTCGGCCTTCGGCGTCTTCCAAGGGAGCAGTGCTGTATGGTCACAGGCCTCGGCTGCAGATTGGTCCGCTTGGGCGGACAGGCAGGGTATCGCTACCGGTTGGGCGGGTAGCGGGCCTAGTGGCGGGGCAGTAACGACTAACGCGGATAGCGGGGGAGGCGGCAGGGTGAGCAGGCGCGGGCCGGGCCCCTCATCCGCAATGGCCGATCCTTCCGGAATACAGGGACGTGGGTCTCTTACCCGCTCCTCCAAATCCTCCTCCTCACGTCTCCTTATAGCCGCCACCACCTCCGCCATGTCGGCCTCCCACTCCTCCAGGAGGAGCTGCATGCGGATCTGCAGCCTTTGTTGTAGCTGGGCGGTCCAGACCTCCACCCACGCCGCGGTCGCGGGGGCTACGGTGCTGCGGGACAGATGATGCATCGCTGCGGCGGCCTCTTCCAGGAACAAAAAGATGGCCGTAGGGTCCTGGCGTCCCTGCTTTTATAGCCGCGGGCTACATCCGTCCCCCTTAGTCTTTTTCCGGCTCCTCCTCTACAGGGGCGGGGTTTCGGCTTTCGCGCCTCCACTACTCGGGAAGACGCTCGAGCGGGGACTTTTCGCGCCCAAAATGGCGGCTTCTCAAGATTTTCGGCCGGACGCCTCCGGCGGTCACAAGGCGCACCTCTACCAAACGGCAGAGCGGTAAGATCTTGTTTGTGATGCCAAGTTGTCGCGGGCGGAGGAGGGGACGCTGCGCTCACCCACTGCTCGGGTCCGGCTGCTGCTGCTTGGTGGCTCGAGCGATGGGCCGGATCCCGGGGACTCGAGCGGCGTTCCTCGCCCGTGAGTGAAAGGGGGGTGGTTTGGGTTAGGGATATTGTCCGTGACGCCACCCACGGTTGTGGTGAGATTGGTGACACCACCGCTGCTCTGGATGGGGATCCCGGGAGCGATGACAGGGAGCAGCTTGGATGTTGGTTCTCCCCTCCGTGGGTAGGGGGTTTGGTTGTCCCGGGGCCCGGTGAGGGCTAGGGAGGACAGGCGGGTTACGGGGCCTGGTGAGGTGCAGGGTCGCGGGGGCAGCGCTGTGCCGCACAGCACGGTGGTACTCACTCAGCCAGTAATTCACACGGAGTCTCTGGTCAAACAAATGGCTGGATGGACGGGTCCCACAGGCGGCTGCGGTTGTTCTCCTCCCGGTAGGTTGATGGTGACTGCCTTTCCCTGCACCTGTGTTGTGTTTACAGTTTCAATGGCTTCCCACCGGTAACCCGCCACCCAGCTTGGATGGGTGCTGAAGGAGCCCCCTTTTGCCCGAAGGCTCTGGCCCTGGGAACTGTAGCCTTGGCAGTGACTGTGTTTCCCTCTACGGTGTGAGCTGTTGCCTTCAATCGAGTCTTGACTGCTGGGAAACCCCGGAGGTTCCCTTCGCTAATGGATTTGACCAGTTTTACGGCGACTCCTAGCCCGGTCGGGGTCCGTAAGCCCTGCAGGATGGTGCTGGCTTCTCTTTGCTCCCCGATCCGGTACCGTCGGGCCACCGCCCGTCCCCGGTCCTTATGGTTCGCTCCAATCAGCCTCTCCTGCAGACGATCACCACCGTCTGCCAACCTTGCTGTACCGTCCGGGCCACACACCCGGACGCCATCAGACTGCTCTACTACTTCACTCCTCCAACTTCAAAACTGAAAACTAAACTGACTGACTCCTTTTCCCGCCTCCAGGACTGTGAACTCCTCGGTGGGCGGGACCAACTGCCTGGCCCACCCCCTGGTGTGGACATCAGCCCCTGGAGGAAGACAACAAGGATTTTTGTGTTTGACTTCGGTGTGCCTAACCGGGGTGTGGGGTGTGTTGGTGTAATTCTGTGACAACCTGGCTTGTCCAGGGCGCCACATATGAGCATACAGTATGTATGTTTGAATGCATTGCGTTGTATATATATTGTAAGATGGCTGCCGGACATGTAGTCAATGGGAGGTATGTATCGCAGAGGTGGTTATCCTTTGTGATGTAAATGCGGGGGCAAGCTCTAGTACACTTAGTATCAGTGCCTGGTTTTACAAGCAGCCGTATAGAGGGGCGGGTCTGGCTGCCCACATATCCCCACCCATGGGTGCGGTACAGTGTTAAAATGGAGTCTGTTTGTCTCACACATGGTTCTCTGTATGGAGGTTAGAACACCTCCTGTGGGATATCATGTTTGGGAAAATCTGTGCAGGTGAACCCTTCAGATATACAAACCATTTACTTTCAATTGATTATTTTTTGACGGAAAAAACCCTATTGGACTTTTATGAAAACCGTTCCTGTGTTTGCCTCCAGCCCGCAACAGAGCAAATGAGAGCACTGCAATACATATGTTGGTAGAATGGCCCACTCAGCTGCTTCACGAGGAATATTTCTCATTTAAATTTTCAGCAGATTTATTAAAGGCTTCATAAACCATACCAAACAAAGTAAAAATGAACAGCCTTTCCGGCATAAAATACTCGGAATCAGAATTTACTCTCTTTGCATCAAAAGCTATGGAGCTCTGCAACCTCCATACATAGAACAACAAGTGATTCCAGAGGTCTTGCTTTTACCTGATGGACCAGACCCCAGGGTGGAGATATGTGAACAGCCATCCCACAAATCTCTTTGAAAGTTCACAAAAAAAACAGCCCTTGTCATGGCCGATTAACCCCCTCAGCATCATAATGATGCCAGAGCTTACATTCCAAGTTTCACATCACAGAAGTTAATAACCTCAGTGAAAATGTCTCCCCTCCAGGATTTTACCACTGACTATCTTACAATATACAGTTGAAACCAGAAGTTTACATACACTATCTAAAAAGACACATCTGCATGTTTTTCTTACTATCTGACATGAAGTCAGAATAAACCTTTCCCGTTTTAGATCAATTAGGAACCAACATTATTTATATTTGCCAAATGACAGAATAACGAGAGAGAGAATGTTTTAAGGCATTTTTTTTTACTTTCTGAAAATTCAAAAGTTTACATACACTAAAGCGGGGTATACACGCTACGATATTGTTAATAAATTATCGTCGGGGTCACGCTGTTTGTGACGCACATCCGGCGTCATTAACGATATCGTAGTGTGTGACACTTTTGAGCGACCTTAAACGATCGCAAAAGCGGCCAAAATCATTTGCCGCGGAGAGGTCGTCCTGAAACAAAAAATTGTTATCTGTTTTTTAACGATATTTTTTCTCGTTCCTGCGGCAGCACACATCGCTGTGTGTGACACAGCAGGAGCGAGGAACATCTCCTTACCTGCCTCCACCGGCAATGCGGAAGGAAGGAGGTGGGCGGGATGATGCTCATCTCCGCCCCTCCACTTCTATTGGACACCTGCCGTGTGACGTCGCTGTGACGCCGCACGATCCGCCCCCTTAGAAAGGAGGCGGTTCGCCGGCCAGAGCGACGTCGCAGAGCAGGTATGTGCGTGTGAAGCTGCCGTAGCGATAATGTTTGCTACGGCAGCGATCACACAATATCGCACGTACGACGGGGGCGGGTGCTATCGCACTCGACATCGCTAGCCAATGCTAGCGATGTCGCAGCGTTCAAAGCCTGCTTATGAGTACTATGCCTTTAAACAATATGGGACAGCCCATATGATGATGTCATGTCTTTGGAATCTTCTGATTTATTGGCAACATCTGAGATAATTAGAGACATTTCTTCATGTTGCACCCACAACTTAAATGTATTTTTATTTGATATAACAACACAAAGTAGCAAGTATTTGTGAATTGTAAAGGAAATGATATATGGTTTTCTAAATATATTAAAATAATAAAAAAAATATATAATATATATATATATATATATATATATATACGTTGATATTACTCACCCTACATCTGAGCTCTGGCATCTCAAGGCAGAGCAGGAGCAATGTTTTGCCGAGCTACAGACATTCTACTGCCTGTAGGGCTATGTGCGCCCCAACATACTATTTTTAGGGCTATGTGGGGTCTCTTTATACAGTTTACAAGGCTATGTGGGTGCTCTTTTTATAGTTTGCAGGGCTGTGTGAGGGCTCCATATACTGCTTACAGGGCTATGTGGGACCCATTATACTATTTGCAGGGTATTATGGGGGCCATTATACAGTTTGAAGGCCTATATGGGGCCATTATACAGTTTGCATGGCTATGTGGAAGCCATTCTACTGTCTGGAGGGCTAAATATAGACCATTATACAGCTTGGAGGGATATGTTGGGGCCATTATACTGTTTGGAGGGGTATTGGGGGCCATAATATAATTTGGAGGAGCCATCATAGTGTGTGGAGGGTTGCGTAAGGGCCATCATACTGTATGGAGCAGGGGCATAACAACCGTGATCACAGTGATCGTGACTGCGACTGGACCCGGTGATGCAGGGGGCACGCCTGCCCTAGCCTGAGATTCAGATGGATGTGTGTCCGAGGGCGCACATCCAACTGAAATACATTCCAGTGTCGGGTCCCTGCACAGCAACGTGCCGGCCACCGATGAAGTCCATGAATGTTCAATGCTCCCCACGCACACAATCCCAGGCATGGTGAGGAGACAATATGTTGACAGCTGCCAGTGCTGTAAGCGTGGTGGGGGGGCTATATACCAGGACAGGGGGCTATATAACAGGATGAGGGAGGTTATATACCAGGATGGATGACTATATAACAGGATGAGGGGGGTATATACCAGGATGAGGGGGCTACATATCAGGATGGAGGGCTATATACCAGTTTGAAGGTTCTATATACCAAGATGAGGGACTATATACCAGGATGGGTGGCTATATATCAGGTTGGGGGCTATATACCAGGATGGGGGCTCTATATCAGGATGGGGACATGGCAGGGGCATATCAACTAGGATGGGGACATGATGGGAGCATATATACCAGGATGGGGCCATGATTGGAACATATATACCAGGATGGGGCCATGATGGGCTACTATATGTAATATATATCAGGATGGGGCCATTATGAGGACATATACAAGGATGGGGCTATATATACCATGGTATAGGCATGATGGGGGTCATACACCAGAATGGGACTATGTAAGGGGAATATATGAAAAGCAGAAACTGCTGTGTGAATACTGACATGAAAAATCCAATAGCTATATGTAAGGATGAAAATATGAAAAATGGAATCTGCATTACTGCCATGAACATATGAATAAAGAGAAATGTAGCTATTGAATTCATCAATGCAATAGAGCCCCAACACTACGCCAAAGTATTTCTCTACGTTGGGGTCCCTAGCTTGTGTGTGTCTTCTCATGCAGTTAAAAAACTTACCGTGTTGGGAAGCTGAGACCCAGGCTATATATGCGTATAATGTGGACTGGCAATAGGTGTGGGGCCGGGTTCACAAACGAAAGACTACAAATCAATTAAGAAATAACATCTGGAACACCATTTTGAGTCTGAATTGGCTGCAAAAACCTAAAAAATCTAGACTATATGGAGAGAAGGTATACACACCAGTCACTATGTGTCTCTAGTCTAGTCTAGATTTCTTAGGTTTTTGCACCCCACCCACACCTATTGCCAGTCCACATTATACGCATATATAGCTTGGGTCTCAGCTTCCCATACATGGTAAGTTTTTTAACTGCATGAGAGGACACACACAAGCTAGGGACCCCAACATAGAGAAATACTTTGGCGTAGTTTTGGGGCTCTGTTGCATTGATCAATTCAATAGCTAAATTTCTCTTTATTCATATGTTCATGGCAGTAATGGAGATTTCATTTTACATATTTTCACTCTTACATATAGCTATTGGATTTTTCATGTCAGTAGTCACACAGCAGTTTCTGCTATTTCATGTATTCCCCTTACATAGTCACTGGTGTGCATACCTTCTCTCCATATAGTCTAGATTTGTTATGTTTTTGCACCCAGTTCAGACTCAGAATGGTGTTCCAGACATTATTTCTTGATTGATACACCAGAATGGGACCATGATGGGGATATATAACAGGATGGGGGACATATTTACCAGGAAGTGGCCCAGAATGGAGGACTTTAGTACAGGATGTGGGACATTACTACATAATGAAGGGAGAGGGGGGGCAACTTGTATGTCTTTATAGGCTTTAGAATGCTACAATGGCCTATACATCTTACGAACATATGGGGGGATCCCAGGCTCAAACTCTGCACCAGGGCCCATCAGACTCTAGTTACGCCACTGGTAAGGAGGGTTGTAAGGGCCATTACAGTATACGGCGTGTCCTTATACTTTATGGAGGGCTGTGTCTCACCCATCATGCTGTATTGCGGTGACTGTGGTGGTATCATACTTTGTGGGGTGGAAGTTAATATAGGGTCATTGTACTGTGCGTGTGGAGAGTACTGTGTAGAAATTCACTGTGGGGTATCTACTGTATTTGAGGGGCACATTTTTGGCATCACACTTTACAGGAGTCATGAAAGGGGAATCTTAATGCATGGGAACACTAAGAAGTTTTAATAAAAGGAAAATTACTTTTTAAGGGCATTAAAGTTGTAAGATTTGCTCTCCTGTAAACCCAAAAATTATTATTACTTTTTGGAGAGGGACAATTAGAACTTTTACTATGGACTCCTTCATTTCTATGTACACCCCTGATCCTAAGCAAAAGGAGCACTAATTAGATAAGCAGCCAAGAGGTCCATAGTTACTCTGAAGGAGCTGTAGAGATCCACAGCGTAGGTGGGAGAATCTGTCTACAGGACAATTATTTGGTCGGGGGTCACATTAGCGTATAGTATCCAATGCAAAAGCATCGGATGCGATTTTCTAAAGACACTTACCTCAAACTCTGCTGTGAGCGTGATCTGAGTGTCATTGTACTGGGCTCTGATTCTCTCGCATGCTCAAATCAGAGCACAGGTGAGGAGAAGATGGAGAGGGGAAGTCATCCTATGCCAATATGTAGTAGACAATAATAATAATAATAATATCAAATACCTCTTTTTAATAATGTAGTATAGTTTTCCTCATATAGCCATGTCTCTTACCTCATGTGCAAGGCATTCCAGGCAGGTATCCATCGTTATAACCACAAAAACTAACTAATTGTCATTATAAGGGTACGCTCACACGAGCGTGAAAATCGGACGAGTGCAATGCGAGAAATTCTCGCATTGCACTCTGACCAATGTTAGGCAATGAGGTTGAGCTGTTGGTCAGCTTTTCTCGCATCCAGATTCTGGATGCGAGAAAAGCGGCAGCATGCTGCGATTGTCTGCGAGAGCCGTATCCCTCGCACCCATTCAAGTGAATGGATGCGAGAGATACATCGGACTGCACTCGGATGTTATCCCAGTGCAGTGCGATATACGCACAGGCTGACAGTGGAGGAGATGGGAGGATTAACCCCTCCCTCTCCTCCGCAGCGCCTGCACTCAGCTTCACAGCTGTGACCCGATCGCAAGATCGGGTTACAGTCGCATGACACTCGGCTCAGGCTCGCAGCAGAGCCTGAGCCGGGGGACATTAGCATATCGCATCCGATGCTCCCGCATCGGATGCCATACGCTCGTGTGAGTCCAGCCTAAGAGTGGACGTAACCATGGATATCTAAGCTGTAATGCTCTGCACATGAGGTAAGAGACATGACTATATCAGGGGAACTATACTACATTTCTAATTTGAGGTATTTGCTAGTAATATTATTATTATTACCCCTACTACATAGTACGATAGGATCTTGGAGATGGCAATAACCTTTTAATCACTTCATCTTCTCCATTGCTTGGCCCTCCGAGTGCAGTCTGATGTTTCACACGCACCCATAGACTTTTATGGGTGCGCGTGATCAGATATATGCTACTTATAGCATTTCTTATATTGCACTGGTACAATTTAAATGTTAATGTGAGCGAGCCCTTAGTTGTATACTACACAAATCTGCCTTTTATGGAAAAATGGCAAGAACAAAAACATTTTTGAAAGCAAGTTATAAGAAGTCTCATTTGCTGTTTGCAAAAAGACATGAAGGGACATGTGGAAGAAGATGAGACCAAAGTAGAACTTTTTGAGCTAAATGCAGAATGCTAGGTGTGGCAGAAAACTAACAATGCACATCAGCCTAAAAAACCTTCTCCATTGTCATATATGGTGGTGGCAGCATCATGCTGTGAGGAAGCTTTTCTTTAGCAGGGACAGGGAAGCTGGTGAGAGTTAATGAGAAGATGGATGGAACTAATTATAGAACAATACAATTTCTATAGGAAAACTTGTTAGAGACGGCAAGTCTTGAAACTAAAGGGTGCTTTACACGCTACGACATCACTCAAGCGATCTTGTTGGGGTCACAGAATTTGTGACGCACATCCGGCCACTTTAGCGATGTCGTTGCGTGTGACACCTTTGAGCGATTTTGAATCGTTGCAAAAATGTTCAAAATTGCTAATCGGTGACATGCCCCCTGTGAGGTAGCACGGTCGGCTGCGCAGCAGAAGACACGGGATCCAGGCATTAAGGTTCACAGCACACGGTTTTAATGTCCAAACAAAAGTCCACAACAATATACATGTGCCTCTCCAGCAGAGAACTCAGGGAGTTCTGTTCACTCCCTCACACCCGGCACACCTGCCCTCGTTCCTGTTTCCATTTAACCCTTCCTTCAGCCTGTAGGGAAACAGCATTAACCCTGGAGTGGATTTACTTTCTATCATGGAGTGAGCACAACCGGGGCGAGACATACCGGCCGTCATAGATAACCCCGGTCACAGTCTCACATACCCCCCCCTCAGTTCAATCGTGCGGGGTTGAACTCCCGCCATCAAACACGGGCCGCGGGACAAGGCATCGGCGTTGCCCTGCAACCCACCGTCCCTATGTTCAACCGTAAACCGGAAGTTCTGCAGAGAAAGGAACCACCGGGTAACCCGGGCATTCCGTTCCTTGGCGGACCTCATCCAGACCAGTGGAGAGTGATCCGTCACCAAGCGAAACTGCCGTCCCAGCAGGTAATAGCGTAGGGACTCCAAGGCCCACTTGATCGCCAGGCACTCCTTCTCCACTATGCTATAATTCCGCTCGGGAGGGGTGAGCTTCCTACTTAAGAAGGTGACGGGGTGTTCCTCCCCCTGAACCACCTGAGACAACACTGCCCCCAGGCCGACCTCTGAGGCGTCAGTCTGTACTATGAACTCCGTGAGCAAGAATGGTTGACCTTAGGGAGATCAACATCCACCACTGCGGAGACACCATCACGTGTTTCTCAACGCAGTGATTCTAGAGCAATGCCCCCTGGGAAATATTCAAAGCAAGAAGGCCTGCGGAGACACCATCACATGTTTCTCAACGCTGGCAGGAAACTAGCCAGGTCTTTCACCGGGAAGGAACAACCACGGGAAGGGCAGTCTCCAGTCAAGGAGACCACCTATGCCAAACATGGTATCCATCCACAGACAGCCGTTTCGGGGTATTTGCCCCTCATCAGTGTGGAGTAGGAATCTGGCTAGTGGGACATTGCCTAGTAAAAGACTATGTGAGCAAGGATGGTTGACCTTAGGGAGATCAACATCCACCACTGCGGAGACACCATCACGTGTTTCTCAACGCAGTGATTCTAGAGCAATGCCCCCTGGGAAATATTCAAAGCAAGAAGGCCTGCGGAGACACCATCACATGTTTCTCAACGCTGGCAGGAAACTAGCCAGGTCTTTCACCGGGAAGGAACAACCACGGGAAGGGCAGTCTCCAGTCAAGGAGACCACCTATGCCAAACATGGTATCCATCCACAGACAGCCGTTTCGGGGTATTTGCCCCTCATCAGTGTGGAGTAGGAATCTAGCTAGTGGGACATTGCCTAGTAAAAGACTATGTGAGCAAGGATGGTTGACCTTAGGGAGATCAACATCCACCACTGCGGAGACACCATCACGTGTTTCTCAACGCAGTGATTCTAGAGCAATGCCCCCTGGGAAATATTCAAAGCAAGAAGGCCTGCGGAGACACCATCACATGTTTCTCAACGCTGGCAGGAAACTAGCCAGGTCTTTCACCGGGAAGGAACAACCACGGGAAGGGCAGTCTCCAGTCAAGGAGACCACCTATGCCAAACATGGTATCCATCCACAGACAGCCGTTTCGGGGTATTTGCCCCTCATCAGTGTGGAGTAGGAATCTGGCTAGTGGGACATTGCCTAGTAAAAGACTATGTGAGCAAGGATGGTTGACCTTAGGGAGATCAACATCCACCACTGCGGAGACACCATCACGTGTTTCTCAACGCAGTGATTCTAGAGCAATGCCCCCTGGGAAATATTCAAAGCAAGAAGGCCTGCGGAGACACCATCACATGTTTCTCAACGCTGGCAGGAAACTAGCCAGGTCTTTCACCGGGAAGGAACAACCACGGGAAGGGCAGTCTCCAGTCAAGGAGACCACCTATGCCAAACATGGTATCCATCCACAGACAGCCGTTTTGGGGTATTTGCCCCTCATCAGTGTGGAGTAGGAATCTGGCTAGTGGGACATTGCCTAGTAAAAGACTATGTGAGCAAGGATGGTTGACCTTAGGGAGATCAACATCCACCACTGCGGAGACACCATCACGTGTTTCTCAACGCAGTGATTCTAGAGCAATGCCCCCTGGGAAATATTCAAAGCAAGAAGGCCTGCGGAGACACCATCACATGTTTCTCAACGCTGGCAGGAAACTAGCCAGGTCTTTCACCGGGAAGGAACAACCACGGGAAGGGCAGTCTCCAGTCAAGGAGACCACCTATGCCAAACATGGTATCCATCCACAGACAGCCGTTTCGGGGTATTTGCCCCTCATCAGTGTGGAGTAGGAATCTGGCTAGTGGGACATTGCCTAGTAAAAGACTATGTGAGCAAGGATGGTTGACCTTAGGGAGATCAACATCCACCACTGCGGAGACACCATCACGTGTTTCTCAACGCAGTGATTCTAGAGCAATGCCCCCTGGGAAATATTCAAAGCAAGAAGGCCTGCGGAGACACCATCACATGTTTCTCAATGCTGGCAGGAAACTAGCCAGGTCTTTCACCGGGAAGGAACAACCACGGGAAGGGCAGTCTCCAGTCAAGGAGACCACCTATGCCAAACATGGTATCCATCCACAGACAGCCGTTTCGGGGTATTTGCCCCTCATCAGTGTGGAGTAGGAATCTGGCTAGTGGGACATTGCCTAGTAAAAGACTATGTGAGCAAGGATGGTTGACCTTAGGGAGATCAACATCCACCACTGCGGAGACACCATCACGTGTTTCTCAACGCAGTGATTCTAGAGCAATGCCCCCTGGGAAATATTCAAAGCAAGAAGGCCTGCGGAGACACCATCACATGTTTCTCAACGCTGGCAGGAAACTAGCCAGCGTTGAGAAACATGTGATGGTGTCTCCGCAGGCTTTGAATATTTCCCAGGGGGCATTGCTCTAGAATCACTGCGTTGAGAAACACGTGATGGTGTCTCCGCAGTGGTGGATGTTGATCTCCCTAAGGTCAACCATCCTTGCTCACATAGTCTTTTACTAGGCAATGTCCCACTAGCCAGATTCCTACTCCACACTGATGAGGGGCAAATACCCCGAAACGGCTGTCTGTGGATGGATACCATGTTTGGCATAGGTGGTCTCCTTGACTGGAGACTGCCCTTCCCGTGGTTGTTCCTTCCCGGTGAAAGACCTGGCTAGTTTCCTGCCAGCGTTGAGAAACATGTGATGGTGTCTCCGCAGGCCTTCTTGCTTTGAATATTTCCCAGGGGGCATTGCTCTAGAATCACTGCGTTGAGAAACACGTGATGGTGTCTCCGCAGTGGTGGATGTTGATCTCCCTAAGGTCAACCATCCTTGCTCACATAGTCTTTTACTAGGCAATGTCCCACTAGCCAGATTCCTACTCCACACTGATGAGGGGCAAATACCCCAAAACGGCTGTCTGTGGATGGATACCATGTTTGGCATAGGTGGTCTCCTTGACTGGAGACTGCCCTTCCCGTGGTTGTTCCTTCCCGGTGAAAGACCTGGCTAGTTTTCTGCCAGCGTTGAGAAACATGTGATGGTGTCTCCGCAGGCCTTCTTGCTTTGAATATTTTCCAGGGGGCATTGCTCTAGAATCACTGCGTTGAGAAACACGTGATGGTGTCTCCGCAGTGGTGGATGTTGATCTCCCTAAGGTCAACCATCCTTGCTCACATAGTCTTTTACTAGGCAATGTCCCACTAGCCAGATTCCTACTCCACACTGATGAGGGGCAAATACCCCGAAACGGCTGTCTGTGGATGGATACCATGTTTGGCATAGGTGGTCTCCTTGACTGGAGACTGCCCTTCCCGTGGTTGTTCCTTCCCGGTGAAAGACCTGGCTAGTTTCCTGCCAGCGTTGAGAAACATGTGATGGTGTCTCCGCAGGCCTTCTTGCTTTGTACTATGAACTCCTTCCGGAAATCAGGGTGTACAAGAACGGGCTGTCCGCACAGGACCCCGTTCAGGGCCCGGAAGGAGTCCTCGGCCTGCGGAGTCCAGCGCACCATGACGGACTTCTTGCCTTTGAGAAGGTCCGTCAAGGGGGCTGATAGTCCCGCAAAATCCTTTACAAACCTCCTGTAGTACCCCACGATACCCAGGAAGGCCCTAACCTGCTTCGTGGTCAGGGGTCTAGGCCACTTCTGGATCGCCTCAACCTTGTTAATTTGGGGCTTAATCACTCCTTGGCCTATCACGTAGCCCAAGTAGCGGGCTTCCGTGAGTCCCAACGCATATTTCTTGGGATTGGCTGTCAATCCGGCTGTTCGAAGCGCGTCCACCACCGCTTGTACCTGTTCCAAGTGGGTCTGCCAATCGGAGCTGTAAATAATGATGTCATCAAGGTACGCTGATGCATACGCCTGGTGGGGTTCCAGCACTAAGTCCATCAACCTCTGGAACGTGGCCGGAGCGCCATGTAAGCCAAAAGGCAAGACAACATAGTGGAAGAGACCCTCCGGCGTAACAAAAGCGGTTTTCTCCTTGGCGGACTCCGTCAGTGGCACCTGCCAGTACCCCTTGGTCAGGTCGAGCGTGGTAAAATATCGCGCCTGTCCCAACCTATCAATCAGCTCATCCACCCGGGGCATGGGGTAGAGATCGAACTTGGATATTTCGTTCAATCTCCTAAAGTCATTGCAGAACCTTAAGGAGCCATCAGGTTTTGGTATTAGGACAATCGGACTAGCCCATTCACTCCGGGATTTTTCGATGACCCCCAGGCGTAACATTGTCTTTACTTCCTCCGATATGGCTTGTCGTCGAGCCTCCGGTACCCGGTATGACTTCAGGCGTACCTTCAGGTGGGGCTCGGTGACAATATCATGTCGTATCAGACTGGTCCTACCGGGCAGCTCGGAGAAGACATCGGGGTTCTGCTGAACCAACCGTCTGGCCTCTCGCCTCTGTGTCTTGGTGAGGGCTTCTCCAATCCTTACTTCCGGTTCGTCCTCTCCGGAGGTCGCTGGAGCCGGAGGTGAACGACCCGAAGAGGAGGGAGATGGGGAAAAAACAGCCATCAGGCTTTCCCGTTCCTGCCAAGGTTTTAATAGGTTGACATGGTATATTTGTTCAGGTTTCCGCCTACCGGGCTGCAATACTTTATAGTTAACCACCCCGACTCTTTCCTTTATCTCGTAGGGGCCTTGCCACTGAGCCAGGAATTTACTCTCCGCCGTGGGGATTAATACCAACACCCGATCCCCGGGTTTAAAGGTCCGCACGGTGGCTTGTCTATTGTAGCGGCCGCTTTGCGCGGCCTGAGCCTCCTGTAAATGCTCCTTCACAATTGGCATGACCGCGCTTATGCGGTTCTGCATACCCAAAATGTGTTCAATCACACTTTTATGATGGGTGGGCTCTTGCTCCCATGTTTCCTTTGCCAGGTCCAACAATCCCCGGGGATGTCGCCCGTATAACAATTCAAAAGGCGAAAACCCCGTGGATGCCTGTGGCACCTCACGGATGGCAAACATCAAATAGGGAAGCATCATATCCCAGTCTTTCCCGTCTTTTGAAATCACCCTTTTGAGCATGGTTTTCAGGGTTTTATTGAAACGCTCGACTAAACCGTCCGTTTGAGGATGATACACAGACGTACGCAACTGCTTGATCTGGAGTAGCCGGCATAGCTCTTTGGTCACTTTAGACATGAATGGGGTCCCCTGATCCGTAAGGATCTCCTTGGGCAACCCCACCCGGCAGAACACAGCAAACAACTCCTGAGCTATAAGCTTTGCTGCAGTATGTCTGAGAGGTATCGCCTCGGGATACCGGGTGGCATAGTCAACGATCACTAGGATGTGTTGGTGCCCTCGAGCGGACTTTACGAGGGGCCCCACCAGATCCATCCCTATCCGTTCAAAAGGGACTTCTATAATGGGTAACGGTACCAACGGACTGCGAAAATGGGTCAGGGGTGCGGTAAGCTGACACTCCGGGCAGGTTTCGCAGAACCGTTTTACCTCCCCAAAGACCCCAGGCCAATAGAACCTTTGCAATATTCGCTCCTGCGTTTTCTTGACCCCTAGGTGGCCACTCATCAGGTGTTTATGAGCCAAGTCGAGGACCCGCCGGCGATGCGGCTGGAGCACCACCAACTGCTCTACCCTTACGCCCCGTATTTCATCTACCCGGTAGAGTAAATCCTGCTTAAGAGCGAAATGGGGGTACCTTACCTGGGCACCGGGCAGCTGTGCCACCCCGTCAATTACTGTCACCCGACTCCGGGCATGTATTAATGTAGGGTCCTGGAGTTGGGCTGTCCCAAACGTATCCGGGGACGCCTCCAACTCCGGGATGGGTTCGACCGTCTCAGCCTCTCCTGCCAATACCTCTAGGGGCGACCTATCGGGTTCACATTCTGTCCCTATCATGGGGACTCCTACGGCAGGTGTCCCGGATTCAGGATTGTAGGGCTCAGGTCCCGGACTGACCAATATCTGAGGAGACTTAGGGGGTCCCTTCCATAAAGTCCAAAAATAGGGCAGATCCCTTCCTAGGATCACGTCATAGGGAAGAGTGTTAAGAAGTCCCACCTCATGTTGCACCTGACCGCAAGGTGCTGTGATGGTGACAATCCCCGTGGGATAGTCTCGGCGGTCCCCATGTATGCAAACCACACCCACGGTACGTCCTGTGGCCTTTACTTTAGCCCTCAAGGTGGATCGCACCCGGGTCACTAAGCTTCCGGAATCCAACAATCCTGTAACCGGACATCCATTCACCTGTATTTGGCACAAGTGGGGCTCAGTCTCTGGGGAGACCAGGTCAGCGGTACACACCACCTGAGCATACATTGAACCCCGCCGGGTAACCCCACAATCCATGGGCTCCGTGGTGAGTGGACACTGGGCTTCCATATGTCCCACCCGCTGGCACCGCCAACATCTAATGGGGACGGAAACCCCCTTGACGGGTTGTCGTTTAGGGTACAGAACCTTCCGGACCTCAGGAATGGTGGGCGCGGCCTCAGACGGTACGGGACTCCTGCACCATTGTCAGCGGTGGGTCCTTGGCCCTAGGCTTGGAGGGGCCGGACCGACGGGCGGTACGCAAAGTCTCAGTGTCCCGTATCAAGTCCTGCGTAGCCACATGCCGCTCTACCAGGGACACTAATTGGTCCAGGGTACTCGGGTCACCCTGTCCTACCCACCGTTGAACGGTGACGGGTAAAGTGCGCACAAAACGATCCACTACTACCCTTTCCACCATTTGCACCCGGCTCAGAGTGTCAGGCTGCAACCACTTTTTTACAAGATGTAACAAGTCATAGGCCTGGGAGCGTACGGGTTTGGCTTCCTCATAGAACCACTGATTTACCCGCTGAGCCCGTACATAGGTATTCACCCCCAACCGAGCCAGTATTTCGGCTTTCAGGGTCACATAGTCAATGGCGTCCTCGGTACAGATGTCCAGGTACGCTTTTTGGGGTTCCCCCGTCAGATAGGGCGACAATACCTCAGCCCACTGGGGGGTCGGAAGCTTTTCCCGCTCGGCCACCCGCTCAAACACCGCCAGGAACGCTTCCACATCATCCCCCGGGGTCATCTTTTGCAACGCTTGTCTCACCGCTTTCCGGACGCTGCCGTCGTCACCCGGCCCCGGGGTTGTTGCTGCCGGTCCGGCACGGATCGACTTGGCCAGGAGAACCATCTGTTCTTGGTGCCTTTTT
Source organism: Anomaloglossus baeobatrachus (assembly GCF_048569485.1). Classification (NCBI taxonomy): domain Eukaryota; kingdom Metazoa; phylum Chordata; class Amphibia; order Anura; family Aromobatidae; genus Anomaloglossus; species Anomaloglossus baeobatrachus. The sequence goes on from NC_134354.1 coordinate 136,430,465, forward strand.
TCCTGCATTTGCAAGGATTGCTGCTGACGTTCCAACGCCCGGAGCAGGTGTGCATTGGTCTGTTGCTGCTGTGCATTAGCCTCTTGTAGCTGTGCATTAGTCTGTTGTTGCTGCTTTAGTATGTCCTCCATGGCGTCACCGGGTTTGGGCTGTAGAATAGCCGCTCGAATCCAGGACATGTGCTACTGGGTCACCAGGGATGGATGCTACACCTCACCGGCTGTCATGCCCGCCGATTCTCCACCATATGTGAGGTAGCACGGTTGGCTGCGCAGCAGAAGACACGGGATCCAGGCATTAAGGTTCACAGCACACGGTTTTAATGTCCAAACAAAAGTCCACAACAATATACATGTGCCTCTCCAGCAGAGAACTCAGGGAGTTCTGTTCACTCCCTCACACCCGGCACACCTGCCCTCGTTCCTGTTTCCATTTAACCCTTCCTTCAGCCTGTAGGGAAACAGCATTAACCCTGGAGTGGATTTACTTTCTATCATGGAGTGAGCACAACCGGGGCGAGACATACCGGCCGTCATAGATAACCCCGGTCACAGTCTCACACCCCCTATTCTCGATTATCGTTGCTGCTGTGTGTACAATGTAGTTCGTCGTTCCTGCGGCAGCACACATCGCTATGTGTGACACCGCAGGAATGAGGAACCTCACCTTACCTGCGGCCGCCGGCAATGAGGAAGGAAGGAGGTGGGCGGGATGTTACGTCCCGCTCATCTCCGCCCCTCCGCTTCCATTGGGCGGCCGCTTAGTGACGTTGCTGTGACGCCGAATGAACCGCCCCCTTAGAAAGGAGGCGGTTCGCCGGTCACAGCAATGTCGCTAGTCAGGTAAGTAGTGTGACGAGTCTGAGCGATGTTGTGCGCCACGGGCAGCATTTTGCCCGTGTCGCAAAACCGATAGGGGTGGGTATGCACGCTAGCGATATCGGTAACGATATCGCAGCGTGTAAAGCGGCCTTAAGGCATAGGTGCACCTTCCAGCAGGACAACAACCTTAAACATACTGCCACCGCTACAATGGAATGGTTAAAATCAAAGTATATTTATATGTGTGTGAATGGCCCAGTCACAGTCCAGAGTTAAATCCAATTGAGAATCTGTGACACAACTTGAAAATTGCTGTTCACAGACGCCTCCATCCAATCTCACTGAACGAGAGCTAGTTTACCAAGAAGAATGGCCAAAAATTATAGCCTCTAGATGTGCAAAGCTGGTAGCAACGTACCCCAAAAGACTTGCAGCAGTAATTTTGTTTAAAGTTGTTACATCAATCGCATATCACTAACATATCTATTCATCCGCAGATTTCCATAATTCCATGGATTTCCCTTTTGGATGTTGCAATTTCATATTGAGTAATATAGGTAGATTGATCAACTAATTAATATATGTATTTGTTTCTTCCTAGATGGCCAAAACAACCATGCGAATGAAGGAGGTATATTTAATATTTGGCTTCTTGGATACTTTTTATGCATGTCATATGATTTATTACTAAATATATCTATATAAGTTGGAGGCTTAATAGCTATTGGGCTGCGCTTGAAAAGGGAAAATTCACATTACTATTAATAAAAAAAACACTGGGTAAATATGACATTAAAGAAGCACTCCCATGTACAGTGGAGAAAATAAGTATTTGATACACTGCCGATTTTGCATGCTTTCCTACCTACAAAGAACAGAGAGGTCTGTAATTTTTATCATAGACACATGTCAACTATGACAGACAGAATTAAAAAAAATCCAGAAAATCACATTTTATGATTTTTAAATAATGAACTAGCATGTTATTGCATGAAATAAGTATTAGATCATCTACCAACCAGCAATAATTCTGGCGCTCACAGATTTGTTATTTTTTTCGTTAAGAATCCCTCCTACTCTGCATCCATTACCTGTATTAATTGCACCTGTTTGAACTCCTTACCTGTATAAAGGACACCTGTCCACACAAGCAGTCAATCACACTCCAACCTCTCCACCATAGCCAAGACCAAAGATCTGTCTAAGGACACCAGGGACAAAATTGTAGACCTGCACAAGGCTAGGATGGGCTTAAGGACAATAGGCAAGCAGCCTGGTGAGTAGGCAACAACTGTTAGTGCAATTATTAGACAATTTAAGAAACACAAGATGACTATCAATCTTACTCGGTCCTTGGTTTCATGCAAGAGCTCACTTCTTGGGGTAAGTATAATTCTGAGAATGGTCAGTAATCTGCCCAAAACTAAATGGGAGGACCTGGTCAATGATCTAAAGAGAGCTGGGACTACAGTCTCAAAGATTACCATTAGTAACACAGTACGCCGTCATAGACTAAAATCCAGCAGAGCATGCAAGGTCCCCTATATCCCTCAAGCACATATCCAGGCCTGTTTGAAGTTTGCCAATGACCATTTGGATGATCAAGAGGAGGCATGAGAGGTCATGTGGTGAGATGAGACCAAAATAGAACTTTTCGGTATCAACTCCACTAGCTGTGTTTGGAGAAAGAAGAGTACAACCCCAAGAACACTGTCCCAACCATGAAGCATGGGGGTGGAAACATGATACTTAGGGGTGCACTGCTTTTCTGAAAAGGGGACAGGATGGCTACACTGTATTGAAGTGAGCATAGATGGGGTTATGTAATGCAAGAGTTTGGCCAACAACCTTCTTCCCTCAGTAAAAGTATTGAAGATGGTTGTGGCTGGGTCTTCCATCATGGCAATGACCCAAATCACACAGTCAGGGCAACTAAGGAGTGGCTCCTTAAGAAACATGTTAAGGTCCTGGCGTGGCTTAGCCAGACTCCAGACCTGAACCCAATAGAAAATCTTTGGAGGGAGCTGATACTCAATTTTGCCCAGTGACAGCCCTGAAACCTAAAAGATCTGGAGATGATCTGTATGGAGGAGTGGGCCAAAATCCCTGCTGCAGTGTGTGCAAACCTGGTCATGAACTACAGGAAACATCTGATCTCTGTAATTGCAAACAAAGGTTTCTGTACCAAATATTAAGTTCTGTTTCTCTATTGTATCAAGTATCTATTTCATGAGATAAAATACATATGAATTATTTAAAAATCATATAATGTGATTTTCTGGATTTTTTTTATTCTGACTGTTACAGTTGAATTGTACATATGATAAAAATTACAGATGTCCCCATTCTTTGTGGGTGGGAAAACTAGCAAAATCGGCAGCGTATCAAATACTTATTTTCCCCACTGTATATGCAATATATATATATATATATATATATATGATCCACAAGGTAGAGATGAACAGGTCGCACTCCAATGGTCAAATAAAGAATTTCTTTTATTCCACGATCACATCAGGGTACAGGTGGTGAGGGAGGATGAGGGTGTGCCACGTCGGACGACGGCAGCCGTTTCGCAAGTAACCTTGCTTCTACGGGTCCAGTCAAGTGATCGTGGAATAAAAGAAATTCTTTATTTGACCATTGGAGTGCGACCTGTTCATCTCTACCTTGTGGATCTTGTATCGTCTTTGCTTTGGGACACGCACCCAGGTCTCCACCTGCACGGAAGCGCAGCTTTGTCAGCCTCAAAGGGGATCAGCGGTGCCCGGTATCCTCCACCCAGATATATATATATATATATATATATATATATTTTTTTTTTTTAATTAAATGTGTGTATATGTGAATGTAATGTAGTGTGAGTGTATTAATATACCGTACTCACCTACCGCTTCCCTCTTGGGATTCAAAGTCATCGCTATTCTGACTAGCGGGTTCACTCTATGCCATGTGCATGAGCCAGAAGTCTCTTTTACAATATAAGTCTACACAACCTTATTCTGAAACTTCATAGACTTACATTGTAAAAGCCAACTTCCAGGTCACGCAGAGCGACCTGAAAATTCTGCCGAGTGGTGGTGTCTAGAGATGAGCGGTTCCTTGGAGGTTCGGTTTGCCGGCAGCAAACGAGCCAACCTTCCACTTGCTTGAGCTTGACCTGAACCCAGGAGCAGGTAACTGATTGGCAGGTTGAGTCTTCGCCCACAAACAGCCAGTCATAAGCAGATCACTTCCAGAGGAGGCTGGGTGGGTTTCTTTCAAACAATTTTTTGGGTTGCATGTTACATTTAATCGTGCTGATGTTACCCCCAGTGTGAGCAGTTCAAATACTGAAAGCGGCTCACACAGGGCTGAGCACCAAGCGTACCTGAGCACAGCGTTGCTTGCGCAAGTGAAGTTCGCACATAAAGCACTCAAACCATGAACCCGAACCTTGATTTTTTTTTAAAGGGAACCTGTAAAGTGCAATACGCACCCAGAACCACGAGCAGTTCTGGGTGCATATTGCTAATCCCTGCCTAACCATTCCTGTACCTAGTAGCATATATAAAGAGATCTTTAGAAAAAGGATTTCTAAAGATTCTTTATAATAAGCTAATGAGGCCAGCAACTAGTCGCAAGGGCATTACTTCCCTTGGCTAGTTGGCCCCCTTAGCATGTAAGCACTTCCCTGTGCACGTACTAACATGCTAATGAATGCGCACCATCAGAGGCATGGTTGATCTCACCGCCCTGTGCTGCCACCGCACCTGATGCTGGATTTCTGCTCAGTGAGTATGATCAGAAGTCCCGGACTTCCAGCCATGCAAACTATGAAATCGGGAAGTCCTGGGACATTCTGATCATGCACATTGAGCTGAAAACCAGTGCTGGTGGCAGAGGAGAGAGCAATCATGCCTCTGGCGCTGCACATTCATTAGCATGTTAGCACGCTCAAGGGGGCGTGCTAACATGCTAAGGGGGCCGACTAGCCAAGGGACCTAACGCAATTGTGATGAGTCCCTGGCTTCATTAGCATATTATAAAGATTCTTTATAAATAGTTTTTCTAAAGATCTTTTTATGTATGCTACTAAGTACAGGTGCGGTTAGGCAGGGATTAGCAAATATGCACCCAGAACTGCTCATGGTTCTCGGTGCATACTGCACCTGACAGGTTCACTTTAAGTTGTGTTTGGTTCGAAAACCGAACCTCAGGCTTGATCATCTCTAGTGGTGTCAATGAGCAGGACGGTGCTGGACACCAGAGACAGTGGCGGTAAGTGAGTATATTATCACCCTCACACTACATTACAACCACATATACACACATATAATAAAAAAAATATACATGGGAGTGTTTGTTTAAAATAGGTTTAGGAATTCTAAAGAGTAAAAGTATATCATGATCATTTGAAATATAATTGTACTTTCTGGAGTAGAGGATCTGGATAATGTAACAGATTTATTAAGCTTTTCCAGAAAAAAAAGATTTTTGTGTACTCACCGTAAAATCGTTTTCTCTTAGCCATCATTGGGGGACACAGGACCATGGGTGTTATGCTGCCTATCCATAGGAGGACACTAAGTAGATGCAAAAAACATTAGCATCTCCTCTGCAGTATACACCCCCTGGCCGGGCCAGGCAACCTCAGTTTTAGTACACAAGCAGTAGGAGAAAAAAACAGTAAGAACTTATCTCAACGGAGGAACATGAGAAAAAAGAGTCATAACCAAATAAGGTACTGAGAGAACCAAGGCCCAACAGCGCAACAGGGTGGGTGATGTGTCCCCCAATGATGGCTAAGAGAAAACGATTTTACGGTGAGTACACAAAAATCCGTTTTTCTCTGGCGCCTCATTGGGGAACACAGGACCATGGGACATCCTAAAGCAGTCCATGGGTGGGAAAAATAAAAGAAAGACATCGCAACCCAAGGACTAGGAACCAGTCCAAGACAGCCTGGAGCACCTACTGAGAGAGATGCTCTACTGCCGTTTGCAGAATTTTCCTACCCAGATTTGCCTCAGCTGAAACCTGGGTATGGACTCTGTAATGCTTTGAAAAAGTATGTAGGCTAGACCAGGTCGCAGCCTTACACACCTGTTCCACTGAAACCTGATGCCGAATGGCCCACAAAGCGCCAACTGCTTGCGTGGAATGAGCCCGCAGCCCACTAGGAATGGGCTTGAGTTGCAAGCGGTAGACTTCCTGGATCGCAGAGCGAATCCAGCGAGCCAGAGTTGCCTTTGAAGCTGCCTGTCCCTTCTTAGGCCCCTCAGGAATGATGAACAAAGAGTCCGTTTTCCTAAAGGGGGCTGTCCTGGATATGTAATATCTGAGAGCTCTGACGAGGTCTAACGAATCACAGAGACCTTTCCACCCTATGAACTGGGTGTGGACAAAAGGAAGGCAGAACAATGTCCTCGTTCAAATGAAACGAGGTAGGAACCTTTGGAAGAAAATCCGTAAGGGGGCGCAGAACCACCTTGTCCTGGTGAAAGATCAGAAAATGCTCGCGGCAAGAGAGTGCTGCCAGCTCCGAAACCCGTCTGATGGACGTAATTGCCACCAGGAATGTTACCTTCCAGGACAGAAGAGCAAGGGAGGATTCCTTAAGAGGTTCAAAGGGGACCTCTGGAGACCGTCCAGAACGAGATTGAGGTCCCATGGGTCCAGCGGCCATTTTTACGGGGGAACTAGATGGGAAACGCCCTGGAGGAAGGTCTTGACTTGCGGTTTTTGAGCCAGGCGGCATTGGTAGAAGATTGAGAGCGCTGAGACCTGCCCTTTAAGGGAACTGAGAGCCAACCCTGCTTGCAAGCCAGACTGCAGAAAGTCGAGAATTTTGGAGATGGCCAGAGGCATAGGCTGGACGTTAGTTTCCCTGCACCATGAAAGGAAGATTTTCCACGTACGGTAGTAAATGCGGGATGAAGCAGGCTTTCGGGCGCTGATCATGGTGGAGATAACCGCAGGGGAGAATCCCACTCTTGTTAATACCCAGGTCTCAATGGCCATGCCGTCAGCTTCAGGGCTCTGGAGTTCCGATGGGAAATGGGCCCTTGGGTCAGCAAGTCTGGGGTGTCTGGAAGGCGCGCCTGGGCCATTCCGGTGCTATCAGAATGACCGGGACTCCCCCTGCCTTGATCTTCCTGATTACCCGCGGCAGCAGGGGTAGAGGTGGAAATATGTAAAGCAGGCGGAAGTGGTGCCAGGAGCAGACTAGAGCATCCGCGCCGATGGACTGCGGGTTGCGTGACCTGGCTATGAACGTGGGTACTTTTGCGTTCAACCTTGAGGCCATTAGATCCACGTCTGGTGTACCCCAGCGAGTGCAGATGTGTAGGAACACTTCTGGGTGGAGAGACCACTCTCCGTCGGCCAGGCCTTGGCGGCTTAGAAAGTCTGCTGCCCAGTTCTCTACCCCCGGTATGTGTACCGCTGATATCACTGACCCCGTCGATTCGGCCCAGCTGAGGATCTTGTGGGCCTCGACATAAGCCGCTTTGCTGCAGGTGCCCCCCTGCTGATTGATATAGGCTACAGCTGTCGCAATGTCCGATTGGACTCGAACCTGACGACCCGCTAGCAGAGGGCAGAACGCCCTGAGCGCGAGGAAGATAGTGTGGATTTCCAGGATGTTTATGGGTAGGGAAGTGTTACATCTCGTGGCTCTCCTGAGGCAAGGACTGAGGCAGTCTCCCATTCCTTGCCTGCCACGAGCACTCCTGCTCAGCAGCGCCGAAGGTCTGCCAGACTGCGCAGTGTGCAGGAGATACCTTCTCAGAGAGGCAGCAGAAGGGTGACACTTAGTGGTTCTCCTGTTACAAGGAGTGAAGCGGTCTCCCATTCCTGGCCTGCCGCAGACCCTCCTGCTCAGCGGCCCCGAAGGTCTGCGAGGCTGCGCAATGTGCAGAGGTTTACTGCTCAGGGAAGCAGTGAGATTCCCGTTATCTCTGCACATTGTGAGACCGAGGATCCCGCCTCTATTTCCCAAAGGCAGGAGGGTGAGCATGTGCAATGCGTGGTGGATCCTGATTCACTCACTGACGTCACACGGCTTGATGACAAGGCTGGTGACGTGGTGAATCCTGACTGGCCAGGCTGGGACGTCGTGGACCCTGATTGGGTCAAGTCCGTCATCTCCGCCTCGCGCCCGCCCTCGGGTGGAGCTGCACCTCCTTAAAAGCTCCCCCTGCCATCATGGTGGCGCGCGACCGTCCTTATATGTTTGGATGTCTGGCAGCGTGCTGCCACGCCACTGCTCAGGCATTACTATCTCTTGTGGGCTTGGCCCTTGCTGCTTAGGCAGTACCTCGTTTGCAGGCCGTGTTCCTGCCTTGCTGCTCCGGCAGTATCCCCTTCAACAGGCCGTGTTCCTGTCCCAGGTGAGCTCCTCAAGTCTCCACCGGACTCACCTGGTTATTGAAAGCACACGTGCGTGGGCACCTCTGTGCTACCCTCGTGCCATATTCTCGTGACTTCCACTGGCACACGTGCGTGGGCACCTCTGTGCTTCCCCGTGCAACAGGTACACCGAGCCGTGAGATCCGTGCCATACAACCCTCACGGGTTAGGGCAGATCGGTGTACATATGTCGTCTGTGACATTCCAGACGATCGCTAGCAGCAACCCGCTCACTCTTCACCCACCATAGCGGCGGTCCCTTACACCGCACAGTGGACCTTGACCGGCGGAAGCTGTCCATTTCCCATCTTGGCACGCTTCCCCGGGTCCCCCTCGTAACAGGGAAGACTCCTGGGGCATCCAACGTCCTTGAGCAGTGTGGTGCCAGTACCCTGCTCCCCAGCCTAGGAGGCTGGCGTCCGTGGTCAGGACCAGCCAGTTCACTGGGAGAAAAGATCTCCCCTTCGATAGGGATGAGGACCAAAGCCACCAGCGGAGTGCATACCTGACTGAAGGTGTCAAGTGAAGATGTTTGTCCAGGGAAAAGGGGCTCTTGTCCCAGGCAACTAGAAGGGCTAGCTGCACTAGGCGGAGGTGCAGTTGAGAAAAGGGTACTGCCTCCATAGCCGCCACCATCCTGCCGAGCACCTTCATGCTGAATCGAATAGAGTGAGACGGAGGACGTAGAAGGCAGCGTACCGCTTGTCAAAGAGCGATCGCCTTTTCCTGAGGGAGATAGATCAAGCCCCGACAGGTGTCCAGGGACATGCCCAGGACGGTGATGGATCGTGATGGGACCGGGGATGATTTGTCTAGATTCAGTAGCCACCCTAAGCGCGATAGGGTGTCCACGGTGATCTGTACGCTGGTTGAGCAGTTGCGGAAGGAGGTGGCCTTGATGAGGAGGTTGTCCAAGTAAGGGAGAACGACTACTCCCCTGGCGTGAAGGACGCTCATGGCGGCCGCCATGACTTTGGTGAAGACCCTTGGTGCGGTGGCAAGGCCGAAGGGTAGGGCTACGAATTGAAAATGGGAGTCCTGAACTGCGAAGCGGAGGAACTTTTGGTGATCTGGGGCGATGGGTGTGTGCAGTCCTTGATATCTATGGAGGCAAGGAATTCCCCATGGATGCAATAATGGACCTTAGGGACTCCATTCTGAATCTCCGTACGTGCACATGTTTGTTCAGGTGTTTGAGGTCCAGGATGGGTCGAACTGACCCATCCTTTTTGGGGACCACAAAGAGGTTGGAATAAAAACCACTGAACTTCTTGTCGTCCGGGACAGGTATTATCACTCCTGCTGTTTGGAGCGAGTGGATTGCTGATAAAAAAGCCTTGCGTCGTTTTCGAGTCTTTGGGGGGTTTGAGAGAAAGAACCGACTCGGGGTTGGGTCCAAAATTCTATGTGGTAACCGGAAGACACAAAGTCTCGCACCCATTTGTCGTCTGAGGTGGCAGCCCAGATGTGTTGAAAGAGCCGCAGTCGACCTCATACAATGAGTGTGTCTTCCGGAGCGCCGAAGGAGTCATGAGGGGAGAAAACGTCGTGGACGAGTCTCCCTAGTCCTGGACTGTTTCGGTCTAGGCTGCCATGACTAAGTGGGTTTCGGGGAGAGCTGAAAAGGTCAGTCCCTGCGTAGTCCGCGGCTAGAGGCGGGGACAGCGCGGGATGTCGACCAACCAAATGAGTTCCGAAAGGAGCGGAACGAGGACTGTGGACGTCTGGTGAAGGTCGTCCTGGACTTCAGCTGGGGGAGGGAGGTACTCTTTCCTCCCGTGGCGTCAGAAATGAGCTTGTCCAGATGTTCGCCAAACAATCGGTCTGGAAAAAAGGGAAGGCCCGTGAGAGACTTCTTGGAGGCAGAGTCCGCCCGCCATTGTCAGAGCCAGAGAGCTCTACGGATGGCTATGGTATTTGAGGCGGCAAAAGCTGCGCAGGTAGCAGCGTCAATGGAAGCCTGCATGAGGTACTCCGCCGCAGCGGCAATTTGAGCTGTTACCTCTGTGAAGGTATGAGGGAACTGGGATACCTCAAGCAAAGTGTTAAGGGATTCTGCCCAGACCGAGATCGCCTTTGCGACCCACACAGAGGCAAAGGAGGGCGAGAGGGAGGAACCCGCAGCCTCAAAGGCAGAGCGGGCGAGGTGCTCCACCTTTCTGTCCTTCGGGTCCTTGATGGAGGAACCATCGGGTAAAGACAGGAGCGTCTTTGTGGCAAGGTGGGAGACCGGGGGGTCGACCGAGGACGGATCGGCCCAGCCCTTAGGGGCAGGTGAGGCAAAAGGGTACCGGGACTCCATGAGTTTACGGTTACCGAAGCGCCTGTCAGGCTTCTCCCTTTGCTTTGTGAGGATATCCTGAAACTCTGGGTGATCAGCAAAAACCTTTTGGGGTTTCCTTGCCCTCTTAAAGGAGACCGCATGGTCAGTGGTAGTGGATGGGGGATCCTCCACATGCAGAGTTTGGTTGATTGCTGCTATAAGGGAGTCTATTGCAGTTTGATCATCTGGGGAGGGTGAAACCAAGGAATCATCCTGGTACGCAGCATTCCCCCTCCTCCGGGCTCTTCAGAAGCCGTGGAGCGTGTGGGAGAGCCTGCCCTGTGTGCTCCCGAGGGAGAGCCATGGGGGCCATGAGAGAGTGCTGGAGACACCCGGCCGTGTGCTCTTTTTCTGATCCCTGCAACTGGTGAAGCATGGGCCCGGATTACCTCAGAAGGACCCTCCAGAGGGGTATCCTCAGGCTGCGTTCCGTTCAGGGGCCCAGAAGGGTGTGGAGGACAACATTGCATAGCCAGCACCAGGTTCTGTGACAGTTTTTCCATAGATTGGGACAGAAACTGTGCCCATTCCGGTGGGCTGGGAGCCCTAGGCTCTGGGCTGACGGTTGCGGCGGTGGTGGCGGGGTGGTCTTGGGGGACTATAGGGGCACAGGACTCACAGAGAGAAGAGGTGTGTTTACGTGGTAGCTCAGCGTGGCAGGAAGTGTAGGCTGAATAATAGACTATGTGAGCCTTAGCACTCTTAGTACCCTTAGAATTCTGCATGTTCCTAATAGGAGTATGCCAGGAGGGGGAGCAATGATCTGCAGAGGTACAAAGTGAAGCAAGGATTGTATTTGCTTCGGTGTACCGCACCAGAATCAGCCGATGGCCCTGCATCCTCAGGAAGGAGTAAGCCCGCTCTGTGGAGATCTTCGCGCGCTTTCCTGGGGGGCGGGGCTTATCGTGGCTCACGGGGGGCGGGGCTTAGCGCTAAAAGAGCGCCAAGAAGAAGTCAGTGTGCACCCCTGCTGTCGGTAGTAAAAAACGGCGGGAAGGGAGCTTCTGTGACAGTTTTTCTCCCCCTCCCTCCAGTCAGCACACAGCTCGCCACCCGTAGATTATCTCTGCAGGATTCCCTGCAATCAGCAAGGGACTCCCCCTCCTCCAGCCAGCACGCAGCTAGAGGGAATAAGCACTGTGAGTTCATGAGCCCTGGGATCCCTCCCCCCGCCACCGGTAGATTATCTCTGCAGGATTCCCTGCAATCAGCAAGGGACTTTCCCCTCCTCCAGCCAGCACGCAGCTATGGTGGGAATAAAGACTGTAAATTTAGTAGTCCTGGGAGCCTTCCCTGCACCGTCTTTCTCCCTTTGTCTGGGAAACCAGTCAGGGGGGATCTCACCTTAACACTGCCTCAGTCCAGGCAGTGGAAATAGCAGAGTCAGCTTGCTGTGTCCGGCCACACAGGTGCAATGTATCAACTCAGAGCCTGCAAAAAGGAGCTGAGGAATTGTGCCTCTGCCCTGGGCTCTGGAAAATCGGTGTCTGTGGGACCCGTCATCCAGTAAAAGGCAGCCCAGGATCCAGCGTCGCAGGAAGGGGTACGTGGCGGCAACACTCCGCGTTCCCGCCCGTTGATGGTATTGGGAGATCGGTCCCTAGGGGAAACCGTCACCCTCAGAAAATAACAAAACCTTGAAAGGATGTGCCTCCTACAGACACTAAGCTAAAACTGAGGTTGCCTGGCCCGGCCAGGGGGTGTATACTGCAGAGGAGGAGCTAATGTTTTTTGCATCTACTTAGTGTCCTTCTATGGATAGGCAGCATAACACCCATGGTCCTGTGTCCCCCAATGAGGCGTCAGAGAAAGTATGAATACATTTCTCTATTTTAGTCTATGAAGAATGAAGGGTGCATGAGAGGTGAATGACCTGATGACTGGTTCGATAATTGTTAATGACCATGCTGCAGATCTTATGTCGTCAGATCTAAGGTTTGAAGACAGGTTTTTAACCACCAGATCCAATTAATTTAGTATTTTATTTCAGTTTTTGAAACATGTTATGAAAGAAAATATTATTTATTTTATACATTATTTTTGTACCTACATTCCTTCTTAGCATTACCGAAAGACTGTAGTGAAATCCCACGACTCTACAAGAGTGGAACCTATGCAATCCACCCAGATGGTGTGCACCCACTGATTGTATACTGTGACATGACTACCGAGAGTGGCGGCTGGATTGTCATTCAGCGTAATAGTTTAAACTCGGAGATAACCTGGGACGAGTCCTGGACCACGTACAAATATGGCTTTGGGAATGTGGAGAAGGACTACTGGCTGGGTATAGAGTATATCCATCAAATTACTAAGCAGAAAGTCTATCAGGTGCGGTTTGTGATTAGGGATAATAATGATGAAGAAAAATATGCAGATTACAACCTGTTCAGTGTAGAGGATGAGGCTAATGGCTACAGATTGAGACTGGGAAGCTACACGGGTACAGCTGGAGATGCCATGTCTTCAATTTCAGCTGGAACCACACATGATAACATGAAGTTCACAGCAAAGGACAAAGACCAAGATATCTATGCTGCTAATTGTGCAACCAGCTATGGTGGGGCGTGGTGGTATGCTGCCTGCTTTGCCTCCAAGCTCAACAACAAAAATGGCATTCAATGGTATGGACTGTGTTCTGGTAATTGTAAAGGATCCACTGTAATGATTCGTCCAGCAGATTACTGCTTGTATTAAAGTGTTGAAATAAAAAAAATAATTAAAAAAGGAAATCGAAACAAATCTGTAAAATATTGATGTATGTTGATATTTGGACTACTATAGAATGTGTAGTTTGTCATCACATATTGCTATGGAAATCAAAATTCATACCCATCATCTAGAGTCACTCTTGTAATTACGAGGTCTGTACAATAACCAATAATACTTACCATTTAGTGGCATAGTACGGGGAGGTTTGGAGCACTAGACCACCCATCGGCCAACTGGCGTTAATTCAAGGATACTGGTAGTGAAACGCCAACATACTTGGCTTAAGATGGTGTATTTGGAAAGTTTTGTAGTATATCCTTTATGGTTATGAACTGTGTAGCTTTAGGCACAACAACTCTGGATACAGCCGTATGAGCCGTAAGAAAGTTTCTTAGTAAGAAGGGCCCCAGAGTCATCCATATATTACATATGTCACCTAGTCTACACAATGGCCAACTATAAATCTACATTTTTCACTGCTGTGTCTGCTGCAAACAAAACATCTGACAGGTTTCCCCCACGGGTGCCAAGAGCGGGACCCTGAATCACCAGAATCTCCTCAACAGCTCTCAATGTAAAAGAGATTGTGTGTGATAATACAACCTTAAATAACAAAGAGAGCTGAAAACTATTCAGCACACTCCACCATTCATTAATTCAAACTAAACTTCTGTTTTTGAGTTGTAGTTTTGACAATAAATGTATTTTTTAATCAAAAAATTGTCAATGGTTTTTCATTCAATAGTTAAAATGCCTATGTGATATGTGTAGATATATAAAAAAAAAGAATATAAAGAAGAGAATCAATAAGTGGAGAAGGTTGGAGGATGAGAGAGGGAGAAGGAAATAAAAAAAGGTAAAAAATGGTTTAATCAACTGGTTTATCCCTTTTCTATAAATAAAGAGACAGTTGCACTCTGAAATGCTAAGATATCCTAACAATGAAAATGGCCAGTTTTATGTGAGCCCAAAAGCCAATGTCAAGTCATATCTCTTAATGTTGTGTTCGTATCTACTATAACACCTTTAGGTTTAAAAACCTCCAATTTATGGGTGGATAGGAAGCTGCTAATAAAGAATTAAAATCGCTGATGAGTAGGAGTGCTCAATCAGAAAGTATGACTCCATAATCTAAGGAAAAAACTGAAGCATGAGATATATTAACCCCTTTTCTATAGGCATCCAAATACAATTGTGATGCCCTGGCAAAACCAGGTAGTCATACAGATTAGGCCCCTGCATAACACCTCTCCCACACAGGGTTAAACAAGCCGACAAAATCCTAGTCATCCCCTCAGGGAAGGACAGACACACCAGTGGGCGGGACCAGGTGGAAAGGAAACGCCCACCTAGGGGTCTGGAGAACTCGGGGGCGGGAAAAGAAGTCAGTTGGAGTCAGAATTGAGTTTGGGGAGGAGGTGAAGCTGACAGGTGTCAGGGTTGGAGCCCTGACACATTGGCTAGGTGGCAGACAGTGGTCACTGCCAGCAGGAGACGGGAAGATGGCTCGCCAAATCCGAGGTGGACCGGGCCAGGGTTGTAGCCTGCCGGTACCGACACCGGAGAACCAACCTGGAAACCGTACACACAAGGGGGTACTCGGACCCTGAAGCCAGGACCAGCACTGATGGCCTAGCTAATTATCCGATTGAGGGCATGATTCTAGGTCCTGTCCCAACCTAAGTCCTGAAAAGTAGATAACCACCCACAGAGAGAGATAGGGCATCCACCAAGGCCCGATAGATCCCACTGATCAGCGTCTGATGGGCACGGCTCCCAACAAAAGGACCGGGAGCGGACTCCTGTGTTACACACCGGGAAGTCTAGAACAGAGAACACAGAGTGCAGAGGAAAGGGTCAGTGACCACTGGCCCGGGTGTGTGACCAGATACACCGTCTGTGGAAGCCGGCCACCATCACCTTGGTTTACCAAAGGACTTGTGTGCGTTATTCAACTGTGACTAACATCCCCGGTCTGATCGAGCGCGCCGCCCCTGCCGCCATCAACCCCCTGTACAGAGACACTGGGCCCCGGGGCATCCATCCCTGCCCACGGAGGGGTTAACATCCAGCTGCCAATCCATTGCCCTGGGAGTCCCACAGCAGCAGCGGTGGTGCTACACCTCACCACCAGGCCCGGACTGACAGGCGGGAGGGACGGGACTTCTCCCGGTGGGCTGGCCGGTGGAGGGGTGGGGGCAGGGCCGTATTTGCCACTAGGCACCCGTGGTCCATAATTTTTTTTTTTTTTTTTTTTTACATCCCCGCCCCCCGTCCCTCTCTCCGTTACACTCGGCTGTGTTCGGGGGGGGGGGTTGAGAGGGAGGAGAGGCGCACTTCTGTCTATTTAAATACATGGCGGGCGCCAGGCATAGTGAGCTGATTAACCCCGGAAGTTCCATCGCCTGCACTTCCGGGGTCAGAGGCGCGCGGGCGCGACAATCAGCTGACTGCCCCGTGCTGCAGTGTCCAATGCTGCAGACGACACACGCCGCGGAGGAGGACGCGTCTGAAGCTGGAGCCAGCCAGAGCAGGGCGGCGGGCACCGGAGCAGGTAAGGCAGAGGCAGAGCCTAGAATGTATGGGCTCCTTACAGGTTAGTTGATGATCGTTGCGATGCCTCTTTTTGTCCACTATAATCATGCAAGGGGAGGCTGGGGGGAGAGAGGCTGAGGCTGGGGGAGGCTGGGAAGAGAGAGAGAGGCTGAGGCTGGGAAGAGAGAGAGGCTTAGGCTGGGGGGAAGCTGGGAAGAGAGAGAAAAAAAAGAGAGTTCCGGCACACTGTGCTGTTTCCCAGAATAAGGAAGATATAAAATTCAAGTCGTTTTAATCTGTTTTTTCTTTATTGGAAAAAATGTTGTGCTGTACATGAGTAGAAAATCCGCCAGGACGTTTCGGCCCTAGGCCTTCATCAGGTCGGACAATCTGACTGTCATATTATTATATGTGAACAAAACAGAAAAACAGATATCAGCAGGTGTACATAATATATACAGTAGTGACAATCCAATGAGAATAACATGGTACATTTTTTGAGGAGATATAACAGAGGGCAAAGGTCACAACAAAATATGTCATATAATATGTCATATTACTGACAATAAATCTAATGTTAACAGAACTAATGTTAATAGCCTGGTAATGTATATGGCAACAGGGAAGGGCCCATAGTAACAGTGTGATATGCTACTAGGAGGAAAAGTGGCTCACCCATGTCGAGCAAAGATCCGTAATGAAGGGAAAAAAAGAAGAATCACCAGTCGTCATAAACAAATATGATCCAGCATGAAATCTAGTCCTGTGGTGAAAAGGGAGAAGAATAAATCAAACGGCCTATATAGCACAGGGAAAGGGTGTCGAATATATGTGCATACCTGCTGGGAGGTATAGACCTTGGAAACGTCCTGTGGGGTGATTCAGTAGACTAGAGTGTCCTGTACAAAAGAAGTGTATATGTTATATAAAGGAAGCGGATATCTGAGTGGAATATGTGTATATAGGCTAAGTATGGTCAATACCTGCATGGATGTAATTAGGCTAAAGGCCTATTGGTTACTAAGGCTCTGGGTCCGTTACTTCCGGATTGGATAATTAATGTACAAACCACATAATAAGTACTGCTATTGCCTATGGCAATGGATATATCTGTGAACAACAATAGATGGACATAGTGTGTCATATGGTAAATATGGTATGGCGGAGTATAATGGGAATGGTATATTACCAGTAAGGAACTGCTAGTCCGCAAGAATGCCAGTTAGGTTAGGGTGCTTATACTGGTGGCAGTAGTATATCTGCAATATAACTGATATGAAATACCATAGTTAATTAAATGTATTAATAATCCTATGTTGAAAATAGTGATATGTCTATCTAATTGGAGCAGGGATATGTATGTATGTGATAAGTACAACTGGTACCTTTGTGGATGTATTGAGGCTGAAAGCCTGATTGTTGCTATGGATCAACAATCAGGCTCTCAGCCTCAATACATCCACAAAGGTACCAGTTGTACTTATCACATACATACATATCCCAGTATAAGTATACATATCTCCACCAGTATAAGCACCCTAACCTAACTAACTTTGGAGTGTGAAAGGCTCCACCTGCACCTGTGTTGCCTCCACCTAGTGGGGGTTTAGCTGTATCCTGCTGGAGTAGCAGTAGTCTTTTGGCCTGAGCAATATACAGCTGCAATTCCATCTTGCTGTAAGTAATGATATTTTCCTTTTTGCTTTTTTATATTATATATAGTGTAGGGACCTACAAGCATGAGGTTCCCGTGACGAGGGTTGTAGGCTTACGTCTTATGGCCATAACGCTAACAAAAAACCTCAAAAACTTTTTTGTACAGGATACAGCCAGGCCCCTTTTTGTTAGGCCTTGCTATCAGAGTTTCTGTCCCTACGTAGCGCGCAGTGGGGGTACGGCCTGGCAGCCCGCCTGATCTAATAGTATGGGCGTCACCTAATAGGCTGCGGGTTTGTGACTGTGCGTCTGCTAGTGTGAACAGTGCTCTATGCAAGTCACCAGTGTGCAGTTTTACCATCCAGCCATCATCTCCTCCATATTTGGAAGTGAGTGTGAAAGGCTCCACCTGCACCTGTGTTGCCTCCACCTAGTGGGGGTTTAGCTGTATCCTGCTGGAGTAGCAGTAGTCTTTTGGCCTGAGCAATATACAGCTGCAATTCCATCTTGCTGTAAGTAATGATATTTTCCTTTTTGCTTTTTTATACCCCTTTTAGTCGAAGTGTCCGTGCGACCCCCAAGTCCGGTAGAATCCCTCGAGCCACACCTGCTGCTGGCATGGGGGCGGCACACAATATTTGAAAGTCGACCAACCCTCTCCAGGAAGATCATGTCAACACTTGATCCTTTCATTTTCAGGAGAGATAAGCTGCTGGCAGAGGTGTATGGCAGTAGCTTTCTCTTCTCTCTCTCCATTAAAAACACAAGAACGATAATGTGTATGGGAAAGCTGGGAGAGATAACTGTATGCAGAATTAAAGGGGTTACCCGGCTTATTTTGACTTTTTTTTATTATTTCCCTATTTGGCTACATTGGGGCTGGTAAGTAGAAAGACCACTTACCTGCCCTGCTGTCAGCCTCTCTCCCCCAGCTCAGAGCAGTCATGTAACCGCTCCTGCCGCGATTTTGCTGCTTTCGGTCATTTCATGTCAACATGGTCAGGACCATGTTGACATGCAAATCTGGGAACAGCATGTTGCCGCCCTGCTGGGCGGGTACTGTGCGTAGAGTCCCCACCCCCCTTCCCTGCACCCTCCCACACATTCCCCCGCAACCGTACTCTTCCCGCAACCTCCCCCGCCACTGCTGTGGGACCCATGAGCTGAGGGGAGGGGCCTGACATAGCCAGCATCGGGCCTCCTGCTCAGGATCGCACATTAAAATGCATCGGCATCACAGATGCCGATACATTTGAAAGCACTGATGAGAGGGAGCGCAGCGCTGCTTCTCATCACTGCCAGTGCAGTCTGTGTCCCGCCCCCTGCCAGCTCTGTGGTTGCCCGTTCTGCAGTGTGCCAGTGTCTGCCCGCACTGCAGTATCAGCAGCTTCTCACACTGCAGTGGGGGCAGCCGCGGGGATGACGAGCTCTGCTGTCAGGAGGTTAGATGAGATCATTACCTGCTGTGACAATCTCCTGCACTCCTGACGTCAGCGCTGTCACTGCCTTCTATGCCCACCGTGTTCTCACATCACGTCTCATGGGCAGCCTGAGACTGTCACTAGGTGTGACGTCACGGGCTCCCGCGATACTGCTGAGAACGCGGCGGGCAATGGAAGTCAGTGACAGCGCTGACATCAGGAGTGCAGGAGATTGCCACAGCAGGTAATGATCTCATCTAACCTCCTTACAGCAGTGCTAGTCATCCCCTGCAGTGACCTGGGCTGACCTATTGATGTTAGCTCAGGTCACTGCACTACTCTCCCAGCCAATGGGGAACATTCTGTTCTTCATTGACTGGGACAGTGACTATGGTATGGATCATCGTGGGACCCCCTTATTGGATTATGCCGGACTCGGATTTGATTGTTCTTTTCAATAAATTGGTGAACGAGGGAATGTTTTAAGGAGTGTTTTTTTTCAAATAAAACTTTTTTTGTTGTCTATTTTTTTTTTTTATTACTGACTGGGTTGGTGATGTGGGGTATCTGATAGACGCTTGACATCACTAACCCCAGGGCCTGATGCCAAGTGACATTACACATCTGGCATCAACCCCATATATTACCCCGTTTGCCACCACACCAGGGCAATGGGACGAGTTGCGGCAAAGTGCCAGGAATGGCACATCTAATGTATGCGCCACTTCTGGGGAGGCTGTAGCCTGCTATTTTTAGGCTGGGGAGTGTCCAATAACAGTGGACCTCCCTAGTCTGAGAATACCAGACCACAGCTGTCTGCTTAATCTTGGCTGGTGATCCAATTTGGGGGGACCCCATGTTTTTTTGTTCTAAATTATTTATTTAATTTAAAATAACAGCATGGGGTGCTCTCTGTTTTGGATTACCAGCCAAGGTGAAGCTGCCATCTGTGGTTTGCAGGCTGCAGCTGTCTGCGTTACCCTAGCTGGCTACAAAAAATATGGGGGACCCCACGTCTTTTTTTTTAAAAATTAATTATTTATTTTTTTGGCTAAATACAAGGCTAAGCACCCTTTAGGGCCACATGAAAGTCACTAAAGGGTG
Organism: Anomaloglossus baeobatrachus; assembly: GCF_048569485.1. Taxonomy (NCBI): domain Eukaryota; kingdom Metazoa; phylum Chordata; class Amphibia; order Anura; family Aromobatidae; genus Anomaloglossus; species Anomaloglossus baeobatrachus. The sequence goes on from NC_134354.1 coordinate 136,450,429, forward strand.
CCAGCTTAGAATATGCAGGGGGGTAGGACATTATATATGTCTTTCTCATCTATCTATCTATCTATCCCTCTGTTCATTCCTTAATTCATTCATTAATTCATTCATCCCTCTCTCTCTCTGTCTATTTCTATCTATCCATCTCTATATCTACTCATCAATTTATCTTTCTTGCTGCTTCCGTTTTTTGCAGTCCGCAAAAAAAACGGAAGGCACACGGATGACACATGGATGACACACGGACCGTATACGGAACGGAACGGATATCATACTGATGCCACACGAATGCATTCGTGAAAAAAATGGACCGTTTTTTGCGGACCGCAAAAACGGTACAGTCTTGTAAATATAGCCTACATGTGTTCCCTATGGGGGTAGGGGTCGGTACAGAAAGATGGTGGGGGGGTCGGTGCAGAACGATGGTGGGGAGGTCGGTACAGAGAGCCATGTGTGTTTGTGTGTTTTGGGGCGAGGGTGGCAGAGCCTGATGTGTGTGTGTGGGGGTGCAGAGCCCTATGTGGTGTGGGGTGCAGAGCCCTATGTGTGTATGAGGTGCAGAGCCCTATGTGTGTGTGAGGTGCAGAGCCCTTTATGTGTTTCTGGGGTGCAGAGCCCAATGGGTGTGTGGAGTGCAGAGCCCGATGTGTGTGTGGGGTGCAGAGCCCGATGTGTGTGTGGGGTGCAGAGCCCGATGTGTGTGTGGGGTGCAGAGGCCGATGTGTGTGTGGGGTGCAGAGCCCGATGTGTGTGTGGGGTGCAGAGCCCGATGTGGGGCTGTTATTTCCAATGCTAGAGTGATAACAGGTCAGGTGCTGGGGCAGAATAGCATTTTTCTACCAAGAAAGTAGGTTTTGGCTGCAAAAAACAGAGCAGCAAAAGCACTGAGAGTTAATATAGCCTTAGCATAATTACAAAAATATAGACCATTGAAAGAAGTTACCTAATAATGGATGTTGGTCCCTAAAGCCAGGGGTGGGATTCAAATTTTTAACAACAGGTTCTCTGTAACCCCCGCCCATTTGAAAACTACACCCATTCTGTAACCACACCCATTTTGTTAGCCACACCCATTTCACGCACTTTTCTCAACCAAAAAATACAAGTAATTTAAAGTAAAATCTCCTTCCCCTCCTATACCGTCACTCTCCTGTCCAGCACCAGTTGTTCCAGTCACTGTCAGTCATATTGTATTAAATGATTTTTCTACAGTTTTTAAAAATTATTACTAAAGGAGCCCTGCTTCCCCATACAGATCTCATCCCATGTGGTCTCTTTCCTCTGCAGATCCCATCCCATGTGGCCTCGTTCCCTTGCAGATCTCATACCATTATGGCCTCTTTCCCCTGCAGATCCCATCTCATTATGGCCTCTTTCCCTTGCAGATCCCATCCCATGTGGCCTCTTTCCCTTGCAGATCTCATCCTATTATGGCCTCTTTCCCTTGCAGATTTCATCCCATTATGGCCTCTTTCCCCAGCAGATCTCATCCAATGTGCTCCTTTTCCCCTGCAGATCCTGTCCCATATGGCTCCTTTTCCCATATAGCTCCCATCTTATGTGGCCCCTCTCCCCATATAGCTCCCATCTTATGTGGCCTCTTCCCATATAGCTCCCATCTTATGTGGCCTCTCCCCATATAGCTCCCATCTTATGTGGCCTCTCCCCATATAACCACATATAGCTCCCATCTTAAATGGCCTCCTCTCCCCATATAGCTCCCATCTTATATGGCCTCCTCTCCCCATATAGCCACATATAGCTGCCATCTTATATGGCCTCCTCTCCCCATATAGTCACATATAGCTGCCATCTTATATGGCCTCCTCTCCCCATATAGCCACATATAGCTCCCATCTTATATGGCCTCCTCTCCCTATATAGCCACATATAGCTCCCATCTTATATGGCCTACTCTCCCCATATAGCCACATATAGCTCCCATCTTATATGTTCTACTCTCCCCATATAGCCACATATAGCTCCCATCTTATATGGCCTCCTCTCCCCATATAGCCACATATAGCTCCCATCTTATATGGCCTCCTCTCCCCATATAGCTCCCATCTCTTATATGGCCTCCTCTCCCCATATAGCCACATATAGCTCCCATCTTATATGGCCTCCTCTCCCCATATAGCCACATTTAGCTCCCATCTTATGTGGCCCCTCTCCCCATATAGCCACATATAGCTCCCATCTTATGTGGCCTCCTCTCCCCATATAGCCACATATAGCTCCCATCTTATATGGCCTCCTCTCCCCATATAGCCACATATAGCTGCCATCTTATGTGGCCTCCTCTCCCCATATAGCTCCCATCTTATGTGGCCCCTCTTCCCATATAGCCACATATAGCTCCCATCTTATATGGCCTCCTCTCCCCATATAGCCACATATAGCTCCCATCTTATATGGCCTCCTCTCCCCATATAGCCACATATAGCTCCCATCTTATATGGCCTCCTCTCCCCATATAGCCACATATAGCTTCCATCTTATATGGCCTCCTCTCCCCATATAGCCACATATAGCTCCCATCTTATATGGCCTCCTCTCCCCATATAGCTCCCATCTTATGTGGCCTCTTTCCCTTGCAGATCTCATCCTATTATGGCCTCTTTCCCTTGCAGATTTCATCCCATTATGGCCTCTTTCCCCAGCAGATCTCATCCAATGTGCTCCTTTTCCCCTGCAGATCCTGTCCCATATGGCTCCTTTTCCCATATAGCTCCCATCTTATGTGGCCCCTCTCCCCATATAGCTCCCATCTTATGTGGCCTCTTCCCATATAGCTCCCATCTTATGTGGCCTCTCCCCATATAGCTCCCATCTTATGTGGCCTCTCCCCATATAACCACATATAGCTCCCATCTTAAATGGCCTTCTCTCCCCATATAGCTCCCATCTTATATGGCCTCCTCTCCCCATATAGCCACATATAGCTGCCATCTTATATGGCCTCCTCTCCCCATATAGTCACATATAGCTGCCATCTTATATGGCCTCCTCTCCCCATATAGCCACATATAGCTCCCATCTTATATGGCCTCCTCTCCCTATATAGCCACATATAGCTCCCATCTTATATGGCCTACTCTCCCCATATAGCCACATATAGCTCCCATCTTATATGTTCTACTCTCCCCATATAGCCACATATAGCTCCCATCTTATATGGCCTCCTCTCCCCATATAGCCACATATAGCTCCCATCTTATATGGCCTCCTCTCCCCATATAGCTCCCATCTCTTATATGGCCTCCTCTCCCCATATAGCCACATATAGCTCCCATCTTATATGGCCTCCTCTCCCCATATAGCCACATTTAGCTCCCATCTTATGTGGCCCCTCTCCCCATATAGCCACATATAGCTCCCATCTTATGTGGCCTCCTCTCCCCATATAGCCACATATAGCTCCCATCTTATATGGCCTCCTCTCCCCATATAGCCACGTATAGCTGCCATCTTATGTGGCCTCCTCTCCCCATATAGCTCCCATCTTATGTGGCCCCTCTTCCCATATAGCCACATATAGCTCCCATCTTATATGGCCTCCTCTCCCCATATAGCCACATATAGCTCCCATCTTATATGGCCTCCTCTCCCCATATAACCACATATAGCTCCCATCTTATATGGCCTCCTCTCCCCATATAGCCACATATAGCTTCCATCTTATATGGCCTCCTCTCCCCATATAGCCACATATAGCTCCCATCTTATATGGCCTCCTCTCCCCATATAGCTCCCATCTTATGTGGCCCCTCTCCCCATATAGCTCCCATCTTATGTGGCCCCTCTCCCCATATAGCCACATATAGCTCCCATCTTATGTGGCCTCCTCTCCCCATATAGCCACATATAGCTCCCATCTTATATGGCCTCCTCTCCCCATATAGCCACATATAGCTGCCATCTTATGTGGCCTCCTCTCCCCATATAGCTCCCATCTTATGTGGCCCCTCTTCCCATATAGCCACATATAGCTCCCATCTTATATGGCCTCCTCTCCCCATATAGCCACATATAGCTCCCATCTTATATGGCCTCCTCTCCCCATATAGCCACATATAGCTCCCATCTTATATGGCCTCCTCTCCCCATATAGCCACATATAGCTTCCATCTTATATGGCCTCCTCTCCCCATATAGCCACATATAGCTCCCATCTTATATGGCCTCCTCTCCCCATATAGCTCCCATCTTATGTGGCCCCTCTCCCCATATAGCTCCCATCTTATGTGGCCCCTCTCCCCATATCGCCACATATAGCTCCCATCTTATATGGCCTCCTCTCCCCATATAGCCACATATAGCTCCCATCTTATATGTTCTCCTCTCCCCATATAGCTCCCATCTTATGTGGCCCCTCTCCCCATATAGCTCCCATCTTATGTGGCCCCTCTCCCCATATAGCCACATATAGCTGCCATCTTATGTGGCCTCCTCTCCCCATATAGTTCCCATCTTATGTGGCCCCTCTCCCCATATAGCCACATATAGCTTCCATCTTATATGGCCTCCTCTCACCATATAGCCACATATAGCTCCCATCTTATATGGCCTCCTCTCCCCATATAGCCACATATAGCTCCCATCTTATATGGCCTCCTCTCCCCATATAGCTCCCATCTTATGTGGCCCCTCTCCCCATATAGCTCCCATCTTATGTGGCCCCTCTCCCCATATAGCCACATATAGCTGCCATCTTATATGGCCTCCTCTCCCCATATAGCCACATATACCTCCCATCTTATATGGCCTCCTCTCCCCATATAGCCACATATAGCTCCCATCTTATGTGGCCCCTCTCCCCATATAGCCACATATAGCTGCCATCTTATATGGCCTCCTCTCCCCATATAGCCACATATACCTCCCATCTTATATGGCCTCCTCTCCCCATATAGCCACATATAGCTCCCATCTTATATGGCCTCCTCTCCCCATATAGCCACATATACCTCCCATCTTATATGGCCTCCTCTCCCCATATAGCCACATATAGCTCCCATCTTATATGGCCTCCTCTCCCCATATAGCCACATATAGCTCCCATCTTATATGGCCTCCTCTCCCCATATAGCCACATATAGCTTCCATCTTATATGGCCTCCTCTCCCCATATAGCCACATATAGCTCTCATCTTATATGGCCTCCTCTCCCCATATAGCCACATATAGCTCCCATCTTATATGGCCTCCTTTCCCCATATAGCTCTCATCTTATGTGGCCCCTCTCCCCATATAGCTCCCATCTTATGTGGCCCCTCTCCCCATATCACCACATATAGCTCCCATCTTATATGGCCTCCTCTCCCCATATAGCCACATATAGCTCCCATCTTATATGGCCTCCTCTCCCCATATAGCTCCCATCTTATGTGGCCCCTCTCCCCATATAGCTCCCATCTTATGTGGCCCCTCTCCCCATATAGCCACATATAGCTCCCATCTTATGTGGCCTCCTCTCACCATATAGCCACATATAGCTCCCATCTTATATGGCCTCCTCTCCCCATATAGCCACATATAGCTGCCATCTTATGTGGCCTCCTCTCCCCATATAGCTCCCATCTTATGTGGCCCCTCTCCCCATATAGCCACATATAGCTCCCATCTTATGTGGCCTCCTCTCCCCATATAGCCACATATAACTCCCATCTTATATGGCCTCCTCTCCCCATATAGCCACATATACCTCCCATCTTATATGGCCTCCTCTCCCCATATAGGCACATATAGCTGCCATCATATATGGCCTCCTCTCCCCATATAGCCACATATACCTCCCATCTTATATGGCCTCCTCTCCCCATATAGCCACATATAGCTCCCATCTTATATGGCCTCCTCTCCCCATATAGCCACATATAGCTGCCATCTTAATGAGGCTCCTCTCCCTGCTCCCCTGCATCTTCGGCCCATGCAGTGCTTACCTGCTCCAGGCACCGGCAGCTTTTCCTGTGTCTTCCGTCCTCCTCCGCGGAACTCTGCAGGCAGACACACTGACACTGGCAGACGGCAGGAGGAGGAGCTACCTCCCCACACTGCCATGACCTCTGCAGCGTCAGCGCGTCACTGCACGCCGGGTGAGGGAGCAGACAGGCGCCACTGAACTCGGAAGTGTGGCGCGGAGGCACGGGGATTCATTTGTGTTAGAGTCTTAAAGACACTAACACAAATGAATACAGGGAACCGGATCGCCAGAGTTGTTTCTTGCCGGTTCTGGGAACCGCATGCTATTTTAACAACCAGTTCTCCAGAACCGGACAGAACCGGCTGAATCCCACTCCTGCCTAATGCTGATGTACTATGCCTACATGCCCACCTATAGGAATAATGAAGTGAACATAAGGACAAGCTTGCACTTTTCTGTTCAGTTTGTATCTAAAATTTGGTCTGTCAAGTAATATGCTAAAGTGATTAGCCTCCAAAATGGATACCTTCATGATGAATACCTTATGTTCAGTGGGAAAAGCTTTGAAAGCATTACCTCAAAATGGTTGGCTTTATAGTTAAAATACTCCAAGGAAATTTTGAGTAGTTTTTCCTATACGATACCTGATAGAAAGGTATCCTATGAAGGCTTACAGTGGTATACTCACATCGTACTTACATGACACATCCACAGTATATGACAAACATTTCCTAGAAGCAAATATCGGACGTAGATCAGAAATTTATGGTACATATATACATATATATATACTGTATATACTATATATATATATATATATGTGTGTGTGTGTGTAAGCCGTGTACTGGGGGATTACTTAGAATACAGTGAATTCACGAATGAGAAAACCAACTCCAACACTAATTCACCCACCAAATATACTTTACTTAAGTTATGGGAATGCTTGTACCCAGAAACTGAAGAAAACTCTCAAAATACTTTACAAGCACTTAGCCAGAAGGCTGAGACCCTTGTGCTGCACAGCTGAGCACTCAAGTAATATGTACCAACTATGTGTACTATAAATTTACCTACGTGCCCACCTGTCTAAACCAGCCTCCAATAATTTTTTAATCTGGAACAATTATATGCTTACGAATTTCAGGCTTACCTGCATTGCAGCACAACAGTTCACACACTTATATTCAATTATCTCTATGGGGGGGTGTCGTTGGGCAGCTTGATGCGGCGTTCCGAGGTGTCTCCCCGGCAGTTGCATTTTACTTACACTGTAACAAGGCAGACGCACGTAGAGGGGCTGGAGACTTTCATCTCAAACCTGGACAACTTCTTTAATTATAAAATTAAGCAGTGTGGCATGCCCGATCCTAACAGCATGTATTATACTCACTGTCAGTATTCTGCTCTGCTTGCCGATTCCAGCAGTCATCACATGGCCATTCCACTCATATGCGATTTACATACTTAGGGTCATATGACATATAGCTTTTATTTCTGCTTCACTCAGTATTTCATTGAACATTGAGAGAATTATAAAGACCAACTCTTCTGCACGTGACTTTAAGTGTGAAATCACATATGAATGATTGGTTACATTACAACTACTCAAACCACTTTTGGCCAAACAGAATTCTTGCCCGTTGTTCCGGAAAGCCTAGATAGACCGCTGTATATGGGAATAGCCCTTCAAGTGTATAGAGAGCAATCTTTCAACTTAAAAAAGTTAGATGGGGATCAGATTATTATAGAACATGATGAACAAAAGTTCTGGGTGAAAACATGAATATGCCTCAATCATTTTTAGGCAAAGTTTCCCCATTCTGTAGGAAAAACACAACAACTAATAGACGACATTAAAGAGTTAAAGCAATTCATTTTATATCTTGAAAACATGCAGGGACTTTGTCCTCATGCTTATTCCATGGTGTGGCACAACCTGTTGCTTTAGCAATTGTTGGGATGTAAAAAGAAAGTACAGCAGTTAGCATTAGAAGAATTCAGGGAGTGAGAAGATCAACGAACAGGACCATGGGTGAGTACACTGCTCAGTGCTGTTGTTTAGCTGATGTCCATTGTATTTGGTCAGAGAAGTCACCAGGATTAGATCTTTTGTCATCCAATTAGTATATCTTTGTGTCCAGGAGTAGCACAGATGTGAACCCCATTCACAGTGACTGCAGCTTTCCCTACTATAAACTACTGTCCTTCAGCTAAGAACAGTCAGACCTGGCTTACCTTAATAAACACAACTTGGCACCGGATTACCGACCAAGGATGAAGTGAATAAATCCAATTTATTATGAAATATTATTTTATTATCAATAGATTCATACACATATAATTTAAACAAGAGAGCCACCTGGGGGGCACATGGTTCCAGAATATCTACATATCATCTCTATCCCATGTATAATATGTTGACACTAGACCTTAGCATAGGATAATTGCATCCAATATCAATACATTGACACTAAGCATAGTACAAAATAATCACATCCAATGTCAATTTACATTATAACACATAATTGTATCCTCATAGTGATTCTGCATCAGCATATGGTCATAAACGGATGCCCAAGAAATTAACCATTAATTAGTCATCCAGACATATGAAAAATAATTTCATTGGGCATATCACCACCATCACCAAAATATCACCATCTACCCTTTTATTTGCTTTTATCAGCGTGGCATGTTAAAGGACATACAAGGGATCAAATGATCCATTTACAATCTATGGTATGCTAAAGCAGATCACATACACAGTTAGATCGGCTCAACAATCGTTTATACATCTTCAGCACCAGCTGATTTTCATAAATGATAAGAGACAATTCCACCGTTGCATGCGCTGCCTTACCACCACCTTCAGATGATTAATCCCCACATGTCACACTGATTACGCAAGGAAGGCATCCATCGCCTGAATACACAAGGTATGGAGATGAAGGCAATATAACAAGGACATGCATTCAAGATTAAGTATTGGAATAGAGAGAATACTCACATTGGTAAAGACTCGTCTGGCCATGCGTCCCTCCACCCCTCCAAGGGGGAAAGTTCAAAGAACATCCAGGCATGCACACTACAATAATTTGCTCTGCCCTCAGCAGGGCAGAGAGGACTCTGTGTGGATGAGGCATAGGACGCATCATCCACACAGAGCAGAGAACGAGGATGGCGATCGCAAGCAGATAGAAGGTGCAGAATCAAGACCAGCGATGCCCATTGGACCGGACTGCGCTGCATGTGTGTATTATAAAGGTGTTTTTTATGTTAGACATATTGGCCTGGGCTCTTATATACAGTATTCTAGAATTCTGTATATAAGGGCCAACAGGTGGTGGCCGCAGCTTATGTAAGAACAACCTGGTGACAGTTTCCCTTTAATCTAACTGCCGTAGAGTGTACATAAGAAGTTTTTCTGTAGCACATCACCCAAAATACCGTATACAAGTAATATAACACTGGTAAGAATGCTCATGTTAAACATCAGTATACAGTTATATAGGTACACCACTGTCACGAGTACATCATGACTCCAAAAATGGCCATTTCCTTCATCAACCATCTGAGAGAACCCACCTTTATTCTATAGTCCTGTCCTGTAGTGTGTAGTCTTAAAGTGAGCTCAGGTGAATGCTACAATCTAAGGCTATGTTCACACAAGGAGGTTTTTTGTATTTATTTTCCATTGGTTTTATGTAAATCCAAGCTAATAAATAGCATCTTTTTACAACATCAGCAAAACGTATGAGATTTCAGGAATCCCACACACACTTGCTTTTTTTATCTGACTGAGGCCATGTGCGCACTAGAAAGTGCCTTTTTCTTAAGGAAAATCCGTACCCTCTTAAAGAATCCCACACCTGCGGTAAAAAATCGCACCAAAACTGCACAGATTGGTCCTTGCGGATTTTTACCATTATCTATGGCAAAAACCGCAGGTACCTGCAGAAAAGAAGTGACATGCTCATTAATTCCGCAGCGGAAAATCCTCGGGTATAAAAAAACGCGGTGTGCGCACAACATTTTTTAAGACCCATAGGATTTGCTGCAGCAAATCCGTGGCAAAATCCGCGGTAAATCCGCAGCGTGCACACATAGCTTGAAATGGAAAACTGTTGTATTTTGTAGCTCTTTTCACAGTTAAAAGCAATGATAGTGAAAAAACAGCTGAGTTTTTTGGTGAATGAAACCAACTTTATTTAAACATGTACTATAGACAAGCGACATACCAAAACCTCAGCAAAAGTACAACAAAAAAAATGCAGCAAAAACCCATAGCTTTTTTTTACTGACAGGGGAGAAGGTTTTCTGCAGAAAAAAAGTAGCAAAAAACCCCTGTGTGAACATAGCCTTACAGTAGCACTGCGGAATGTGATGTTATTATGAAAATTTAGAATTAAACAAGAATGGATACAAATATACCCCTACAGACCAAAATAGCCAATATAAAAATTACAAGACCCATAAAATTTGAATGTTTATTGATAAATAATTAAAAACAAGATAAAAAGTAATGAAATGGCACGGCAAGGGACTAATAGCAATATGTCTCAAAAGAACTAAATATTTATATGTATCTCCAAAATGGTATTAAAACTCCAATAAATACACAATATCAGAAGCATGTATAAATATGTGAAAAAAAGGAGTGTAACCACCATAAATAATTACAATGTATGAGATACAGTAAAAAATAAATAACAATATACACCCATAATAATATCAATACAGATATAGTAGTAATTAATTATCAATTTGCACAAATCCAAAAGAATATTACATACACAAAATTGCACTTATAAAAGTATAAATATCTAATAAATATGTGATATATAGTATATAATATTATGTAAATAAATAGCCCCTAAACAGGGATATTTAAAGTGCAAAAGTAAAGTGCATATCAAAAAATAGCAATAAAGTGCAAGTTGATGAACAAAAGCACCTGATTACCGTAGATGTCAATAAAGTGTATAGCGGAGATAAGCCTGTGATAATTTACTGGGTGTTGATATGACACAGGGTGATACCAGAGAACAATGAACAGGCAAAACACTATAGTGTAATAGAACAGTATATATATGTAAGCAAGGGTTTACCTGAGGTCATGTCCCACTGCCGTGCTGACACCAGACCCAACATGTGTTTCGGCACGTGGCCTTCGTCAGGGGTGTGTGGTCAATATATATGGATATAATGGTGCATTGACACCATTGGAAATTGTAGTTATATCCCCTTGTGTGACATAATTTGGTATTCATTAAGAATGGATACAAAGTATACGCAACTGTAATATATTAACATGTGCATGACTTTTCTGTACATTCTTCTGTCAGGGATTTTGCATTACCTGTGGATACTCGTCTTCGTATGTGCAGTTTCAACACGTCATGGTCATCGAAGACCAAGAAATGGGGATGAAGAGCAGTTAGAAAGTAAGTACTCCCTTTATGTAAATCTGATACTGCAAATATTCATTTTGTCATGAAAGAAAACAAAAAAACTTTAACCCCGATGATTATAGATCTGAGCAAACTCACAGATGTTCTGGTCTGGTGGGTCTGGCCGGACTAATAAAAAAGTCTAGTTCGGGACTGGACTTGTACCCGCACATCTGCCTGGACGCCGACCTCCATATAAGTATATGGGGACCCGAACATTACCTGTAAAATAAAAGGGTTAAAGCAGGATAATATACAGGGTGGGCCATAAGTATGGATACACCCTGGCTGGGCCATTAGTATGGATACACCCTGATAAAATGGAAGTGGTTGCTGATATCACCTTACCGTTTGTGGCATATTAGTACATGAGAGGGGACAAACATTTGAGGCTGGGTGACGCCCATGGTGGCCATCAGCAAAGCCGGCATTTTGAATTCAACTTTACTTTTTTCAATGGAAAGGGGGTCATGTGACACATCAAACACATAGAGAATTGCACAAGAAAAACAATGGTGTGCTCATTTTTAACGTAACTTTATTCTTTATCGAGTTATTGACACGTTTGTGATATGAAATAACGACAGTAACCCACTAAAGGATGCGCTCAAAGTGCTGTGTTGAATTGTAAACGCGATTCTCTTCTCTCACTTTTGACACACCGAGAACAATACCGCAGATCCAGGATCCAGGATGTGGGGCACCTGAAACAACGGATACAGGAGGCCTGTGGTAGGATTTCTTCTGTGGTATTGCTCTCGGTGTGTCAAGAGTGGGAGAAGCGAATCGCGTTGACACTTCAACACAATGGGCAGCACTTTGAGCACATCCTTTAGTAGTTTACTGACGTTGTTCCATATCACAAACGTGTCAATAACTCGATAATGAATAAAGTTACATTAAAAGTGGGCACACCATTGTTTTTCTTGTGCAAGTCTCTATGTGTTTGATGTATCACATCACCCCGTTCCCATTGAAAAAAGGGAAGTTGAATTCAAAATGGCGGCTTTGCAGATGGCTGCCATGGGCATCACCTGACCTCAAATGTTTTGTCCCTCCCATGTACTATTATGCCACAAACGGTAATGTGATATCAGCAACCACTTCCATTTTATCATGGTGTAGCCATACTTATGGCCCACACTGTACTTACCGAACCTCCAGCATGGCTGAAATGCTACTTAAGGCTCCGCTTATTAGTCCTCATACATATTCACTGTTTTCCCTGCTCTGATTGACTGCCGGTACACCATGCCCACACCCTCTCTAACAGCACCTGTGATTGGTTGGAATCACAGCTGCTGTCTACGTGCTTATAGTGGAGAGTAAAATAAATAAATAAAAATGGCATAGGATGCCCCCTATAGTGATACCAGCACAGGTAAAGCCATTGCTACAGGTTTTATTTGTGCATCAAAATAAAAGGAACCACATGTGGCTTTTCTTAAAATTATTTAAATATTTTTTTTTAAAAAAAAAACCTTGTGCGGTCCCCCAATTTTGATACCCAGCCAAGATAAAGCTGACAGCTGGGGGCTGATATTAAAAGCTGTGGAAGCCCAAGATTTTTGGAAACCCCCAGGCTAAGTATAGCAGCCTGCAGCCGCCCAGGAATTATCACATTCATTAGATGCGACAATCCAGGTGCTTTCCCCGGGATTTCACGATTACCCTGGAGCAGAGGCAATTGGGGTAATAGGGCTAAATGACAGCACACTGTTGTCACTAAGCGCAAAATTAGTGATAGGTAGAGGTCTACGAGATCCCCCATCATTAATTCTATAAGTCAAAAGAAATAAAAACAAACACAGAGAAAAATCCTTTATTTGAAATAAAATACAGCATTCTTGCTCCCCTCTTTATTGACCCAAAAAGACCCTTGAAGTTCTGCCGTAATCCACACGACGTCCCATGATAGTCCTGGCTCTGCTACATACAAGCCTGGAGAGACAAAAAAACATGTCTCTCAAGGTTCCGGGAAACACTAGGAGGACCTGGTTGGCAGCAGTGACATCACTCAGTTCACCGGAGGTCATGCCTGGGTTCCCATAGCATGACCTACAGTGACCTGAGTACTGCACACTGGCTTAAAGTGCAGGGCCATGCTCCACACCTTGCCAGCCCTTTAACACTGAAATGAAGAAAGAAAGAGAGGGCGCTCCTGTGTGGAACCTTAAAATCACAGTGAATAGAGGTGAATATTACACACTCACCTGGTGTGGTTGTACAGCAGGTACAACGCTGTTAATGGTGCTGAAGGGGAGTTTTGAGTTTACTGCTCCTCACCCACAGGGAACCCCGTCCTGTTATGCCCACAGGACTCCTTGCTTCAGCGGCCGCTCACACGATCGGTACCATCACCATGTGTATCACACAGCGGTCAGACCGGCGGTCAGGCAGCAGTTCCTCCTCCGGGTCAAAGGATCCCGTGGTCACAGAGATGGTGATGAAACAATCCCTTAGTATAGCGCAAGAAAGTTCCAATTCTAGCTGCAGCAGCCCCGTGAGCTCCCAGAGGGAGATGCAGAGTACGGGATAAAAAGAAAAATTCACGGTACCGGCCGCGCTACTAAGAATGGAAGTTGTAGATTATAATGAAAAAATAGGACATTTATTATACAAGATTGTTATGCCACAACACGTTTCGGGGACACATCCTCCCCCTTCCTCAGGTAGCAGTAAATGTGTAGGATAATCAACCTTATATACATAAAAAATCAGGTTAGATTCCCCACCAAGGTGGAATCATTAAAACAATCAATCAATTATTTAAATTATTTAAAACGACTTCCCATACAGGGTTAAACTAGCCCATAGAGTATAGGGAACGATTATATAAATGGATTAGTGATACAGAATAATAAATTAATAAAATGCATGAATGATATTAGTAATAAAATTACTGGTATTACTAATATCATTCATGCATTTTATTAATTTATTATTCTGTATCACTAATCCATTTATATAATCGTTCCCTATACTCTATGGGCTAGTTTAACCCTGTATGGGAAGTCGTTTTAAATAATTTAAATAATTGATTGTTTTAATGATTTCCACCTTGATGGGGAATCTAACCTGATTTTTTATGTATATAAGGTTGATTATCCTACACATTTACTGCTACCTGAGGAAGGGGGAGGATGTGTCCCCGAAACACATTGTGGCATAACAATCTTGTTTAATAAATTTCCTATTTTTTCATTATAATCTACAATCTTCATTCTTAGCAACGCGGCCGGTACTGTGAATTTTTCTTTTTATCCCGTAGCCCTTTAACACTGACAGTGGTGGCCAGAGGGAGGGGGTGTGGGGCTGCAGTGTTAAAGGGCTGGTGGGGTACTGGGCACGGCCTCACACTTTAACAGTGATGGTGCCGGCCAGGGTGAGGGGGGTGCGGGGCTGCCCCACACTCCCCTCCCATGACCAGCATTGTCAGTGTTAAAGGTCCTGCTCTTTAACAGTGACAATGGCGGCTGGGGGCATACGTGGCGCTGCCATGCGTTCCCCTCCCCCGGGCCGGCAATGACAGTGTCAAAGGTCTGGTGGGGTGAGGGGCACAGCCCCGCACTTTTATCAATGACAGTGCTGGCAAGGGAGCCGAGTGTTGAACTCCTACCAACTAATATTGATTACCTAATTTTCGGATAGGTTGTCAATTAAAAAAACGTTGAGCAGCCCTTTAAAACTAATATACGCTGTCTCTATGTCTGACGTCAGTAACTTAGTTTTGGACTATTTGCTGCCCTTCTAAGCTATGGGCCCACAATGTTTCCTATTACACCACTGATGTAATATTTATGTCTACAAGGATGCAAATAATTTTATCTGTGTTTTTGATCATAGATTTACCAAAAGACTGCAGTGAAATACCACTATACAAAGACAGCGGAGTCTACATAATACACCCCAAAGGATTGCACCCACTGATTGTATACTGTGACATGACCACCGAGAGTGGCGGCTGGATTGTCATTCAGCGTAATAGATTTAACTCGGAGATAACCTGGGACGAGTCCTGGACCACTTACAAATACGGCTTTGGGAATGTGGAGAAGGACTACTGGTTGGGTTTAGAGTATCTCCATCAAATTACTAAGCAGAAAGTCTATCAGGTGCGGTTTATGATCCAGGATAATAACAATGAAGAAAAATACGCAGATTACAACCTGTTCAGTGTAGATGATGAGGCTAATGGCTACAGATTGAGACTGGGAAGCTACACGGGTACAGCTGGAGATGCCATGTCTTCAATTTCGGCTGGAACCACACATGATAACATGAAGTTCACAGCAAAGGACAAAGACCAAGATATCTACACTGCTAACTGTGCAGCCAGCTATGGTGGGGCATGGTGGTATGCTGCCTGCTTTGCCTCCAAGCTCAACAACAAAAATGGTATTCATTGGCAAGGGCTGTGTAATGGAAATTGCCAGGGATCTACTGTAATGATCCGTCCTGCAGATTACTGCGTCTATCTTTAATAATTATGGAGCTATTGCCAACAGAAAATATTATAGCTTTTCTTCTGTAGTGGTTCTTAAAGAGAACCTGTCACCATATTTGTCCCCTATAAGCTGCGGCCACCACCAGTAAGCCCTTATATAAAGCATACTAGAATACTGTATATAAGAGCCAAGGCCATGCTGTGTAACATAAAAAACACCTTTATTATACTCACCTAGGGGCCGGTCGGGTCCGATGGGTGTCGCTGCTCTCGGGCCCTGCGCCTCCTCTCTTCCTTCCATCACTGTCCTCCTTCCCAGCTCTGTGTGGATAACACGTCCTACGTCATCCACACAGAGGCCTCAATGTCGGCCCTGCGTAGGTGCACTTTGATCTGCAATGCTGAGGGCAGAGCAAACTACTGTAATGAACAGGCACGCGGAAAGGTCAAAGACCGCCAGTGCATGCACACTACAATACACTACAGATCAAAGTGCGCTTGCACAGGAGCGCCATTGAGGACTTTGTGTGAATGACGTAGGACGCTTCATCCACACGGAGATGAGAAGGAGGACAGCGATGAATGGAAGAGAGTAGGCGCTAGACTGAGACCAGCGATGTCCATTGGACCCAACTGCCCCCTAGTTAAGTATAAGAAAAGTGTATTTTTATGTTATACAAAGTGGCCTTGGCTTTTATATACAGTATTCTGGAATGCTGTATATAAGGGCTTACTGGTGGTAGCCACAATTTATAAGGGAAAATCCTGGTGACAGGTTCCCTTTAAGGCAATATTTTTTGTTACTGTGAATTTTTAAATAATAAATTTACATAAAAATATAATGTACATTGATAATAAAATGTGTCTCTATTAGAACAGTGCGGCGTGTACACAGCATGTCTTAGTGTATGTTTCACACTGTAATATTTTATAAAATTTGGAGGCAAAAAGTATTTCACATGAAGAAGAATGTAAATCCACAGCAAAGGTTAAGATGTCTTTCTTTTGTCATAAGTTTGATTAGACCCATTTCCAGCAAATAACTGAGTCTTCTGACCTGCAAATCAATGAATTCTCAGTTTAGTGGTGGTGGGGGTCTTTGGGCAAGCTTTTAGAGAGTCTGTTTTCCGCAATGTCATATAAATCATTACGTCACTGATCATTTAAAAATGAAATAAAGATAAATGGCAGCTACAACCCATTTTTTCAGGATCTGACAACAATGATGATCTATAAGAGGGCAGCATTTCTGTCCAACACTGTCAGCTGTCTGGAGGCAGGGGTTGTAATATTTGATTTTAATATATTTGTGTCTTTGTTTATAGGGGTTGTCATGTTTCAAGTTTTTACTTGCCCTAACTGGTTCAACTGCTGACAATCATCCGCTTTTCCAGTCTTTTTTTAATTGGCTGCCGTGTTGACATCACTTATACCGTGACTCTGCCAATATCGATGGCATGAGCCACTAAAGGGGGCTTTACACGCTGCGACATTGCTAATGCGGAGTCGTTGGGGTCACGGAATTTGTGACGCACATCCGGCCGCATTAGCGATGTTGCTGCGTGTGACACCGATGAGCGATTTTGCATCGTTGCAAAAACGTGCAAAATCGCTCATTGGTGACATGGGGGTCCATTCTCGATTATCGTTACTGCAGCAGTAACGAAGTAGTTCGTCGCTCCTGCGGCAGCACACATCGCTATGTGTGACGCCGCAGGAACGAGAAAGCTCCCCTTACCTGCCTCCCGGCCGCTATGAGGAAGGAAGGAGGTGGGCGGTATGTTACGTCCCGCTCATCTCCGCCCCTCCGCTGCTATTGGGCGGCGGTTCAGTGACGCTTCAGTGACGTCGCTGTGACGCCGCACGGACCGCCCCCTTAGAAAGGAGGCGGTTTGCCCGTCACAGCGACGTCGCCGGACAGGTAAGTATGTGTGACGGCTGTTGTGCGGCATGGGCAGCGATTTGCCCGTGTCGCGCAACAGATGGGGGCGGGTACCCACACTAGCGATATCGGAACCGATATCGCAGTGTGTAAAGTAGCCTTTAGTCTAGTGATTGGCTGCAGGATGCTATAAGTTTGTTATTTTTTCAGTCTTCATGCCTATGGACTATAAAAACATGAAACACTATAATCCTTTATAACTTGAAAATATGCTGATTGAATGTATTTGATATGTTCTTTCATTCTTCTGCTATGGAAAACTTGTACCACAGAACAAATCGAAAAATCTATTTGTAATCAGCTCACCTGGGAAGTGCATGGTAAAATGCTGTTCCAAGAGAATCTTCAAAAAAGAAGAAAACTAGCACTCTCTCATTTCCAGAATGATAAAACAAATCTATTTATTGCATCTTTCCATAACAATATGAAGACAGTGAATCCATAAAAACATCAAAAATTGAGATACAGCTTTATCTCAATCCAACACAGCAATAAACTATAGCCTGCATGTGTAGACAGATTCCACCATCTTAAAAAGACAGGGAGCAAAAGTGATAGGTTTCCAACAACATGTGATCTCAGAGGTAACAAGAGGTTAACTCTTTCTTGTCTGACCATGAATGAACACACAACTGGTCAATGCCCTTGCCTGTTTGTGTAACTCAGAAACACTACATAAACCATAGGGTGGAGTGTCAGAATCTGTAGTGTGAACAGCGAGTGATGCTGCAATGACAATTGTCGAGTTTTCAGCAGAACTCTGTGTGACTGTACCCCTCCCTCTACAAGCAGCCTCTGGACTCTCAAGACCAGGTCTCTCCGGATGACAGCGATGAAATGAAATAACCAGACGCTCCGCATGGATATTTGAGGCTGATACCCAAGTCCTCTCCTCAGGACCATAACCATACTATTGAACAAAGTACGAGGGTGGCACAATTGCTTAGTGGTTAGCACTGCAGTCTTGCAGCGCTGGGTTCCTGGGTTCAAATCCCACCAAGGAAAACATCTACAAGGATTTTGTATGTTCTCCCTGTGTTTGTGTTGGTTTCCTCAAGGAGTTATGGTTTCCTCCCCTACTCCAAAGGCATACAGATAAGGAATTTAGATTTTGAGTCCCAATGCGGACAGTGATGATAATGTATGTAAAGCGTTGCAGAGTATGTTGGCGCTACATAAAAATAAAGATTATTATTACGTACTGTAAGGCTATGTGCCCACGGGACTCTGTATCTGCGGATTTTTCTGCAGCTAAATCCGCAGCATTCCCCCGGAATCCGCACCTTTTAATAGGTGCTGATTTTGTGCGGATTTGTTGCGGATTTGTCACGGATTTGACGCGGATTTCATTGCGGATTTTGCGATTTTTTTACATTCAATTGAATAGGCAAAATCCGCAGGTAAATCCGCAACAATAATTTACATGCTGTAGATTTTTCCGCACGGAAATCCGCATGATTTCCGCTGCGGAACAATCCGCAGCGTGGGCACAGCATTTCCCAAATGACATAGAAATGGCTGAGGAGTAGCTGTACTGCAGATTTCTGAAAAATCCGCGTCATTTCCGCGAGAAATCCGTAATCAATATTCGCGCATTTTCCGCAGTGTGGGCACATAGCTTTAAGAACAACACAAGAATCTATGATTTTCAATACCTGAAACAAATATAATACAAAAATAAATGATTATACTTACCTTCCCCCGCTCCTCCGATGTCCTCCTCCAATGATGGCATGTCGCATCTGACCAGCGTGTAAGCGGTGCAGAGCATGACATCACTGTGCGCCCACTTACAGCATGGTCAGCTGCTGGCATATTCTCTGCTCCTTACACCCTGGATTATGGGCCTGGGAGCAGTGAATATTAATAGCCTTAATCGGCTGCCGGCACATCGCAGTGCAGGGACCCAATGAGTCTCTGTGCTGTAATGTATTTTAGCAGGATGCTCGCCCTTGGACGCACAACAAGCTGAAACAGGCCGGTAGGAACTCTTTTCCCCCCAGGCCCGGTCGCGATTGCTGCGGCCGTGATCGTTACGCCCCCTGCTTACACACACACACAGCCAATTCACTGACGTCACCAGCGCCGACCACCGCACGCTGCTGTTCTCTTTTATCTGCCAATACACACATTATCTATCTATCTATCTATATATATATTTATTTGGTCATTCACAATAGTCACAATATAATTCTGAACGTGTCCTTCTATCCCAAGCTGGGATCGAATATTTATCTAGCGCATGCACAGTGCTATGTTTACATTGTAGTTGAATTCTTCAATGCAATGATCCTGGAGTCAGATTGTGCAGATGGTATGTCTTCAATAAAATAATGCTGAAGATCGCGGTATGTCCATGCGCTGACTCTGACTCAATTTTAGTGAAGAGTCCATCTACAATCTGAATATAGCACTGCTGTAAAATGCTGAGTTATTATAAATATTTGTTCCATAATAATTCTACATATATTCTTATAATGTATGTATTGTAATCACAGGCCTTAGCTTGTATGAAGTGTGTTTGTGAGGTGGTAGAACTTCTAACTAGCATCTGACAAGGTTAAATCAAACCTGGCTGACAACTCTGCTATATTCAACTTGGTTTCTTAGCAGAAAGTCTGAAATTAGCATTGAAGGCCTTCTAAGCATTACATTAGGTCAAAGGTCAACTAGCCTCAAAGAGCTTTTATACATTCTTTAGGTCAAAGGTCAACTAGCTGGTTTTAGAAACCTGTTCTACGCAGGACACTGCATCTGCAGATTTAGGACCACGTGACAATGACTTAATGCATGGGCTAAAACTGAGAATGAGTTATATTGGATTTTTGAAGACATGTTTAAAGCCATGTAAGACACAAGGGAGGAAAGGAGGGTGTGGTGAAATGTATTTAAGCTTGACCATACTGCATAGAGTTTAGAATGCGGACCATTCTCAACCAGATAGAAGACTGCCTGCCACAACATCACAGCTATGTAAGATAATGGACTCTTCTCTATCTTTTTTTCTCTCTTAACTCAATTCTAACTAAAGCCAAACATTATTTTTCTGTAATGATTTTTAACCTTTATTAAATAAACCCACATATGGTTTGCACCTATATTTCTCTTCAATCATTATATACTGGCTAAGCATAATATACGTCAAATCCTATTTTTAACAACTGCACACACAGGGATTATGGTGGCGGCCACAGTGCAAAATTTAAATATAGGGGAGGAAAGCAGCCAGGGGAGGAATAGATAAAAAAGACCCAATACACAAATTCCCGCCCCTGATGCTAAATCATCGACAGCCAGGTGTAGAATGGGTTGAATAGCTGGTAGTAAGTATAGATGAGTGAACCTAAGGTTAAATGTTCGAGCTTCGGGTTTGAAAACCAACTTCCAAAAAAAAACAAAGTTCGGGTATGACGTTTGAGTTAGTTACGAGTGCAAACCATTGAAGCGAGCAGCGCTGTGCTTTGGTATGAGTGATGCTCATCCCTGTGTAACTTGCAGGCAGTGTTTGAATGGCTCAACTTTGTGGTAAAATCAGCGTGATCAGATGTGGTGTGCACACACCCCCCTGCCCTCCCAAAAAATTATGAAAAACCACGCCCAGCTTCCCCCGGAAGTGATCTGCTTATGGCTGGCTGAATGTGGGCAGAGACTCAAACTGCCAATCAGTGATTCCAAACCTTCTGGGGCCAATTTCGGACCAGTGAAGGCTCACGTCGTTTGCTGCCAGAGAACCAAACCACCAAAGGTTGGCTCATCTTTAGTAGTAAGTATATGCTTGTAGAAAGATGATATAAAGTACATTATTTACATATAAAGACAAATATACATGCTTATTCAAAACCACAAATACATACACATATATAAATATACAGCTGGTGAAATAAGTAATGAACATGTCACCAATTTTCTAAGTAAATATATTTCTAGAGGTGCTATTGAGATGATTTTCTCACCCGATGTTGGTAACAACTCATCCAATCTATACAGGCAAAGAAATCAAACCATAGATGTCCATAATTTTAGTGATGTGTAATAAAGAGAAAAACTATAAATGCATCCCCAACAGAATAAGACAAGTGTGACAAGGTGCAAGACGTGAATTCAATATAATAAAAACATTAGCTGCACACTTAAATGCTATAACCTGCAAATATTGTATATAAGAATATGAACTAAAATACTTCTATTGAAACTATGCTTAAAAAATGGGATACATGGCACACAAATTGGCCAATTCATGAGAGCCAAACAGACAGCGACAAGGCATATGTGACGCCTCTGAGGCTTCAGTCGCCACAGAGATACTGCACCTCATCCAGAGGTGTGGTATTCCATTCTGGGTAAGGAGGAGGTTACAACCGGTTCACACAAAGCACGACACCCAGACTCAAAAACACCTCATCAGACATGGCAAGGTCATGATTATCCCAAAAACCAGGCTGGGGGGCTGGAGTCTTAGGAGCGGGAACACAATAGTACAAAGTGGGAACACAGTGAGAGTGTGGAGTTTCAGTCCGAGGAGCAGTGGAGGAGCTAAGACCAGTGGCCTGGAGCAGGTACCGCTCGGCCCGGGCACAGACAGAAGGGGTCTTAGAGACCCCAGGAGCTAACCTCTTGTGGCCTTGTTCCACATATAATCTACTGGTGGAAGGACTTGGCTGTAACACAGGAACTGGTCCCTAGGCTAGGCGAGTATAACCAGCGGCTGAGGTGTCTGCATGCACCGAAGCTACCACCTCCACGAATTCACTGGAAGAGTACCCTCAAGGACCAAAGGGATAGAGCTTCACACCACCCTACAGGGTTCATGAGCACTGATACAGGGTTGTGTGCGAAGGCGCAATGCAGGAGGGAGACGGAAGCGCAGGAGTCGGCCAGGAAAGGGTACACTTTAGAAAGGTGCACCAGACTCAACCTCCGAACTACTCGGGATTGGCTGGAGCCCATCACGGAGAATCTCGGCACTCCAAAGGTGGTCCCTGGCGTGTGTGTAACCAGCTACAAAAATTTAAAAAATCCAGCACTCAAAGCATTCAACTGAAATTGATTTATATTTTATTCATTGATCCGTGTAATTATTAAAGACGTTTCGGTCATCCGACCTTCATCAGTTTACACTACAATAAAAAGATACATGAAAGATTTTTAAGTATACAGAAATAATGGCATTATACAATCATGGTAACAAAAAAGGATTTACACATTGCCAGCCGGTGACGTCACTTCCGGTTTTCGGACCGGAAGTGACGCTCCGTGACGTCACTTCCGGTCTCCAGACCGGAAGTGACGCTCTGTAACTTGTTAATGAGCTAATTGAGCGGTCTATTTAAATCTGGACATTGGACTGTCAGATTACATTGACTGCAGACAAGGACGGGCAGCTTTTTCCTCTGGTCCAGCTTTTTCATATATTTCTACAGAGCCCTTTCTGGTGAGTGTTCATTGCTTGGTATTTCTGTATATTGTCTGTTTTATTAGAGTAGAATAGTGTCTCAGTGCTGGTGCTTAGGCTCTTTGTCCTTCTATATTAGCAAGATACACATTTTTGGATAAATTTTTGGGTTTCCTGTGTGGTTCCCCTTTTGTTGTATAATGGTTCTATTATGCTACATTTTATCTGTATTTCAATTATATCTTTAGGTGGACATTATATCTGCTAGTGAAGCGGCTCAACTGACAGATTCTTCACTTTTGTCTTTTTGTTGACATTTTTTGTATATCATAGTTCATGATTCATGCATTATAATGTGGTGAATATTTCTGCCCTTTTTTGTTACCATGATTGTATAATGCCATTATTTCTGTATACTTAAAAATCTTTCATGTATCTTTTTATTGTAGTGTAAGCTGATGAAGGTCGGATGACCGAAACATCTTTAATAATTACACGGATCAATGAATAAAATATAAATCAATTTCAGTTGAATGCTTTGAGTGCTGGATTTTTTAAACAGCGACTATAGAAGGAGTGCCACATTTCTATATTTTATAATGTAACCAGCTACAGTGAGTAAAAACCTTGAGACTGCACCCCTGTGTCGCTCCGTTACTCGCCTGCGCCCGCCATAATAGACTACTACTACAACCACTATCCGCCCTGGGGCCCAGCTCTACCTGTGGAGAGCTATACCATCTAAGCTGCGTCACTATCTGCCCCAGAGGCCCCCATCCCACAGCAGCAGCACCCCACTTGCCGCATACCACAAGTGACATCACGAACTACCATCCCCATCATTCATTAATTCCCCGAACCAGTCCACGCCATTGCGGCGCCCCAGAGCCATAACCGGCGTCCACAGCCCCTGTGTGGGTGTGTCACATATCTCTTTCTTGGAACCCGAACCTAATATTCCTGTACCCCAGATTGAAAGTCTACAAATTTATGGGTAGGCAGGATCCAGTTTAAAGTGAAAATGCCTTAGGCTGATGGTAGGAGTACTCAGTCAGAGAGGAGTGTACTTCAAATGTAAAAAAACTGACCAACAATTCCAAACAAAAAAAAGACAAGTGTGAACCAGTGTAAGATTGGAATTAAATATATATATAAAAAAAACCAGATGTAAACTGAAATGCTATGACATGCACACGATGAATATAAGTAATTGGGACTGCAATACTGCTGTTGAAACTAGGTTTAAACAATGAGTTACTTAGCGCACAAATTGGCTAATTCATGAAAGCCTAACCTGATATGCCTCTAAGTAAGCTTAAAGCCTACAATTCTATGGGCAGGCAGGATCCAGCTTAAATTGAAAATGTCTTATGTTGATGCCAGGAGTACTCAGTAAAAGAAATGACAAAGGGAAAAAGTATTGAAAATGCTTAATATTTCGTACAAAAGCCTTAGTTTGTGATGACAGCTTCAAGACATACCCTGTATGAAGAACCTAGTTGAATGCATTGCTCAGGTGTGATTTTGACCGACTCCTCCTCACACTGTTCAACTCCTGAAGGTTACGTGGTCTTCTTCTATAACTCTGATCTACGGATCTGTCCATAAATTTTCTATTGGATTCACATCAGGTGATTGACTAGGTTATTCTAGCAGATTCATTTTCTTTCTCTGAACACTTAAGAGTTTCCTTCACTGCATGTTTGGATCATTGTCTTGTTGAAATGTCCACTCCCATTTAATCTTAATCATTTTGATAGAGGACAGCAGATTTTTATTAGGACTGTCTCTGTACATTTGCCTATTCGTTCTCCCTTATTGAGTTTGCCAGTGCCGTATGCCGAAAAACAGTCCCATACCATGATGTTCCCACCTAAAAACTTCTCTGCTGTATGTGTTTTTTTGAGGTGATATGCAGTGCAGTTTTGCCTCTAAAACATAGTGTGTATTATGGTATCCGATGAGTATAATTTTGACCAGACTATATTTTCCAAGTATTTCACAGACTTGTCTAAATGTTTTTGAGCAAATTTGTGCCTAAATATGATCAGCAGTAGAGTCTTGCCTGGTGTGTGTGCATACAGGCCATAGAGGTTGAGGGCATTACTTATTATTTTCTTTGAAACAATTGTACCTACTGATTCTAGGTCTTTCTATAGCTGTTCAGACGTGATCCTTGGCTATTGGACAACTGTTCTGATAATTCTCTTTACTCCTTTGTTTGAAATCTTGCAGGGAGCACCTGGTCATGGCTGGTTTATGGTGAAATGGTGTTCTTTCCACTTCCGGGTTATGGCACCTGCAGTAGTCACTGGGACCTTCAGCAGTTTAGAAATTCTTCTGTAACCAATCAATGTTTTGCAATAATAGGGTTGCGAAGGTCTTGTGATAGCTCAATGGCTTTACCCATCATGATATGTTTCTTTTGTGGCAGATTGGTAATGATACACTTTTTATAGGCCATCAGTTGAACCATTTGATATTATTTTTCACTATGTGGCAAGATTGCTTTCAAATTATTAACCCCTTCCTGACATAGGATGTACTGGTAGATTGGAGGTACTTACCGACCTAGAACGTATATGTTCGTCTTAGCAATCACACCTACAACCGAGCGCTGGCCCTCACAGCCAATGATTGTCATTGTGCTGTCTGTGGCTGTCTAACCTACTAAATACCATGATTGATATTGATTGTGGCACTTAGGGAATTGGGAGAGTGAATCCAGTCACAGGTCTTTCCTTCACACCATCATGCATGTCCTCCTCACAACATAGCATGTTTCTCCTCTGTCTTCCCCTTAGGCCTGTTTCACACGTCAGTGATAAACACAGATGTTTTTCACTGACGTGTTAAAAACACCTATGTCAATCCGTGTGCCGTGATTCACGTCACACGTGGGTTGTCCAAGTGCAATCCGTGATACATGATCCGTATTCCGTGATTGCACATGGCGATAAACTCAACTGCCCCCGTTCCTGCTGCCCGTGGTGCTGAAGTCACTGGCTCTGCAGCATCCGGCCGTCGATGTCTCTCACCTCTGCAGCTGCTTCTGGGTCGGGTCGGCTCTGGCTGCATACATGAATATGCATACCAGTAATGAGCTGTCCAGGAAAAAGCAGAGAGCAGCTGCCGAACACAGCGTTACTGGAGACAGGTGAGTTGAAAATGCTTTTTATTTTCAATATATGTTTATTTCTGGTACATGTTTCATGGACCATACCATAGTGTGATGCAGTGATGCCAGAAAAAAACGGACATACACGCATGTATTCCGCACGGAGACATGGTCACTGATAAAATCACTGATGTGTGAGCAGACCCATTGATTATAATGGATCTGCATATGTCAGTGATTCTGGTACGTATAAAAACTAGCACATACGTACCAGAATCACTGACGTCTGAAACAGGCCTTACTGAAGGATTTCTTCAGCCTTTTATCTAGCTTTAATTAGACAAACTCAGCTGACCTGGCCTAGCAGCTATGCTGCTGCAGTGATATCTTGCCCAGTTTCATTTTCTGGGTGAGATATATACTTTATCCACTATCACTCCAGTCTGCCAGTTACAATATATATATTAATTTTCTGGGTGAGATATGTACTCTGTCCACTATCACTCCTGCCTACCGGTTGCAATATATATTTTCATTTTCTGGGTGAGATATATACTTTGTCCACTATCACTCCTGTCTGCCGGTTACTATATATATATATACTAGCTGTAGTACCCGGCATTGCTCAGGATAATAACTAAGTGTCTCTCTGTCTGTCTGTGTTTATACAGTGTTTGCCTATATATCTAGTATGTGTGCATGTGCCTGTATAAGTGTCTATATGGTATGTGCCTCTATATCTGGTATGTATGTATGTGCCTGTACATATGTGTATAAGGTATGTGCCTGTATATCTGGTATGCATGTGTGTATGTATCTGTATATCTGGGATGTTCTTACCTGTATATCTGGTATGTGCCTGTATATGTGTGTGTGTATATCTGATGTGTATGTGTGTATGTACCTGTATATCTGGGGTTTGGTGTCTGTATAAATGTGTATATCTGGCATGTATGTGCCTGTATATCTGGTATGTATGTGTGTATGTTCTTGTATATCTGGTATGTATGTGCGTATGTGGCTGTATATCTGGTATGTATGTGCGTATGTGACTGTATATCTGGTATGTATGTGCGTATGTGGCTGTATATCTGGTATGTATGTGCGTATGTGGCTCTACAGTATATGTGTATATGAAACAAGATAGGACACCAAGGACCACCTTATACATCATAAGATATCGTATGGTCACCCTCACAAGGCATATAAAAGACTAAGAGAACAAAGAGGGAATAGATAACCAATATCAGGGGTTTGAAAAGAAGTCAATTCAAACAGGATCAGTTCAAGTATACAAATCCAATCTTTATTACATATAAAAAGACAAGTTTAAAAACTTAGACAATGATCCAGAATAATAAATTACAGTTATAGACAGGAGTATAGAGAAGAAGTTCAGAGGAAAAGGCTGTTCAAGTCTGCGCCATTACCATGGGGAATCAAAAGTTCAGCCACAGCATGTCAAACTGACTGTTACAGTCCTAGTGGACAAACACATGCTGATTACTGGCAAAGACATAGTTACTTACCCATGATGCAGGCTAACCAGAACAACAGCCACCGCACCCCAACGCGTTTCGAAGTCTTTTTCAAGGGACTGCGACATGGTGTGTGGTAAGGGGGATCTATTTATATATGCCCAGAGAAGATAATAGGCCCAGCGTTTAATCAGGCCGCATGCAGGGGCGGAAATCCGTCCAGGACGTCCTCATCGGGCCGCTCCCGGAAGTGACGCGGGCGTGACAGTGTCGTCACACTGCGCCCGCCTCATCCCGTTACGGAGGCCGTCTTACAGGAGGTTCGGGAGGGGACCGCACCGCGCATGCGTGCCACACGCGCGGCCATCTTTAATGTGGGCAATACAGAGGGCAAAGTTACGTCTGAAAAACAAGAAGTTCGGAGGGGAGCCATACCACGCATGCGTGCAGCAGGTGCAGCCATCTCAGATAAGGGCACTGAAAAGGGCAGAATCGCGTCTAGCACCGCACAGAAAAAATGTTTTTTAATATATCACGCAAGTGGTAGGGGCAGGTATGGAGAACACTACCAAATAACAGGGATGTGTGCTGGAAGATGCAGAGACAAAATCTATATTCCCATCAAACTATAAATAGTAGAGGGGAGCGAGGCAAAATTACAACCTCTGCTCCTACCAACACTGCAACAAACATACCCTTCATATCAGAATGGATGTGTATCATAGGGTATATCACCCAGGGTTTGCATCCAATCTATGTGTCAGTTACATAAAAGGAGGGAGAGAGAAAACAGGATAAAGTGATCCTACAGAACACATCCCACCTCAACCGTATCACATATTAATGCACCAAGATAAGAAACAAAACAAGGGGGGAGTCCAGCGTGGCGGGACCCACGGTTCTAGTCCAAAAAGTATATATATATGGACAGAGTCGGAGGGCACAACAGGCCCGACTTCAATCAATAAACCCATCAGAATCCGTCTAAAATATATAAGAAGCATAGTGCATTAATTTTCCTAAAGATAGAAACTGATATTACCACATCCAATTATGATATTTTGTTAACAGTAGCTACATATAGAGACAGAGAGATTGGGTATTCAGACGAGATCTAAGCATCAGGGGGAAAGGAACTACCAAACAAAGAGAAAACTAACCCCTCCACAATCAAAGGATAAAAAAAGCAAACAGGTACTGGAGGTCATTAATTTATCTAAACATAAATTAACTGAAATTCAGACTGATGTTTTAAGTCTTGGTCTTTCTTTTGCCCCTGATGCCGATTTCGATTTCTTCACAGTAACTAAAGATCTGCAACTATTTGCCAGAAAGCTAATTCTGTGTAAATTGCATTCTAAAGATGACGTGGATACCCAAGGTCTAACACCTGAAGACCTGGAAGTTTTAAAAATCTTGAAGGAACTTGAGAGGGAATCAGCTGACACCCCATCAGGTAAATTTCCCACCTCGATTTGTCCACGCTCCACTGCCTTTCCGCCTTCCTCCCTTTGTCCGCAGGTTGATATTTTTATCAAACTAGTCTTGGAAGATCTCCGTAATCTCAAGAGATCAACAGGTGGTCATAATCTCCCCCTAAGGCATAAAAAAGCTATTGATGAGTTAAAATCATTAGAGGGAATTGTAATTAAACCTGCGGACAAGGGGGGTAATGTGGTAATTTGGCCCACGGACATGTATGAACGTGAGGCCTTCAGGCAGTTAAGAGACCATGACACCTATACTCCCCTATCTGGAAATCCCACGAAAAGGTTTGAATCTGAACTGGAAGTCATTCTTGAGGCGGCCTTCCTACGCGGTGTGATCACCAAAAAAGTATATGAGGGTCTCCACACCAAATTCCCAGTAACGCCCACTTTCTATTTATTACCAAAGATACATAAAAATCCTACCTGTCCTCCGGGGCGTCCGATTGTCTCTGGCATCGGAGGGCTATGCGATAGTATCTGTAAATTTATTGATTACTACTTACATCCATTAGTTGAAACGCTGCCCTCCTTTGTCAGGGACACCTCGGACGTCCTGAGGAGGATTGATGGTATCTCTTTGGATAGTGGTGTGTTGCTGGTGACAGTTGATGTGGAGACCCTGTACTCCTGTATCCGACACTGCGATGGTTTGGCCGCTGTGAGATGCTTCCTACGGATGAGCAATTGGGATGTCGAAATGCAGAACTTGATCCTGGAATTGTTGGAGTTTATTCTTACCCACAATTTCTTTGTGTTCAAGGATCGGTTCTTCCTCCAGAAGCGCGGCACTGCAATGGGCGCGGCGTGCGCCCCGTCATACGCGAACCTCTTTTTGGGTGCATGGGAGAGGGAGGTTCTCGGTGACGGGGCCTGCGCCGCTTCCCCAGTGCAGTGCTGGCATAGATATATCGACGACATTCTTATCTTCTGGAGGGGAACTGACCTTGAACTACAGGAATTCATTACATCACTGAATTGCAATGATTTAAATCTCAGACTTACCTTTAAGTGTGACCCAGTAGAGGTGGATTTTTTGGATATTAGGGTGACGGTCTTGCCCGATCGCACAGTTCAGACTACTATCTTTAGGAAAGAGACCTCTGTAAATAGTCTCCTGCACGCATCATCAGCACATTTGCCATCTACTATCAGGGCAATACCGACAGGGCAATTTTTACGTGCACGGAGGGTCTGTTCATCAGATCAATTGTTCGAACAGCAAGCCCTGGATCTAAAAAATCGCTTTAGAGATAGGGGATACAGTCTTAGGGATATCAAACGAGGCTATGGTAGAGCTAAAACTACATCTAGAGATCAACTTCTCTCTTGCAAAAAGAGTACAAAACAACAAGACACCAATATTCGGTTTATCTCAACTTATAATAACCAATGGGAGGATATTAGAAGAATTTTGGGTAAACATTGGTCGATTTTGAAAACCGAACCGTCACTAAGATCGGTACTTCCCAATTTCCCGGCTTTGACAGCCCGGAAAAATCGGAACTTAAAAGACTATCTGGTGCATAGCCACTATGCCCCCAAAACCTCTTTTCCTTTCAATGTCGGACCACCAAGATGGGGATGTTTCCCCTGTGGGACATGCCTATCATGCCGTAACATTGAAAGGACCAAAACTTTTTTGTCGGCGGATGGGAGGAGGAGATTTGAGATCAGGCACTTCATTAATTGCAGCACCGAGTACGTGATCTACGCGGCCGGATGCGGCTGCGGTCTGACTTATGTCGGACTAACATCCAGACAATTCCGCGTCCGGGTGCGAGAACATGTCAGGGATATCGTTGCTGCAAGGGAGGTGTCTGATCTCGGGTCCCTCAAGACCATCCCCCGACACTTTAAGTTACATCATGCTTGCAACCCCGCTTCTTTGAAAGTGCGGGGGATTGATAAGCTTCAACTTGGAATAAGAGGTGGTAATTATAAGAAAGCATTGGCCAAACTTGAATGCCGCTGGATCGTCACATTGGGAACTATGGCACCATGTGGCCTCAACGAGCATTTGTCTTTTGCACCTTTTCTATAAATTCCATACAAGAGTATTAGCGCTGATAACCTTTTCTCCTCTGTTCTTTTAATGGTGTGTTTTTTGTATGGGTTTTTAATTTTGGTTTTATTCTCTATCCACTGTCAGTGTATCCTTTTTCATCTATGATCAAGTGGGATCTTCATGTCCTCTGGCCTTTTCGCTACATCTGTCGGGGACATACGATGTTCGGTTCGGACTTCAAGCATGAAATATGGGGACTCTACGTCAGAATAAATGATGACAAATTGTTTATTGGATGTTTTGTGAAGTAATATCTATTTCTATGCTCTTGTCTATATGTTGTGTTGGTTACCTTGGATCCTGCCTGCCGTGGGCCTTTGATCCTGCTCCCACATAGGAGGTGGATCGGGGCTTTCTTCACACAGGATCCATCTTTTTTATCTGTTTTTTATTCTCTGTCTCTATATGTAGCTACTGTTAACAAAATATCATAATTGGATGTGGTAATATCAGTTTCTATCTTTAGGAAAATTAATGCACTATGCTTCTTATATATTTTAGACGGATTCTGATGGGTTTATTGATTGAAGTCGGGCCTGTTGTGCCCTCCGACTCTGTCCATATATATATACTTTTTGGACTAGAACCGTGGGTCCCGCCACGCTGGACTCCCCCCTTGTTTTGTTTCTTATCTTGGTGCATTAATATGTGATACGGTTGAGGTGGGATGTGTTCTGTAGGATCACTTTATCCTGTTTTCTCTCTCCCTCCTTTTATGTAACTGACACATAGATTGGATGCAAACCCTGGGTGATATACCCTATGATACACATCCATTCTGATATGAAGGGTATGTTTGTTGCAGTGTTGGTAGGAGCAGAGGTTGTAATTTTGCCTCGCTCCCCTCTACTATTTATAGTTTGATGGGAATATAGATTTTGTCTCTGCATCTTCCAGCACACATCCCTGTTATTTGGTAGTGTTCTCCATACCTGCCCCTACCACTTGCGTGATATATTAAAAAACATTTTTTCTGTGCGGTGCTAGACGCGATTCTGCCCTTTTCAGTGCCCTTATCTGAGATGGCTGCACCTGCTGCACGCATGCGTGGTATGGCTCCCCTCCGAACTTCTTGTTTTTCAGACGTAACTTTGCCCTCTGTATTGCCCACATTAAAGATGGCCGCGCGTGTGGCACGCATGCGCGGTGCGGTCCCCTCCCGAACCTCCTGTAAGACGGCCTCCGTAACGGGATGAGGCGGGCGCAGTGTGACGACACTGTCACGCCCGCGTCACTTCCGGGAGCGGCCCGATGAGGACGTCCTGGACGGATTTCCGCCCCTGCATGCGGCCTGATTAAACGCTGGGCCTATTATCTTCTCTGGGCATATATAAATAGATCCCCCTTACCACACACCATGTCGCAGTCCCTTGAAAAAGACTTCGAAACGCGTTGGGGTGCGGTGGCTGTTGTTCTGGTTAGCCTGCATCATGGGTAAGTAACTATGTCTTTGCCAGTAATCAGCATGTGTTTGTCCACTAGGACTGTAACAGTCAGTTTGACATGCTGTGGCTGAACTTTTGATTCCCCATGGTAATGGCGCAGACTTGAACAGCCTTTTCCTCTGAACTTCTTCTCTATACTCCTGTCTATAACTGTAATTTATTATTCTGGATCATTGTCTAAGTTTTTAAACTTGTCTTTTTATATGTAATAAAGATTGGATTTGTATACTTGAACTGATCCTGTTTGAATTGACTTCTTTTCAAACCCCTGATATTGGTTATCTATTCCCTCTTTGTTCTCTTAGTCTTTTATATGTGTATATGGTATGTGCCTCTATATCTGGTATATTGCTGCTTGTATATATGGTATGTGACTGTATATGTGTGCATATGGCATGTGGGTGTATATTTGGTATATGTGAATCTGCCTGTGATAAATATTCTTAGCTGTGTGACTGACTTGTTTATGCAGTAGTTTGTGCAGTAACAACTGTGCACATACTGTGCCTGTTTGGGCTTGTCTGATGTATGTGTTCATAGTATGTCCTCTTCTGTAGTGTGTGTGGTGTACTCATGTGCACTTTACATGTGTGATGGCTGTGCTGTGCTTGTGGCATCTCCCATGTTTTGGCTATGCTTGTGTGACATGTAGAACACGTGCAGTGTGCTTCTGTGACGTGTAGGAAGTGTGCACTGTGCTTGTGTGACATGTAGAAAGTGTGCAGTGTGCTTGTGAGACGTGTAGAAAGTATGCACTGTGCTTGTGTGACACGTAGGAAGTGAGCGCTGTGCTTGTGTGATGTCTAAAAAGCGTGCACTGTGTTTGTTTGACATATAGAAAGTGTGCGTTGTGATTGTGATGTCTAGAAAGTGTGCGCTGTGCTTGTGTTGAATGTGTGCGCTGTATTGATGTGACGTGTGTGCAGTGTGTTGCATATTATGTGCATTATGAGTTTCTGATATGCGTCCAACATGTTATTGTTCGATTAAATAATTTTACTTAAAGGGATTTTCTGTTTTAAGACTTTTAATGCCCTTAGGCTAGTGCTAAGGAAAAACAATTATATCAGGGTTACTTATCCTACTCAGGGATAGCAATTCCCCTTTGCTACTTCTCTGGCCTATGTTTGCAGGCTACAGCTATGATGTCATTACTAAAACATGTTATGTCCCCACTTAAAGGCAATTGAAGGTATGTAGTTGTGCAGTGCTGTGTTACCTTTGTTTCCACTAGGTGAGGCAGACATGACCAGAGCGCTCCAGAGTTGATGGATTAAATGAGCACACACTGAGAGGAAGCAACGGTGGTTTATTTTCTCCATAAGTTGAGGACATGCATTGGTACAATGGTCTGAGTACCTGGCGTTGCAGTTATCCTGTGATGCTTGTCTCTGAAGACACTTAGGTCAAAAGACTTTACTTTCTGCAGCCCAAATGAGGATGATGTGACTCTCACAAGCACTGGCTGAGAACTAAAATGGATGCCATGAGGTGAGGTACAAGCAGGGCAGTAGACACTCCCATGGGCTGGACTAGAAAAGAAACAGGGGAACAGAAGGGCCTGACCAGTAGGTGGCAGCAGAGGAAAAGCATGAACAATATACATTAAATAATAGTGGATATGAACAGTAAAGGTAACAGTTTATAGAAAACAAGTAGGAACAACACAAAACACGTGACTGCTGAAGCCAATCACTGAGCTCAACAGTCACGCCAAGGTAGATGGCACAAGTTACTGAGCCTTGTGATTAGCTAAAGTGCTCACGTGTGACATTATCACTACAGCCTGTAAACATAGATGGAGCAGTAGCAGAGAGACATCAATAGACACATTGAAAATGAATATCTTTTTTATTTTTTCCCAGCACAAGCTGATGAGCACGATAAAACTTAAAATGGACTAACCCTTTAAGAAAAAGTGGAGGAGGGGGCAAGAACAATTTTTGCACAGGGTCCCTTTGCTCTCAGTGTCCACTCTAGGGTGAAGGGGTTAAGAGGGAGAAGATGAGGAGCTGCAGTGAGGACAGGATGACTATGATGGACTGTGCAGTAATGCGGAGCTGGGTGGTGGTGAAATATCTAACTTTATGAAATGGGAGGAATAAGTAAAATTGAACATGAAGAGGAAATATGTTTGGAGATACTCTGTGGTGATAACGAGACGTCTGAGAAGATATGTGACCGTTATCGTGTATATATAGTTGCCATCAGCCTTTTGTTCAGTAAAGACTTTATGTTTTTAAAGATGTAATGGTCTCCCTCAGTGAACTGTGATACAATTGGTCCTGGCCAGCCAAAGCCAACAATAGCATGCAGCCGCAGGAGCGTACCACCCCAATATTAACAGCACTCAAACCCAGCCAGGACCCCATCTTTCATGTAGCGTGATGAGATGCAGAAGACGCAGATATCGCCCATTTCATGTTACATAACTTCCAGAAGGCACTGCATACGGACGGACTCCTTCGCTACAGCACAAAAACTCTGGTGGCCAATGGCTAAACAAGGAGCAATAATGTCTAATTCTTTGACTACTTGGCTACTGAGGCCTGATACAGGGCATCAGCAGATGCACATCTGATGTTTTGTTCCAGCGACCAAGATATGGGACGTTATTAGTGATGGTGAAGGGCGAGTATGCTCGGCACTGCCAGGTACTCATTCGAGCATTGGGGTGCTCAAGATGCTCGATACTCGATTGAGTATTCTGCTACTCAGTCCGCATTGCATGTTTTGCAGCTTTTTTTCAGTCACTAAACATGCCGAGAGTGCCTGCCAATCTCAATAATGCCATAGCTATGCTGGCTACTGATATTACTGTGATTGGCTGGCTTCATAGGGACATCAGGTCCAAGACCCGTTATAGTCATGCACTGCACATTGTACTTAATGTAGTGTAGGGAGAGATTCTGCTGGGGAGCGGACAGTTTTTTATAGTGTGACAGTACCTGCTGGTGCAACACTAAACCAACAGTACTTTTCAGGGCTAATTCAAATACACTCTATTCTATACGAAGTCAGCTCTTTTATTTTCAATTCACGTATGGTTAGTTTCTGGAGTAGGGATAATGTATAAGAGGCATGTAGGTGTAGCGCCCCTGAACCCCTCAGGGCACTACAAGGTACTGCATTCTGACAAAGATGCAGGGCCTACCCCCAGGGACCTGGAAGACCAGTGCCGGTACCACCAAAACACATAACATCCCCAGTTCCCACTCCCAATTAGGGGTGACTGACTACTCCGGGATCCAATGGATGGCCGCCCAGATGTGGAGCCAGTCCAGTCCACTAGCCGACAAAACGGTGGGAGGGGACAGATACAGAACAGACAGGAAGTCCGGTAGTGACAGTTGAAGGGGACGGATGTGTCTCCAGGTGGGGTTCTGTAGCAGTGACCTAGGTGGCATAGGAGAGTGGTTGCCAGGGAGGGTACAGCCAGATCACCGACGGGGCACAGGGCCCTAGGTCAGGTGACAGCTTCAGGCAACCTGACAAACACCTGCACAGTGAGGGGACCTTCACGGACCTCACTGACCCAAAGAATCTGAGGGCACCAGCAGTAAACATTGAGCCAGGGACCGGAACAGAATACCAACCCTACAGGGTTCGCACTGCCTGCCATACGGACGACAGACTGCCAACAGACAGTAAGGGGCCCACAACCAGTGAGAGGTGCCGGGGAAAGAGACTACCAGGTCACCACACCTGCACTGGGACAAAAGGGAACAGAGGTCTGAACCTGCCGTCCTCAGAGCCACAGCCCAAGACCACTGTGAGTAAAACAGAAGTTGCACTGCATCCCCAACGTGTGGTCTCCCTTCTTTCTGCGCCGGATCCCACCATTCACTCCCTGGGGCCCGGCCCTGCTTGCGGAGGGCCTACCATCCAGGCTGCCATCACCATCAGCCCCAGTGGTAACCGTTTGTGCAGCGGCGGTCGGCGGTTTCATCCCCATAACCCGCAAGTGGCGTCATTATATAAACTCTTTCATCTCCCCTGTATATATCCCCTTTCAAAAAGTGTCCCCAGGGTCACGGAACCGGGTGTGCCGCTCCCGTGCCAGCAGCCGAGCTGCTCGGATCTGGGTTCTCAGTGGCTCGAGGGTCTCCGGACCCGGGGGTCGTGCGGCCACTCAAATGAAGGGGGGTATTTACAAGGGATTTTATAGAGTTCGTGATGCCACCCATGTTATGTGGTAATTAGGAGTACCACCGCCGCAGTTGGGAGTACCCAGGGGTGATGGAATGGGGCAGCCAGGTGTTAGAACCCTGCGCGGGTTTCAGTGAGGGGTGGTGTGGGATGCAGGGCGTCACTTTGGTATTCACTCAGTCCATTAAGCAGACACCGATAACTGGTAAAACAAGTCTCTGGACACTGCTGCCACTGAGGGGAGCTATTTCGGGTCCCGTCCCCAATGGTGCTGCCTGGTGATCCGTGACCTTCCTCCTGGCACTAAGTTTACTTCTTTGGTGGTCCCGGTAGTGTGAAACTTGCCGGGTCCCGCTCCCCACTATGGCTAAGTGTGGGAGCTTGCTCTCAGAGCTCACGCTTGGGATTTTCTGGACCGTTTTGGAATGGAAAGTCCTATCCCCCTCGTTGCGCTAGTGCCCCAATTTTGGAGCGGGTGGGGAATGAATCTTAAAGGCTCCGTTCTCAACGGGTAAATTATCGGGTTGCCTGAAGCTACTCCCCGACCTAGGGTCCACGTACCCCGTTGTGCCTCGGTCCCGGACTGGTGATAGTGCAAGGCCGCCAGCTGTCCTCCTCGACAGATTCTTGCCCCTTACCACGATCCCCTGCGACCGGGGGTCCGACTCCTCTAGGCCCAGACCACAGTCTGCCACCTAGATTGTTTGCCAGTAGCCCCGCTCCCGACCTCCTCTCACTTTCACTACTCAGACTACTCTCTCTTCTTGACACTCCTCACCTCCTCTCCCCAACCCCCCAGGTGGGCAACTCTATTCCACTCAAGCCGTCCACTGGTGTGTTTGGTGGGTGTGGTGCAGGGTGTATCTAGGATTTGATTAGCTGATGTAGGCAACACCATATGGTTAGGGACCCAAAACCAAGAAGGAGGTGGATACTGCATGGGAGGGCAGATTGTGCAATACCCTGTGACGACTCGGTAGTCTAGGGGTGTCACACGGGCATCAGCCGTTACACAACCGTGACACAGCGTCCAGGTACATATACGGCCCAGGACAGAGTACCCCATAGCCCTGGGCGACACATAGGCAGGGATTCTAGTCTTTCAGACCTTGCTGCTGCTATCAAAAAAATAAATTATATTATATAATAATACCGCTCTTTGCTGAATTTAGTGTAGGGCAAGCTGCAGGAGAAGGGATAGGGTATTAGAGGCATGTAGGCAGGGATTCTAGCGTTAAATACCTTGCTGTTATGTAAAAATGTTATCTATTTTATAAACATTGAAGCTAAAATATATAGAATTAATGACACTGGGGCTGGAGTATATACACATCACAGGAGACTCAAGGGCTGGAGCACATGTATCACAGGAAACATTTGGGGCTGGTGTATATATCACAAGAGCCAGTTTGTGCTGGTGCATATATCACAGGAGACATTTGGGGCTGGTGCACATATCCACACCTCTCCATTACTAACACGAGGGCTTGATGCCAGCTGACACTACATAGCTGACATCAATCCCATAAACCATTCCTCCGATTGTAATGCACCAGGGAATTCGGGAAGAGACAGGGGCAAAGTGTGATGTCATGCGCCACTTCTGGTGAGGCTGCGGGCTGTTTTTTTTTAGGCTGCGATGCATTGTTTTATGGTGCATGTCACAAGGATCTCACATGAATGGCACACATGTACAAACGTATAGCACACGCATGACACATACATATAAACGAATGAACGAAACGGAATTTGCCACTTGAGCATTTTTTTAAACGAACGTGTGAAGGGGGCCAAGGGATGGGTGTTATGACCTTCTTTGACTGCATGCAAATGTAGGAAGGTGACCGGTGCCCTGCAACCCAGAAGACGTCATGTTTAATTTATGTATATTTATATGTTCACTCGGGTGCACAGTTTTT
The DNA here is from genome assembly GCF_048569485.1 of Anomaloglossus baeobatrachus. Taxonomy (NCBI): domain Eukaryota; kingdom Metazoa; phylum Chordata; class Amphibia; order Anura; family Aromobatidae; genus Anomaloglossus; species Anomaloglossus baeobatrachus. Next base: position 136,489,244 of record NC_134354.1, read on the forward strand.
GGCCAGCACTAGATGTCACTGGTCCCTGGTCCCTTAGTTTAGGGGAGAGCTCAGCTTAGGGCTGGGGTGAAGTGGCAGGGCTGAAGGAGTTAAATTGGAAGTAGGCCGGCCCACAGTAAGGAGTTATGGCAGGAAGGACTTCCTGGTTCTAGTCAGATAGGGACACCAGTGAGTAGAGTGCAAAAGCTGTGCCTGTGAGAGGTATAATGAGAGTAGCTCAGTGTGAATTTGGCCAGACCCTCAGGGTTACCCCGGAAGGGGGCCCAATTAGGACTTTTACTATCTATGCTCTTAGTTCTACAACTTAAAATTGTGAATATATCATCAATACGCGGTGGCCTTCTTTAGCTGACATCCAGTATGATAAAAAGAAACACCAGACAGCAAGAAGATGAACAATGTTTAATATACTGTAACAATTAAATCGTAGTGTAGGTTTGGTTGCTTCCTTTATTGATATTGCTTTAATTACAAGCAAGCATGAATTCTGAGGCTTTGGTGGAAAAATACATGCAAGAATCAGCAGGTCACCAGGTATATCAGAAAGGCAGCCATATTTAAGGTCCAAGTGAAATAAGAAGGTGGTTTTCACAAAGCTGGTTGTTGTCCTTACACATTAACCAAGAATTCCTAATGAGCGAGACCTGGATCAATGTAATTTGAAGCCAATGTTTCTTTGGCTATACAAATCTAATAAATCACTGCCACTAAGGTGAGAAATCAGCCCCTCTGGTAAATTCATGCTGTGCATATCAACTCTTAAATCCTAAAGAAGTATCAAATCACCAGATTTGGCAGGCCGGTTATTAGCCCAGCATCATAGTGGGCAGCAATATGTATACTTCAACCTTCAGGAATTTAACTTAATGCCAAACCAATGCTTAACAGAATGTGTAAATCGGCTAAATATTAGTGATGAGCGAGCGTGCTGGACACTGCTCGATATCTGATCGAGCATCAAGGTGCTTGGGCACACTAAGTACTCCGTCGAGTATCGCGGGTGCTTGAGCAATATGCTCAACTCCCCATCCTGCATGTTTTGCTGCTAGTTTTGAGCCACTGAACATGTGGAGATTACCTGCAAAACAATGTAATGACGTAGCCATGTTGGCACCAGGGCAATTGGGAAGAGCTGTGGCAAAGAAAAAGAATTGGTCCATCTAATGTGATGCGCCATCTGTTTGTGGCTGTGGGCTGCTATTTTAAGGCTGGGAAGGGCCACATAACTATGGGCCTTCCCAGCCTGATAACATCAGCCCACATATGACTGCTTTAACTGCTTTAAAGAACCAGAATTGGTGCATCTAATGTGATGCACAATCTTTCGGTGGCTGTGGGCTGCTATTTTAAGGCTGGGAAGTACCACATAACCATGGGCCTTCCCAGGTTGATAAAGAAGTCATCTGTGGGCTAATGTTATCAGGCTGGGAAGGCCCATGGTTATGTGGCCCTTCCCAGCCTTAAAATAGCAGCCCACAGCCACCTAGAGTTGGCGCATCACATTAGATGCACCAATTCTGGGTCTTTAAAGCCGTTAAAGAAGTCATCTGTGGGCTAATGTTATCAGGCTGGGAAGGCCCATGGTTATGTGGCCCTTCCCAGCCTTAAAATAGCAGCCCACAGCCACCTAGAGTTGGCGCATCACATTAGATGCACCAATTCTGGGTCTTTAAAGCCGTTAAAGAAGTCATCTGTGGGCTAATGTTAACAGCTTTAAAGACCCAGAATTGGTGCATCTAATGTGATGCGCCAACTCTAGGTGGCTGTGGGCTGCTATTTTAAGGCTGGGAAGGGCCACATAACCATGGGCCTTCCCAGCCTGATAACATCAGCCTACAGATGACTTCTTTAACTTTGCTAGTTATCAAAAATGGGAGGAAACCCATGTCATTTTTTTATTATTATTTATTTATTTGGTTAACAGCTGTAAAATCAATCAATCTATCTACCTATCTATGATTATAAATAAATAACTTAAAAAAAAGGCCTCAGGTCCCAACGATATTTAATAACCAGCCAAGGTAAAGCAAACAGCTGCGGGCTGCAGCCTACAGTTGTCTGTATTACCTTGGCTGGTTATTAAAAATCGAGGGGAACCTCACTCTGTTTTTTTAATTATTTATTTATAAATAAATCATTTTAAAAGAACGGCGTGGGGTCCTCTCTATTTTGATAACCTGCCAAGATATTTAATTTTTAACATCCCAGCAGCAACCTAGGAGTCAGAGAAACATCTAGGCATCTAATCCATGCTGTTCCCATTCCTGCTGAGTGCTGTTTCCATCCATTTCAACTATTTTGCCCACCCCTAACCCTCCTAGAAGGGTCTGCCAGAAAAATGCTCAAGTTCCTCAGAAACTTTCTTTATACTCGTTACTTGAATCAAGCGGGTCTGAGGGTCGGATCAACCCAATATGAGTAATGAACACTTTAGTGCTCGCTCATCACTACTAATAATAAGATTACAATATTTTCTACGTTAAAACAAAGAACCTCTTAAATTGTCGTACTTAAACAAAGTGTAAATAAAATACAACTATATTTAAAAGTAAAAGAATACAATATATGTTTTTGTGTCACTACCAGGACAGTCAGAAGACGAGGCGGTATTCTGTGTTCCCTCATAACGTGAAACCACATATATGAGAAGAATAAGGATGCTGTATAGGTGTAATATAAATGTAAGCAATACAAAAATCATTCATAGCTCTATATGGGCTAAAAGGCCACTAAATGTAAAAATAAGCTGGATTGTATAAAAGGCTATACAGAACACTCACATTTATATCAGTATATGAAAACATTTTATAACTGAAGGTAATTCAGATCCTGGGACTGGTCTTTCCCTACGCACTTTAGACTTTCTGCCATAACAACTACTGAAGAGAATTGCAGCCATGAAATTCCCATACAGACAGCAATGGCTTACAATATAGAATGTGTGCATGCGATCGGATTCACAGCGACTCTTAATGTGATGTGAAATAGATCTATAAAGTCTTGTAATCCATATTAGGGTTTTCTCTGCGGTCACCTTAAATGGTTGAGATTAGACTTAAAGGGAAACTTCACCTTGGATACCATAGTAATCAATACATTACTTTGCATTAGCTATGGGCATTATCAGGAATTACCTAGGACAGATCTTAAGGAATGGCACCACTTTTTTTTGGAGAAACTAAACAATATTCTAGAATTTAGGAGACCGTTGCCAAGAGAGAGTCTCATAGTGGATCTTTTGCAGCCATCAGTTGCATATGGCCATACAAACATATACTTACCTGTACCCTTGGGTCTCAACAATGGCTGAACCCTACCCGACAGACCCCACAGAAGTAATTCCTTACTCCTATACGCTGCATGGTGTGAGAAGGCCTTGCATTAAACTGCTTTTGATGTTTACCATAGTTATATTCTTGGATTTATCAAAACTATCAGAAAAACACTTTATTGCCTATCGCAATAAAGCTCCATGCCCCATAAAGTTTCCTTTAGTGTGTACTAGGAGGCGATCACTTTACAGAAACTTTATCCCTCTTTTTGAGTTGTTGTAACCTAATAAATCTAAAGGTACCACTTCTTCCAGTAAACAGAGACTAGAGCAGCAGCGAGGAGATGGCACTGGATTCGGGGAGATTGAGATCTATCTGATTTTATTATTTTAACCCATCGCTGGTCATGAATGGCCTGGAAGCTATAAGAGGAAACCGCTTTAACCTAAAGGGAACCTGTCAAGCACCCATGAGCAGTCCTGGGTGCATATCTCCTAACAGTCCCAGCATATTGTAGCATACATAAAGAGATCTTTTGAAATAGTATTACTAAAGACTTAGTATTACTAAAGACTGTTTTTGAGATGCTAATGAGGGCTGTGACTAGTCACAAGGGCATTAGTTCCCTGGCTAGTCGACCCACCTAGCATGTTATCCCGCCCCTGTGGGCTTACTATCATGCTTTACAACAGCCAGCGTCATGGCATTGCGATACAAAACTGCACATGTGTGCGGCTTCGTGCCCGTAAGCTTTCACTTCTTTGACTACGGGTATATGCATCTCGGCATCAAAGACGCTCACTGTCCATGATCAGAAGTCACCCGCATTTCCGGTCATGCACACTTCTCAGAAGTATATGTATCCAATCTTTGGAGAGGAGTAGTGTGCATGAACAGAAGTGCGGGTGACCTCCGATGATGGACAGTGAGCCTCTTTGAAGCTAGGACGCATACACCCAGCATCAAAGCTGAAAGCTGACTGGTACAAAGCCGCATGCATGTGCGCCTTTATATCACTCTGACATGATACTGGCTGTTGGAAAATATTTTAGCACACCCACAGGGGCAGGATAACATGATAAGTGGGCGGACTACTAACGCCCTTGCGACTAGTCCCTGCGCATATCATAAATGATCCAGAAATATGTTTTCTAAAGATCTCTTTATGTATGCTACTATATCTGGGATGGTTAGGCAGGGATTATAGATATGCACCCAGAACTGCTCATGGTTCTGGTGCACTTGGGACCTGACAGCTTCCCTTTAATGCACAGCGGCATAGTACACCTTTAGTATAGAGCACTATTCTAAAATTTAAGTGTATTGACAGAGAACTAAGTAAATATCATAGAGGTTAACAGCATACTGTAATACAGCTACTCCTTTGGTCTAGGAATTTCAATTTGAGACTCTATGTTTTATAGGGTCCTATGATTTCTGTGTGTCAGTTGGCACATCCCAGTGCTATGAAGGGAGTAATAGTTACATTTAGGATATTTCTGATAATGCCATTCACTAATATGGAATTTAAGGTGACTGCAACCTGTAATATCACTCTAAAAATGGTAACCAAGAGAGCAGACACAGCTTTTCTTGTACTGGGACAACAGTGAGCATGCAATCTACTAACATCTTCAAAGCAGGCAAAGTTTTCCATCTAGTTGCCATCATTCCAGTCTTACTGTCTTACAAAGGAACCTACAGTAACACATGTGCTTATTTTCTTAGCTTATCTATTTTCTAGCCTATTGTCCTCTTTGCAGGCACTATAATGTTTGTAATATTAGATCTTGGATTTGGTCTTTGGGTGGAAGAAAAATAAATAGAGAATTTGAGGTATTACGATGAGTGGAGGTGGCACTGCAAAAATTTATTGAGAGTCTTTCATCTGCTTCTGCATCTTCTGCAGGACCTCCTGCATTCTCCGCAACTGTAAAAGAGATCAATAATAATGAATTCAGTAATAAGGATAGAAAGATTAATGGCGTATTCTAGAGATGTGCAATTTTAATTGAAATCTCGTATTCTCCAAAATAGAGATTTTTTGTTATTCGCACTGAGATAATTCAACACAATGAAGGCCAGCTGCGGCCGCCATGTTGCTGAACCCAAGTAGATCAAGAAAACAGTTAAAAAAATAATATTCACCTTACTGCTCACCAGTCTCCCCAACCGCACAGCCCAACGTCCAGTCCTCGGCTTCTCTTCTTTTCCTTCTCAATTGCATCCATCCTCTTTGGCCTCTATACTACAGGCCTGGACATCTGGCATAACTAGGCCTCTGATATCCCTTCAACTTGTTGTGGTCCACATTGTAACATCACATATTAGAAAGTGTGACATCTGAGTAACAGCATGGTATGTGTGGTGCCCCTGAGGGTCCAGTCGCCACAGAGGTACTGCATCTCACCCAGAGGTGTGGTACCCAATTCCCTGGTAAGGAGGAGGTCACAGGCCGTTGTTCACACATATACACTCTCAGTACAGCTACACCGCTTCAGGCAATGGTTAGGGCGAGATTGCTTCTTAGGGAGAGCACAGTCCCAGAGCCAGTCTGGAGGTGGGGTTAGTTAGTGTGTGGAACACTTTAGAATGGAGTGGAAGAAGGAGTTAAAACATGGAGAGTGAAGGCGAAGGATGGAAAGAAGAGGGAGGTCCTGAGGAGTCGAACAAGAGGAGCTCGCCCTAGGACAAGGAGGAAGAAATAAAGGAAGAAGGGGTCCCAGAGTCACGGGCAGTGAGAGATCCACCCGTGGCCTCGCATCCACCTCCGACGCACCGGTGTGGAGTGACTAGGCCTCAAGGGGGAACAAGCCCCCAGACTAGTGGAGAGCAACCAGGCTCAGCTTGAAAAGCAGACTCCCCACATGTGACACCATTTAAAAAAATTAAAAGGATACCTTTTTCCCCAAAATATGTTGCATTTCCCCAAAGAAGGGAATTTTGTTTACTTACCGTAAATTCCTTTTCTTCTAGCTCCAATTGGGAGACCCAGACAATTGGGTGTATAGCTACTGCCTCCGGAGGCCACACAAAGTATTACACTAAAAGTGTAAAGCCCCTCCCCTTCTGCCTATACACCCCCCGTGGGATCACGGGCTCCTCAGTTTTAGTGCAAAAGCAAGAAGGAGGAAAGCCAATAACTGGTTTAAACAAATTCACTCCGAGGGAATATCGGAGAACTGAAACCATTGAACATGAACAACATGTGTACCCGAAAAAAACAAAAAACCCAAAGGAAACAGGGCGGGTGCTGGGTCTCCCAATTGGAGCTAGAAGAAAAGGAATTTACGGTAAGTAAACAAAATTCCCTTCTTCTTCGGCGCTCCATTGGGAGACCCAGACAATTGGGACGTCCAAAAGCAGTCCCTGGGTGGGTAAAATAATACCTCATGTTAGGGCCGTAAAACAGCCCCTTCCTACATGGAGGCAATCGCCGCCTGCAGGACTAGTCTACCTAGGCTGGCGTCCGCCGAAGCGTAGGTATGCACTTGATAATGCTTGGTGAAAGTGTGCAGACTCGACCAGGTAGCTGCCTGGCACACCTGCTGAGCCGTAGCCTGGTGCCGTAATGCCCAGGACGCACCCACGGCTCTGGTAGAATGGGCCTTCAGCCCTGAGGGAACCGGAAGCCCAGCAGAACGGTAGGCTTCAAGAATTGGTTCCTTGATCCACCGAGCCAGGGTGGATTTGGAAGCTTGCGACCCTTTACGCTGACCAGCGACAAGGACAAAGAGTGCATCCGAGCGGCGCAGAGGCGCCGTGCGGGAAATGTAGATTCTGAGTGCTCTCACCAGATCCAACAAATGCAAATCCTTTTCACATTGATGAACTGGATGAGGACACAAGGAAGGTAAGGAGATATCCTGATTGAGATGGAAGGGGGATACCACCTTAGGGAGAAACTCCGGAATCGGGCGCAGAACCACCTTGTCCTGGTGAAACACCAGGAAGGGGGATTTGCATGACAGCGCTGCTAGCTCGGACACTCTCCGAAGAGACGTGACCGCTACTAGAAAAGCCACTTTCTGTGAAAGGCGAGAAAGGGAAACATCCCTCAAAGGCTCGAAAGGCGGCTTCTGGAGAGCAATTAGAACCCTGTTCAGATCCCAGGGCTCTAACGGCCGCTTGTAAGGAGGGACGATATGACAAACCCCTTGCAGGAACGTGCGTACCTGAGGAAGTCGTGCTATGCGCTTCTGAAAAAATACAGATAGCGCTGAGACTTGTCCTTTAAGAGAGCCGAGCGACAAACCCTTTTCCAAACCTGATTGGAGGAAGGAAAGAAAAGTAGGCAATGCAAACGGCCAGGGAGAAACTCCCCGAGTAGAGCACCAAGATAAGAATATCTTCCACGTCCTGTGGTAGATCTTGGCGGACGTTGGTTTCCTAGCCTGTCTCATGGTGGTAATGACTTCTTGAGATAATCCTGAAGACGCTAGGATCCAGGACTCAATGGCCACACAGTCAGGTTCAGGGCCGCAGAATTCAGACGGAAAAACGGCCCTTGAGACAGCAAGTCTGGTCGGTCTGGTAGTGCCCACGGTTGACCCACCGTGAGATGCCACAGATCTGGTTACCACGACCTCCTTGGCCAGTCTGGAGCGACCAGGATGGCGCGGCGGCAGTCGGACCTGATCTTGCGTAGCACTCTGGGCAACAGTGCCAGAGGTGGGAACACATAAGGTAGCCGAAACTGCGACCAATCTTGAACTAAGGCGTCCGCCGCCAGAGCCCTTCGATCGTGAGACCGTGCCATGAAAGCCGGGACCTTGTTGTTGTGCCGGGACGCCATTAGGTCGACGTCCGGCATCCCCCAGCGGTGACAGATCTCCTGAAACACGTCCGGGTGAAGAGACCATTCCCCCGCGTCCATACCCTGGCAACTGAGGAAGTCTGCTTCCCAGTTTTCTACGCCCGGGATGTGAACTGCGGATATGGTGGATGCCGTGGCTTCCACCCACATCAGAATCCGCTGGACTTCCTGGAAGGCTTGCCGACTGCGTGTTCCGCCTTGGTGGTTGATGTATGCCACCGCTGTGGAGTTGTCCGACTGTATTCGGATCTGCTTGCCTTCCAGCCACTGTTGGAAGGCTTGTAGAGCCAGATACACTGCCCTGATTTCCAGAACATTGATCTGAAGTGTGGACTCCTGCTGAGTGCACGTACCTTGAGCCCTGTGGTGGAGAAAAACTGCTCCCCACCCTGACAGACTCGCGTCCGTTGTGACCACCGCCCAGGATGGGGGTAGGAAAGACTTTCCTATTGACAATGAGGTGGGAAGAAGCCACCACTGAAGAGAATCCTTGGCCGCCTGAGAAAGGGAGACGTTCCTGTCCAGGGACGTCGACTTCCCGTCCCATTGGCGGAGAATGTCCCATTGTAGTGGACGCAGATGAAACTGCGCGAAGGGAACTGCCTCCATTGCTGCTACCATCTTCCCCAAGAAGTGCATGAGGCGTCTCAAGGGGTGCGACTGGCCCTGAAGGAGAGATTGCACCCCTGTCTGTAGGGAACGCTGTTTGTCCAGCGGAAGCATCACTATCGCTGAGAGAGTATGAAACTCCATGCCAAGATATGTTATTGATTGGGTCGGAGTCAGATTTGACTTTGAAAAGTTGATGATCCACCCGAAACTCTGGAGAGTCTCCAGCGCAACGTTCAGGCTGTGTTGGCATGCCTCTTGAGAGGGTGCCTTGACAAGTAGATCGTCCAAGTAAGGGATCACAGAGTGACCCTGAGAGTGCAGGACTGCAACTACTGCTGCCATGACCTTGGTGAAGACCCGTGGGGCTGTCGCCAGACCGAAAGGCAGGGCTACGAACTGAAGGTGTTCGTCCCCTATAACGAAGCGTAGAAAACGCTGGTGCTCTGGAGCAATCGGCACGTGGAGATAAGCATCTTTGATGTCTATTGATGCTAGGAAATCTCCTTGAGACATTGAGGCGATGACGGAGCGGAGGGATTCCATCCGGAACCGCCTGGTTTTCACATGCTTGTTGAGCAGTTTTAGGTCCAGAACAGGACGGAAAGACCCGTCCTTTTTTTGGCACCACAAACAAATTGGAGTAAAAACCGTGACCTTGCTCCTGAAGAGGAACAGGGATCACCACCCCTTCTGCCTTTAGAGAGGACACCGCCTGTAGAAGAGCATCGGCTCGGTCGGGAGGCGGGGAAGTTCTGAAGAATCGAGTTGGAGGACGAGAACTGAACTCTATCCTGTACCCGTGAGACAGAATGTCTCTCACCCAACGGTCTTTGACCTGTGGCAGCCAAATGTCGCCAAAGCGGGAGAGCCTGCCACCGACCGAGGATGCGGAGAGAGGAGGCCGAAAGTCATGAGGAAGCCGCCTTGTTAGCGGTTCCTCCGGCTGCTTTCTTTGGGCGTGACTGAGCCCGCCAAGAATCTGAGCTCCTCTGATCCTTTTGAGTCCTTTTGGACGAGGAGAATTGGGACCTGCCCGAGCCTCGAAAGGACCGAAACCTCGACTGACCCCTCCTCTGTTGGGGTTTGTTTGGTCTGGGCTGAGGTAAGGAAGAATCCTTACCCTTGGACTGTTTAATGATTTCATCCAATCTCTCACCAAACAGTCTGTCACCAGAAAATGGCAAACTGGTTAAGCACTTTTTGGAAGCAGAATCTGCCTTCCATTCCCTTAACCACAAAGCTCTGCGTAAAACCACGGAGTTGGCGGACGCCACTGCCGTACGGCTCGTAGAGTCCAGGACAGCATTGATCGCGTAAGACGCAAATGCAGTCATTTGAGAGGTTAAGGACGCTACCTGCAGAACAGATGTACGTGTGACAGTGTCAATCTGCGCAAGACCAGCTGAAATAGCTTGGAGTGCCCATACAGCTGCGAATGCCGGAGCAAACGACGCGCCGATAGCTTCATAGATGGATTTCAACCAGAGCTCCATCTGTCTGTCAGTGGCATCTTTAAGTGAAGCCCCATCTTCCACTGCAACTATGGATCTAGCCGCAAGCCTGGAGATTGGAGGATCCACCTTTGGGCACTGGGTCCAGCTCTTGACCACGTCAGGGGGAAAGGGATAACGTGTATCCTTAAGACGTTTGGAGAAACGCTTATCTGGATAAGCGTGGTGTTTCTGAACTGCTTCTCTGAAGTCAGAGTGGTCTAGAAAAGTACTCAATTTACGCTTGGGAAACCTGAAATGGAATTTCTCCTGCTGTGAAGCTGACTCCTCCACTGGAGGAGCTGGGGAAGAAATATCCAACATTTTATTGATGGACGCTATAAGATCATTCACTATGGCGTCACCATCAGGTGTATCCAGATTGAGAGCGGTCTCAGGATCAGAATCCTGATCAGCTACCTCTGCCTCATCATACAGAGAGTCCTCTCGCTGAGACCCTGACCAGTGTGATGAAGTCGAGGGTCGCTCCCAGCGAGCTCGCTTAGGCTGCCTGGGACTGTCGTCCGTGTCAGAGCCTTCACCCTGGGATGCATGGGACCCCCCCGGAGCACGGATTTGTTCCAAATGTGGGGGGCCAGGGAGCACTGAATCAACAGTGCCCATGGTCTGAGTTACCGGTCTGGACTGCAAAGTCTCTAAGATTTTTGTCATAGTCACAGACAATCTATCAGCAAAAACTGCAAACTCCGTCCCTGTCACCTGGACAGTGTTCACAGGTGGTTCTCCTTGGGCCACCTCTAGCAGAGACCCCGGCTGAGCAAGAGCTACAGGAGCCGAGCATTGCACACAATGGGGATCAGTGGCACCTGCCGGTAGAACAGCCTCACAAGCGGTACAAGCAGCATAGAAAGCCTGTGCCTTGGCCCCCTTGCTTTTTGCGGACGACATGCTGTTGTCTAGCAATCTAGGAGGGTATATAGCCAAGAATAGCGACCGTACAGTGCAATGTATAGCATACAAGCATAAAGTACAAATGAACACTTCGGCACTAGTGGGGTCAGCACCTCAGGTGCTGCTTACCGCCCGCTCAAAAGCGGATGTGTGGTCGCCAGAATCCCGTGTCTGGGTCTCCCAGAGCTTGTCTCCCCTCTCCAGCTCAGACTGCAAACAGGAATGGCTGCCGGCGTCCTGTGAAGAGGGGCGGGCCGTGGGCGTGCCCCAGACAAAGTGCGGGAAACTGGCGTCCCACTGTGCCCAGTGAGGGGGCTGGAGTATGCTAAGCAGACTCCAGCCCTCGGCGCTGACGTTCTGACCAGCGTCCCGCCCTTCCCCTGACTGGCAGGCCTGGGGGCGGGAACGAAACGGAACTAGGCCGCAAAAGCCGGGGACTCGATTTATAAGCGCGGCCGTCGTATACGCACGGCCAGCGCGGAAGTCCCCGGCGCACCACAAGTCCCAGCCGCGCCGCAGTGTAAAAAACAGCCAGCAGCGGCCGGCGCGGCAGTTCCTAATACATAAACTCACTCAGCCAAGCTGTAGTGAGTAATAGCACCAGCGCGCCGCGCTGCTGCCCCCGGCGCACTAACACACCCAGCAATGCTGGTGTGTGTGTGCGCGATTCGTACGGGGACACAGAGTACCTGAATGTAGCAGGGCCCTGTCCCTGACGATACTCAGCTCCATGTCCAGCAGATCCCAGGGGCTGTGGATGGAGCTCGGCCTCAGTGCCTGGAGACCGATAGGATCCCACTTCACCCAGAGCCCTAAGGGGATGGGGAAGGAAAACAGCATGTGGGCTCCAGCCTCCGTACCCGCAATGGGTACCTCAACCTTAACAAACACCGCCGACAAAAGTGGGGTGAGAAGGGAGCATGCTGGGGGCCCAAGTATGGGCCCTCTTTTCTTCCATCCGACATAGTCAGCAGCTGCTACTGACTAAACAGTGGAGCTATGCGTGCATGTGTGCCTCCTTCGCACAAAGCATGAAAACTGAGGAGCCCGTGATCCCACGGGGGGTGTATAGGCAAAAGGGGAGGGGCTTTACACTTTTAGTGTAATACTTTGTGTGGCCTCCGGAGGCAGTAGCTATACACCCAATTGTCTGGGTCTCCCAATGGAGCGCCGAAGAAATGTTATTTTTTTTCTCAAGGGCAATAGGATAAAATGGACCAAATAATTAGTTGTACCATTTCTACTGAGTATACGGATACTGCATATATGATGGAAAAATGCTCTTTGGGTGTACGGCAGGGCTCAGAAAGAAAAGAGAACCATTCGACTTTTGGAGCGCAAAATTGGCTTAAATAGATAGCGGATGCCATGTCGCATTTGCCGATCCCCTGATGTCACTAAACAGTGGAAACCCCACACAAGTGACCCCATTTTGCAAACTACAGCCCTTAAGAAATTTATTTAGAGGTGTGGTGAACAACCTGAATCCACAGGTGCTTCACAGAATTTTATAGCATTGAGTAATGAATATTAAAAACACTTATTTTTTTCCACAAACATGTTGCTTTTGCCCAAAATGTTAGTGGTAGAAAACTACTATTTGGGCTCACAGCAGGGTTCAGAAGAGAAAGAGCACCAATCGACTTTTGGAGTGCAAAATTGGCTGAAATAGATATCAGATGCCATATCGCATTTGTCGAGCCCCTGATGTGCCTAAACAGTGAAAACTCTCCACAAGTGACCCCATTTTAGCAACTACATCCCTAATGGAATTTAATAGAGGTCTAGTGAACACCTTGAACCCACAAGTGCTTCACAGAATGTTTTAACATTGAGCCGTGAAAATAAAAAAATACATTTTTCTCACAAAAATGTTGTTTTTGCCCAACATTTTTCACTTTCATAAGGGTAACAGGAGAAAATGAAGTAGACAATTTGATGTGCAATTTCTCCTCTGTACACTGATACCCCAGATGTGGTGAGAACGACATTTTGGGTGCACTGCAGGGTTCAGAAGGGAAAGAGTGCTATTTGAATTTTGGAGCTCCATTTTTGTTTGAATAGATTGCAGACGCAATGTCACATTTGAAGAACCCCTGGCATGGCAAAACAGCAGAAACCCAATTTTGGAACCTTCACCTCTCATTAATTTCATCTAAGGGATTAGTAAGCATTTAAACCCTCACAGAATTTTATAACATTGTGCTGAGTAAATTAAAATTTCCCAGTTTTGTCAATACAATAGTACTTTGGCCCAAAGATTTCAATTTTTAAAAAAGTAAGGCCCTGTGCCCACGGGACAAATTTGCTGCGGAAAACCTGCGGATTTTCTTGATTTTCCAGACAAATCCGCAGGTTTCTCGCACGTACAGGCACTCCCCATGTTATCCTATGGGATTTGGGGAGTGCTGTTTCAATGCTGCGGAATTTGCACCTGCGGGAAATGCTGCGGATTTCCCGCAGCCGCAAAGAACTGCATTTCAATTATTCCTGCGGATTGTTCCGCATGATCTCTATACTTCCCTACCTTGATTGAAGACACTGGAGACTCTTACTTCGGTGTAGAAGAGCGGGACGGAGCCAGGAGTGGGCTGCAAGAGGTGGGCGAGGCCTACACGAGCTGCGGTCAGGTGACCGGCCGAGCTCCGGTCATGTGACAGCCAGAGCCCGTACAGGCCTCGCCCATCTTCTCTAGGAGATGGCCGGAAATCAAGTTGTTGTGCGATACAGGTAAGTATGAACTCTCCGATCACTCCAGCACTTGTTCTGCATTGAGGATGCAGTGCCCAAGCCATGATACTGTATCCTCAAAGCAGAATGCCCACAGCATAGCCGCAGGACAGTCCGCTGGACTTCCGCACGAAAAACGCAGCACAACTCTGACAAAGTTGTGCTGCGGATTTCTGGGAGCTCCTGCGGAATGTCCTGCGTATATATCCACAGGTCACTTTCCCTGTGGGCACCTGGCCTAATAGGAGAAAACAACTGGTATAATTTGTTACACAATTCTTCTGAGTTTGTCAATACCTAATATATGGTCAAAAACGTCTTTTGAGGCACACTGCAAAGTTCAGAAGGGAAGGAGTGGCATATTGAAGTGAAAATTTTGATGGAATGCTTTTTACGACAAACATTTTGTTTTAGCCTCAGATTTTCCATTTTTACAAGGGAAAATTTCTGCTGTGCGTGGCATACCCCATATGTGACTGTACAGTACTACTTAGATATGATGAGACTTACAAGGGAAGGAATGTGTGCTATTTTACCCTTGGAGCAAAGATTTTCCTAGAAAAGTTTTCGGACTACATATACAGATCCTATAAATGCTGGAAGAGCAGAATTTTCCCTCAAGTGCCCCCATTTTGGAAATGACACCGATCTGTGAATTTATCCACAGTTGTACTGACTATTTTGACTCCATGGTTGTTTTCCAGAAATAAGCAGCAATGGATGTATAGCTCCCCACGGGGCAGGTGTGTTGGACCTACTCATAGCCGGGGCGGGGGTGCAGATCCTAAACGTCGTCACGGGGTGGTTTGGCCTGGGTCCGTTGCCCCGAGGCGTACAAGAAGGGAAAGATGGAGGTGGACAGGAGGAAGGAATGGGGGATGAAAGTGGTAGTCGGAGGTGGAGGACGGAGGTGACGGTTAGGAAAGTGTATTAGGATGATCGTGACGCCACCTGTCCTATGCGGCCAGGGACGGGCCACCGCTGCAGGGTCTCTTGCCAGGGCATATGTTGGGATGCAGCCGGGATGGTGTCGCTTCCCACAGGCGGAGCGGGATTACCCCGGGGAGGATGATGAAGGACGGGTGTGGTGGTAGTCCCCATTGGAGCCTCAGTGCTGGGCGTCAGTTAAAGGAGAGGCAGAGAAAGGGGCTGCGGTTCCAAGTCTTTTTACTCACAGGTTGTTCAGGCGCTGCCCCAGAGTACTGTTCTCTGCCACGATGGGCTCCAGCCGATCCCGGATCCATTGGCAGTCACCACCGGTGCCCATGAAAGTGTGTTAGTGAAGTGTTCCTTGGTTGTTATCCGGACCCCGGCCTGAGCCTCCTTCTGCAAGCCGCGGGCCCAAAAAGAGAGAGAAACACTAACTCCAGTTGTCAGTGTAAGGCGGGCTTTGCACAGTACGACATCGCAGGTGCGATGTCGGTGGGGTCAAATTGAAAATGACGTACTTCCGGCATCGCATGCGACATCGTAGTGTGTAAAGGTTCGATGATACAATTAACGAGCGCAAAAGCGTCGTAATTGTATCATCGGTGCAGCGTCGGAGTAATCCATAATTACACTGACGCGACGGTCCGATGTTGTTCCTCGCTACTGCGGCAGCACACATCGCTGTGTGTGAAGTCGCAGGAGCGAGGAACATTTCCTACCAGCGTCACTGCGGCTTCCGTAGGATATGTGGAAGGGAGAAGGTGGGCGGGATGTTTACATCCCGCTCATCTCCGCCCCTCCGCTCCTATTGGCCGCCTGCCATGTGACGTCGCAGTGACGCCGTACGACCCGCCCCCTTAATAAGGAGGCGGGTCGCCGGCCAGAGCGACGTCCCAGGACAGGTGAGTCCATGTGAAGCTGCCGTAGCGAAAATGTTCGCTACGGCAGCTATCACAAGGATATCGCAGCTGCGACGGGGGCGGGGACTATCGCGCGCGGCATCGCAGCATCGGCTTGCGATGTCGCAGCGTGCAAAGTACCCCTTAGGCTAAGTTCACACTTTGTTTTGCATCAGTCACAATCCGTCGCCTTGAGGAATTACGGTATCCTGCAAAATATTTTGCAGGAATCCAGTTTTTCCCCATAGACTTCTATTAGTGACAGATTGTGACTGATGATGCTGCGTTGCATTCGCTGCGTCGTGGTCAGTCATTTTTTAACTGACCGCCGGGCGGGAGCAACGCAGCCTGAAACGTTTTTTTGAGCAGCGTAATCCGTAGGATTTTGCTGCTCATGCTCTCTCTGGCTCCCTGCACACGTAACCAGGATACACATCGGGTAACCAAGCAATGCGCTTTGGTTAGTTACCCGATATTTACAGTGGTTACGTGAGCAGGGAGCCAGCGCTAAGTGGTGTACGCTGGTATCCAAGATAAATATCGGGTAACCAAGCAAAAAGTGTTTTGCTTTTTTGCTCCTGCACTCCGCATGTGGACACACTCACACACACTCACACACACTCACACACACACACTCACTTGTCCCCAGCCCTGCAGTCCCCGCAACACTGACGGCCTCAGCGCCACGGCCCCGCTCGGCTTTGCCCTCTCGTGCTCCACCCCCCTCTCTCTCCGCCCCCCGCACACAACGGAGTCTGACAATGATTTCTGTTCTTTGTCATCCGTTGTACAACGCATCAGTCACATGCGTCAAGCAACGCATGTGACTGATGCAAAACAACGGACATGTGAACCTAGCCTTAGGTGTTCTCCCAAGGTGTGCCCAGGAAGGTTCTGTCTGAAGTGTGTTGGTTGCGCCTACTTCTACACCATGTAGTGCCCGCCCCCATTGGTTGTCTTAGCGACTGGGAAAATCCCATGCTTCGTGATGTCTTATTATCCTGTCTGCCCTATTCCAACCCCCTGTGAGTCAGCACTTTACTGATGTTTGTGTGTGTTTTGGTAAATTAAATGGGTTCTCCTCACTATATAAATTCAAAACATGTGGATTCTAAATGTATATTAGGTACACTGAGGGGCTTAGAATTGAGGGGGGCATTTTAATTTGGAAGCGTAGGTATTGCTGAGCTTCTTTTTGGAGGAAGACATGGTGCTTTTCCAGAGCCTTTGTGTTACCAGTAACATGGAAGCCTATATTTCCATTCACAGATGACGGACCTGAGTGGAGGCTTGTTTTTTTTTGTGGAATGAGTTGAAGCTTTTATTGGGAACAATTTACAGAACATTTTGGATCACATTTTTCCTGCTCTACGCAGAGCACTTGCCTTGGAAGTACATCTAAATCTCCGAATGATGTGATTCAAATGACACTCCCGAGGGATCTATTCACTATATTGTGAAGTGTCTTAAAAACTGATGAAGGGTGAAGTCTTAAAAACTGATAAATCAACTCTAAAGTATTCTATTTAATTGTGGGCCAAATTCATTAAGCATCGTGCATTGTTTATGTACTGTACACTTAGATGATAAATTTGGCATAAATAACCACAGCACAGCTTACAGCACAACAGACTTCAAAAATTCTTGTCATAATAAATTTCCTTTTAAGTTTATATGACCTTTTTTTTAATTTATTATGTTATGGTAATTTGTGGCAAAAGAAGGCTATGTCTATGGTCAGACAAGGCACAGAAAATGCTAAAAACACATAATAAATGAGGCATCATTTCTCCGTGCTGTGTTCCCATCCTTCTTGTGACATAAATAATTATATGAACACTGCAGCAGATTGGCTGTTGTGGTCATGTTACATTGTCCATGTGGCATGCATTTTTTTTTAACTATTTTATGCACCACCAGGAGTGGACAACCCCTTTAATAAATCTCGCCTAATGTAAGTTTAGTAGAATGGGGATTTGTATATTCAAGTAATGATGTAGCCTATTTAGACAACATCTCTTTAGATTGATACCACCTCGTGATCATGTATGTGATCATTGAGAATTTGTCTCTTCTGGTCATCTACAATTAGATGCAGAAGAAATTTTGGATTATTGTAAGGCTTCATGAAATCTGAAGATTACCAAAGGATTTTGGGTTGCAATATAGTGCCGAGCATTAGAAAGCTGAGTTTGCATCCTAGGTCATGGGACAATAGCACCAAACATACTTCAAGAAGCGCCCAGAAATGGCTGGAAACAAAGCGCTGGAGAGTTCTGAAGTGACCACAATAAGCCCAAATCTAAAGCCGGCGTTACACGCTACGATTTATCTGACGATATGTCGTCGGGGTCACGGTTTCTGTGACGCACATCCGGCATCGTTAACGATGTTGTTGCGTGTGACACCTACGAGCGACTCCGAACGATCACAAATGGGTTGAAAATCGTTGATCGTTGACACATCGTTCAGTTTCAAAATATTGTTCGTCATTTGGATCACAGCAGACATATTGGTACGTTTGACACCCTGCAACAATATATCGTTGAACGATGTTGCGTCGTTTTTGAGATCGTTACGTGTGACCGCTAATAAATGACCTATGTGCAATCTCGGCAAATCGTATCAACGATCTGGGAGTGTCACATCATTTAAGAGATCGTCAGATAAATCGTAGAGTGTAAAGCGGCCTTAAGTCCGATTCAAAACCTGTGGAGAGATCTTAAAATTACTGTTGGAAGAAGGCAACTTCAATATGAGAGACCTGGAGCAGACTGCAAAAGAAGAGTCCAAAATTCCAGTTAAGAGGTGTAAGAAGCTTGTTGATGGTTATAGGAAGCGATTGATTGCAGTTATTTATTCCAAAGGGCGTTTAACTAAATATTAAGTGGAGGGTGCAAACAATTTTGTCTGGTCCAATTTTGGGGTTGTGTGTGAAATTATGTCCAATTTCCTTTTTTCTCTCAGTTTTTTTGTGTTGTTCCAATACACACAAAGGAAATAAACGTGTAATTTACAATGGTTTTACGGAGAAATACTTAATTTTCTGGAACAATTTCAAGGGTACAAACACTTTCGGCCTTAACTGTATATAATATATATATAATCTTACCTCCTCATCTTTCTCACGGATGAGTTTCATTGTCTCATGCTCTGGTGATGGAGGCACGCTGGGAATTGGAAAATCTGTACCACTTTCTCGAGTCAATTTACTGTACGAAGAAAACAGAAGAGCTTAAAAATGATGATTTTGCTGATTGCTGAAATGAGCAGATAACAGCACATGTAATCATTTGCACAAATGTCCTTCCTTACCTTTTCTCTTGGTTCAACAAAAGTGTGCTGCAAGATTACTAATTTTGAAGAAACAAATTTGGGGTAATACTTTGTCACAAGATGTCAGTCTAACATATATATATATATATATATATATATATATATATAAAATATGTATATACAGTGTATATGATTTTGCATGTCCCGTATCTGCTTGTAATGCCAATACTGCCACCATGTGGGTAGATGACCACATGACATGCCAAGGCATTTATATAAGTGGCCAATAGAGTGGTCTTGACACCTAACTGTTTATACTGTAGAGGACATTGTGGCCCACACTCACCACGAGGGGTATGGTTTGGGGGAGTTTGAGGGAGAATGATGCTATGTCACCCACTCACCAGGGTAGTGGAGCGCGGCTCCTGGTACACTCACAGTTAGCACCCATATCGAAGCGCTGTACAAGAATGTGAGTGGTATCAAGTGTGGGGTGGGGGAGAAGGGAGCCATCTTATCCAAACTCACTCTCCTGTGTCCTGCATTCAGCAGAGTGGGATGTACCACCTGAGGTGGGCAGTACCATGCTCTTCGGCTTCTGTGCACACCGGTTCCTGCTGCATTCCGTACCCACATGGAAAAGCTGTACAGGGATGGACAATGTGATGGGGGTGCAAACACAATGGCGTTCATGCTTAGGGATTTCCTGTGCCAAGATGATTCCACAACTATATTCCTAATTATAATAAGCAATTTGTGTGAGCATGGATATTGCAGTCCATGCACTGAGACATGTCTGAAGTTACTCAATGTGAATTTGCACACTGTTAGGATTCTCCAATGTTGCAGGTGACAGCAGATTGTTACGTGACCGCAAGTATACGATTTCCTCAATATAAGTAAATTGAGTCAGATCGAACACATCTAGTTGGAATGTGGCAGTAAGAATGCAAATTGCATACTTGTGGTCACTTGACTGACAACTGTCACTGGCAATACCAGAAAATCTTGACAGTATGAGCTGCGCACAATGAAAGTACTAACGGATTCAGGAGTCTGCAGTTACCTAGAGTGACTGCAGACTTTTAAAACATGTATGGCCAAACTCCTTTAAGTGAATGTAGTTTCATTTAGGGCCTGTTCACAAAACATGATGCCAGTAAGTGAACGAGCTTCCTGAAGTCTCATGCACATGTGGCGCCCCTGACCTGGTCAGGCACCACTGAGTACTGCACCCATGCTGGGGACAGTACAAAACAGGTAATCCAGAAGGCTGACCGAGGTGTGACTACACAGGCGCATAGTGATCAGGTCTCACACATTTACCTTTGAGAGGACCCCTGGGGATCCCAGGAGGGGGCGAAGCCTCCATCTCCACTCAAGGGGTGTGGTAGAGAGCCTGGTTGCTAGGTGACGTAGGCAAGAACAGGAGAGGAGGGAAGGGTGAGCCGAAAGCAGTTGAGTGGTGAAGTTCAGGGAGAGCAGAAGCAGACCCTGTAGCTCTACACAATTCTGACAACGTACGCGCAGTGACTACCGACGGGGGAGAACGGTCACCTGGTAGTGCTGCCCGAAATCCACCCACAGCTAAAGAGAGAGCAACGGAGTGGAAAGTAAGGAGACTGTCAGGGAGATACCAGGCCCAAACGGGTAGCAGGTCCCAGTGCAGGGATAGATCCACCTGTCCTTTGCCAAACCTGCATGAGGGGGCACTTTACACCCCCAAGACAACACCACAGAGTCCGCAGCCACGTAGCAAAGTGAGGGCCCATAGCTCACAGGAGGCAAGCAGCCGGAGTGACCTGGTCCAGGCTACAAGCAAACGGGCCAAAAAGAAGGGGAGAGAGGCACCAGCAACTTCCCTGGGCGACCCCAGCAGGGCTTCAAGCAGGGGTTACCCCAAAACACAACGGGCTAAGGAAGGCGAGTTGGTAGTCATCCTCACAAGTCAGCCTGAAGGACACCTGGTTCCAGCCTGGTTTATCCCAGCTACGCCCGGGTTACTCACCCTGCCACCATCAGTGAGTAAAACCCCTGAAAGACATCCTGCTTGTGCGTGTGAGTCATTCTGCGACTTGTAGTTCCACACACCTACACGGGACCCTGGGGCATGCCTCACTCTCAGGAGGCTATTACAACTGACTGCACCCACTATCAGCCCCAGGCACCCCTAACCTGCAGTGGCGGTCTCCACTGACCGCAATTCTGAGAGTGGCGTCACGACAATCAAAATAGAGGATTTCCTACCTGTGACAAGATCCAGCCGCGTGGAGTCCCTGAAGGTAATGCACAGCTGCACCGACACCGAGCCTCGGGGCCCCACATATCTGGCGTCACGAACAGGATAAGGACTAGACCTGTTCAGACAGGTGACCATGTGCCTGGGCGGTCCGCTTGGAAAATTGGAAGCGCCGCCATATTGCCACCATGAAAAGCGCGCTGAAAAACAACAGCAGCCCGCGCTGGGAGAAGTTACCGCCCACGAAGAGGTGTGGCTACCCAGAGATCCCCTGAAGGGTCCTGGTCTCGCAAGTGATGAGAGCGGAGGCGTTCAGAGACGTCGGGAAAGAAAGGGAGCCGGAAGCCTGCTGCTGAGAAAAGATCTGCAGAGCAGCGACGACGCGGTGAAGATGGCGTCTGAAGATAGGAGCCCAGAGCCGGGTTCCGCTGCCTGGTGGTCCTGGGAGCTTGCCCAGTTCAGTAACCGACTGGAAGCGAGGATCGTGCAGCAGATCCGAGAGGGACGTGCGGAGCTGCAGGAAATCGCTGAGGCAGTTGAGGCCTATGAGGAGAGAGCTGCGCTACGAGTGCCCCACAGGACGGCTCAGGTCCCGATGGTGGCACTGATGGGTGAGTCCTATATTGCCCCTGCCAGCGCGAGTGCCCCGACTCCTGCTGCCACGCCCGCGGTCCCTGAAGAGGCGCCCGGCGCGGCAACGCTGAATCAGGCCGCAGAAGCGCCCAGCCCGGCCCGCACAGATCCCATCGCAGCTGCGGCGCAAATCCAGGCCGCAGAAGCGCCCAGCCCGGCCTGCACAGATCCCATCGCAGCTGCGACGCCAATCCAGGCCGCCGCAGCGATGCCCTGCCCGGCCCGACAAGATCCGGTCCCTGCAGCGACGCCAATCCAGGCCGCCGCAGCGATGCCCTGCTCGGCCCGCCAAGTCCAGGCCGCTGCCACGCCAGGCTCGGCCCGCCAAGACAAGACTGTACAATTATTTACCCCGGCCTGCAAGGCCAGAGCAGACACCGCTCCCCAGCCCAAGGAAGTCCCTGCTAGGAAGTCCCTGCTGGGGGAGGACCCCGAATACTGGAAGCTGAAGGCTGATCTAGAGGCCCACTTCCCAAAGGAGATCCGGTAGAATTCACAAAGCACCAAGGAGAACGCGGATGGTACGCACTAGATGTCACACCATGCCCCAGAAGTCCCTACAGTAAACCTGCTATCTCAACAACAGAAGATGAAGATAGAGATACAGAACAAGAGAAAGAAACAGACGACGACAGAAACACAGAAAATGTCAGGTGCCAAAGCCCAATAGGCAAAAGCCCTGGTGGAACGGAGTAGAGAAAAGTAAAGAAAAGTACAGCAGTTTGAAAAGTTTTGCAACGTTCAAGTTTAAGCACGTGCCCACATGAACTTGTGTGAGAAACCCTTTTGCACTTTAACCCATGAACCTTAAGGCTATGAACTGGCTATAGCCACAAACTCTCGCAGTGTTTATAGTTACCCCAGAGGTACAACCACTACCAGGGAGCACGCCTGTTTATGGGGCCTGGCTCTCCACCACAAAGAGGGTACCTGGTCAGCACCAACTGTGGAGGCCGCCTCTACATCCTGCCAGAAGAGGCTGAAGGCGCGGCTCCACCAGGCCAGGTATACCCTGAGACCACCCGACCATGAAAGCCGCCTCTACATCCTGCCAGAAGTGGCTGAAGGCGCGGCCAACGGGAGAGGCAGATTGGAGGAAAGGTCTGGGGAAACGGATGGCCCAGACCTGGTTACCAAAAGAAACCGGTGACCTGCCGC
Organism: Anomaloglossus baeobatrachus; assembly: GCF_048569485.1. Taxonomy (NCBI): domain Eukaryota; kingdom Metazoa; phylum Chordata; class Amphibia; order Anura; family Aromobatidae; genus Anomaloglossus; species Anomaloglossus baeobatrachus. Next base: position 136,512,211 of record NC_134354.1, read on the forward strand.
CTGAGAGGGTTTAGGGTGGGTTAACGGACTTGTGGGTGGAGGGTGGTGATGTATGGTACCTGGTGGTTTTAAAATGTTTTACTGTTTTACGCATTTTAAAATGTTGTCTTGCAGCCCGAGGACGTGCTGGTGATAACTAAGGGGGAATGTGGCGCCCCTGACCTGGTCAGGCACCACTGAGTACTGCACCCATGCTGGGGACAGTACAAAACAGGTAATCCAGAAGGCTGACCGAGGTGTGACTACACAGGCGCATAGTGATCAGGTCTCACACATTTACCTTTGAGAGGACCCCTGGGGATCCCAGGAGGGGGCGAAGCCTCCATCTCCACTCAAGGGGTGTGGTAGAGAGCCTGGTTGCTAGGTGACGTAGGCAAGAACAGGAGAGGAGGGAAGGGTGAGCCGAAAGCAGTTGAGTGGTGAAGTTCAGGGAGAGCAGAAGCAGACCCTGTAGCTCTACACAATTCTGACAACGTACGCGCAGTGACTACCGACGGGGGAGAACGGTCACCTGGTAGTGCTGCCCGAAATCCACCCACAGCTAAAGAGAGAGCAACGGAGTGGAAAGTAAGGAGACTGTCAGGGAGATACCAGGCCCAAACGGGTAGCAGGTCCCAGTGCAGGGATAGATCCACCTGTCCTTTGCCAAACCTGCATGAGGGGGCACTTTACACCCCCAAGACAACACCACAGAGTCCGCAGCCACGTAGCAAAGTGAGGGCCCATAGCTCACAGGAGGCAAGCAGCCGGAGTGACCTGGTCCAGGCTACAAGCAAACGGGCCAAAAAGAAGGGGAGAGAGGCACCAGCAACTTCCCTGGGCGACCCCAGCAGGGCTTCAAGCAGGGGTTACCCCAAAACACAACGGGCTAAGGAAGGCGAGTTGGTAGTCATCCTCACAAGTCAGCCTGAAGGACACCTGGTTCCAGCCTGGTTTATCCCAGCTACGCCCGGGTTACTCACCCTGCCACCATCAGTGAGTAAAACCCCTGAAAGACATCCTGCTTGTGCGTGTGAGTCATTCTGCGACTTGTAGTTCCACACACCTACACGGGACCCTGGGGCATGCCTCACTCTCAGGAGGCTATTACAACTGACTGCACCCACTATCAGCCCCAGGCACCCCTAACCTGCAGTGGCGGTCTCCACTGACCGCAATTCTGAGAGTGGCGTCACGACAATCAAAATAGAGGATTTCCTACCCTTGACAAGATCCAGCCGCGTGGAGTCCCTGAAGGTAATGCACAGCTGCACCGACACCGAGCCTCGGGGCCCCACACACACGTTGCTTAATTTTTAAGTTGCAGATTTAAAATCTTCCGCAAAATGCATTTAAAAACGCTTCAAAACTGTGTCAAAATTGCAGAGAAAATGTGCCTATTTTCAGCAGAATGTTTCCAGCCATGAGATGTAGAAATGGTGCAGACATTTCTGCACCAAATACCTAATGTATGCACATACCCTTACACTCACCGTCCTGGGGCAGGCTTTATACGCTGACAACCAAAACTGTAACAATGTTTTGAACTTTGACTTTCAGGCTCCATTTCTCACCATCCACTTCAGATTTGAGTGTGAAACTACCTTCATTTTACTCATTTTACAGACAATCATCCTGGCTATCTCATGCATAAATTTGATTTCCAACTATTTAGCATATGATTAGTTATGCAGCCTGTTATTCAAAAGTTCACAACATTGTTACCCTTTTGCTCCTCCTGGTGGCTGTGATGTGTATTGCAGTCTGTCAAGAGTTTTTATAGCGTGTGACTTTATTGATTTTCCATTAGTTTTGGGAGAAATTGGAGTGCTTAACCAAACTGGAGCAAGAAGAGTGGACACATCTGTTTATTGTATACCACCACTCACTGAGGATTTAAATAACAGTATTACCTGTAGACATAGCCCAACATCACTGTGGCAGCATATGTAGATCTATGTACATATGGCGTATACACATATGTATATATGTATATATATATATCTTCAATACCATCACAACCATATCACCTTCTGTAGATATTATAAAAACCCATCCGGTAACTTTTATCTAAGGCCCCTTTCACACATCAGTTTTTTGCTATCAGTCACAATCCGTTTTCTTGACGGATTTGGCTACAGTGATGCAATAGATCCGTTTTTTCGACGGATCCGACTAGCTGGGGACTAAGTAATAAATTGGAGCATGCTCAGTTCAAAAAAATGGAATCCGTTGCTGGATTTCGTCATTTGACGGATCCTGCGTCCATAGGCTTCCATTCTACCAAACAATGGATGTCGACGGATCCGTCGCTGTCTGTTTTTTCGACGTACACAAAAAATGTTTCTTTGACAGATGAAACGTGAGGCTATCCGTTGCAATACATCGCTAATACAAGACAATGAGAAAAAAATGGATCCAGCGGCATCAATCGCCGGATCCGATTTTTTCAAAATTCGGCGGATTGTGACTGATGGCAAAAAACAGATGTGTGAAAGGGGCCTAATTTTTCACTTATGCCTTCATTCCTGCAGCGAGGGATCAGGCACATGTACATAATACTTATTTGCAGTGGACCTGTCTGTGGGGTTACATGCACTTACTTGCGATTCCGTTCTCTCACTACCCGTTGTGTCAAGCTCTGGATGCACTGCGCCCGGTAGTTTTCATAGTGAGTTTCTCTTGTCACATCTTTAAGGTCCTGCATGTGAGTACGGATCAGCATTGTGCGCAGCTTCACAAAGTCACAGTGCTGCTCATTTTCCACTAGGACAAAATTAATGAGTGTTAGAATATTATTATTATTATTATTATTATTATTAATATTTATTTATAGAGCACCATTGATTCCATGGTGCTGTACATGAGAAGGGGTTACATACAGAATACATATACAAGTTACAATAGACAGACTGGTACAGAGGGAAGAGGACCCTGCCCTTGCGGGCTTACATTCTATAGGATATTGGGGGGGGGGACAGTAGCTGGGGTGTTGGTGGAGCAGTAGCTCCAGCACGGTGGTGAGGCGGTGGGGTAATTAGAGATTATAGGCATTTCTGAACGGATGAGTATTCAAGTTCCGTTTGAAGCTTATAAAGGTACCATAATCTGATGTGTTGAGGCAGCAAATTCCAGGAGACAGGGGATGCTCGAGAGAACTCTTGGAGGCGGTTGCATTGGGAGCAAATGAGAGAGGAGGAGAGAAGGAGTTCTTGAGAGGATCGGAGATTACGTGTTGGAGTGTAGAGGGAGATTAGTTCGGAGATATACTGTATGGAGGAGACAGATTATGGACAGCTTTGTACAGTAGGTCAGTGTTAGTAGTTTGAATTGGATACGGTGCAGGATTGGCAGCCAATGGAGGGATATGCAGAGGGGAAAAGTGGGGTGGTATTGAGGAGAGAGGTGGATGGACTGGAGAGGTGGGAGAGTGTCACCAGGGAGGCTACAGAGGAGGATGTTGCAGTAATCAGAGCGGGAGATAATGAGGGCATGCACTAGCATTTTTGTAGATTGAGATTTGAGAAAAGGACGGATTATGGAAATATCTTTGAGTTGAAGACGGCAGGAGGTGGTGAGGGATTGGATGTATGGTATGAAGGACAAGGCAGAGTCGAAGGTCACTCCGAGGCAGTGCATTTTAGGTACTGGGGAGAGCGTGATGTTATTTATTGTAATTGATAGATCAAGTAGGGAATGTAGGTGAGATGGAGGAAATATGTTTAGTTCAGTTTTGGCCACATTGAGCTTTAGGAAGTGAAAGGAAAAGAAGGAGGATATGGCCAGTATACAGGTGTTACTGGAAGCCATGGGACTTTATGAGTTGTTCCAGGCCAAATGTATAAATGGAGAAGAGTAAGGGTCACAGGACTGAGCCTTGAGGGGAACTCAGAGAGAGGGCGGGATAAAGAGGATGTATGGGTGTGGGAGACACTAAAAGTGCAGTTGGAAAGCTATGAAGAGATCCAGGAGAGGGCAAGGTCTCTGACACAAAGGGAAGAGAGGATCTGTAATAGGAGGGAGTGGGCTGAGGACAAGTCTAGAAGAGGAATATGGAGAACTGTCCGTTAGATTTGGCAGTAAGTCATTTGTAATTTTAGTCAGGGCAGTTTCAGTAGAGTGATGTGGACAGAAGCCAGATTGCAGGTTGTCAAAGAGAGAGTAAAGGCGGCTTTGCACCTTGCAACATCGCACGTGCGATGTCGGTGGGGTTAAATCAAAAGTGACGCACATCCGGCGTCACTTTCGACATCGTTGTGTGTAAATCCTAGATGATACGATTAACCAGTGCAAAAGCGTCGTTATCGTATCATCGGTGCAGGCTCCGACTTTTTCATAATTACATTGCCGCGACAGGTATGATGTTGTTCCTCGTTCCTGCGGCACCATATATTGCTGTGTGTAAAGCCGCAGGAGCGAGGAACATCTCCTTACCTGCCGCCAGCGGTTATACGGAAGGAAGAAGGTGGGCGGGATGTTTACATCCTGCTCATCTCCACCCCTCAGCCGCTATTGGCCGCCTGCCGTGTGACGTCGCTATGACGTCGCATGACCCGCCCCTTTAGGAAGGAGGCGGGTCGCCGGCCAGAGCGACGGTCGCAGGGCAGGTAAGTGCGTGTGAAGCTGGATAATGTTCGCTACGCCAGCTATCACAAGATATCGTACCTGCGACGGGGGCGGGGACTATCGCGTGCGACATCGCATCGGCTTGCGATGTCGCAACGTGCAAAGCCCGCCTTAGATGAAAGGTGGGAGGAAAGTTGAGCATGGACGAGTTGATCGAAGAGTTTTGAACAGAACGGGGATATTTGGGGGCTTACAGAACAGACCATATTGCTTAGAAAAGTAGAGAATAAGACAGTTATCAAATCTTACTCTCATAACTGAACATTAATGTAATTGAATAACAAAATCTTTCATTGGCTCCCATTTATCACAGCGCCATTAGTAGAGTTGATCAAACCTGCCAAAATCCGGGACTGGCAGATCACTGTCGAACTGAAAAAAAAGTCTGTATCCGCTCCGGATTCCGGTGCCCATATAAGTCTATGGGGACCAGAATCCAGAGATTAAAAACGTTTGTATAGGGAATAGGGGGGTAGGAGCGTGCGCGGTGTACTCACCTGAGACTGTGTCATGGCATCAAACTCCTTCCGGGTCACGCTTTTCCCTTCCGGAGGCTACAATTCAATATTCATTGTTTTGCCCGCCCACCAGCGCGTGTAATTGGTTGCAGTTAGACGCACCCCCACTCTGAGTGTCAGCATGTCAGCTGACTGCAACCAATCACAGGCGGCAGGACAGCCGGTGGTCAGGGACAGCAGTGCAAGTGTGTTTTCAGAAACACATGTTAATTTAAAGAGTATGAAGTTCAGGGCGCCCTTACATGGAAACAATCCGGGCGGCAGCATGCTGTACACAGGACACAGGCCATCCTAACCCCTGGTGGATTGTTTCCTAGTAAAGGCGCTCTGAACTTCAACAGAACCTAGGAATCATAATTGTACGATTCCTGGATTCCTGAGCCATATATACAGTATGTATACATAGGATTTAGCATATGGGCATCCTCAACATAGTTCAGCATGGACCCTGATATCATTTAGACTTTACTTTAGAACACATCTTGACATACTGTCTCAGATTTTGAAATAATTAGGGGACAGAATAATGTATAAATCATGTGAAGCATATATCCAGATTCACACGGAGTGAGTTACACCATCTGTACCATAGGGTCCTGACATTCATCCGATATTGAGCTGCCTATACAGTACTCCATCTTGATTGATGCAACTTGATACCTCTGCAGCAAGCCCGTTTCTGTGGAGTCCACCCAAGTGCCATTTCTCTGTTCTTAATAGACACTATTCACACAGGCCATCCAGATATATACCTCGATAAAGGCCATAAAAGGCTGAAACGTTGGTTTCTGGACATCTGTAAAAAATGTTTTTCTTCACCCTTTACATGATTTGCTTGAAAATAAAAAGTGGACTTTCATTATAAAAAACTTTTTCTGGACTCTTTCTAATTTCTTGATGGTGTGCCGGAATTATTCTAGTTATTATTTCAGAAACACATGCATGTTCCTGTCACAGTGTGCGCATTTTTTTTTTGTATTTAAATAAATAATTAAAAAAAAGCTGACGTGCAGTCCCCCCTAATTTTGATACCCGGCCAAGATAAAGCTGGCTGGGGGCTGGTATTCTCAGCCTGCAGCCTCCTGGTATTGCTGCATCTATTAAGGGGGCTTTACACGGTAGCGATATCGGTAACGATATCGCTATCGTGCTTACCCGCCCCCATCGTTTGTGTGACACGGGCATATCGCTTATCGCTGCCCGTCACGCACAAAATCGAGCTCCCCCATCACATGGCTTACCTGCCCTGCGACGTCGCTATGGCCGGCGATCCGCCTCCTTTCTAAGGGGGCGGGTTGTGCGGCGTCACAGCAACGTCACACGGCAGCCGTCCAATAGAAGCGGAGGGGCGGAGATGAGCGGGACGTAAACATCCCGCCTACCTCCTTCCTTCCGCATTGCCGGTGGAGGCAGGTAAGGAGATGTTCCTCGCTCCTGCAGTGTCACACATAGCGACGTGTGCTGCCGCAGGAATGAGGAACAACATTGCTAATGAGAGGTGAACGATTTTTGATTTTAGGACGACCTCTCCACGGCAAACGATTTTTGCCACTTTTGCAATCGTTTTAGGTCGCACATAAGTGTCACACGCTGCGATAACGTTAATGACGCCGGATGTGCATCATCAACGACGTGACCCTAACGATAAAACATTAACGGTATCGTAGTGTGTAAAGCCCCCTTTAGATGTGACAATCCTGGTGCTTTACCGACTTTTCCCGTTGGCCTAGAGCGGTGTCAATCAAGGTAATAGGCGGTTAATAGCAGCGCACAACTGCTACTAAACCCTAGGTTAGTGATAGCACAGGCGTCTATGAGATACCTCCACACGAGGTCCCACGCCGCTTCAGCTTTGCACGGCAGGGAGATACTGTCACAGGCTGATGGCGCATCTGCCTGCAACCAATCACAGATGAGAAGACGACCGGTTGGGTGGGGAAAACAAGGAAAGCTGTGTGTATACGATGCACAGTCCAGGAAGTGAATGCGCGACCCGGAAGCAGTGTGCCGCCATGACAAGTCTTGGTAAGTATGAAACGCTATTTTTTTCTGTTTTTCTTTATTTTCAGTCAATTATTATCCCAAGTGCCGGATCCAGATCGTGCACCCGGAATCCCGGGTCCGGCACCTGGGCATCTTTGAAAACACGCGGATCCAGACTTTTACAGTCCGGATCCGCTCAGCCCAAGTTATTAGCTGTTTGGACATGGCATCCACCTATGGTAGTGCCATAGGCAGCCACCTACCCTACATAACCTCAATCTATCCATTCCAGGTGCCTCTGTGTAGCATTATCCTTGTTGCTTGTGTGTGAAAGGAAAACACTCAAGCAATTGGAAATTGGATGGAATCTTCCAAGAAAAAATAGGGCAACTTTCCTTATAGCTTTTCTTTGAGGAAAATATCACTACTTTCTACTGAAAGCATACAATTCTGCATTTGGCTTAAATTATATGATGCTCACATGGCCTGTTCATAAAGTTATGTGAGTAAAGTCTTAATTGTGGTATTGCTTTCTTACTACTGAAAAATTGTCAATCCACTTGAGTTCAGAAGACCCAATGATGTCCCTTACCCTCCACAACTCCCCACGGATACAGACGGCCCCTGACACGTTTTCCATTTTTCTCTACAACCGTATTGGAGCCAATTACAGCAAAAGGGATACATTTCTGGAATGAAAATACAGATATATTTAGTTATTTATTGAATCCATATGGTACACTTTAAACTTTTATGTTCTTTGGCTAAGGTCATATCCAGGAAAAACTGCACTTTACTGATCAACTAAATTCATGGAAGCTTTACTTGCAATCATGTTTCAAAAGCCCACCAATTTTCAACCAAAAACCTGAGAAAAGGGTGGAATTAAATTAAAGGTGTCTGTATACTAAAATATAACTTGATATACAGTTAGGTCCAGAAATATTTGGACAGTGACACAATTTTCGCGAGTTGGGCTCTGCATGCCACCACATTGGATTTGAAATGAAACCTCTACAACAGGATTCAAGTGCAGATTGTAACGTTAAATTTGAAGGTTTGAACAAAAATATCTGATAGAAATTGTAGGAATTGTACACATTTCTTTACAAACACTCCACATTTTAGGAGGTCAAAAGTAATTGGACAAATAAACCAAACCCAAACAAAATATTTTTATTTTCAATATTTTGTTGCGAATCCTTTGGAGGCAATCACTGCCTTAAGTCTGGAACCCATGGACATCACCAAACGCTGGGTTTCCTCCTTCTTAATGCTTTGCCAGGCCTTTACAGCCGCAGCCTTCAGGTCTTGCTTGTTTGTGGGTCTTTCCGTCTTAAGTCTGGATTTGAGCAAGTGAAATGCATGCTCAATTGGGTTAAGATCTGGTGATTGACTTGGCCATTGCAGAATGTTCCACTTTTTTGCACTCATGAACTCCTGGGTAGCTTTGGCTGTATGCTTGGGGTCATTGTCCATCTGTACTATGAAGCGCCGTCCGATCAACTTTGCGGCATTTGGCTGAATCTGGGCTGAAAGTATATCCCGGTACACTTCAGAATTCATCCGGCTACTCTTGTCTGCTGTTATGTCATCAATAAACACAAGTGACCCAGTGCCATTGAAAGCCATGCATGCCCATGCCATCACGTTGCCTCCAACATGTTTACAGAGGATGTGGTGTGCCTTGGATCATGTGCCGTTCCCTTTCTTCTCCAAACTTTTTTCTTCCCATCATTCTGGTACAGATTGATCTTTGTCTCATCTGTCCATAGAATACTTTTCCAGAACTGAGCTGGCTTCATGAGGTGTTTTTCAGCAAATTTAACTCTGGCCTGTCTATTTTTGGAATTGATGAATGGTTTGCATCTAGATGTGAACCCTTTGTATTTACTTTCATGGAGTCTTCTCTTTACTGTTGACTTAGAGACAGATACACCTACTTCACTGAGAGTGTTCTGGACTTTAGTTGATGTTGTGAACGGGTTCTTCTTCACCAAAGAAAGTATGCGGCGATCATCCACCACTGTTGTCATCCGTGGACGCCCAGGCCTTTTTGAGTTCCCAAGCTCACCAGTCAATTCCTTTTTTCTCAGAATGTACCCGACTGTTGATTTTGCTACTCCAAGCATGTCTGCTATCTCTCTGATGGATTTTTTCTTTTTTTTCAGCCTCAGGATGTTCTGCTTCACCTCAATTGAGAGTTCCTTAGACCGCATGTTGTCTGGTCACAGCAACAGCTTCCAAATGAAAAACCACACACCTGTAATCAACCCCAGACCTTTTAACTACTTCATTGATTACAGGTTAACGAGGGAGACGCCTTCAGAGTTAATTGCAGCCCTTAGAGTCCCTTGTCCAATTACTTTTGGTCCCTTGAAAAAGAGGAGGCTATGCATTACAGAGCTATGATTCCTAAACCCTTTCTCCGATTTGGATGTGAAAACTCTCATATTGCAGCTGGGAGTGTGCACTTTCAGCCCATATTATATATATAATTGTATTTCTGAACATGTTTTTGTAAACAGCTAAAATAACAAAACTTGTGTCACTGTCCAAATATTTCTGGACCTAACTGTATATCCATCACCCAAACTCAAAAATAAATATGGTTATAAGAAGGTTGGTTGTGATAACCCTGTTGTTTGGGGGAGACCATATTTCATTGTGCGTATCTAGGCGATAGAAGGGAAAATTGGTTCTGAGATTCAAATAATTAAAATTTTGTATTCTGACGATTACATTTAGGACCATTACTATACCTATACATACATTGGATTCTAACATTTATATTTTGGACCATTACATAGTCTGATATATATATCTATACATATTTTTGATACAATTATGTTTTTTTTTCTATGGGTGAATTATTTTAATATATAATAATAAAAAAAAAATTTTATATTTGGGGTACATTTTATATAATTTCTAAATTGACCCCATCCATTATCTGTTTTGTAAAAACACGAGCATAACAACTAGCTCTAATATCATATACATATACACAGGAATGCTCCTTATCTTATTGTTGATTTCCAATCATTCTTTATCTATGTTTTTTTAGTAAGATTCAGATACAGGAGTATAACTAGAGTTCTATGGGCTCCAAGCCATATTTTTGACCTGCCCCATGCTTTTCAAGAGTTTATTGCATGGATACCAGCCTCCAACAGTGTTATTATGGTTTACAGTATCTGGGAGCCAGATGAAGATAAATGCAAGGGTTGTGCACTTGAGACAAAGTGGTAACAATGTCTCTGAATACTTTTCCCTCCAGGCCTGATCATACAGTACACACATGGCAAAATTGTTTGTACTCTTCTTTTAAAGTAAAAAAAAGAAAAAAACACAATGGTCACTGAAATTAAATTGACAAAAGTAATTTTTAATTAAATCTACTAAATATCAACTAATGAGATTCAGACGTTCCTTCTAAATTGTGGTTCAAAAGAAGAATAAAAAAAAAATTAAAAACTAATGAAAATTGACTGGACAAAAATGATGGTTCCCCAGAAAAGATTGAAAATAATTTGACCATAGGAACATGTTAAGGTGTGTCTTGTAATTAGCATCTCATGTGTCTACAAACCTATAATCAGTCAAACCGTGTATTTACAGGGCGAAAAGTAGTCATTGTGCTGTTTGGTATCATGGTATATAGCCCACTGAACATGGACCATAGAAAGCTAAGGACAGAATTGTCAAGAGATTAGAAAGAAAATTATAGATAAACATGTTAAAGGCAAAGGCTACAAAATAATCTCCAAACAGCTTGATGTTCCTGTTACTATAGTTGCACATATTATACAGAAGTTTTACATGTATGGGACTGTAGCCAACCTTCCTGAACATGGTTACCGAGGGAAACTTTTTGACAAATTAAACAGACGGATAAAACGAATGTTAACCAAAGAGCACAGAACAACTTCCAAGGAGATTAGAGATGATCTTCAAGGCCAAGGGATATCAGTGCCATCCGTCGCTGACTTTGCAAAATGGATTTCAAGTAAAACGATCAAAGAGTAAACTACTCTTGAAAGCAAGTCATAAAAAACAGAGACTGTAATTTGCTGAAATACATTTTGACAAGCCACAAAACTTGTGGGAGAATGTCTTTTGGATAGTGGAGACAAAGCTGGAGCTTTTAGGCAAGTCACATTGGCTCTATATTCATAGACTCAAAAATGAAACTAACAAAGAAAAGAACACTGTACCTCTGTAGCACACAGGGTGTCTTGAATCTGAGCAAGGTACAATGAAATCTCAAGACAATTAATTTGTTCTGGAGTGAAATGAACTGCTCAGTGCCAGAAAGCTTGATAAGAGTCGTAAGTCATGGGTCCTCCAACAGGATAATGATCCAAAACACACAGCTCAAAACATCCAAGAATATTTAAAGGCAGAACAGTGGAACATTCTTAAGTGGCCTCTATTTGCCTTTATTTAAATCCTATTGAACATCTGTAGAAGGAGCTGAAACCTATAGTTTGGAGAAGGCACCTTCACACTGGAGTAGTCTGTTCATGAAAAGAGGGCCAAAATACCTGTCGACTGGTGAAGAAGTCTAAATGAGACTTACACAAATTGTATGTTTACAGTGATTACTTCAAAAAGTAGTGCAAAAATATAAATTTAAGGGTAAAATCATTTTTGTCCAGGCCAATTTCATTAGCTTTTTAATTACGGTAATTATTTTTTCTGTACAACTAAAATTCAAAAGCAACATCTGATCTTCATTAGTTGATATTCAGTAAATTTAGATGTACATTTACTTTTGGCAGTTTCAAGTTATTTTAGTGACTATTGTGGGTTTTTCTTACTGTAACATAGAGGTCTCCAAAAAGTTGTGTTAGATTTTGAAAGACTACTAAAGTTTAGTGATTAGAAAACAACCGTGTAAATTGAAAGCTTCTCAGTTTTTATGGTTCAGGTATGAAAATTAACTGTAGGTAAATGTGCACCTTGGATAAACTAGGATATGTTTTTAAGAATAATCAAAATTACAAACTGATTAGTCTCATAACGTTGCTCTATTGGGAATGGAGCTTTGTTTGTTTCTGCTAGAAAGCTCCAAAAATTCCAATTTTCAGCCTTTTTTGTGGCAAGAATTGAAATTAAAAGTTATTTGTGCTACCTTTAGTTCCATATCTTGAATCTTAAAATCTTCATCTTGATCAGAGTCACATTCTGGAAACTGATAGATTCGAATCCCATACTGATCCAGTTCTTCACGGATCTATGAGAAAAAAGGCTGCATTAAAGTCAAATGTTAAGGAAATGAAATTTTTTATTGTAGTAAAGTCTCTTTAATAAAAATATTTTAAATTACCGCTCAAGTAAAAAAAGAATTGACATGGTTTAAATTGAAAGAAGCCATGGAAAACAAGCAAGTATGGCGAGAACTGACCTAGAGTATCCAAAGACAGACACAACTGAATGGATGGAATGAGAAATAAGAGGGAGACCATGTGGGTCTATGGGGCCGCTAGAGAGAGAACGCGGACCAAGATGAGTGCATACTTTATTTTAATAGTTGTCGAAAACCTTTCCAGGGATGATCAATGTGCGGAATTCAGCCTAAGATCATGGAAAACAGAAGCTGTGAGAGAAAACAAATACCAAGTCTTGTTTCATGTATTTCTGGGTGTCGTAGTGTTAAGCAGCGCCAGAAGGAGACTTCTCTACATGGCGCCCGCATCTCTATATATGTATACACTTGATTTTCATAGTAACAGTGATTTACCAGCACTATGTGTAGCTATTTCACTATAAATAAATGGACTTTATGTTTATTGGTTTATACATAGAATTAAGCTGCATTATTGCCTTGCCATGTAAACGGGCTGCAATCCCCAATGAATGAGCAAAACACTTCAATTTTATTAAATCATGTTTTGAACAGCACAAAAGATGAGCGCTCTAGGTGAGGCATCTTCCTATGTAAACAGGACACACACTGTTGAGAACCATGGACACCTATGTGCACTGAACGGTATACTATAGATCACTTAGTGCTAGTGATGGGCGAATTTTAACTATTCGTGTTCGGATTATTCACAATGAATCCCAAAGTATTCATCACGAATAACAAACTTAATGCAAGTCAATGGGGAACCCAAGCATTTTTCTGGGATATGTTCATGGAAAATGCTTTTGTTTCCCCATTGACTTGCATTAGGTTCATTATTCGTGACAAATACCGAAATAGCACTTTGGAATTCATTATAAATAATCCAAACACGAATAGTTACTATTCGCTCATCACTACTTAGGGTGCCTAATTTAGTTTGGTCTGCCTTTGTAAACTGGCTATTACCCGACTGCCCATCGGTAAAAGTTTACCGATCAGCGGTTTTATCTTGCCACCAGTCGACCGTTACATAGGGTAGCATGCCGGTTAGGATCAGATCAGTGTTTGTTGTCTGAGAGAAAAAATTGCATAGAAGTCCAAGAAATCTGCCTAAGGTTTGGCTTAGATGATATCATGAAATTACAATTGCAATATTAAAGAGAAGCATTGATATGTGCCTTGTATAATTGGGATGGAAGTGTTAAATATATTTCTGAATGTTCGATGTTTGATTTACCACCTGACTTTTAAGCTATATCATTGAGAGAATCTGCAGCTGCATCTCCCTCAGGCCCTCCTTTCTGTCCACACACTTTTTTTTTTTTATATTAAAGATGGTTACTGAACATGTGGATGATAAAAAAAAGACTGCTGCAAGGGAAGGAAGACCACACTTCATTCTAATATTCAATCTTTTTTCTTGCACCATTGTACAGCCAAGACCCCTAATGAATAAATGATGTCATGTCTATAAATATATTTCTTGTGCACACATGCAGAGAATGGCAAGTCTGTAACTTTATCTAAGATAATGAGATATAAATGTCAGGGAAGTCAGCCCCTACCAGGCACTACTGATATCTTATCATCAGTGCAGGAACTGGAACATGATGATCAACAGTGAGAAAGTGACTACCAAGTATTTGTTCTATATTCCTTCAACTTCGCAGCATAGGAAAAATCCTGTTTGCTTGCAGTCATATTCTGTGTTATTTAATGGTAACTTTTTCTGTGGTCTTATATATGTCTTTTAGAAAATAGGTAAAGGAAATGTTGCATATATACTTTGCAAGACCAATGTTATAGTTCTGTATTGTTTCCAAGCTACCAAGAATATGCAGGCTAGTGGTGTGGTAGATGCAGCACTAGAGAGAAACAGGTCAGCATAAAAAGGATTCAACTGAAAAATCACAAATAAGAAGAATGAGAAAAGGCACTCACCAGGATGAAATACAAGGTCCTTTATTTCATAAAATCAAGAATAGGTAGGGAGAGGATTCGGAGGGCAAGGACGACGGCTGCCGTTTCGCACTTAGGGCTCGTGCGCATGTTGCGTCGTGTCAGTTATTGACAGCTCATGTGCGATTCAAATCGCTGCAGAAACACTGCATCATCGATGCAGTGTTTCTGCAGAAAATAAATGCCAATTTCATGCGCTTGGGATGCTGCCTCTCCCATAGACAGAGTGGGAGCTGCATCCAAAGCGCAAGGAAGAATTGACATTAAGGGTGAGTGCTTTCACCTGAAACGCATTGTGCTGGTCATGTCATTCTTTGTGTCTGCATGATAAAATAAAGACGTGATTTTTTTGCCTGAAGAGCTGGACATCCTCATCTTTTGCAAGAATTGACATGCTGCCTTTTATACGCAGTGATTTTGTCAGATTTTTGACACTCAAATAACTATGTTCAAAAAAGCAACGTGCGCACGGATTATGCACAATCTTCATAGATTGTGCTGGGGACGCAGGACACATGCGTTTACGCTGCAGTGCTAGACACAGCGTAAACGCATGAAATTCCGCAACATGCGCACAAGCTTTTAGAGCAGCGCTTCTATGGGTTTTTTGGTTCTTTTGCTGCTTTTAACTCTCGTTGGAGTCAGTGGGGCTGGACTGTCTACTCGCTGTGCTTTTGATTCAACTGAAAAATTCTTGCTTTGAATGTTTATTCAGTTCATCGACACTTGGGATCAGGAGGGAAAAACCTGCTCTTTAGGGCATATTGGATCGTGCATTATGGATGTATCTACAACTCATTCCTATTATCCTTTCCCAGTCCTTGATTGGACTTGATGGACTTGTGTGGGTGTTTTTCAGCCTTATTAGAATTTAGATCAAGACTATATTGGGTTAATTTGCCTGCATCAGGAGCGTTAATTTACCAAATTGTGATAATTTTATTTACCTATTAAAATGGGTACTGATTTGTATTAACAGAAATTCATTTGACCACCAGTCATTAATAAATTAATCCATCATCAACAAATATGTAATTTATTGTATTATTTTATTATTCAAAAATTGCTACAAAAATCCACACACAGATTAAAGCTGAGATACATAATAATATACCCCCACACTCATAAAACCAAGGCAATATGGCTCCACATGTTAGCACCATGTAAAAAAAATCATACACATCACAAATCCAAATCATTGTTATGTGTATGATTTTTTTACATGGTGCTAACACGTGGAGCTATTTTGCCTTGGTTTTATTAGTGTGGGGGTATTTTTTAATGTATCTCAGCTTTAATCTGTGTGGGGATTTTTGTAGCAATTTTTGAATAATTAAATAATTTACATATTTCTTGATGATGGATTAATTTATTAATGACTGGTGGTCAAATGCATTTCTCAGGATTTTTTGGGGGGGGATACCAGTACTAATAATGTCAATGTATACCTATGGGCAATATATTTTTTGGTTTAAATTAACTGATTTGCATTAGCCTGAAAAATGTGGGTATTTAACTCCTTCACAACCTGGCAATATTCTGTTGGTTTTTTTTGCTCTTTATTTTTTTCTAGAGTTGAGCGAGTACCTATGTCACGGGGTCCTTCTCTGATATCACACAATCAACAGAGCAAGAGATGATTGAACAATCCAAAGAATATTTATTCCATGCAATCCAGAATGTCCATCAAATAATCCACCACATGGAGGGTAAAGTAGAGGGTAAAGGGATAAATGTCTTGAGGATAAGTCGTCACAATCCTCCAGCAGTACTTTTCCAGGGAAATCGGGGCTTCTCAACCGCTCTCTTGGGTGCTGCCTGTAGCTGCAGCTTTTCCCCTAGATGATCAATCTTCCTGCTTGTCTCTTGTCCTTCCCAGCCAGACTGAATAATCCCCCAGGTAAGCCGATAGTTTAGGTGGATCCCAGGTCCCCATCCCCCAGAATTAGGGACAAAAGCCCAGCAGGGGGTGATTAGTCTTCAAACAGGACAATGTACACAGATTGGACAGAGCACCACGCCTAAAATACGAACCTACACAAAATTATACATAATCCCCCATATTCCACCATCACAACCTATCTATTCGTACTCGCTCATAACGAGTACTGTCTAATACTCGCATATTCATTCTGAATAGCATGTGCAATGCAGGTCAATGGGGAAAAACTTGCAGTGTAACAAGTAACCCGAATTCCACATTATTTGTTACTTGCACGAATAGTACGGCATTCAGATTACTCGTTACTTTGCGAGTTTTTCCCCATTGACTTGCATTACACATGCTATTCAGAATGAATACGTGAGTATTAGACAGTACTCGGTATGAGTATAGCGAGTATGAATAGTTAGCTACTCGCTCAACTCCAGTTTTTTCCTCTCCTTCATCCAAGAGCCATTTATTGTCGACATTGCCATATGGAGGATTTTTTTTGCAGGACAAGTTGTACTATTGAATGAGAATTCCAAAGTGATCGGCACTCCACTGTAGTGGTGTACAAGGAGCATATGGAGTGCAAAATCAGACACGTGCTGCGAAAAAGTTTAAGAGGAGCTAAAATGTTCTGCTGGATCGATGTGATATAATATAATAACGATATAAAGTTATGCCATCCTAAAATGCCAGGACTTCTCCGGGCAGCCATTGCAAAAGCAGAGGAAATACGTAGGGACAGCGCACATGTACTTAGGCAAGCACACTTACGTTCATGATCGGCTGTCCGACATACCTGACAGACACTCTCTACTGTAGCTGTCATGCTGGCAGGTATTGGTAGTGAACCGCTACTGCCAGGTACACTGATTTGCTGGTCTTATGCAGGCGGCCCTCTGCTGAAGTCACTCCTGCCCTTCCCGGCAGCTGGATTACACTGAACACTTAGGGGTACTTTGCACACTACGACATCGCAGCTGCGATGTCGGTGGGGTCAAATCAAAAGTGACGCACATCCGGCGTCGCTGTCGACATCGGAGTGTGTAAATCGTTTTTGATAACGAGCGCAAAAGCGTCGAAATCGTATCATCGGTGTAGTGTCGGTCATTTCCATAATTTTGGAAGGACCGATGTTACGATGTTGTTCCTCGTTCCTGCGGCAGCACACATGGCTGTGTGTGAAGCCGCAGGAACGATGAACATCGCCTTACCTGCGTCCCGGCTGCAATGAGGAAGGAAGGAGGTAGGCAGGATGTTTACATCTCGCTCATCTCCGCCCCTCTGCTTCTATTGGCCGCCTGCCGTGTGACGTCGCTGTGACGCCGCACAACCCGCCCCCTTAGGAAGGAGGCGGTTCGCCGGCCAGAGCGACGTCGCAGGGCAGGTAAGTGCATGTGAAGATGCCGCAGCGATAATGTTCGCTACTGCAGCTATCACAAGATATCGCAGCTGCGACGGGGGCGGGGACTATCGCGCTCAGCATCGCTACCATCGGCTTGCGATGTCGTAGTGTGCAAAGTAGCCCATACTCCCACTCCAGTTCTATTAATAAAATACAGAGGCAAAGTGCAGGTGACAGGCACCTTATTTACCTGTATATTCCATCTATCATACAATACTGAGTGTGTCCAGTACCATCCCCTGCACATTCAATAAAATGTCTCATGAGAACTGTGCACAGTAATAACCATATTGCTCAATACAGATTTTTATTATTATAGCGCCATCAATTCCATGGCGCTTTACATGTGAAAGGGGTGTACATAATAGGGACAAGTACAATAATCATAAACAATACAAGACACACACTGGTACAGGAGGATAGAGGTCCCTGCCCGCGAGGGCTCACAGTCTATAAGGGATAGGTGAGGATACAGTAGGGGAGGGTAGAGCTGATAGTGCGGCGCTGTAACAGACTGAGGGTTATGGCAAGTTGTAGGCTTGTCGGAAGAGGTGGGTCTTCAGGTTTCTTTTGAAGCTTGTCAAGGTAGGCGAGAGTCTGATGTGTTGAGGCAGAGCATTCCAGAGTATGGAGGAGGCACGGGAGAAATCTTGGATGCGATGGTGGGAAAAGGAGATGAGAGGGGAGTAGAAAAGGAGATCTTGTGAGGATCGAAGGTTACGTGCAGGTAAGTACCGGGAGACTAGGTCACAGATGTAGGGAGGAGACAAGTTGTGGATGGCTTTGTATGTCATGGTTAGTGTTTTGAACTAGAGAAATTGGGCAATGGGAAGCCAGTAAAGGGATTGGCAGAGAGGAGAGGTCGGGGAGTAGCGGGAGGACAGGTGGATTAGCCGGGCAGCATAGTTTAGAATAGATTGTAGGGGTGCGAGACTGTTAGAAGGGAGGCCACAGAGCAGGAGGTTGCAATAATCCAGGCGGGAGATAATAAGGGCATATACTAGGGTTTTTGCAGCTTCTTGGGAAAGGAAAGTACGAATCCGGGAAATATTTTTGAGTTGGACGCGGCAGGAGGTGAAGAGGGCTTGGATGTGTGGCTTGAAAGAGAGATCAGAGTCTAGGATTACTCCCAGGCAACGAGCACGTGGCACTGGGGAAAGTGAGCTGCCATTGACATTGATGGATATGTCAGGTGGGGGGTTGTGTGAGGAGGAGGAAAGACAATGAATTCTGTTTCGTCCATGTTCAGTTTTAGGAATCGAGCAGAGAAAAAAGATGAAATAGCAGACAGACATTGTGGGATTCTGGTTAGTAGGGAGGTGATGTCAGGTCCAGTGAGGTAGATTAGCGTATCATCAGCGTAGAGATGATACTGAAAGCCGTGGGACTCTATGAGCTGTCCCAGGCCGAACACAGATGGTGCTTAGCATTACCCATAGTGTACATGATCTGGTGCCCAATGAGGATTGTGTGCAGGATTAACCCTATGCTCGGTGGATATCACAATCATCTCTACACCGAATTCATTGCTTGATATAAATTGCGCAGAGTGCTAATATATGTAGTGTATAATATATAATAGCATACACTTCTGCGAACATAAATTCTTTTTGCAGGGGAATATGGAATTGTTTAGCCTAATGTCAAATACCCATCTTAGCTGGGCTATTTAGTGTACAGAGGGCTGTTCCCATGCGGACCTGGCTAGTGCAACTCCTACTACATAAATATACCACACTAACATATAGAATATAATGTTTATGGCAGTCAGGTTGATCGGCACAGTTTGAATCACACTGAGCACATTTTTTTTTTAGTTTACATGAGTGGTGCCCATCTGGACACTATAGGTGATAGTTATTCTTAATTAATAAAACTTAAATTTTAAAAAAAGATATTCCATGTTTGTTAGGCAGTGAAATATTCTTAAATCCCAGGAGTTTCATTCATCTGCATTAATATATTGTGAATTAGTGTTTGTCACACACAGTTAGGTCCAGAAATATTTGGACAGTGACACAATTTTCGCGAGTTGGGCTCTGCATGCCACCACATTGGATTTGAAATGAAACCTCTACAACAGAATTCAAGTGCAGATTGTAACGTTTAATTTGAAGGTTTGAACAAAAATATCTGATAGAAATTGTAGGAATTGTACACATTTCTTTACAAACACTCCACATTTTAGGAGGTCAAAAGTAATTGGACAAATAAACCAAACCCAAACAAAATATTTTTATTTTCAATATTTTGTTGCGAATCCTTTGGAGGCAATCACTGCCTTAAGTCTGGAACCCATGGACATCACCAAACGCTGGGTTTCCTCCTTCTTAATGCTTTGCCAGGCCTTTACAGCCGCAGCCTTCAGGTCTTGCTTGTTTGTGGGTCTTTCCGTCTTAAGTCTGGATTTGAGCAAGTGAAATGCATGCTCAATTGGGTTAAGATCTGGTGATTGACTTGGCCATTGCAGAATGTTCCACTTTTTTCCACTCATGAACTCCTGGGTAGCTTTGGCTGTATGCTTGGGGTCATTGTCCATCAGTACTATGAAGCGCCGTTCGTTCAACTTTGCGGCATTTGGCTGAATCTGGGCTGAAAGTATATCCCGGTACACTTCAGAATTCATCCGGCTACTCTTGTCTGCTGTTATGTCATCAATAAACACAAGTGACCCAGTGCCATTGAAAGCCATGCATGCCCATGCCATCACGTTGCCTCCACCATGTTTTACAGAGGTTGTGGTGTGCCTTGGATCATGTGCCGTTCCCTTTCTTCTCCAAACTTTTTTCTTCCCATCATTCTGGTACAGGTTGATCTTTGCCTCATCTGTCCATAGAATACTTTTCCAGAACTGAGCTGGCTTCATGAGGTGTTTTTCAGCAAATTTAACTCTGGCCTGTCTATTTTTGGAATTGATGAATGGTTTGCATCTAGATGTGAACCCTTTGTATTTACTTTCATGGAGTCTTCTCTTTACTGTTGACTTAGAGACAGATACACCTACTTCACTGAGAGTGTTCTGGACTTCAGTTGATGTTGTGAACGGGTTCTTCTTCACCAAAGAAAGTATGCGGCGATCATCCACCACTGTTGTCATCCGTGGACGCCCAGGCCTTTTTGAGTTCCCAAGCTCACCAGTCAATTCCTTTTTTCTCAGAATGTACCCGACTGTTGATTTTGCTACTCCAAGCATGTCTGCTATCTCTCTGATGGATTTTTTCTTTTTTTTCAGCCTCAGGATGTTCTGCTTCACCTCAATTGAGAGTTCCTTAGACCGCATGTTGTCTGGTCACAGCAACAGCTTCCAAATGCAAAACCACACACCTGTAATCAACCCCAGACCTTTTAACTACTTCATTGATTACAGGTTAACGAGGGAGACGCCTTCAGAGTTAATTGCAGCCCTTAGAGTCCCTTGTCCAATTACTTTTGGTCCCTTGAAAAAGAGGAGGCTATGCATTACAGAGCTATGATTCCTAAACCCTTTCTCCGATTTGGATGTAAAAACTCTCATATTGCAGCTGGGAGTGTGCACTTTCAGCCCATATTATATATATAATTGTATTTCTGAACATGTTTTTGTAAACAGCTAAAATAACAAAACTTCTGTCACTGTCCAAATATTTCTGGACCTAACTGTACTATTGGAGCATATCATCCATCTCCTTATTCCCTAATACCTGCCTTCACAAAGCAGAGGATCCTGTAATCTATATATATATATATATATATATATATATATATATATATATATATATATATATATATATATATATTAAGTAAGTGCCACAAAATCATGTCCACAATGCATTTTTTAAAACAAACATAAAGTGGAAAATCTGATTAATTTACAACCGCGACCAAAGAGTTTAACTTTTAACTCGTAATGTCTTGCTATTGCCCAAAAATGGCAACCCAATGAGACTTAGGGATACTTTGCACGCTGCGACATCGCTAGCCGATTGTAGCGATGCCGAGCGCAATAGTACCCGCCCCCGTCGCAGATGCGATCTCTTGTGATAGCTGCCGTAGAGAACATTATCGCTACGGCAGCTTCACAGGCACTTACCTTCCCTGCGACGTCGCTCTGGCCGGCGACCCGCCTCCTTCCTAAGGGGGCGGGTCGTGCGGCATCACAACGACGTCACACGGCAGGCGGCCAATAGAAGCGGAGGGGCGGAGATGAGCGGGACGTAAACATCCCGCCCACCTTCTTCCTTCCTCATTGCAGGAGGGACGCAGGTAAGGAGATGTTCATTATTCCTGCGGCTTCATACACAGCGATGTGTGCTGCCGCAGGAACGAGGAACAACATCGTACCTGTCGCTGCAGCGACATTATGGAAATGACAGACACTACACAGATCACCGATTGTTTATCGGTGCATCTAGGCTTTGCACGTTGCGATGTCGTTACTGGCGCCGGATGTGCGTCACTTTCGATTTGACCCCGAAGATATCGCAGTAGCGATGTCGCAACGTGCAAAGTACCCCTTAGCTTCTCATTGGATTCTCAGGCTAATTGGTTAGTCAACAGCTACGACAAGTTACATGAAGATGTGAATTGTACACATTCTTAAATTTCTGCATTTTGACTGACATACCCTACAACGTATGCAGGTGTTATCCACTCACCCTCTCCTTTTTTTGAGTTAGTTCTGTCGGTGTCAGACTATCGGCTTTTCCCAGAATTGGAACAATGTTCACTCTATCATGAAGAGCTCGTAGGAATTCGATGTCTAAAGGTCGCATTCTACAAAAACACAATAAAATGCACATCTCATAAGGCTGGGTTCACACGACTGTATTTTCTACATTCAAGAAAAATAGACCGATTATACCAATCAGACTCTTATCTAAGTTCAATCATAGTGGGATCCATTTTTCTCAGATGTGGAGAAGAATATAATATAAAAGTTTCTTCACTTTCTCAATTCTGTCAGTATATGAAAATTAAACCGCATCCAAATGTGGTTTATTTTTTTTCACAGACCCATAGATTTAAATGGCCGAGTGCCATTCCATTTTTGAAGGCAATTCGTGCATGCTATGACTTTTTTCTTCAAACCACTTGGTCCGAGGAACAAATTGGACATGTGCACTACGTCACTAAATAACGTTGGTCTAAGAGCAATCTGATGTTTTGTATGATAGCACCTGGACCAATAGTACGGTCATCTTTACAAGCCCTAATGTGAAGCACTCAATGATGTATGGAAAACAAAAATCTGAAATACAGTCATAAGCAAAAGTGATGGCACACTTGAAATTGAAGAAAATGAAGTATTTCTCTCAGAAAATTATTGCAATGACACATGTTGTTATACATGTTTATTTCCTTTGTGTGTATTGGAACAACACAAAAAAAAAACAAATCAAAAAAGATAAATTGGACATAATTTCACATAAAACCACCAAAATGGGCTTAAAGGCCCTGCCACACACAGAGATAAATCTTTGGCAGATCTGTGGTTGCAGTGAAATTGTGGACAATCAGTGCCAGGTTTGTGGCTGTGTACAAATGGAACAATATGTCCATGATTTCACTGCAACCACAGATCTGCCAAAGATTTATCTCTGTGTGTGACGGGGCCTTAACAAAAGTGTGTTGGCTCCCTCAACTTAATATTTGGTTGCATACCTTTTGGAATAAATAACTGTAATGAATTACTTCATATAACCATCGACAAGCTTCTTACACCTCTCAATTGGAATTTCGGACTCTTCTTTTGCAATCTGCTCCAGGTCTCTCATATTTGAAGGCGCCTTCTCCCAACAGCAATCCTAAGATCTCTCCATAGTTGTTCGATGGGATTTAGATTCAGAATCATTGCTGGTCACTTCAGAACTCTACAGCACTTAGTTTCCATCCATTTCTGGGGGCTTCTTGAAGTATGTATGGTGCCATTATTCTCCTGGAAGATGCATGACCTGGGACACAAACCCAGCTTTCTGACACTGGGCATTACATTGCAACCCAAAATCATTTGGTAATCTTCAGATTTTATGACGCCTTGCACCCAGTGCCAGAGGCAGCAAAACCACTCTAAAATATCTTTGAACTTCCATCATATTTGTCTTTAGGCACTGTGTTCTTTTCTTTGTAGGCCTCATTCCGATTTTGGTAAATTATAGAATGAAGTACTTTAACAAAAATTTCTATCTTAGTCTCATTTTTTTCCCAGAAGGATTTTGGTTTGCTCACATACATTTTAGCAAACTATAGTCTAGCATTTTATGTCTGTGTGTCAGCAATGGGGTCTTCCTGAGTAGCCTGCCACAGCGTTTCAATTAATTAAAATATCAATGGGTAGGTCATGCTGACATTAAATGCATCCTGAGCCTGCAGGAAAGCTTGATATTCTTTGGAATTTGATTGGGCTGCTTAACCACCATCCAGACTATTCTGTGTTGCAACTTCCATCAATTGTTTTCTGCTGTCCACATCCAGGGAGATTAGCTACAGTGCCATGGGTTGTAAACCTCTTCAATATATTGTGTACCATGGACAAAGGAACATCAAGATCTCTGGAGATAGATTTGTGACCTTGAGATTGTTGATACTTTTCAACATTTTTCGTTCTCAAATCCTTAGACAGTTCTCTTCTCCTCTTTCTGTTCTTCATGCTTAGTGTGCCACACATGGACACACAATGCAAAGATTGAGTCAACTTCTCCCCTTTTTATCTGGTTTCAGGTGTGATTTTCATATTGTCCACACCTGTTACTTGCCACAGGTGAGTAACAGGTATCACATGCTTGAAACAAAGTTGTTCATACTGTGAGACTCATGTGGGATTAGTGGATGAGGGCAGGTATATCTCACCCCGGTATCGGTCCTATGTGACTTAGCCTGGCCAGGATCACCTGGCTACTAATGGATTAATGGGAGGTGAAGGACGGAGGTAAAAGGAATCTGGGAAGTTGGGGGAGGGTCTCCATCTGGGAACACAGTAAGCCTGGCTGTGTAGGAGACACTTGTGAGGAGCAGTGCCTGATGTTTGTATGGTTTAGCTGGAAGGGAGAAGCCCTCCAGTTGGTAGTTAGGATAACACTGTGTATAGTTAGTGCCGGACAGGCAAGGATTTATTTTGTTGGTGTTTTTTTTTCTTTTTGTTTATGCTTCACTGCAATAAACCTGACCAAGCGTCAGTTACACCTTGAATTCGGCTGTCTGCCTGAGGTGAATACGTGCCCTTTGAACCCAGCAAAGGCGATCCCGGAGCGTGTTATCACAATACACAGTTTTGGAAAAGTGCCAACAAATTTGACCAGCCTATTTGGGGGGGGGGGTTTATGTGAAATTATATACAATTTGATGGAACCAACTCATTAAGACTGGCATGTCTATTTGTCCATATGAAATTGATCCAGTAAGCAAAAAACGGATTCTTTACAAATGAAATAAAAATGGATGGTTAAATAGCAATCAGTTATCGGATCCGTTTTCCATAAACAATGTTAAAGAAAACCGGATCCTGTAAAGATCATTTTTTTCAAAACGGACAGGAGCCCAAATTCCTACGAACTATTGTGAGAAGCTTGTGGAAGGATATCCAAAACGTTTGACCCAAGTCATAGAGTTTAAGGGCAATGGTACCAAATATTAATGAAATGTAGGTAAACTTTTGACTTTGTAGAAAGTAATAAAAATGCCTTAAAACATTCTCTCTCTCATTATTCTGGCATTTGGCAAATATAAATAATTTTGATTCCTAATTGCCCTAAAACGAGAAAGGTTTATTCTGATTTCATGTCAGATAGTGAGAAAAACCTGCAGATGTGTCTTTTTAGATAGTGGATGTAAAGTTCTGGTTTCAACTGCTTATATTTGCGGTTATGCAGCAAATAGTATGCTTTCCAAAATGAAAATGTCACATATCCTCACGTAATTTATGGAGCTTTCGAACCGTTTTACAGTATCTGGTGTCTCATAAAGGTGTGTAATATGTAGGTTAGTCTAGGTTATATATTTGGTTAATTATCCTAAAATATATTTATCCCAATTTCGCACATACCCATGTCCTAGAGGTGACAGGAAGTACAGACAGCAGTGTACACGCGTGTCCTGGAGATTCTTGCGGTTTAGGCCACTCTCATCTCTGAAGTACTGCTCAAATTGTTGATCGATGTAATCAGCCACCGGCTTCCAACTGTAGGGCACAAAAGCAGATGATTCCGTAAAGATGGAGCCATATGTCACTTTATGGTGTGCTTGAAAAGATTCAATCATACTGTATGACCTTTGTGAGAACTCAGATTCCCCATTCCCAGAGAACCCAATATTCAACATAAAAGTCACGTAAGGCACATACATACCACTCTTCATTATTTATGGCATCCCCATAGCCTGGTGTGTCTACAATTGTTAGGCGGAGTCTGACACCCTTCTCCTGAATATCCACTGTCTGCTTTACAATCTCTATAGTTTGTGTTACCCTCTCTATACATGAAAAGAAACACATGTAAGACATAATATAAGGAAGAAACAAAAAAAAAATCAACATCACTCTCAAAGTTTCTGATATTATATGCCAAGTACATTACTGTGAAAAAGGATCTGTATAATACAGAGATTAAAACAAGGAGGGAGAAAATGTTTAGGACTGCATGATTTAAATGAGTTTTTCCATGAACAAGGTTCATTTTAATCAATGAATCTTGGAATAAAAATAAGTTCCACAATTGGATGTGATCAATAAAAATGTTCCTGTGCTGAGATAATCTTATATATGTGTCCCTGCTGTGTGCTGTGTAATGGTTGTGTCTGACCGTACAGCGACATGGTCTGATCATACCATATCTCCTGGGCCGGGCAGGAAACAAAAGACATTACAGCAGGGGATGACAGCTTATTCTTTTTGTGAATATTTTACCTCAAAGAAAGAATTATTTGCCATGCCGTGTTGTAATGTCTATGTACTTTTTTTGTTTTCTCCACAGCCAAGAAGTTGTAGTATGATCAGGCCATGTCCCTGTACGGTCAGACACAGCCATTACACAGTACATAGCAGGGACACATATACAAGATTATCTTATCTCAGGAACTTTGTTTTAATATATCCAATAGTGGATTTTTTTTCCTTAGGATGTGTTGATTAAAATGAACTTTTCTTCTTGGGAACACTCCTTTAAAGTCTAACTACGCTTGCACAATGGGCGATAAATGACTCCTGACCAACAACGTTTTTGCTGATCAGCAGCCTGATCACACAGGCTTCAAATGTGCACTGAACAACTGTAACAGATGGTTTAGTTGCCTTAGGCTGCCATTGTTCTCAGCAGCACAGGTCCTGTTTATATTTAGAAAGGGTTTTTTAGGTGATGACAGCCCCTTCAAATTTTAACATTTAACACAACAAAAACCTTTGAGTTTGTATAGTTAGGTGCCGAGGTAACACTTTCCCGTGTCTGGATATCTTTGTCATTTTATGAACGGCTACATCTGTATCACTATGTTGTACTATATTATTAATATACCATGACATCACACATCATGTGCCTTTTATCTACGCTTCTTCATGTCTATCCTTCTTTCCTGACTTTAGAGAGATTGTGCTTCACATGATGTGCAGCAATGAAGAAGGCAAAGTGAGTGATCAAAACAATAGCTGAGCCAACAGGGAGCAAATACAGTACTGAGTTAAAGGGAGGCTGTCACCCCAGTATATCTTTTAAATGCAATAAGTGTTGTAGGGTACATAGCCCCTATAAGTAGTGGTGTAACCTAAGTCTGATGTGCACTGTTGCAAAGCTTGAGCCTGAATCCCCACCCTCACATGTTGGTCAGATGTATTGTAGCATTCTAAATTCAATAAAGACATACGAGTTGCCCCTCTTCCCTTTTATATGTAGTAATGTCAGTTCCTGGTAAATATGTGCCCCATCCTGGTATATTTGTCCCCATCCTGGCATATATGTCCCCATATTGGTATATATGTCTCCCATCTTGGTATATACTGTATGTCTCCCATCCTGGTATATATATGTCTCCCATCCAGGTATGTATATATATATCTCCAATCCTGGCATATATGTCTCCCATACTAGGCTCCATCCTGGTATATGTTCCGTTCCTAGTATACATGATCCCCATCCTGGTAAATATTTCCCCTATCCAGATATATATGTCTCCATCCTAGGCCTACACTGGTATGTATGTCCTCATTCTGGGTCACTGTACATGTAACAGGAACACTGATAGTATGGTTGCTAATGGGGCTAAGTCCCATACAACACTGTATATTCTATTTAAAATCTATTTCTGGGGTGTCAGACTCCCTTTAAAGCATACAGGCACCTGGGAAGAGGGGGGTATAATAGGAACTAGTGTCCTTAATACTGGTAGCATCATCTACAGAACTCCATGTGAGAATCAAAACAAAAATGTCATAGTTTTTAATGTTAAAGCTAGACATAAGCTCATCAAGTTCAGAATATAACAGGTTGATCTAGAAAGGAAGGCAAAAACTCCATGAAGTCATTTTTGTATGATCAGATGGGCATGATAAGAAAAAGGCTAAATTACTTACTGGTAATGTGATTTTCCAGGGCACATGACAGCACCACATGACCGATCGATCTGCCCCTCAAGGACTGCCCCTCAAGGACAGGAAACCTACTGAATAAAAAGGGGAAAAGTGCTCCCTCACATCAGTTGGGTTTCAGACAATGAGAGGACCTCTCACATAGTAACTGTATATGTGACGCCCTGGCCGGGCGGTCACAGATAGGGCCCCGCATTACACCAGTCCCCTAACAAGGTGACAGCAGCCAAACATTTAAACCCTAGTCACCCCCCTCAGTGCTTGATGGACACACCAGGGGGCGGAGCCAGGTGGTTGGGCACGCCCACCGAAGAGTTCAGAGGGCCCGGGGCGGGAAAAGTAGTCAGTCTGTTAGTGGATATGAAGTAAAGTGGAGGCAGGCCTTTTTGTCAGGTCTGCAACTAACTGACAGGTGCCAGGGTAGGAGCCCGGGCACCTTTGGCTAGGAGGCAGATGGAGGCCTCTGCTTGCAGGAGCCAGGAAGACAGCTCGGTGGAACCACGGTGGACTGGGACAGGGTAGTGGCCCGCCGGTACCGACCCGGGGAACCGACTCTGAAACTGGCGCACAAAGGGGGGTACTCAGACCCTGAAGCTAGTGTCAGAAGCTACTGGGGGCTAGCTAATTAACTGATTGCGGCCAGGACTATAGGTTCTGTCCCACCCAAAGTCCCGACTGAAGACAACAGCCCAATGAGGGGGATAGAAAGCCACCGCCACGGCAGAGAGATCCCACGGGCCAGCATCTGCGGGCAAAGGGCTCCTTAGGTGACCACAAGCCGGGGAGCGGACTCCTGTAGTTGCAAGCGCAGGTAGTCCACCATCACACAAACAGGTGCAGGAGAAAGGCAGAGACCACCAACCGGGTGGGGGACCAGACTGCAGCTGGCCACGGGCACCGACCACCATCACCTTGGTTTACCAGAGACACGTGTGTGTTTTCTAATAGTAAGTACATCAGTGCCCTCCGGCCGCCCATCTCCCTGCACCGCCCAACTACTCCCCCCAACGGGTCCCGGGGCCACCATCCCTACCCATGGAGGGGTTAACAACTTGCTGTACAACATCTCCCCCGGGGTGCCCCATAACTGCAGCGGTGGTGTCCACCTTCACTACAACCCGTGGTGGCGTCACGAACTTAAACACGGCCCCGGCCGTACACCTACGTCCCTAAACCGCCAACCCCTTTTAGATCAGAGTGACCGTGGAACCCCCGGGTCCGGAGACCCTCGAGCCATCCACTGAGGGTCCGGACCCGAGCGGCTCGGCTGCCGCCGAGCACGGGGCGGCACATATATACATGAACCATCACCAACCATTGGCTACAACACCACATTAATTATGCACCTAGAATTTCGTTAGTGCAGACCAAAACCAGTGATGGGAGGGGAGGGGATAAAAAGGTGCTGTTATAAGCTCTGGAAAATTTCATTACCGGTTAGTAATTTAGTATTTTCCTTTGCTGCATGACAGCACCACATAAGAGGTTTACAGAAAAAAAAAAAGAAATGC
This sequence comes from Anomaloglossus baeobatrachus, assembly GCF_048569485.1. Classification (NCBI taxonomy): domain Eukaryota; kingdom Metazoa; phylum Chordata; class Amphibia; order Anura; family Aromobatidae; genus Anomaloglossus; species Anomaloglossus baeobatrachus. Next base: position 136,542,021 of record NC_134354.1, read on the forward strand.
CTTTGGGGAAAGGCCACTGCCTGTAGCAGCCTTCTCCCAAAGATTAGCACTTCCTCCATGGTTTTGTTACCACAATGTAATATATAAAGGACCATCTAACATCCAAGGTGTAAAACTTCTCCTCCTTTGGGTTTTTAGAACTGGAGAAAAAGGAGGGAAGGACAATTTCCTGGCTTCTATGGAAGGTAGACTGGATCTGATCTTAGGATAACCCTATCTTCAAACACCTGCATTAAAGGCAAATGAAATGATAAAGATTGGATATCACTGCCCCTACGGGCCAAAGTCAGTGCCACCAAGATCACTGTTTTCAGAGTAAGGGGTACTTTACACGTTGCGACATCGCTAGCATCGGCTAGCGATGTCGAGCGCGATAGTACCCGCCCCCGTCGCACATGCGATATTTGTTGATCGCTGACATAGCGAACATTATTGCTATGGCAGCTTCACACGCACATACCTTGTCGGCGACGTCGCGGTGACCGCCGAACAATCCCTCCTTCAAGGGGCATGTGCGTTCGGCGTCACCGCGACGTCACTAAGCGGCCGGCCAATAGAAGCGGAGGGGCGGAGATGAGCAGGACATAACATCCCGCCCACCTTCTTCCCTCCGCATTGACGGTGGATGCAGGTAAGGAGATGTTTGTCGTTCCTGCGGTGTCACACACAGCGATGTGTGGTGCTGCAGGAACGACAAACAACATCGTACCTGCAGCTTGAGCGACATTATGAAAATTATCGACGTGACACAGATCAGCGATTTTTGACTGTTTTGCGCTCGTTCATCATCGCTCCTAGGATTTACACATTGCGATGTCGCTACCGGCACCGGATGTGCGTCACAACAATCGTGACCCCGACGATATATCGGTAGCGATGTCGCAACGTGTAAAGTACCCCTAAGAGTTAGTGCCTCCAACATCAAGTTAAGCTCCCAAGGCATCCTCACACTAGAAATTGTCCTTAACATATCACATGCTTTGATAAAGCAAACGATCCATCTATTACCTGCCAGATGACATTTATATAACACTCCTAAGACCGATATCAGGCATCAGGCCCAGAAGTTCCAGTCTTCTTATTTGATACAGCATATAAGTGTAGAAACTACTTATGCACCACCCAACCAGAGCTGTGTGCTATCCCTATCTACTGATTCCTCACATATGGTCTTCTGGACACATGCTGTGCAGAGCTTCTGCTACCATGACCTGGTTATTCTGCGCCTCCTCCAGACCCCTGAAGTGAAGACTGGAAATTCTGGGTCAGAATTCCACCGATGCACTTGTCGCTAGGGCGTGTCTATTCCAGCACACCCCAAGCATGCACAGACACGGTTATGACACCGCCATACATCATTGGGCACTTCTATTTTAGCACGCTCAGCCCATAAGCAGACCTGAATGAACATCATTGGTGCACTCATCATTATAATAATAATATAATTGGGATGCACCTCTTCCAGTGCTCCCTTGTGTGGACAGACTCGTTGATGCGGCGGCCAGTAGACAAGCAAATAATAACGCCGCCCTGATCCACATGTCAACCAGAACCCCCCGTGGACCCGATGGTTTGCCTCCAGGACTCAATTTAGTGTTGCCACTTCCTCCAGCCAAGCCTGGGTAAGAAGAAAACCAAACTTTCATCCTGCATAGGATCCCTACAAGGATAGGAAAGCAACTGATGCAAGGTGCAAGGGAGAGGTTCCACCCTTTTTATTGAGCAGGTTTCCTGTCCTTGAGCGGCAGATCCCTCTCTCATGTGGTGCTGTCATGGGGAAAGGAAAACAATAATTACATATCAGATATAATTGCACATTCTATTGAGCATTCAGACACAAAGCTATGGTTTATTTTCCACTTGGAAATGTGTCCTTTAAGGGTGTGCTATGGTAAATCTGCAAAAGTACCTTCTGGGCTTGGTACCTGACGTTCCCGATACAGATCTGTTAAAAAAAGACTGTTTATAAGTGTGGACTTTCCAAGTCCAGTCTCACCTAGATAAAAAAGAAGACAATGAAATGTTTCTACATCAATGCTGATTATAGTCTACAGTTCATGCAATTTACAGATTCCAACTTGATTTTACAGGCTATGTATAATGCTGTTGACCTATATTCTGCTAGACCTCACCAAAGGTGAGGAGCATGTTGTGTGGATAGAGGAGAAGTGGTCCACAGTTCATTTTAGTGATGAAAGCAAGTTTAATTTATTTGGGTCTGATGGGAAATATTATGTTTGTTGACACACTGGGGAAAGACAGAACCCAAAGTGTGTTAAGAAGTCAGTGAAAGGTGGTGGAGGAAGTGTCATGGTTTGGGGAATGTTTTCTGCAGCTTGGAGTTGGACCTTTCATACAGCTACATGGCAGAGTGAATGCAAGTGTGTATCAGAACCTTCTTCAACAACAACATGGTTCCTTACTTGCATTCATCACTCGTATCAGCCAGCAATTTTCATGCAGGACAATGCCCCCTGTCACACACCAAAACGGATAAAGCAGTTCATTGAAACAGAAAACATTGAAACAATGAAATGGCCAGCCCAGAATCCTGATCTAAACCCAATAGAAAACCTCTGGAAACCTTTTGGTGACGTTATGGCCAAGAAACCTACAACAGTCAAAGAACTGTGGAAGAGTGGTCCAAAATCACACCAGAGCAGTGTGAGAGACTAGTGATGTCCTGTGGCCGCGGATGAGCTGAAGTCATTCAAAGCAAAGGCCTGTACACTACCTACTGATTGGTGACTGTTGTCACCTTCAGAAAATGTAGTTATAATCTTTCTCTGTGCTACAGTCATTGTTGTTCTCTACTTATGATCATCACAATTTTGGCAAAACAAAGGTTTTAAGTTGATAAACTTTGGATCTTTTGTAAAGCACTGTTCTAGTGGCATGGTGTGCCCATTACAAAAAACCTTCAAATGTTGATCAATGTAGATTACATTATTTCTGAAAAAAGCAAGTGATCATACATTGTTCTCTAATTTTGATCTCCAGTGTATGTTGGTATCTATGTAATCGAAACGATCTAGAAAATCATAGTGCCAGGTCACTTTTATGGTAAAATTAATGCTGTAAATAGAAAAGCCCAAAAACTTGCAGAATTTTACTTAGTTTGCAATTTTGACACACTTGGAATTTTTTCCCATTTACCAAATACATCGTATGATAAAATGAATGGTGTCATTCAAAAGTACAACTCATCCCGCAAAAAATAAGCCTTCACACCGCTATATCAACAGAAAAATAAAAAAAGTTATGACTCTTGGAATAAGGGGAGGATAAAACGAAAGAGCAAAAATGAAAAATCGCTCGATCTTTATTAAAGTTAATGTGCTTACATAGGTGAAAAAAAAAAAAATTACCTCTCAGATCTGCAGTTGCTGATTGGCTACTGCATTCAGATTACCCTTCACCTGATCTGAAAGAAACAGTTCTTCTTCTGGCTCGGCAAGGACAACACTGCTATTGATCGGCAATCACTTTGGTGCCGAGCTCATGTGACACCTCCACTAAATGTTGGAGGAGACTGACGGGGGACAATCTGAATACCATGTTGAGGAGAGGTGCCAGGTTAGGAAGCATTGTATTTTTTTTTTAATTACACCTTGGGCTCCTTAACCTACTGTATATTTTCCAATCACTTTTTAGGTGTGTAGACCAGAGTTGCCCATTTTATTTTTTTACCAACAGGTAGTGAAGGGAGGACCCAGACTGTAAAAGTGCGGATCCGCGCAGTTTTAAAAGTACCCGAGCAATGATTCAGATCCAGCAACTCAGGAAATAAAAAAAAAATACAGGAAAAATAAAGAAAATAAGAATAAAGCAGGTGCGCTATAGTTACCGAGTATCCGGCACGGCTGTATTTGCTTACGGGCAGCTCACTGTACTTCCGGAGACACTCATTATCACTCATCCATATTCACTGCTTTCCCCGCCTACTGGCAGTCCCAGCATCTGTGATTGGTTGCAGTCAGACTTGCCCCCAGCCTGTGTGACAGTCTGTCTGACCTGTCTGCTTCTAGATTGGTGTAAAAATAAATAAATAAAGATAAATAAATAAATTGCCACAGGGTCCCCCCATATTATGATACCCAGCACAGATAAAGCAGATGGCTACAGGCTGCAGCCTTCAGCTGTATGCTTATCTTGGCTGTGTATCAAAACAAGAGAGACTGCATGCTGTGCTTTTACTTTTTTTTTTAATTACATAAATAAATAATTTAAAGAAACAGTGTGCGGTCCCCCCCGCAATTTTGATACCCAGCCATGATCAAGCAAACAGCTGGGAGCTGGTATTCTCAGGCTGGGGAGACCCATGGTTATTGAGCCCTCCCAGCTTAAAAATAAAATGATAGATAGCAGAATGGGGTCAAACCAAGGAAACAAAAATCCTAAAACATAACATTTATTAGATATGCAGATAAAAGGTGGACTGCCACCATAAAAGAATAAAACGTTTGTCAAGGGCTGCAGAATGTATAATACCAGCCTCCAAACAAATCATGCAAGGCACACACTGCAGGAGGTATGAATACAAGTCACACTCAAATCTGCATTGATAATGACAGCTAGGATGGTCGCTTCATCAGGATCAAACAATTGTTCGTAACCATTAAAACAGAAAAAACGGCCTTACCGTATTTTCAAAGGGCATATGATGATATGGCTCAAAGTTAGGTGACCTCATATAGGTCTAGCACAAATACCTTCACTTTGCTCGAACCATACCACAGTACCTCCCGACGCGTTTCAAAGAATAATCATCAGGGGAGTCTTCTCAGGGTACAAGTCGTCATATCAGTAAACATCACCAGACTGATATATAGTCAAAATTGCCCCATGGACGGACTGTGGAAAAAATAATCATACCTTACAGCCCATCCAAACCACCAAACATGAGGAATAACCTCATAAACCAAACTGCTTACCCCAAATAAAGTCCAGCAAGGAAGAACGCCAAGCTGCAGGTGCCGCGCCGGTTAGTTTGAAAACCGCGCTTCTTATAGGGGCCGCGCATGCGCGGTAAGTCCACCGCAGCGTCGTGACGTCAGTCCCGGCATACACCATACCGGAAGCCGCGACGTCACCATCATGCCCGTCGGCCGCATCAACATACCTGCGCCGCCGACGTCATAGGCAGGAGCCTGGAACGCAAGCCAATAGTCGGAACAAAACCGGAAGTATCCGATAAACAGTTGCTTATTAACCAGGCTGCGCCTACATCCAATTCCAACAGCAAGGTATTAATCCTTGTGTCCAGTAAAGGTACATGGGGCCTACACGATCGCAGGATCATCCAAGAAACACTAGAGATACCAATTAAGACAGAAAGGCCAATAGATCAATCAGACAATACTCCAACCTATAGAATACATAAACAACCCCCCATGAAAGCACAAAACCCAAACCACAATTTGCGTGAGCAGGAGGACAAACAGACCCAAGGGTTAACCAGGATACAGGGGGGGGAAGGGGTTTAAGTATACATCAGACTCAGAAGTACAGAAGCGTCCATAAAGAGGGGACAGTAACCAACTCCAAAGGAGAACCGTCATAGACCATAAGATAAAAAGGAGGAAAAAAGGAAGGAAAAAACCTAAGTGCACACTGCACATACCCTAGACTTATAGACTGTCCCTACCTAGCCTGTGGAGGTCGGCACCCTAGAACCCCACGCCAATGGCGCCCCCACTCACCGTAGTCTATCCCTCCTACGATGCACCCTACACTAAGGTGCATCTAAAAAAGGGAGGAAAGACAGTTGTTCGTTCAGTCCAGTCGGTACCTCAGTCTTTAAGGTATAAATCCAAAAGCATTCCTTCCGCAGTAATAGTCTGTCCCAGTTGCCTCCTCTTACTGGGGGTCTGATGTAATCAATACCCATCACTCTTATGGCATCCTCCCTCCCACCATGAAAGCTATTAACATGCCTTGCTATGGACGTGTCGTTATTCTTCCGAATATCATTTTTGTGTTCCCCCACCCTCCTGCGCAACTCTCGAATGGTCTTGCCAACATACTGTTTGCCGCAGCAGCAAAGGATCCTGTAGATAACTCCCTTGGTTCTGCAGGTGATAAGGGACCTGATTTCAAAAGTCTTGTCATTCCCTACACTGCTAAAAGTCTTTCCCTCCTCAATCAGCTTGCAATTGACGCAGTCCCGACATTTAAAACAGCCTCTGATGTTATTATCAGCCCGGACAACCTGATTGTCACGAAAATGGCTGTGCACCAACCTGTCTTTAAGTGACCTCGCTTTCCGAAAAGTGACAGAGGGATAATCAGAGAGATGTTTATCCAGTACGGGATCCATTTTGAGAATGGGCCAGAATTTAGTCAAAGTGCGCCTCAAATCATTTGCACCATTAGAGAAGGTAGTAATGAACCGTAGGGTATTTATTTGATCCTCCTGCTCACGTCTTGGGTTCAGCACAGTAGCCCGATCCATCCTCGCCACAGAATCAAAGGCATTCATAACCACCCTCCTGGGATAGCCCCTATCATCAAGTCGCCCCATAAGGTCAACGGACTGTGTCCTAAAACCAGATTCCTCAGAACAATTGCGTCGCATTCTGACAAACTGGCTCTTGGGTATGCCCTTTTTCTGGGATTTAGGATGAGCACTTTCCCACCTCAAAAGTGAATTTGAGGCAGTTTGCTTCCTGAAGGTGCTTGTCATTAGACGGCCACCTTCCCCTATCTCTACCATGATGTCCAAAAAGGCCAGTCTCTCGCTGCTAACCTCATAGGTAAAATGCAGGCCAATCCCATTGTGGTTGAGGGCATCGATGAAAGTCAGGAACCCTGCTTCGGGTCCCTTCCAGATGACAAAAATATCATCGATGTACCTCAACCACAGTACAACATCCTCAGTGTCCAAGTCCCCTCCAAAAACGACGGTTTCCTCCCACCAGCCCAGGAGCAAGTTGGCATACGATGGGGCACAGCAACTCCCCATCGCAGTGCCCCTGCGCTGGTGGAAGTACTTACCGTCGAAAACAAACACGTTCTTAGTTAAACAGAAACGTAGAGCCCTGAGTACAAACTCACTATGTCCAGACAGATGGTTACCCCTTGAGTTGAGATAGTATTTCGTGGCCTCCAAACCTGCTGTATGTGGGATTGACGAATAAAGAGCCTCAACATCCACACTACAAAGCAGCATACCCTCCTCCAGGAAAATATCATCAATTTTTTTCAAAAAGTCCGTCGTATCTCCCAAATAAGAGTTTAATGAGACAACAAACGGCCGTAAGATTTTATCCACGTAAATACTCAATTTCTCGGTAAGGCTGCCCACACCTGACACAATCGGGCGCCCCTTCAGAGGGGACAACCCCTTGTGGATTTTAGGCAAAGTGTAGAAAGTTGCCATTACCGGAAATGGGGGAAAAAGGTAATCATGTTCATTTTTATCAATGATGCCATCTCTTAGGGCTTCCGCCAGGAGACTCTTCAGTTCATCCCTAAATCCTGGAATCGGGTTAGATGAAAGACAGGTATAACAATCTTCATCCTTTAAAATATCCCAACATAGGTTTCTGTATCTCTGGGTGTCCAGTATCACCACATTCCCCCCTTTGTCAGAGGGCTTTATGGTGATACTGGAGTCCTGTTCCAAAGCCCGAAGACTATCCATCTCGGCCTTTGTAAGATTGTATTTAGCATCCCAAGAGTTGTATCCTTTTTGTATCTCCTCGGTCACTAAGTTGACAAAAATGTCGACCACATCCACTGAGGAGGTATTTGGCGGCATCCTATTGCTCTTATTTTTAAGGTTCGTAAATGGACCCTCGCCATAATCGTTGGGATTACGATCATCAAGATGAAACAGGAAACGTACGTCCTGTAAGAGATCCTCAGATATACCCAACTCATTAGCAGATTTCTCTGCTTCCTTCCCATGGAAAATCTTCCATTTGAGGAGTCTAGCAAAAAGATGTAAATCCTTGATAGCCCCAAACTCCTCAAAATTGGAAGTAGGCACAAAAGAAAGTCCCCTGTTCAGCAATTGTAACTCAGTTGCACTCAAGATTTTGGAGGATAAATTCACTATCTGAGGAGCCCTCATGCCTGCGGATGTTGCTGATTCTTGCTTCTCAGATAGTATTGGCTGTCTAAAAAACCGCCCCTTCCTGAGGCCTGTGCCGACCCACGTCCTGGCCTACCCCTACCGCCGGGTTTCTTGAAGCGCTGTTGTGGACGAAAGTTACTATTGTTGTTACCACCCTCACCATCAGACAATTCAGCATCCGTGGATGAGATATCAGTGTCATATGTTCTCACCCCACGGTTATTGGTGTAAACATAGACTCTATTATCCTTAAAATCTTGTAAATCCCTGATAAAGAATCTATGTTTACGTTCCTTCAGCTTGTACTGGAACTTTTCGACAACCCCTTGAAGGGCTAATTCTTTTGTCTGAAACTCTGCTTCCCCAGAGAATTTCTTGGTAATCTCAATATTTTCTTTTAAAGAGTCCTCAAGATTAACCAAATTTTTCTTCTCCTCCTCTAGCAGTAGTCTCATAAGTTTAAGAGAGCTCTCAGTAACCTCTTTCTCCCATTTGGCAAGAAAGTCAGCGTTTTTAAACCTATACCCCGGCTGCAGGGTAATCCTTAAATGACGTGGCACTATTTTTTCTTTCAAGTAGCTCTCCAAGGTCTGAACCTCCCACCATGCAATAATTCTTTCCTTGTAGACCTTGGTGAGGTCCTTGAAGGCCCCGTTTAAGGTAGGTGTATATCTCTTAAGAGTTAGATTTCTGTCTGAAAAGACCTCCCTGGCCTCGTTTACCCACTGTCGCGTATCAAGGTCAGAGGAAAGAAATCCTGCCATTTATCGGCACTAATAATCACAATAGCAAAAACCTTTATGAAATCCCCCTGTTCAGAGAGTGATAGATAGCAGAATGGGGTCAAACCAAGGAAACAAAAATCCTAAAACATAACATTTATTAGATATGCAGATAAAAGGTGGACTGCCACCATAAAAGAATAAAACGTTTGTCAAGGGCTGCAGAATGTATAATACCAGCCTCCAAACAAATCATGCAAGGCACACACTGCAGGAGGTATGAATACAAGTCACACTCAAATCTGCATTGATAATGACAGCTAGGATGGTCGCTTCATCAGGATCAAACAATTGTTCGTAACCATTAAAACAGAAAAAACGGCCTTACCGTATTTTCAAAGGGCATATGATGATATGGCTCAAAGTTAGGTGACCTCATATAGGTCTAGCACAAATACCTTCACTTTGCTCGAACCATACCACAGTACCTCCCGACGCGTTTCAAAGAATAATCATCAGGGGAGTCTTCTCAGGGTACAAGTCGTCATATCAGTAAACATCACCAGACTGATATATAGTCAAAATTGCCCCATGGACGGACTGTGGAAAAAATAATCATACCTTACAGCCCATCCAAACCACCAAACATGAGGAATAACCTCATAAACCAAACTGCTTACCCCAAATAAAGTCCAGCAAGGAAGAACGCCAAGCTGCAGGTGCCGCGCCGGTTAGTTTGAAAACCGCGCTTCTTATAGGGGCCGCGCATGCGCGGTAAGTCCACCGCAGCGTCGTGACGTCAGTCCCGGCATACACCATACCGGAAGCCGCGACGTCACCATCATGCCCGTCGGCCGCATCAACATACCTGCGCCGCCGACGTCATAGGCAGGAGCCTGGAACGCAAGCCAATAGTCGGAACAAAACCGGAAGTATCCGATAAACAGTTGCTTATTAACCAGGCTGCGCCTACATCCAATTCCAACAGCAAGGTATTAATCCTTGTGTCCAGTAAAGGTACATGGGGCCTACACGATCACAGGATCATCCAAGAAACACTAGAGATACCAATTAAGACAGAAAGGCCAATAGATCAATCAGACAATACTCCAACCTATAGAATACATAAACAACCCCCCATGAAAGCACAAAACCCAAACCACAATTTGCGTGAGCAGGAGGACAAACAGACCCAAGGGTTAACCAGGATACAGGGGGGAGGGGAGGGGGGGAGGGGGGGTAAGTAAGTACTTCCACCAGCGCAGGGGCACTGCGATGGGGAGTTGCTGTGCCCCATCGTATGCCAACTTGCTCCTGGGCTGGTGGGAGGAAACCGTCGTTTTTGGAGGGGACTTGGACACTGAGGATGTTGTACTGTGGTTGAGGTACATCGATGATATTTTTGTCATCTGGAAGGGACCCGAAGCAGGGTTCCTGACTTTCATCGATGCCCTCAACCACAATGGGATTGGCCTGCATTTTACCTATGAGGTTAGCAGCGAGAGACTGGCCTTTTTGGACATCATGGTAGAGATAGGGGAAGGTGGCCGTCTAATGACAAGCACCTTCAGGAAGCAAACTGCCTCAAATTCACTTTTGAGGTGGGAAAGTGCTCATCCTAAATCCCAGAAAAAGGGCATACCCAAGAGCCAGTTTGTCAGAATGCGACGCAATTGTTCTGAGGAATCTGGTTTTAGGACACAGTCCGTTGACCTTATGGGGCGACTTGATGATAGGGGCTATCCCAGGAGGGTGGTTATGAATGCCTTTGATTCTGTGGCGAGGATGGATCGGGCTACTGTGCTGAACCCAAGACGTGAGCAGGAGGATCAAATAAATACCCTACGGTTCATTACTACCTTCTCTAATGGTGCAAATGATTTGAGGCGCACTTTGACTAAATTCTGGCCCATTCTCAAAATGGATCCCGTACTGGATAAACATCTCTCTGATTATCCCTCTGTCACTTTTCGGAAAGCGAGGTCACTTAAAGACAGGTTGGTGCACAGCCATTTTCGTGACAATCAGGTTGTCCGGGCTGATAATAACATCAGAGGCTGTTTTAAATGTCGGGACTGCGTCAATTGCAAGCTGATTGAGAAGGGAAAGACTTTTAGCAGTGTAGGGAATGACAAGACTTTTGAAATCAGGTCCCTTATCACCTGCAGAACCAAGGGAGTTATCTACAGGATCCTTTGCTGCTGCGGCAAACAGTATGTTGGCAAGACCATTCTAGAGTTGCGCAGGAGGGTGGGGGAACACAAAAATGATATTCGGAAGAATAACGACACGTCCATAGCAAGGCTTGTTAATAGTGGTGGGAGGGAGGATGCCATAAGAGTGATGGGTATTGATTACATCAGACCCCCAGTAAGAGGAGGCAACTGGGACAGACTATTACTGTGGAAGGAATGCTTTTGGATTTATACCTTAAAGACTGAGGTACCGACTGGACTGAACGAACAACTGTCTTTCCTCCCTTTTTTAGATGCACCTTAGTGTAGGGTGCATCGTAGGAGGGATAGACTACGGTGAGTGGGGGCGCCATTGGCGTGGGGTTCTAGGGTGCCGACCTCCACAGGCTAGGTAGGGACAGTCTATAAGTCTAGGGTATGTGCAGTGTGCACTTAGGTTTTTTCCTTCCTTTTTTCCTCCTTTTTATCTTATGGTCTATGACGGTTCTCCTTTGGAGTTGGTTACTGTCCCCTCTTTATGGACGCTTCTGTACTTCTGAGTCTGATGTATACTTAAACCCCTTCCCCCCCCTGTATCCTGGTTAACCCTTGGGTCTGTTTGTCCTCCTGCTCACGCAAATTGTGGTTTGGGTTTTGTGCTTTCATGGGGGGTTGTTTATGTATTCTATAGGTTGGAGTATTGTCTGATTGATCTATTGGCCTTTCTGTCTTAATTGGTATCTCTAGTGTTTCTTGGATGATCCTGCGATCGTGTAGGCCCCATGTACCTTTACTGGACACAAGGATTAATACCTTGCTGTTGGAATTGGATGTAGGCGCAGCCTGGTTAATAAGCAACTGTTTATCGGATACTTCCGGTTTTGTTCCGACTATTGGCTTGCGTTCCAGGCTCCTGCCTATGACGTCGGCGGCGCAGGTATGTTGATGCGGCCGACGGGCATGATGGTGACGTCGCGGCTTCCGGTATGGTGTATGCCGGGACTGACGTCACGACGCTGCGGTGGACTTACCGCGCATGCGCGGCCCCTATAAGAAGCGCGGTTTTCAAACTAACCGGCGCGGCACCTGCAGCTTGGCGTTCTTCCTTGCTGGACTTTATTTGGGGTAAGCAGTTTGGTTTATGAGGTTATTCCTCATGTTTGGTGGTTTGGATGGGCTGTAAGGTATGATTATTTTTTCCACAGTCCGTCCATGGGGCAATTTTGACTATATATCAGTCTGGTGATGTTTACTGATATGACGACTTGTACCCTGAGAAGACTCCCCTGATGATTATTCTTTGAAACGCGTCGGGAGGTACTGTGGTATGGTTCGAGCAAAGTGAAGGTATTTGTGCTAGACCTATATGAGGTCACCTAACTTTGAGCCATATCATCATATGCCCTTTGAAAATACGGTAAGGCCGTTTTTTCTGTTTTAATGGTTACGAACAATTGTTTGATCCTGATGAAGCGACCATCCTAGCTGTCATTATCAATGCAGATTTGAGTGTGACTTGTATTCATACCTCCTGCAGTGTGTGCCTTGCATGATTTGTTTGGAGGCTGGTATTATACATTCTGCAGCCCTTGACAAACGTTTTATTCTTTTATGGTGGCAGTCCACCTTTTATCTGCATATCTAATAAATGTTATGTTTTAGGATTTTTGTTTCCTTGGTTTGACCCTATTCTGCTATCTATCACTCTCTGAACAGGGGGATTTCATAAAGGTTTTTGCTATTGCCAGCTTAAAAATAGCAGCCTGCAGCCACCCAGGATTGTCAAATCCATTAGATATGACAATCCCAGAACTTTACTTGGCTCATCCCGATTGCCCTAGTGCAGTGGCAATTAAAGTAATATCCGTGGTATTAACTGCTCATATCTGCCAGTAAGCTGTAGATTAGTAATGGGAGGCGATTATGAGACCCCCCCTATTACTAATCTGTAATTGAAAAGAAATAAACACAAATATCGCAAAAATCCTTTACTTAAAATAAAATACAAAAAAACCCTCTTTCTCCCCATTATTAACCCCCAAAACACCCAGGTCTAATATAATCAACACAAGGTGCAACTACGATTCCAGCTCTGCTACATCTGAAGTGACAGCGAGTGGTCATAGAGCATGACCACATGCTGTGGGCTTTAGGCAGAGACTGAGCCACAGTGATGAGCGGTGATGTCACTCAGTTTATTTGCGATCATAACTGGAGGTTCCCATGGTCCTTCACCTATGATCGCAGGTAACTTGACCTCATGTGACCACCTGTGGAGGGCTGTGGGAACCTCCAGCTGTGACTGCAAATCACCTGAGTGACATCACTGCTCATCGTGTGGCTCAGTCTTTAATCAATAAAGAATATTTTATATTTTAATAATTGAATAAATAAATAATATTTTATATTTTAATAATTTAATCAATATAGAATATTTTATATTTTAACAATTGGAGTAAAAAAAAAAAATAATATACACTTTTTGATGGCCCCGATGACAATATCTTATATAGTATTACCATTTATTTCTTTTCACTTACACATTAGTAATGGGGGTCTCATAGATGTCTCCCATTACTAATCTAGGGTTTCTTGGCAGCTGTGAGCTGTCATTAACCTCTTATTACCTTGACTGCCACTGTACAAGGACAATCGGAAACAGCCAAGGTGTGAGTGTCAGAATCCAGGCTGCTAATTTTATGCTGGGAGGACTAATAAACATGGGCCTTCACAGCCCGAGAACACCAGTCCCCAGCTGTCGGGCTTCATCAGGGATGGGTATCAAAATTGGGGGGGACCGCATGATGTTTTTTTAATTATTTACTTAAATTATAAAAAAAATGCACGTAGTTCCTCTTATTTTGATACACAGCCAAGAAAAGTGCATGGCTGGTGGCTGCAGCCTGTAGCTGTATGCTTTATTTGTGCTGGGTATCATAATATGGGGGAACCCTATGACAAATTTTTAATTAATTTATTTTTACACCAATCTACAGTGACCCGTAGACAGGGTCTGTGATTTGTTGCACTCAGATACGCTGTCACTCAGGGTGGGGGCACGTCTGACTGCAACCAATCACAGATACCAGGACTGCCAATGGGCAGGCAAGCAGTGCATATAGATGAATGATAATGAGCGGCCCCGGAAGTAAAATGAGTGGCCTCAAAAGCAGTTACAGCTGCGCTGGAGACTGTTAAGTATAATGCGCTTGCTCGTATCCCCCTATCCCTCCTACCACCATTTTTAAGCGTCAGATTCTGCCCCCCATAGACTTATATGGGGACTGCCATCCGGACAGATATCAGGGATCAATTCCGGGCCAGAATCTTATTTTTTTTACCTGGTTATTTGAGAGTCTGCACATCCCTACCAATAATTTATCAAAAAATGATGGACAACAAACCCTTTTTACAGACACATGATAAAATCATACTAAAACATTTAATAATAAATATGTCTACTGCCTAGAATCATACTGGTACCAAGACACAAGCAATATTCATTGTGAAATGTAAAATGATACACGGTAAGTACTATCACAACAATCTGTACAATCTTTTTCAGCTTCAAAAACATTTCTTGAGTAGCTGGTGGACAAAGATTTATTTTTATAGACTGTCCAGGAATTTGTGTATGGTTGGCAACCTGGCACTGACTTCTCACTTGAGGTTTCTGATCTGCTTTGATCGGAATCCATTTTAGCCATTCCAGTAAAGTATTGAGAACGGAATCTGCTGTTAGACCCCCACGCTTTAGTATTTATCTGGACTAAAAAAATGAAAATAATTATAATATATATATATATATATATATATATATATATATATATATATATATATATTATATATATATATATATATATATATATATACATATACAGTATATATATGTATGTATGTATGTATTATGTATGTACATAATGTCCGCTAAAGGAATCCGCACCGTCACATTTACAATCACGAACTTTTGCACAGACACTCCATGTGACTCAGGGAATGTCATGGACTATGTTTTGATGGGAAAATTTAACCCCGCGCTTTACAGTTACTCTCCAACAAACCTGTCTCCATTAAAGTCAATGGAGCTACAAGCTATAGGAACGAAACACATTCATAGTATAACAAGCTTATGTGTGAGGTAAAAAGATGTTGGTAGAGAGACAGACAGACATAGGCACAAACAGAATAAGAGGCAGACCGGGAAAGAGACAGAGAGAGAGACAGACAGTCAAAGAGACAGAGGCAGACAGACACAGACAGACAGGGAAAGAGAAAGGGAAAGAGATAGAGACAGGGAAAGAGACAGAGACAGGGAAAGAGACAAAACAAGGAATAAGACAGGGAAAGATATAGACAGACAGGGAAAGAGACAGACTGGGAAAGAGACAGGCAGGGAAAGAGACATATGGGGAAAGAGACAGACGGGGAAAGAGACAGACCTGGAAAGAGACAGACTGGGAAAGAGACAGACTGGGAAAGAGACAGACTGGGAAAGAAACAGGCAGGGAAAGAGTCTGACAGACAAAGAGCTAGAGAGAGACAGACACAGAGATAGAGAGAGACAGAGATAGAGAGAGACAGACAGAGACTGATACAGAGACAGAGAGATAGACACAGACAGACAGACATAGATAGAGACAGAGACACACATGGATAGAGACAGACATACAGACAGACAGAGAGAAAGAGACAGACACAGAAAGAGAGACAGACACACAGAGACAGACAGCGATAGACAGACACAAACAGAGGCAAGCACACAGAGACAGACACACAGAGACAGACACACGGAAACAGACACACGGAAACAGACAGAGACAGGCAAACAGACAGACAAACAGAGACAGACACAAACAGACAGAGACTGGGAGAGAGATAAAGAGACAGTTACTATCCCAGGCAACGCCCGGGTACTACAGGTAGTATTATATAAAGCTGTGTGTATGTATGTATGTATGTATGTATGTGTGTATGTGTGTGTGTGTGTGTGTGTCCGCTAAAGGAATCCGCACCGTCGCATTTACAATCACAACATTTTGCACAAACATCCCATGTGACTTAGGGAACGTCATAGACTATGTTTAGATGGGAAAATTTAACCCCGCACTTTACAGTTACTCTCTAAAAAACCTGTCTCCATTAAAGTCAATGGAGCTGCAAGCTATTAGGTTATTAATAGGAGCTGTAATTGGTTGCTATAGGAACAAAATAAATTGTTAGTATAAGAAGCTAAGTGTGAGGTAATAACATGTCAGTGGGGAAACGGATAGAGAGAGACAGACAGACAGAGAGAGAGACAGACAGTGAAAGAGACAGAAAGAGACAGACATGGAAAGAGACAGCCAGACAGGGAAAGAGACAGGGAAAGTGACAGAGACAAAGAAAGAGATGGGGAAAGAGACAGAGACAAGGAAAGAGACAGGGAAAGAGACAGAGACAGATGGGGAAAGAGACAGACTGGGAAAGAGACAGACGGGGAAAGAGACAGAGACAAGGAAAGAGACAGACAAGTAAGGAGATAGGGAAAGAGACAGAGACAAAGAAAGAGACAGGGAAAGAGACAAAGTCAAGTAAAGACACAGGGAAAGAGACAGAGACAGACGTGGAAAGAGATAGACGTGCAACAAGACAGACCTGGAACGAGACAGACCTGGAACGAGACAGACCCGGAACGAGACAGACCCGGAACGAGACAGACCCGGAACGAGACAGATGGGGAACGAGACAGACGGGGAACGAGAGAGATGGGCAAAGAGACAGATTAGGAAAGAGACAGATGGGGAAAGAGACAGATCTGGAATGAGACAGACCTGAAATGAGACAGATATGGAACGAGACAGAGCTGAAACGAGATAGATGGGGAAAGAGACTGACAGACAGATAGAGACAGACAGACACAGACAGACACAGAGAAAGAGAGACAGACACAGAGATAGAGACAGACAGAGAGACTGATACAGAGACAGACAGAGACTGATACAGAGACAGACAGAGACTGATACAGAGACAGACAGAGACTGATACAAACACACAGACACACAGACACATAAAGACAGACAGAGACAGACAGACAGAAACTCGGAGAGAGACAGTTACTATCCCAGGCAATGCCTGGGTACTACAGCTAGTATATATATTGACTCCCTGATGAAGCAAGAGTTCACATCTCTGTGAAACGTACATCGGAGTCTATGTAAACGTCCTCTTCCCCTTCCTGACCTTCCTGCACCTTACTTGGCACTTTGGTATTACTATACTGGTATGTGATAGGTACTTCTATGCTTAGTGTAGTATTTTATGTTATCCTCTGCTCCATTCCGAGATAGGGACACCTTACATCTGTACATATATGTACTAAAATGATTTATTGCTATTAATTACCAATACCAGCTATTTTTTTATAGACACATTATTGATATTTTTAAATTTATCATGTGAATTGGTGTTCCCAACCTGATAGATGGTTCAGGGATATATGTAATTAGTTTTAGTCTATTCTCTATTCCTACATTGGCCATTTTTTTTATATGTGCCATAATGTTTTCATCTCCATTATTGTGCCATTATTGTAAATGCATAGTTAGATGAACCGGCATGACTTGTTGATGTTGGTTTCATCATATGCCTAACAGATTTTGGTCCTTGCCATTTAACATCCCTTCCTCACCTTGTGCCCATATGCATTTGTCTTTTTTGGCCTTATTTAATCTTTTACATGCTTGATATTTATCATTAATAAACACTTTTTTGAAGCATTATTACTCTTTGCTCTCCTTGTTTTGTCATAGTATATATATATATATATATATATATATATATATATATAGTGCTCAAAAAAAATAAAGGGAACTCTTAAAAAATGATTTTGTATTTTGGTGCTTCCTTTATTTTTTTAAGCAAGCAGCATACATATATATATATATATATATATATATATATATATATATATATACATATATATATATATATATATAGATAGATAGATGTCTATATCTGTCTATCTATATACATATATATATATATATATATATATATACAGTTAGGTCCAGAAATATTTGGACAGTGGCACAATTTTCGCGAGTTGGGCTCTGCATGCCACCACATTGGATTTGAAATGAAACTTCTACAACAGGATTCAAGTGCAGATTGTAACATTTAATTTGAAGGTTTGAACAAAAATATCTGATAGAAATTGTAGGAATTGTACACATTTCTTTACAAACACTCCACATTTTAGGAGGTCAAAAGTAATTGGACAAATAAACCAAACCCAAACAAAATATTTTTATTTTCAATATTTTGTTGCGAATCCTTTGGAGGCAATCACTGCCTTAAGTCTGGAACCCATGGACATCACCAAACGCTGGGTTTCCTCCTTCTTAATGCTTTGTCAGGCCTTTACAGCCGCAGCCTTCAGGTCTTGCTTGTTTGTGGGTCTTTCCGTCTTAAGTCTGGATTTGAGCAAGTGAAATGCATGCTCAATTGGGTGAAGATCTGGTGATTGACTTGGCCATTGCAGAATGTTCCACTTTTTTGCACTCATGAACTCCTTGGTAGCTTTGGCTGTATGCTTGGGGTCATTGTCCATGTGTACTATGAAGCGCCGTCCGATCAACTTTGCGGCATTTGGCTGAATCTGGGCTGAAAATATATCCCGGTACACTTCAGAATTCATCCGGCTACTCTTGCCTGCTGTTATGTCATCAATATACACAAGTGACCCAGTGCCATTGAAAGCCATGCATGCCCATGCCATCACGTTGCCTCCACCATGTTTTACAGAGGATGTGGTGTACCTTGGATCATGTGCCGTTCCCTTTCTTCTCCAAACTTTTTTCTTCCCATCATTCTGGTACAGGTTGATCTTTGTCTCATCTGTCCATAGAATACTTTTCCAGAACAGAGCTTGCTTCATGAGGTGTTTTTCAGCAAATTTAACTCTGGCCTGTCTATTTTTGGAATTGATGAATGGTTTGCATCTAGATGTGAACCCTTTGTATTTACTTTCATGGAGTCTTCTCTTTACTGTTGACTTAGAGACAGATACACCTACTTCACTGAGAGTGTTCTGGACTTCAGTTGATGTTGTGAACGGGTTCTTCTTCACCAAAGAAAGTATGCGGCGATCATCCACCACTGTTGTCATCCGTGGACGCCCAGGCCTTTTTGAGTTCCCAAGCTCACCAGTCAATTCCTTTTTTCTCAGAATGTACCTGACTGTTGATTTTGCTACTCCAAGCATGTCTGCTATCTCTCTGATGGATTTTTTCTTTTTTTTCAGCCTCAGGATGTTCTGCTTCACCTCAATTGAGAGTTCCTTAGACCGCATGTTGTCTGGTCACAGCAACAGCTTCCAAATGCAAAACCACACACCTGTAATCAACCCCAGACCTTTTAACTACTTCATTGATTACAGGTTAACGAGGGAGACACCTTCAGAGTTAATTGCAGCCCTTAGAGTCCCTTGTCCAATTACTTTTGGTCCCTTGAAAAAGAGGAGGCTATGCATTACAGAGCTATGATTCCTAAACCCTTTCTCCGATTTGGATGTGAAAACTCTCATATTGCAGCTGGGAGTGTGCACTTTCAGCCCATATTATATATATAATTGTATTTCTGAACACGTTTTTGTAAACAGCTAAAATAACAAAACTTGTGTCACTGTCCAAATATTTCTGGACCTAACTGTATATATATATATATATATATAAAGAAACAATGCCGCAGTATTCACTCTGCATATCAATCTTAAAACATTTATTTTTACTCATTACCTGCAACCATAAGAGTAAATTCAAAGCCTTTCTTCACATACTTCCGATGAACCTGGTTTGGGAGAGTAGCAAATCCAACATATTCTCTCTCCTCCTACATATAGGAATGACAAACTGGTGACTGGAATATACTGTATACATAGTAAAACTAGTACTTTAAGTAAAAGCTCACAATAAAGGCCAAAAGCTGTTACCAACATAAAGACATCATTTTTTATCTGGAAACAGATTCAATATTCTGGTGAAAGTGACAGAAAGAACCAATGAAGACAAATGTATGTCCTGTTCTACTTAAAGGGAATCTGTCACCAGGATTTTGCAATGTAAACTGAGGAAAAGGGTTAAAAACAAAAAAAACATCTGTGCTTCCCTTATCTGTGTGCAAGATATTGTTTACCTAAACTAAAGGATTTATTGTTCTCTGAATAACATTGGTGTGACTCCCTGCCTCTTAAATGGCAGTCCCCCTGCTGTGATTAAAGGGCACTTTACACGCTGCAATATCAGTACCGATATCACTAGCGAGCGTACCCGCCCCCGTCGGTTGTGCGTCACGTGAAAATTGCTGCCTGTGGCGCACAACATCGCTATCACCCGTCACACGGACTTACCTTCCCTGCGACTTCGCTCTGGACGGCGATCCGCCTCCTTTTTAAGGGGCGGTTCGTTCGGCGTCACAGCGACGTCACACGGCAGCCGTCCAATAGCAGAGGAGGGGCGGAGATGAGCAGCCGGAACATGCCGCCCACCTCCTTCCTTCCTCATTGCCGGTGGACGCAGGTAAGGAGATGTTTGTCGCTCCTGCGGTGTCACACATAGCGATGTGTGATGCCGCAGGAACGACGAACAACATCGTACCTGCAGCAGCGATATTTGGAAAAGGAGCAACGTGTCAACGAGCAACGATTTTTCACGTTTTTGCGCTCGTTGATCATCGCTCCTTGGTATCACACGCTGTGATGTCGCTAATGGCGCCAGATGTGCGTCACTAACGACGTGACCCCGACAATATATTGTTAGCGATGTCGCAGCGTGTAAAGCACCCTAAACACTCCACAGTCAATGCATAATCTCTATTAAGAGCTTGGTGTGGTCAGGGAAAGCTCCCAGCTCTGATAAACTCATTTTTAGATAAAGTAAGAACAGCTGCACACAGTGATCTAAGTTAAACATGGTTAGTTTCAGAATCTCTTTGCCTACAGCATGCTGTTCTCATATGAGAAGCAACAATTCTGCTCACAGATACAGTACATAGTAAAATATATACATAGTAAAATTTTGCTCACAAATTCCTTCAAATTTGTTTTTAGTATGAATAAGGGAATACACTGAGTATATTGTTGAACTGCTAAGTATACATCTTACTAACATATAAAAGAATTGCTAAAAGTTTTCCCACTGCAGTTTAGTCCCAATCAAAATGTAAGATAAAAATAAAATGGGCATATACCCTGTTGAAAGTAAATAAGTAAAAGCAATAGTGTATGTAAATAAAATATGGTACTTAGTAAACATTATATTTGTTAAAAAAAAAAAGCGAAAAGCCATCCCACCACGACAAGGTGGAACGGTGCTATTCACTAATATTAAAACCTTACTATGTGTCAGAACCGACATCAATGTGAATAAGGGCAGGGAGGCTTTGTTTCTTTAATGGTCAATGTGAACGTGCTCTTATACTTTGCATGTATAACAACATATACAGGGAGTGGACTTCTTTTTCTGAGCTGGGTATTTCATTTATATAGCTTCCTAAGGCCTCTGTCACACGCCCGTGAAAATCACGCACGTGTTTTACGGACGTGTCAAAGATGTGGATTGTCCTCGGTGTAATGTCGGAGAACGGGAACTTTCTACTCACCTGTCCCTGGCGTCGCTGTCCGTGGTGCTGAATTTCGGTCTCCGGTCCTGCCGACTCTCCGCTGCTGCTTCCGGCCGCAGTGAAGTGAATATTAAATGAGCATAATGAACAGCGGTCGGCAGCAAGTGACAGCAGCGGCAGAGACAGGAGGGCTGGAGAAGGTGAGTAAAGGTTTTTTTTTTTTTAAAAGACACATGTCTTTTCAACGGTGAGTGTCACACGGAACACATCCGTGTGTGTTACGTGTGACACGTTTGCGTTCCGTGCGACACCCGTGATGCCGGAGAAAAACGGACATGTCGACGTATGGAGCACACGGGCACATGTAAGTACGTAACGGACACACGTTCCGTGCAAAAATACTTACGTGTGCCCAAAACTATAGGAAAACATATGTCAACGTGAGAACCGGTACGTGAGAAAACTGTCCATACACGTACCGGAGGCACGAACATGTGGCAGAGGCCTAAGGCTGGGTATCCCAGTCTCTCTCTGCCCTTATTCACATTGAGGTCAGTTCTGACATATGGTTTTAATATTAGAGAGTGTAAGGCCATCCCTTTTGGCATACACCTTGTCATGGTGGGATGGATTTAAGCTTTTTTTGATCATAAACAGTGTTTACTAAGTACAATATGTTAATTATTTATTTATTTACAGCAGGGTATATGGTCATTTTATTTTTAGCTTAGGTTTGTTTAATGACCAGTGTGAACAAGCTCTTATACTTTGCATGTATACCAACTTATACTCCAGGTCATTTTTTCAAATTTGCTTCAGTCCCAATCAAGTAAATGTGACTGAATTGCGATACAAGGAACTTCAACTTAATGGAGCTATGCCTGGTAAACAATTAAGTAGTCCCAATACTCGCTTCAGCCAGCTACATGGCAGGTGTGATGGGAGGGAGGCACCCATCAATCTGATATTGATAGCCTACACTAGATATGAGCCAGCAATATTAGATATCTCATGGGCTTCACTGCATATCCTATAAGTCTATGCACCAAATAAGTTTTACCCCTGAGATCTATATTGAAATGACAAAAAAAACCTCTTTAATTCAAAGAAAATTCAACAAAAAACTCTTTGTAACTGATTATCTATACCTCGCTGGAGTCATAAGGGTCTAGTTTTCCCCATGGGCTTTTAGGTCTAGAGGGACTTGGAGGTGGCACCAAGGGTGGACATCCCCAACCTGAAGGCAAGACAGGAAGGGTCTGGCTTGTATCATCTTCATCATTGTTCTCCTTAATATGCCTGATGGAAAACAGCTCAGGCTCTAGATGGGGCTGCATGGCATCATTGCATAAATGCTCTACAATCTGCTCTCTGTAATATTTCTGCTGATCTGTATTGTGCATATCAGTTTCTTGTTTCCACCAAAGGTTTTCTCCTGGCTCTTCTATGTGTAGTTTTTCATCTAGCGGCTCATGACGAAATCTATTTTCTTGTTGGCGCTCTTCTTCTTCTTGCTCTCTCCGTATTGTTTCTTCCTGATATTGCCTATGAAGTCTTTCCTCCTCTTCACGTTGCTGCTCCCTGCGGAGCTTTTCATCCCCTTCACTCTGCACCCTGCGAAGCTTCTCTTCCCGATGCTCTCTGCGGAGCCTCTCTTCTTCCTCTTCTTGATGCTGTTTAACAAGATTCTCCTCTGTGTTATCTCTGACCAACTGCTCCTCCTTTCTCGTTTGTCTAAGATGTTGGTCTTCTTCTTGTGCTTTGGTCAGATGGAGCCTTTCCTGCTCCCTGCGGAACCTTTCCTCTTGCTCTCTTTGAGTGGTTGTTTGGTGCCGTGGTAAATAAGACGGATCCCTTTTCTCCTGTGCTCTCTTGTTACTTTCTCTGGATATTGTATGAATTACCTCTTTCAGTTCCTCTTCATCTGAGTCATTACGCAGAAAAGTTCGGATCTGTGGAAAGGACATGAAAAACAATAGGAAACATGTTAATATTCTAGTCAATTCTCCATCCAAATCTCAAAAATTTTTATTTATTGCTTATCATTTCAGTTCTGCCATTCTAGTACTTACAGGAGTCCAATCTATTCCATGTCCCTGCCAAACAGATCTATAGATTGTATTTGCAAGACCTCTGTGACTGAAATGTTGGAGTAATGGCAGACTTGGGATAACGTAAATGAAATATTCATTTTCAGTTTGTGTTTGTCCTCTTGGATCTCTACTTATCTTATTCTGGGGTCAGTCACTCCAAAAAACAGCTTTCTAAAAAACTGGAAATGTTAAAATTGAAAGCCATGCTGCTACTGAAAACTTGTCATTTTGTTTTGCGTTTTTCCATCGCGTTTTTTCTACCATGTGTTCCCGAAAATAAGACAGTCTCTTATAATATTTTTTACTCCAAAAGATGCGCTAAGGCATATTTTAGGGGGATGTCTTATATGTTGTATTAGTGTCAGTGTTTGCGTCTCCCGGTACTGAAAAATTAATATTCACCTCTTTTCCCTCCCATAATCCCACCCACCCCTCTGCCAGCATCAGTGATTAGAACTTGTGTTAATGAAATAATGAATATTCATCCCCTTCCCCGACCCACCCCTCTTTCAGAGTCAATGATTGGAACTTGTGTTAATGAAATAATGAATATTCACCCCTTTGCCCTACCCATCCATGTGCGCTGCGTCAGTAATTCTCTCCGACTGTCATATTAGTAACCGAGGATCGCCGCATAATGCTCGCACTGGGTGGCGTTTCTCCTGATCCATGCATGTCAGCGTGTATTTCTATGCAACTGTCACGCTCAGGTGAGGAGAACTGCCGGCCAGTATGAGCATTACCATCCATGCAATCCTCGGGCAGTAATAAGACAGTCTGAGTGAATCACTAACACCTGGCCCTGGCACAGGGGTGGGCAATGAAGGAGATGACTATTTATTATTTCATTAACACAAGTTCCAATCACTAAAACTGGTAGAGGGGTGGCCGGGATTATGGGCAAGAAGAGGGCTGAATTTTCATTCCATTAACTAGGTGGCATATGATTATAACTAGGGATGATCGAATATCTCAAATATTCGGCTTCGCAAATATTTTCCGAATAGGTCGCCACTAGGCAAATATTCAATGCACAATGTAAGTCCATGGGAAGCCCGAATAGTTCTGAATAGTTGTTATTCGGGTTTCTGATAGACTTACATTGCGCATCGAATATTCGCGAGTGGTTGAATAGCGGCAACCTATTCGGAAAATACTCGCAAAGCCGAATATTTGAAGTATTCGATCATCCATAATTATAACCTTCTGGGCTTAAGGCCACTTCACACATAACGAGATCGAGAACGAGATTGTTGCTACGTCACAGTTTCTGTGACGCAACAACGAGTTTACTAGCGATCTCGTCATGTTTGACACGTACCAACGATCCGCCCCCTGCTGTGAAATCGTTGGTCCATGCTGAACAGCCTGGGCCATTTTTGGCTCGTTGGAGTCCTGCTGGGCAGGATGGATCTGTATGTTTGACATCTACCTACGATTTCGTTAACGACCTAGATTAGAACTTTAGTATGGCACGTAGGCGTGTAGTTGCGTTCCCGTTTCCGCGCTCCCTCTGCACCGATTGGTTGGCACTGATAAACACTTGGGAATGAGGAGGGATGAATCCGGGTGGAGATGCAGCTTCGATCCGAAAATCAAGCAAGCAACCGGGTACAAAGTACGAATGAATCAGGGTGGAGTCGCAGGTTCTATTCTCAAAGCAAAGCTCAAAAGAAGTGACAAAGGATGACGCAATACAAAAGTTACCTTTTAGGCCCGCCTACCCGCCCAATCAGAACGCAGTATTGGCCACCAATCGGAGCGGATTGGAAAAGGCGACGCAAATGCACGCCTACGTGGCTCACTGCGTTTCACTACGCCCCTAATCGAGATCGGAATCGTTACCACAGCTGTTGTGTGACAGGGTCCCGACGATTTACAAGATCGTTATACAAGTCGCATGCTCGTTCCTAAAGTCGGTGTGTGTGACACCTCACATACGATTTCACCAACAACTCAGCAATGATCCGGGAACTGTGACGTAGTAGCAATCTCGTTCACGATCTTGTTATGTGTGACTGGACCTTTAGAGTAACGTACAACAATAAAAATGTTACATCTTCTGAAAAGGCTGTTAAAGCCCTATTTCTGGATACTATTTACATGATGATCCGCAACTAGGGCTTATTTTTGGAGTAGGGCTTATATTTTAAGCATATTTCAAAAAGGCCGAAAACTCCTGCTAGGGCTTATTTTCGGGGTAGGTCCTATTTTTGTGAAAACATGCGTTTTTATCGTGTTTTTGACACTGCGGTTTTTGTCTCTCTTTGGTATGCCATGTCTTATATACTGTTGCTTTTTTATACTTCATGATAGTTGGCTTTGTCAAAAATACATTGACACAGTCATGTGAGTTCCCTGTGTTTTTAGTGTGTTTCCACACGACGTGCATATTTTACCTTGAATCTATGGGAAAATCCACAAATTAATTCTCAGTGGGTTTTATGGGTACCGCAAGAGAGATGAACATGTTATGGATTTCAACACACGCACCGCAGGTCAGATTATGCTGCATAAAAAAACAAAATCCCAATGAGCATGCGCTTTTTACAAATCCCATCTAGTTTGCTGGAATTACGGTAAGTTACAAAGCTTCTCCTATGCAATGAAATGTTAATCATGGATAGTACACAAATTACACATAGATAACATCTGTGATTTTCATGGAGCTATAGACTCGTATAAGTCATTTTGATCCATCACTCAAAAATAGACAAGTGCCTATTATATTTTTATGGACAAACAGTCTGCAAAAAATATAGAATGTGAACAGCACCATAAAAACACACATAGAACACAAGCGTGAAAAATGACATCTGCACGAGGCTTAATCCTGTAATCCCCTCTACATGACTCCCCAATTTCTATAAGGCCCTGTTCATTAGGTCTATGGCTTATGTTTAAAACATATTACTACAAATCCAAACATTGCCTCATGGACCTCACTAACTTATGGATTTCTGCATCCAATGTCAAGAATAAAGATACATTATTATTCATTCACCTTTAGGTTTGATATTCCTCAAAAAGAAAACTGCAGTGGTTTTTGCATTTTTCATTTGGCTTTTTTCCAGGCAGTATTAAATGGATAAACCTCAATACTGTCTCCAGTGTACTATACTGTATACACAGAAAGATTGCAATCAATATATTCAGTGGTAATTACACCAGCAATGATCTTCACATTTATATGTCAATGAGATGTTCTTCCTCAAATACAAATAGTAGATTAATGGGGTTTCTGCCCACACAGCTAAAAACAAACTAAATAACAGCATGTGCTGCATATTCCCTACATACCAACATAAATACAAAAACATTTAAAATCTCTAAATTTTTAATAAAGTTATGAATAAATTGACCAGAAAACATAGTAAATGAATTTACGATTAATTTACAGGAGTTTTCCCAGTAACAAAGTTAATTTTCATCAATAGATCTTGGAATAATAATAATTTCCACAATTGAATGTGTTTTAAAAAAATGTTCCTGTACTGAGATAATCTTATATACAGTATGTGCCCCTACTATGTACTGTGTAATGGCAGTGTCTGACCATACAGCGACATGGTCTGATCATACTGAAGGATGGTATGGATGCCGGGCCTCCATATTACTTTGCCAGAGAGATTTAGTGTGTGTGTATGACTTCGGGCGAGGTGTGCGACTCTTAGTGTTTTCTTCACGTTGGCATCCATCATCCCACAGCTGGTACACGTGACATCGGAGTACTCTTGGCAAACCAAACTTAAACAGTTTATAATTCCACTGCTATGACCGACATGGCCTCATTCCTGACAATTCTGCTGCTGTTATATTTTGGGGTACTCGCCCTTGACCTATCCCCGCTATCTTGGATCTCGTCCTCAAGCTGCCGGGCATGTGTGTCTCCGTTCCCCCACCCTTTTCTCACTGCTGTCCGGCTTTGGGCCTCGATGGCTGTCTAGTCATACAACTTCCCTGTGCCTACTGGGGTGAACCGTAGTTTCCGGACCTTAAGAGGTTACCACAGGGTTCCCTGTCTTTACTCCTCGATCCCCTTTGCAGAACTCCACCTCACAAGGCCCATCCCTCTAACAACCCACTGACCATCTGTCACTCCTCCACTATCTTATCTAATAACTAATCTACCAATGCCTGACCGCTACATCCAGGACCCACACTTCACTAGCAGCAGTAATTTTACCACATACATTTCCACATACTTAGTTCCTAAAATACATTGTCTTCACAACACAGATAAATAGCATAAACAATAGGGGGGTGCAGACCCCACCTACAATATTACAGCTACTGGGCCAAAGAGGAAGTAAAAAAGTATACAGACATTACAGCACAGTATCGCAAATAATTATTTCTTTGAGGTAAAACAATTTTAAAAAATGTCTGTATAGTCTGTTTTACTTCCTCCCTGGTCCAGGAGCTGTGGTATGTTCAGACCATGTTCCTGTATGGTCAGACACGGCCATTACACAGTACACAGCAGGGCATATTTATACACTGAGCAAAAATATAAACGCAACACTTTTATATTTGCTCCCTTTTTTATGAGCTAAATTCAAAGATCCACAGAGAATAAGACACATATAATGGAGCCCCTAAAAAGCAGCAAAATACTCCTGAAAACTAGATAAACAGCTTGAATCAGGGCCTACGAGTTGTCTATGTTGGCATGCTGAGAGTTGTAGTTCAGTTTAGAAAGTGGAACAAAAATGTTTCCAGTCCACAACTGGTCCTCATTTTGACTGACCCTGCATCTAACCCAGTGTCGCCCAATGCGTTTCACCATTAAGGATCATCAGGGGAGGATAAACACTGAACCTCAAAACTGCAGAGGGCTATCAACGATAAGGCTAATCCTAAGTCTGGTTATACATGGACTGGTATAAACAAAATGTTTTTGTCCCAATGTGGGCCGGTTGTGGACTGCCTTTGTAAGGGCAGGAGTTTTCTTGGATTTGAAGGGCTAGATTACTCCCATGCAGGGACAGTGGCTTAGTCTCCAACACCGCCTTCAAGACTGGTTGATACAGGACTGACTTTCGCCTGACAGACGGAGCAACATGAGTGAGACCATTCTATGTTTGTCTTGAGGTGTTTATGGAGTCTTGGGGATTGTATGAAGCCACTTGAACCACTGTCTAGTTGTGCTGGTTTTTCAGTATTGATCTCACACTCCTGATAAATAACAGTGAGTTTTGTATCTTTTTTTCCCCCACTCTTCTGTTTAAGTGGGAGAACGTTACAGCACAAAATAAAGAACAAGAAAAAAAAAGTACCCCGATAAATATAAATATTTATACAATACTAAAACTAAACAAAAACGTGCACATTTTTTGTATCATTGCATCTGGCATAACCCACTCTATAAATCTGTCACACTTCAGTGAACACTGTAAAAAATAAATAAAAACATGGCAAAAATTAGTCTTTTTCATCAAATTGTAGAAAAAAATGAGGAAAAAATGTGGTCAAAAAATCAAATGTAAATAAATATGGTATCTTTAAAAAGGTCATCTGGTCCTGCAAAAAACAAGCCCCCACTCAGCTCTGTTACTGGAAAAGCTATAGCTGTCAGAATATAGCAATGCAAAATAATTTTTTTTCTATAAAGTTGTTTTTGTTGTGTGTAAGAGGCAAAACATAACAAAATACATATAAATGTGGTATCACTGTAATTGTACTGTCCAGGGGAATAAAACAGTCATTAATTATACTGCATGGTTAACAGCATTAAAAAAAGAATCCTGAATTGCTGTTTTATGTTTATTCTGCCTCCCAAAAATTGGAATAAAAATTGATGGAAAAAATGTTATGTGCCCGAAAATGGTGCCAACAAAATCAGCAACTTATCCCGCAACAAACAATCCCTCATATGACTCGCGGCAGAAAAATTAAAAAATTACATCTCTTCAAAAATTGGTGACATAACAAAATGTCACGTTAACCCCAGGACACCCGGCGTACACACAGCTGTAAAGGCTCCGGCACTGGAGGTAGAGTAGAGGCTGTTTTTATTTTACAAGGGGCGTGATATAAATTGAAAATGAATTGTCTGAGTTTTGGGTATCCCCTTTATTTGCGATATATAATAATCTTTTTTTATCACTGTAAAGATTTCTAAACACTGTAACTATATTATTTCACATAGCAGATGCTATTTATTCAGTACATTGCCTCTGTAAAGGAATGGTTACATCTGTGTAAGTTTTACAGTATCAAAAAGAATTACCGTAAGTTGAGCAGTAAATCAGTAGTGTGAGTCTATCACCTCTGATTTGTGAGCTTCTAAAACATACACCAGAGCCTAGTCTGCTCTCTCGCATCTTTCCATCCACTATCCAGCCACAATTGATATATTGATTGGAACATCGTCCTTTCTTTCTGACCTTCACACTGTCTAACCTCATAAGCTTAATATAAAATCCTGCTCTGTAACCTCATAGCTAGTAGTGATACAGTTCAATCTAACGCATGCAACACATAAAAATAAAGGATATTTTAGGATATTTTTCAATTTTCCTAATATCTGTCAGTGAAAACAATGTACATAATAATACATTTCTTAATTTGTAATTGTCATTATATTCCACAGGGCATATAATCGTGTCCGCCCATAACTTTTTTAAATTGCAAGAAGCTATAAGATTTGTGCAAATATATTGAAATACAGGTCAGCTCACCCACTGGCGGACACAGCCTGAAAAGAGTGCCAGGACAGTATATGGGCCCGTTTCAGCATAAGAGCTCATCAAAATACACAATTCTACCAGTTTTGGAGGTAGAAATGGGACCCCTGACCTCTTGGGCCGCTATGCGGCTGCAAAGGCTGCCCCAATGATATGGCCGCCCCTGAGCTCACCATTTACCCTCGTGGATTTGCTCCCAGTCAAGAGCCCCAGTTTGAGCTGAATGTCCAATTGCAATGAAAGAAAGGAATATGGCAAAGTGAAGGAGTCTTGTAACAAGGAAGTAGGGAAGGTTTTTTTTAGACAAAAACATCCAAAACAGTGTGAAAAAAATAAAGAGGTACCCCTAAAAATCATTTCAGCTTATGCTTTAATCATAAGATTTGTCGGTAAAATCTATTAATAGATACACTGATAAAAGTATAGAAATAGGTCACATACACATGCTTTGACCATTAGCTATTCTTAAAGGGGTTCTTAAAAACAATAAAAAATGAAGAAAATATAAGTATGAATAAATTCCTAAATACATGTCATTACTATAATACACTAAAAATGCTTTTGTCTTGTTACACTGACAAAAACCTGTGTCGAATGTCACAAACAGGTCAGGTGCCTGTAAGCATCTGCTGTCATCTACAAGTGCATCTCAATAAATTAGAATATCATCAATATCCCGATTGCTTGTGCACCTTTTTCTACAACACTTTTTCCTTCCACTCAACTTTCCATTAATATGCTTGGATACCGCACTCTGTGAACAGCCAATTTCTTTAGCAATGACTTTTTGTGGCTTACCCTCCTTGTGGAGTGTGTCAATGGCTGCCTTCTGCACATCTGTCACATCTGCAGTCTTCTCCATGATTGTGTAGCCTACTGAATTAGACTAAGGGACCATTTGTAATGCTTAGGAAGCCTTTGCAGGTGTTTTGTGGTAATTATTCTAATTTTCTCAGATAATGACTTTTGGGTTTTCATTGGTTGGAAGCCATAATCCTCAACATTAACAGAAATAAAAACATGAAATAGATCACTCTGTGTGTAATGACTCTATATAATATATGCATTTCACTTTTTGTATTGAATTACTGAAATAAATTAACTTTTTGATGATATTCAAATTTATTGAGATGTACTTGTATGTCTAACAGGTTTTTGTCAGTGTAACAAGGCAAAGGCAATCCTTACTCATTCCCAGCAGAAAATGTAATACAACATCTTACTTGGGAAGGTACTAGTCAGGCTCTTGTTGTAAGAGCTAGGAACAGTGTCAGTAACATGTTACAGTTGCTGTGGCTCTGGAGACTATGTCCGGATTTCTTGCTACTGTACATGTGCAAGCGCTGGAGACTAAGTCCTATCTTGGAGCCATTGCACATGTGCGGGTGACATCATCGCTGACACGAGGTCACATGTCTCTGACACCTTCTAAGCTAATTGGCCACTGGTCATGTGCTTGTGACACGTGGTCACATGTCTCTGACACCTTCTATGCCGATTGGTCGCTGGTCATGTGCTTGTGACGCTTTGCTCGGTGATAGGCCAGCGTGACGTCATTGCTGTCATTCTGGCAGCGGATTGGCTCTGGTGTCCTCCATCTTAGATGAGGCACAGAGTCTATATAAGACCCTGACGCACGCCGCCCGGCGCTCAGTCCTCTTGGTTCATGCATGAGGGTAGACGCCCTGTGCACGTCCCTCTAGGCATCTCTCTGTCTATGTTAGGTGAGCGCTACCGGCAGGGTAGCATTCTTATACCTTACAGCTTCGGCTGCAGTCTGTATCCTTACCTCTTAGTGGAGCGGACATAGGCAGGTGCCTGAGGCACATGGTCCGGCTGGGCCTTGTGATTCTACTCGTAGGTGGACGTTGCCGCTAGGGTAACGCTCCTTATACTGCGTCTGGCAGTTGTTCGTATCCTCGTACACTAGGGGAGCGAACAGAGGTAGGAGCTTTGTGCGGCTTATGCTGCTGTCCGTCTCTTTTGCACCACTAGAAGAGCAGACCTAGGCAGGTGCCATATCTAGTGGTTTGTGTCCTCGCACACTAGTGGAGCGAACGCAGGTAGGAGCTTTGTGCGGCTTACGTTGCTGTCCGTCTCTTTTGCACCACTAGAAGAGCGGACCTAGGCAGGTGCCATATCTAGTGGCTCGTGTCCTCGCACACTAGTAGTGCGAACGCAGGTAGGAGCTTTGTGCGGCTTACGCTGCTGTCCGTCTCCTGGCACCACTAGAGGAACGGACCTAGGTAGGTGCCATTTCACACTCACTGCTTTTGTCTCTGTGATCTTTAACAGAGACCATTCCACACACCCTCCAAGTAAGGGAGGAATTGCTTTATTTTCTAATTATATTCCTCTGTGAGTTTAACAGAGGTATTGCACTCTGCACTTATGCTATTATTTTTTACAGTGGCACAATTATATACCACTTATCCTCTGCCATAGTCTGCAGCAGAGTCTTTGCACGGTGGACCCTGACTGTCTGACATTCCTTTAGGTTTTATTATCAGACAGCCCCCCATAACAAACATTCTCAGCTGCTTAACCCTCTACATGCTGAAGTCAATAGGGACCATAGCATTTAGAGGATTGTGAGAGGGAGGCGACTCCCTGTTCTATAGCATCGGTGATGCTATCAGATTGCAGGGTACCGATGATTGTTGTGGAACCTGAAGGTCCAAGAATGACCTCTGGGTTTGCAAGGTACATTGTCCTGTGTAAGCTATGCCATAAGCAAGATCTAACAGGCCTCCTGTTACACGATGTGCGAATGTTAAGTATTTGGTGAGTTTTTAACCTCAGTATTTGTAAACCAAAACCGGGAGTGGGTAAAAAATGCAGAAGTGGTGCCCATGTTTCTATTATAGTTTTCTGATTGTTCTACTCTGTACAATTAAAGTGTGATGAGTAAACACCTATACAAATCTGATATTACTGTAATGTTACTGACCCAAAGAATAAGCTGTATAAAACACTAAAAGAGAACCTGTCACCATGATTTTGTAATGTAAAGTAAAGATATGGCTGTAATGGTGCTGTAATACTGATTACACTGATACCTTTAGTGAAGAAATATGCTTTGTGGTTCTTCTCTAATCAGCATTTGATATTTTGTACTAATTAGGTCTTCTCCTCCCTGTCTATGATTCCCCAGCCCCGCCACCTACGTCCAGTCTTTGTATGACATCGCTGCTGAAATTTCAAATAAGGGAGGTAGGTCATTTCTCAGACTGGAGGCAGACAGAGGGGCTGGGGAAGCACAGACAGGGAGCAGAAATCTCATGCACTGTGAACTGAAATTAGCAGAAAACTGTAAATTATGATTAAACTAGAACCACAAAGCAGATTTCCAAAAGTATCAATTTATTCAATATACAGCCTCATTACAGCTATGTCTTTACATTACAAAACTGTGCCAACAGTTTCTCTTTAACGTACGGTGAATGGCATAAAAAAATTAAAATAAAATTAAAATAATTGTTAAATTGCTGTTTGTTTGTTCGTTCTTCCAAATATTGGAATAAGGCTTGGTTTCCTTAATCCTGTGCTCTACACTGAGCACGTACATTGAAAATTCCATATAAATCTCTTAAAAATACCATTCAGACAGAACTCTGATAAAATCATTCACTATAATGAGGCAGACAAAATCAATTTAGACTCTTGAAAAAATGGACACCAATGAACAGAGGCCTCACGTAGGCTAGACTAACTATGACAGCCTCGTTAGAGTGAATAAATAAGTTAAGGGGTTCATCTGGATGAAGTATTTTCCAGATTGAGATAGAAGTCCCACCATGTAAGTGCTCAATGGAGAGCACAGGTTAAATGTGAATCGAGCCATAAAAGAGATCCAAAATGTTATGGAGATCAAAATGATACAAATAAAAGCTTCAACTTAATGTACAAAAAACAAGGCTCCATTCGGGTCCATCATCTAACAACGGAAATATAGGGAGTTTCCATGTTACTGGTTGAACAAAGGGTTTGGAAAAGCAATATGGCTTCTCCTAAAAAAATGTTGTAAAATCTGAAGTCCCAAATCTAAATGTTCCTCTCACCTCTGAGCCCTAGAGTGTGCCTTCAACCAAACCTATTCAATGTTTGGCATTGTTGTAGAGGGGATAAACCATTTAATAATGTAT
Source organism: Anomaloglossus baeobatrachus (assembly GCF_048569485.1). Lineage (NCBI taxonomy): Eukaryota > Metazoa > Chordata > Amphibia > Anura > Aromobatidae > Anomaloglossus > Anomaloglossus baeobatrachus. The sequence continues at coordinate 136,576,520 of NC_134354.1, forward strand.
GGAGCACATGTCTCCAGAAGCACCAGCTGGACATAATGTATCATGCACTGCAGTGAAATATTTGTAATCTTCACAAATTTCTTTTGCAAAATTAACTACATGCTTAGTTCTTGAAATCACTGTGGAGTCAAAACAGTCACTACACCAGTATATGAATTCCCAAAGGTGTGTAATCTACAAAACAGAGTCACTTGCAGGGGAAAGCTTGATGTTCACTTCTGACACCTTTGGGGATCTAGAAATGGCACCTCAAACTATTCCATCAAAACCTGCCCTCCACAAGTCAAATCATGCTCCTTCCCTCTGAGTCCTGCAATGTGGCCAAACAATAGTTCCCAACCCCATATAGGAGAGTGCAACATTATAGAGAAAATGCGTATAAAATTGTATGGTTCATTTTTACATATTTCTACATTTGAAAATGAAAAACGTGGGGCTAAAATAGCATTTTAATTATAAAAAGTCATTTTTTTATATCCATGGCCCAATGGTATACAATTCTGTGAAACAACTGTGGTGTCAACATGCTCACTATACCCCTAGATTAATTCATTGAGGGGGTATTTTGTTAAATTGGGTAAATTTAAGTGGTTTCTGATATTCAGGCAATTCAGGGGCTCTATCAAGGGACACCCGTAAACAATGCCAGAAAAACCTGCACTTCATTATGGTCCTTCGTCCCTTTTGAGCTTTGCAGTTGCCCAAACAAATAAAGGCTTACTCAGGAGGAATTGCATTACAAATTGTGGGGCCCATTTTCTCCTAATACCCCACTTTTCTGGCATCTCAGGGACTCTTCAAATGGGACAGGTTGATCACAATCTATTCCAGCCAAAATATCAAAAGTCACATAGCGCTCCTTTCTTTCAAAGGTCTTCCGTACTCCCAAACAGTAGTTTCTGACATTGAATTGCACACCAAAGGTTAAAGGGGTATTCCCATCTCCAAGATCCCAATATGTAGGTGTCATAATAATATTATTAGATGAGTAAAAAGCTGTGGAGAAGAAGCGCAATAGGGTTTTACCCCAATAATACACGGGGTAGAGACAGGGAGCAGTAATACTCACCAAGTGAAGTTGTGAAAGTCACAACTACTATGCAGGCATGGAAAGTTTTGATCAAGGCAGCAGCAACCCAGACGGCAGATAACAGAGAACAATAGAGGAAAATAGGGTTTATTTGAGCCGCGCCAATGATCACTTCTCAGGTATTCAGATTAATGGATCTTTATTTTGCACAGGTCTACGCGTTTCTGGAGTCTCAGCTCCCTTCCTCAGGACCATCAGGCATAAGAACACATCAAATCTCATTTGATTTGATGTGTTCTTATGCCTGATGGTCCTGAGGAAGGGAGCTGAGACTCCAGAAACGCGTAGACCTGTGCAAAATAAAGATCCATTAATCTGAATACCTGAGAAGTGATCATTGGCGCGGCTCAAATAAACCCTATTTTCCTCTATTGTTCTCAATAATATTATTAGCAAATATCTCAAATTAGATATGTAGTATAGCTCTCATGATATAGGCATGTCTTTTACCTCCTGTGCAGGGCATTGCAGTTCGTTATCCATGGTTACAACCACGCGCATCTAACTAGCGAACTTTCACTATAGGAGTGGACGTAACCATGGATACCTAAGCTGCAACGCCAAGGAGAACTACATTTCTAATTGGATGTATTTGCTAATATTATTATTATTATTATTATTACACCTACTACATATTGGGATAGGAACTTGGAGATGGGAATAACCCTTTAAGTAGTTCTGCTTCTCTTTTGAGGACTGCCATGTGCTGAAACTTTAGTTTCCAAACACATATGGGGGACTGACGTACTTAGGATAAATAGCACAGCAAATTGTGGAGATCCATTTCCCTAAAGCCTGCTTTACATGTTACGATTCTGCATACAATATCGTATGCGATGGTAACCGCCCCCATCGTATGTGTGCAGGTTCAATTTTGTTGAATGTGCCGCACAAACGATTAACCCCCGTCACACGTACTTACCCGTCCATACGACCTCGATGTGGGCGGCGAACGTCCACTTCCTGGAGTGGGAGGGACGTTCGGCGTCACATCGACATCACGCGGCAGCCGGCCAATAGAAGCGGAGGGGCGGAGATGAGCGGGACGTAAACATCCCGCCCACCTCCTTCTTTCCACATTGCTGGCCGGGAGCCGCAGGACGCAGGTAAGATCTGTTCATCGTTCCCGGGGTGTCACACATGCTACCCCGGGTACGATGAACAACCTGACGTTCAATTCATGAGGAATGAACGACGTGTGTGCGATGAACGTTTTACCGTTCATTCGCAATCGCATGTAGCTGTTACACACTACAATGTACCTTACGATGCCGGATGTGCATCACTTACGACGTGACCCCGCCGACACATCGTAAGATATATTGTAGTGTGTAAAGCGGGCTTTAGTTACCCCTGTGAAAATGAATAATATAGATTAAATTAATAGTTTTGTAAAAAAAAAACTACGGTAATTTTAATTTTTCCACTCCAAAAAGTGTTAATTCTTGCGAAGCACCTGAAACTTCCTGACTTTGAGTTTTGAGTAATTTGAAGTGTGCAATTTTTAAAATGGGGTCTAGTTTTAGGATTATTATACACATAGGTCCCTCAAAGTCACTTCAAATGGTTCTTAAAAATATTTTGGAAATTTCAATGAAAAAAAATGAAAAATTTGGCTAAAACTAAAACACTTCTAACATTCTAACAAAAAAAAGGATGTTTCAAAAATGGTGCTGATATAAAGAAGACAAGTTTTAAGTAGTGATGAGCGGACACGGACTGTAAAAGTCCGGACCACATGGGTACTCAGGCCCGGAGTTCTCAGGGAGCTCTGGGTAATTATCTGGATCTGGCCACCCAGGTAATTAAAAAAATAAAAAATAAAGAAAAATGAAAAATAATAAAAATAATAATAATAATAATAATAATAATAATAATAAAACAGGCGCATTACACTGACCAGTCTCCTACATGGCAGTACAACTACTTCTGGGGTCGCTCATTAAAGGGGTATTCCCATCTCCAAATTCCTATTCTAATATGTAGTAGGTGTAGTAATAATAATATTAGCAAATCCCTCCACTTAAAAATGTAGTATAGTTCTTCTGATTCACTATGTCGCCTACCTCATGTTCAAGGCATTATAGGACCTTAGGTATCCATGGTTACGACCACACATATAGCCACAGTTAGTTAGTTGCTCATGGTCATCATAACCATGGATACCTAAGGTCCTGCATAGCCCTCTACATGAGATAAGAGACATGGCTTTATCAGGAGAACTATCCTACATTTCTAATTGGAAGTATTTGATAATATTATTATTATTGTTATTATACCTACTACATTTTGAGATAGGATCTTGGAGATGGGAATAACCCTTTAATCTCATGCATATTCACTGCTTACACCGCCCTCCCGCAGTCCCGTCTGTGATTGTTTGCGGTCAGACAGCTCCCCCAGCCTGTGTGACAGCGTGTCTGACTGCTTGCAATCACAGAACCTGTCTGTATATCTATAGTGGTGTTAAAATAAATAAATAAAGCAATTTGCATAGGGTCCCCCCATATTATGATACCCAGCACAGATAGAGCATATGAGTACAGCCTGCAGCCCCCAGTGCGCCTATCTTGGCTGTGTATCAAAATAAGTGGAACCCCATGTAGCTTTTTTTAATTAGTTAAATAAATATTTTTTAAAAAAAACGGCATGAGGCATTTGCTTGTATATGAACCTCTGAATCGTAAAGCACTGCGAAATATGTTGGTGCTATAGAAATAAAGATTATTAACCCCAAACACCCAGTTCCGAAGTAATCCACACGAGATTCCATGACGATTCCAGCTCTGCTACATACCTACTGAAGTCACAGCGTGCAGGCACTAAGCATGTCCACACGCTGTGACTTCAGGCAGAGACTGAGCTGCAGCGATGAGCAGTGACGTTACTCAGTTTATTTGCAGTCACAGCTGGAGGTTCTCATGGTACTCCAGCTTTGACCACATGTAAAGTGACCTCAACTCAGCTGTTGTCACTGACTTCAAAGACCTGCTTCTCCTGGAAGAAAACCACATTTTTTTTCTAAGGCTGCTTTCACACATCGTTTTTTTGCCATCAGTAAACAATCCAGCGAAAAACGGATAAAACGGATCCGGCGCCGGCTCCGTTTTTTCCCCATAGACTTGTATTAGCGCCGGATTGTACCGGTTGGCATTGTGTTGCATGCGGCGTCCGCTATATCCAGCGAAACATTGTTGTCCGGCGGCCGGAAAGGACACAGCATGCAGTGTTTGTTGGCTGCGGCGAAAAAACGGACCACGCCAAATCCGACGCCGTATGGCATGTTGTATAATAGAAGCCTAAGGGTGCCGGATTCGGCGTCATCCGGCATATGCCGGAAACCAATGATGGATCCGTTTTTTGCTTTTGGGTATGCCCAGACGTTGTGTAGTCTCTATCTCTCTCTCTCTCTGTCGATGTATCGGTCAGTCCGTCGGTCTCTCTGTCTGTTGGTTGGTCTCTCCCTCCCTCCTTTATAGTCACCGATCACGGGTGCGGCACTATACAGCTGTCACACTGCTCTGGCGGCTTCTCCTGCTTTTGAAAATGCCGGCGGCTCATTATTCCATCTAGTATTCACTGCTTCCCCCGCCCAGTGGCGCCTATGATTGGTTGCGGTCAGGCGAGCCCCCACGCTGAGTGACAGCTGTCTCACAGCCACCGGTGGGCGGGTCTATATAGTGCAGTAAAATAAATAAATAAATAATTTAAAAAAAACGACGTGCGGTCCTCCCCAATTTTGATATAGCCAAGGTAAAGCCACACAGCTGAAGGCTGGTATTCTCAGGATGGGGAGCCTCACGTTATGGGGAGCTCCCCAGCCTAAAAATATCAGCCAGCAGCCGCCCGGAATTGCCGCACCCATTAGATGCGACAGTCTCGGGACTCTACCCGGCTCATCCTGAATTACCCTGGTGCAGTGGCAATCGGGTTAATAAGGAGTTAATGGCTGCCCATAGCTGCCACTAAGTCCTAGGTTAATCATGGCAGGCGTCTATGAGACACCTCCAGGATTCATCTATAGTGAAAGTAAATAACCACAAACACCGAAAAATCCTTTATTTGAAATAAAAGACAAAAAAACACCATCTTTCCCCACTTTATTAATCCCCAAATACCCCTCCAGGTCTGACGTAATCCAAATGAGGTCCCACGACGCTTTCAGCTCTGCTACATCGGAAGCTGACAGGAGCAGCAGTAGAACACCGCCGCTCACTATGAGCTCCACAGAGCAACTGAAGTGAGTCACGCTGTCAGCGGTGACGTCACTCAGGTAGTGTCGGTGTGTGCGTTGATGATGGGTGCTGTAGTGCCTGAGTGTGTGTGGTGATGAGGGGGGCGGTAGTGCCGGGGTGTGTTGTTTGCGCAGATGCTACGTTTTGATCGCCTGTTATTGTATTTTGCGCAAAATTTACGGCGACCAAAAAACTTAATTTTGGTGTTTGTAATTTTTTTGCCGCTACACCTTTTACCGATCAGATTAATTGCTTTTATATTTTGATACCTCGGGCATTTCAGAATGCGGCGATACCAAATGTGTGTATATTTTTTATTTTTTTAACCCTTTAATTTTCAATGGGGCAAAAGGGGGGTGATTTGAACTTTTAGGTTTTTTATTTTTTTTAAAAAATGTTTCACTATTTTTTTTTTTTAATTTTACTAGGTCCCTTAGGGGACTATAACGATCAGCAATCTGATCGCTCTTCCATATCTTCAGATCACAGCTACAGAGCTGAGATCTGCAGATATGCTGCTTTACTCTCAATGCTGGCACTATGTCGGCACTGAGAGAAAGTGACTCATGTTAGTGTGACGCCCTGGCAAAACCAGGTAGTCACACAAGAGGCCCCCGCATAACGCCATCCGTCACAGGGTTACATACAGCCGATTTGAAACCCTAGCCACCCCCTCAGGGCAAGACAGGCACACCAATGGGCGGGACCAGGCGGTTAAGAAACGCCCACCTAGGGGTCTAGACAAACCAGGGTGGGAAAACCAGTAGTTAAGTCGAGAGTTAAGTCGAGAGTTCAAGTTGAGAGGAATGGAGGTTGGGGCTAAGTGTAGCACCAGCGGAGGTGAAGCTCAAGTTGACAGGTGCCAGGGTCAGAGCCCTGGTGCCTTGGCTAGGTGGCAGACGGTGGTCTCCATCAGCAGGCGACGGAAAGATGGCAGCCGGAGATCCGAGGTGGACCAGGACAGGGTTGGAGCCCGCCGGTGCCGACACCGGAGAACCGACCTGCAAACCGTGCACAGAGGGGGTACTTGGACCCTGAAGCCAAGACCGGAACCAACGGCCTAGCTAATTAACCAATTGAGGGCAGGATTTTAGGTCCTGTCCCAACCAAAGTCCCAAAAGCAGACAACCACCCACAGAGAGGGATAGGTCAACCGCCAGGGCCCGATAGATCCCACGGGTCAGCGTCAGAGGGCACGGCTCCTCAGGCACACAACAAGCTGGGAGCGGACTCCTGTGTTCCATACCAGGAAGTCCAACACAAGCAAAAACAGTGCAGAGGGAAAAGACGGCGACCACCAGCCCAGGTGGGGGACTAGAGTACAACCGGCTGCGGCGGCCGGCCACCAGCACCTTGGTTTACCAAAAGACTTGTGTGATTTATTCAACTGTGAGTAACCAAACATCCCCTGGTACGTCCGGGCGCGCAGGCCACTGCCATTGCCATTTCCTGCACAGAGCCACTAGGCCCCAGGGCAACTATCCCTACCCACGGAGGGGTTAACATCCAGCTGCCATTACATCTCCCCCCGGGGTGTCCCACAACAGCAGCGGTGGTGCCACCTTTCACCACACACCGTGGGTGGCATCACAAACTGAATACAGCCAAGCCCGTACAACTACGTCCCCCTTTTCATTTGGCGTGTTCGCGTGACCCAGGGGTCCGGAGGGTCCCTCGCGCAACACAGCAGGTCCGGATCCGAGCAGTTCGGCTGCTACAGGCGTGGGGGTGGCACATTAGCTACAGGCGTCATCACATGACCCTGTGCTACCATGGCAACCACCAGAAGTCAAATTGATCAAAGTTATGGCGGCGCGCATATGCATCTCGCTGCCAGATTTTGGCAGCGAGATGTAAGGAGTTAATAGTTGCGGGTGGAATTCCACTCTGAGCTAGCAGGCACACATGTCAGCTGTTGAAATCAGATAGTGACAGGATCCATGATGTACCCAGTACGTCATAGGTCGCTAAGGGGTTAAGGATAACAAACTCGATGTTTTGGAGTCGCAATACAAAGCCCTGATCTCAATGCTATTGAAAATGTATGGGCAAAGCTCAAAAGGCCGGTGCGAGCAAGTTCTGTCAGGAGGAATGGGCCCAAATTCCTACCACCTATTGTGAGAAGCTTCTGGAAGGATATCCAAAATGTTTGACCCAAGTCATACAATTAAAGGGCAATGGTACCAAATACTAATGAAATGTATGTAAACTTTTGACCAGTGGGGTAACTAGAGTTTGATGGGCCCCAGTGCAAAGTTCAGAGCTGGGCCCCCCTTCCTGCACATACACTGACACTTGGGATACGGGATAATGACGGGGTATGGGTTAATAAGCAACCAGGTTTCCCGTGATATGAAATCCCTCTATCAGCACCCAGCGTTCCTATGTTCTTATATCCATCTTGTCCTCTGCACCCAGCTTTCCCATGCTCTGCTATACATCTTTCCCTCAGCACCCAGCTTTCCCATATCTGAGCATGGGAAAGCTGGGTGCTGAGAGAAGAGCCTTTTTCCCTCAGCACAAAACATTCCCATCCCCTGCTTGTATCTTAGTCCCCCCTCGTATATAGTTCTCCAAATTCTATAATGGCCCCCACATAGCCTTCCAAATAGTATAAAGGGTCCCACATAATCCTTCATATATTAGTATGCACATCCATAGTCCTCCATGTAATTTAATGCATTTCCCATAGTTCTCCATATATTATACTGCACCACAGTCCTCCATGTTTTATAATGCACCCTCATAGTCCATGTATAAGGTAGCCTCCATAGTCCTCCATTATAATGTAGCCCCCATAGTCCTATCTGTATTATAACGCAACCCTACAAAACTTCATATTGCATTTTGCAGCCTCATACTCCTCCAAATATAATGCACCCCTACAGTCCATGTATAAGGTATCCTTCCAGCCCCCATGTATAATAATGCAGACGGCCTCCCCAGGCCTCCATGTATAATAATGCAGCCAGCCTCCCCAAGCCTCCATGTATAATAATGCAGCCAGCCTCCCCAGGCCTCCATGTATAATAATGCAGCCAGCCTCTCCAGGCCTCCATCTATAATAATGCTGCCAGCCTCCCCAGGCCTCCATCTATAATAATGCTGCCAGCCTCCCCAGGCCTCCATGTATAATAATGCAGACAGCCTCCCCAGGCCTCCATGTACAGTATAATGCAGCCTCCCCAGGCCTCCATGTACAGAATAATGCAGCATCCCCACCCCAGGCCTCCATGTACAGTGTAATGCAGCCTCCCCACCCCAGGCCTCCATGTACAGTATAATGCAGCCTCCCCACCCCAGGCCTCCATGTACAGTATCATGCAGCCTCCCCACCCCAGACCTCCATGTACAGTATCATGCAGCCTCCCCACCCCAGGCCTCCATGTACAGTATCATGGAGCCTCCCCACCCAGGCCTCCATATACAGTATCATGCAGCCTCCCCACCCCAGGCCTCCATGTACAGTATCATGCAGCCTCCCCACCCCTGACCACCGTGTACTCACTTATATATAAAAAAAAAACAACAAGTACTCACCGCTCTCCTCCTTCCACTGCTGCTCTGTCCTGACGTCTCCTCGTTCCACTGCTGCTGTACTCACCGCTCTCCTCCTTCCACTGCTGCTCATCCTCCCCTCTCCTCGTTCTCCCGGTGCTCCGGTCGGCGTCCTCCCTCCCTGCGCTCTGTGTACTCAGCACAGCAGTCGCACAGGAGTGACGTCACCGTGCAGGCACAGGGGGAGAATGATGATGCAGAGCGGCGCCGGCCGCTCTATGCTTCATTATTACTGTGCGCGGTGACGGGGGAGGGTGGCCCTGGTGCCGCCGCTGACATCGGGCAGGGGGGCCCGGTGTTGGGGGCGGCAGCGGGTCATATAGTGGGCGCGTGCACTGTGACAGATCAGCGCAGCTTCTCTCACTGACAGGAGCTGTCTGCTGATCTGCCGGGTGGCCGCAGGCCCCAAACCTCCCGGGCCCAGTCGCGATGGCGACCGCTGCGACCGCAGTAGTTACGCCCCTGCTTTTGACTTTGCAGAAAGTAATAAAAATGCCTTTAAAATTCTCTCTCATTATTCTGGCATTTGGCAAATATAAATAATTTTGGTTTCTAATTGACCTAAAAGGAGAGAGGTTTCTTCTGAGTTCATGTCAGATAGTGAGAAAAACATGCAGATGTGTCTGTTTAGATATTGTATTGTGAGACTGTGACCGGGGTTGTCTATGACGGCCGGTACGTCTCGCCCCGGTTGTGCTCCCTCCATGTATAGAAAGCAACTCCACTCCAGGGTTAATGCTGTTTCCCTGCAGGCTGAAAGGAGGGTTAAAAGGAAACAGGAACATTGGCGTGGGTCCCTAGTGTGAGGGAGTGAACACACCTCCCTGAGTTTCTGCCAGAGAAAGACATGTGTGCTGTTTTGGACTTTTGGTTTGTGCAATAAACCGTGTGCTGTCACCATTGGTGCCTGGATCCCGTGTCTTCTGCCGCGCAGCCGACCACGCTACCTCACAGTATGTAAACTTCTGATTTCAACTGTATGTTTACACAAGCTTGTTTTCTGTCCTTGTGGGAAAAATGCAGCATGCACTAGTCTTGTCTATTATACAGATTACACAATGCATGTTTACAGGGAATCTGTCAGGAGGATTTCACACCCCAAACTATTATGTGCATGAAGCTCTTACAAAGACCAGCAATACCTTTACATGGTCAGTCTTTTCCTTAGTTACGAAGACACCAGATCAGTGTTTGAATTGATATGCAAATATGGTTATAGAGATATTTGTAAATCTGAAGACTCTGTCACTCCATCTCTATTCCCAGACCAGTGACGCCTCCTTATGCTCAGTCAAGCAGGAGGCAGCACTGGACAAGAAATAGAGCTCAGTGGCTTCAGATCTATAGACTCATTTTCATAGCTTTGAAACAAAGTCATACCACACAAAATAGTTAACAAGAAACATTTATAGCATACCTGCAGATACCCGGGATTGGTGGGTTCAACTGGATTTAAAAAAAAAAAAACAAAACAAAAAAAACAAAACAGGTTTGAGCCCAGAATTAATCCTGGATATCTGGCCATATGCCAATAAATAATTTAAAAAAATGTCATGTAGTCCCCCCCCCAATTTTGATACCCAGTCATAATAAAGGCACCAGCTGGGGGCTGCTATTCTCAGACTGGAAAGGCACATGGTTATTAGATGTGACAATCCTGCAACTATACATGGCTCATCCCAATTTCCCTGGTGTGGCGGCAATCTGGCTAATAAGGGATTAATGACACCTCATAGCTGCTACTAAGCCCTAGATTAGTAATGGGGAAAGTTTTTGAGACCACCCCATTACTAAACTGTAAGTGAAAAGAAATAAACACAAACACCAAAAAATCCTTTATATGAAATAAAATACAAAAAAACACCCTCTTTCACCTCTTTATTAACCCCAAACACACAGTTCCGACAATCCATGTGAGGTCCCACGACAATTCCAGCTCTGCTACATACTAAAGTCACAGCACGCGAGCACAGAACATGTCCACACGTTGTGGCTTAAAGCAGAGACTGGGCCGCAGTAATGGGTGACATCACTTAGTTTATTTACAGTCACAGTTGGAGGTTTCCACGGTACCCCAGCTTTGACCACAAGTAAACTGATCTCATGTGACCTCATTAAACTCAGTGACCTTACCTAAGGTAAGGTCACTGACTTCAAAGACCTGTATCTCCTGGCAGAAAACCATGTCTTTTTTGCTAAGAGGTGCAGATTTCGTGCTTAAATTTATACACAGTATTCCTGCACCTAATCTGCATCTTCTGGCAAAAAAATGCATCAAAATATATTGCAGTTTTGTGCCATAGTGATAAGATTTTTTTTGCCAGGAGATGCAGATTTGGTCCAGGAATATGGTCTATAAATTTTAGCACCAAATCTGCATCTCTTGGCAAAAACATGCACAAAGATGGTTTTGCTACCCTTTCAGTGTAGTTTTCTGCCACGAGATGCCAATTTGATGATGAAATGTCTGCACCAGATTTCTGCACCAAATTTCCTTTTCCTGGCAGATAATCACACCACTACTGCATCAAACTGATTGTGGTTTTGATGCATTTTTTTGCCAGGAGATTCTGATTAGGTGCAGGAATATGGTTTATAAATTTAAGCACCAAATCTGCATCTCTTGGGCTGCTTTCACACATCAGTTTTTTGCCATCAGGCACAATCTGGTTTGTGCCTGATGCAACGGATCCATTGCAGATTGAGTAAAAACTGATGCGACGGATCCAGTACTATTAGAAACGTCAGCTCGAGACACAAAAAATAAGCCATCACTGAGCCATAGATCCCGAAAAATGAGAACGCTACGGGTATCGGAAAATGGCGAAAATGTGCGCCACTTTTTTGGACAAACTTGTGAATTTTTTTAACCCCTTAGATACAAGTAAACCTATTCATGTTTGTTGTCTACAAACTCGCACCGACCTCAGGCATCACAGCGACAAATCAGTTTTACCATATAGTGAACATGATGAATTAAATATCCCAAAAATTATTGTGCGATCACACTTTTTTTTGCAGTTTTTGCACACTTGAAATTGTTTTGCTGTTATTTAGTACACTATATGGTAAAACTTATGGTTTCATTTAAAACTACAACTTGTCCCGCAAAAAGCAAGCCCTTTTATGGCAAGATTGACAGAAAAATAAAAAATTACGGTTCTCGGAAGAAAGAGAGGGGAAAAAAAACGGAAGAACGCAAAACGCCTTGGGGCTTAAGGGGTTAAACCACTTTGTAACCAGATTGGCAATATGCATTGGGTCATTGTCCATTTGGAAGACCCATCTCAGCCCATGCTTAAAGTTCCTGGCTGATGTCTTGAGATGTTGCTTCAGTATTGCCACATAATCTTCTTTCCTCATAATGCCATCTATTTTGTTAAGTGCACCAGTCCCTCCTGCAGCAAAAAAAACCACAGAACATGAGGCTGCTACCCCCATGTTTTACAGTTGGAATGGTGTTCTTAGACTTCAAAGCTTTTCCCTTTCTCCTCTAAACGTAACAATGGTCATTATGACCAAACAGTTCAATTTTAGTTTTGTCAGACCACAGGACATGTCTCTAAAAATGAAGGTCTTTGTTCCTGTGTGTATTTGCAAACATTAATCTGGCTTTTTTTTAATGTTTCTTTTGGAGTAATGGCTTCTTCCTGGCAGAGTGGCCTTTCAGCCCACGGTCATACAGTACTCTGTTATGATTCAGGGACCGAGGAGGATAAAAAAATGCAGAATCCCAAAAAGGTAACAGAGTGGCTGGAAACTTAACGGACTGCAGATCTAATCCTGACACACAACTAACAGTAGTCGTGGGGCGTGGCTACGATGACCTGGACGCCTCGACAAAGCCAGAGAACGAAATAATCTCACAGATAGAAATATAAGAAAGCTAATCTGCCTCTGTGTAGTCCTCAAAGATAGATAGATAGCCCCCCACATGTAAAGGCTACGGTGATATAGAAAAACACAATACAAAGCCAGAAAAGACAGATTAAGTAAAGGTGAGGCCTAAACTATCTTTATAGGAAAGGATAGGAAAGAGCAACTGTTTGCAGCCGTAAAAACCCTAATATATACCAGCACTTCTGATATGGAAAAATCCTAAGATCACACAACCTCTCCCCCACTGTTCCAGCACTCAGATGTTACTAGGATCCAAAAACACTAATACAGATGAGGGACTGAATTAATACCAAGAATGAAAAACACAAACCTTGCAGAATCATGGAGCCAAGTATACAGACACTCCTAGCATAGAATGATCCCATTCCACCACGAACTCCACACAGACAACACACAGACAAAATAGGAATCATGCTAATTTCTTTTGACTTTCCCATGATGCTACACAAAGAATCATTGTGTTTCAGGTGTGCATTAAGATACATCCACAGGTGTGCCTCTAATTAACTCAGATGTTTCCAATAAACCTATCAGAAGCTTCCAAAGATATGACATCATCATATTGGCTGTCCCATACTGTTTAAAGGCATAGTACTCTAAAGGGTGCTTTACACGCTGCGACATCGCTAGCGATTGCTAGCGATGTCGCAAGAGATAGCACCCGCCCTCGTCGTTGGTGTGATATGTGGTGATTGCTGCCGTAGCAAACATTATCGCTACGGCAGCATCACACGCACATACCTTTTCAGCGACATCGCTGTGACCGCCGAACAATCCCTCCTTCAAGGGGGAGATGCGTTCGGCGTCATATCGACGTCACTGCGGTGTCACTAAGCGGCCGCCCAATAGCAGATGAGGGGCGGAGATGAGCAGTCGGAACATGCCGCCCACCTCCTTCCTTCCTCATTGCCGGTGGACGCAAGTAAGGAGATGTTCGTCGTTCCTGAGGCGTCACACATAGCGATGTGTGCTGCTGCAGGAACGACTAACAACATCGTACTTGCCAGCAGCAACAATATTTGGAAAAGGAGCAACGTGTCAACGAGCAACGATTTTTCACGTATTTGCGCTCGTTGATCGTTGCTCCTTGGTGTCACACGCTGCGATGTTGCTAACGGCGCCGGATGTGCGTCACTAACGACGTGACCCCAAGGATATATTGTTAGCGATGTCGCAGCGTGTAAGGCACCCTTTAGTGTATGTAAACTTTTGACTTTGCAGGAAGTAATAAAAATACCTTAAAACATTCTCTATTTCTCTCATTATTCTGGCACTTGGCAACTATAAATAATTTTGGTTCCTAATTGACCTAAAACGGGAAAGGTTTATTCTGATTTCATGTCACATAGTGAGAAAAACATGCAGATGTGTCTTTTTAGTTAGTGTATGTAAACTTGTGGTTTCAACTGTGCTTGTATCAATAGAATCAAAGAAACTAAATGAAAGAGGCAACACTGACAATTTAAAAGAAAGGGTTTATGTCCTACAGACTTAAGCTGGTGTCACACTAAGCGACAGCGACAATGACGTCGCTGTTACGTCACCATTTTCTGTGACGTAACAGCGACCTTGTAAGTCGCTGTTATGATCGCTGCTTAGCTGTCAAACACAGCAGAAGCAGCGATCATAACGTCGCTGTGCTACATGTGTAGAGAGCAGGGAGCCGCGCTTAGCGCTGGCTCCTTGCTCTCCTAGGTACAGTACACATCGGGTTAATTACCCGATGTGTGCTGCAGCTACATGTCACACTGCAGAGAGCAGGGAGCCGCGCGCACTGCTTAGCGCTGGCTTCCTGCTCTCCTTGCTACAGTACACATCGGGTTAATTACCCGATGCGTACTGCAGCCACATGGGCACAGAGCAGGAGCCGGCGCTGGCAGCAAGAGCGGAGGCTGGTAACCAGCGTAAACACCGGGTAACCAGGGAAAGTGCTTCCCTTGGTTACCCGATGTTTACGCTGGTTACAGCTTCGCAGCTGCCAGACGCCGGCTCCTGCTCGCTTCATTTCGTCGCTCTCTCGTTGTCACACACAGCGATGTGTGTGTCACAGCGGGAGAGTGACGACCAAAAAATGAAGCTGGACATTCAGCAACGACCTGCGACCTCACAGCAGGGGCCAGGTCGTTGCTGGATGTCACACACAGCGACAGCGACGGGACGTCGCTGCAACGTCACAGAAAATGGTGACGTAGCAGCGACGTCGTTGTCGTTGTCGCTATGTGTGACACCAGCTTTAAGCCAACAGTCACTAACAATAAATAAATATGGAGAGTGAGGCAGCACGTACAACGAAGTGAACCTTTCAGTGGTTGCTACCTTCACTATCCTGGATGTACTGTTAAGTCCTAATTGGTGAGAATTTCCCAACCTTGGATGTAACGGTATATCCTGGCGATCATTTGGGCATGCAAGCTGTGCCCATGTGATCACCACCAAGAGCTCACCTTACATGACAGACGAGCCCCGACTCTCACAGCCAGGAACGGTCCTTGGCTGTTTAATACCCCATATGCCAGAATAGATATCAATCGTAGCATATAGGGGGTTGGGAGAGGTATTGTGCTCATTCTCCCATCTGATCGGTGCTCCAGCAACATTGTCGTGAGAGCTTGATCATTGCTATGGTGACCTGAGGTCGTCATTATGGCTTCCAGGTAACCCAGCTATGGGAAGCCTTTTAGACCATACTAGGAGCATTGTCTAAAATGGTTCTGTCAGTGCTGCACTAACAGATATAATATATTTTTACGCTAATGCATTGCAATACACTAAATCAGCCATTAAAGCAATAAAAAATGTCCCATGTCGGGACTAAAGGCTGCTTTACACACTGCGACATCGCTCAAGCGATCTCGTTGGGGTCACGGAATTTGTGACGCACATCCGGTCGCTGTAGCGATGTCTTTGAGTGTGACACCTATGAGTGATTTTGAATCGTCGCAAAAACGGTCAAAATCGCTCATCGGTGACATGCCCCCCTATTCTCGAATATCGCTGCTACTCGGTGTACTAAGTAGTTCGTCGCTCCTGCAGCAGCACACATCGCTATGTGTGACACCGCAGGAACGAGGAACCTCACCTTACCGGCGGCCGCCCGCAATGAGGAAGGAAGAAGGTGGACGGGATGTTACGTCCCGCTCATCTCCACCCCTCCGCTTCTATTGGGCGGGGGTTCGGTGACGCTGTTGTGACGTCGCTGTGACGCTGAACGAACCGCCCCCTTAGAAAGGAGGCGGTACACCGGTCACAGCGACGTCGCTAGGCAGGTAGGTAGTGTGACAGGTTAGCGCGATGTTGTGTGCCATGGGCAGCGATTTGCCCGTGTCGCACAACCGATGGGGGCAGGTACACACGCTAGCGATATCGGTCATGATATCGCAATGTGTAAAGCGGCCTTAAGTAAAGTTTTAAAAAACAAAATTGTAAAAACATTTTTAAAAAATCAGAAAATAAAGAACAAAAAAAATGAAAAAAAAATATAAAATAAAGTATGATAGCAATAAATATGTTTTTTTTATGTGGAAAAAAAAGGAGTACATATATTTAGTATTGACGCTTCTGGAACAACCTGATCTCACACTAGTTAACCCCTTTAGTGAACACCTTAAAAAAATAATAAAAAAATGGAAAAACTGTCTTTTCATCATACAGTTGACAAAAAAATTGAATAAAATGCCACCATACAGCTCTATTAGTGAAAAAATGAAAAAAATATAGCTCTCAGAAATTCAGAATGCAGCAATCTCAGAAATATTTTTACCTTTAAAATTGTTTTTATGGTGTAAAACAAAAAAAACCCCAATATAAATGTTCTATCACTGTACTTATACTGACCTGAAGAATAAAGCATCATTTTTATGTCAGCGTAAAATAAAAAATTAAACAAAACAGAACAAAAAAAACAAATAAATTCCTGAGTTGCTGTTCCTAGGTGACTATCTGTCTTTCAAAAAGCGGAATAGAAAGCGATCAAAAAATATTATATGTCCCAAAATGGTACCAATAAAAACTCCAACTCATCCCACAAAAAGCAAGCCCTCACATGACTCTGTCAGCAGAAAAATAAAAGAACTATAGCTTTCAAAAATCAGTGATGCAAAAAACCTATACATATATTGTAAAAATGAAGCGTTTTTTAGTGTCACAGTAGCCAAACCTAAAAAACAATATAAATCTGGTATCCCTGTAATCATACTGACCTGAGGAATAAATCTGTCCTGTCACTTATACCTTGCGGTGTATGGTGTAAAAAATAGTAATAAAGCAAATTCTTCAACTGCTGTTGATTTGTTTATTCTGCCTCCCAAAGATCGCAGTAAGGCCCCCTTCAGACGTCCGTGTCTCCGGTACGTGTTTGGTCCGTTTCCTCACGTGCTGGAGACATGGGCACACGTAGACCCATTAAAATCAATGGGTCTGCGCTCACGTCTGTGTTTTGCCATGGACCGTGTGGAGCATACATGTGTCTATGTGCTCCACATGTAGACATATCCATTTTTCTCTGGCATCACGGGTGTCACACAGACCGCACACACACCGGAGAAAACACACGTGCCTGTGAAATAACAAGAATTTCTATACTCACCTTCTCCTGCCCTGCTGTCTCTGCCGCTGCTGGCACTTGCTTCCGACCCCCGTTCATTATGCTCATGAATATTCACTCAACTGCGGGCCGGAAGCAGCAGCAGTGGGTAGTCGGCTGGACCGGAGACCGAAGATCAGCACCACGGACAGCAACGCCAGGGACAGGTGAGCAGAAAGTTCCCGTTCTTCGTGTGTTATCACGGATAGCACACGGAGAACACACGGCACATGTCATAAACAC
This sequence comes from Anomaloglossus baeobatrachus, assembly GCF_048569485.1. NCBI lineage: Eukaryota > Metazoa > Chordata > Amphibia > Anura > Aromobatidae > Anomaloglossus > Anomaloglossus baeobatrachus. The sequence continues at coordinate 136,594,128 of NC_134354.1, forward strand.
GGCACATGGAGGTCAATACGCACCTTTGACACGTCTGTGAAAAACATGTGTGATTTTCACGGACGTGTGAAGGGTGCCTAAAGGCTGCTTTACATGGTACGACCGATTGTGCGATTTCACAATCGATCGTACCCGCCCCCGTCCTTTTTGCGTCACGGGCAAATCGCTGCCCGTGTCGCACAAAGTCAGTAACCCCTGTCACACATACCTCTCGTGCGACCTCGCTGTGGGCGGCGAACGTCCACTTCCTGGAGTGGGAGGGACGTTCGGCGTCACAGCGACGTCACACGGCCGCCGGCCAATGGAAGCGGAGGGGCGGAGATGAGCGGGACGTAAACATCCCGCCCACCTCCTTCCTTCACATAGCCGGCGGCGGCCGCGTGACGCAGGTGAGCTGCTGTTCATCGTTCCCGGGGTGTCACACGGAGCGACGTGTGCTACCCCGGAAATGATGAACAACTACATTTAACGATGTAACTGGGTCACTTGTGTTTATTGATGACATAACAGCAGACAAGAGTAGCCGGATGAATTCTGAAGTGTACCGGGATATACTTTCAGCCCAGATTCAGCCAAATGCCGCAAAGTTGATCGGACGGCGCTTCATAGTACAGATGGACAATGACCCCAAGCATACAGCCAAAGCTACCCAGGAGTTCATGAGTGCCAAAAAGTGGAACATTCTGCAATGGCCAAGTCAATCACCAGATCTTAACCCAATTGAGCATGCATTTCACTTGCTCAAATCCAGACTTAAGACGGAAAGACCCACAAACAAGCAAGACCTGAAGGCTGCGGCTGTAAAGGCCTGGCAAAGCATTAAGAAGGAGGAAACCCAGCGTTTGGTGATGTCCATGGGTTCCAGACTTAAGGCAGTGATTGCCTCCAAAGGATTCGCAACAAAATATTGAAAATAAAAATATTTTGTTTGGGTTTGGTTTATTTGTCCAATTACTTTTGACCTCCTAAAATGTGGAGTGTTTGTAAAGAAATGTGTACAATTCCTACAATTTCTATCAGATATTTTTGTTCAAACCTTCAAATTAAACGTTACAATCTGCACTTGAATTCTGTTGTAGAGATTTCATTTCAAATCCAATGTGGTGGCATGCAGAGCCCAACTTGCGAAAATTGTGTCACTGTCCAAATATTTCTGGACCTAACTGTATCTCTAACTGTGAGTGGCGCTCATAACAAATAATGTGAGTGTTTGAGCACATGGTCTGACAGAGAGAGAGAGCCTCAGGGGCAGAAGGCCCCTTGTGGGGGTGATATACCCCCTGGAGGGGGCTGTGTGTGCACTGACTGGAGTCACCACTGAGTGGTGCACGCTGGAGGGTTGTGACAGATGTCAGGCCCATATGCACCCCTGGTAGTGTCAGACAGAGGTATGTTGTATTAGTTAGCAGCCAGCTGGGCCAGTCTTTATTGTTATGTCATATAATGAGTTATGTGGGATCTGGGAGGTTGGAAATAAAAGCCTTATGTTCCCTGTATATGGATTGTTTGGGGTCTGTGTCACTGCCATACCGCACTATAACGCCCAGGTCGTCACAGGGCATAAAGATTCAAATTTTGAAAATTGTAAAATTTTCAAATTGTTCGCCAAATTTTCAATATGTTTATAAATAATCTCAGAAATTATCATCCTAAATTTACCACTAACATGAAGTAGAATATGTCACAAAAACAGTCTCAGAATGACTGGGATCCACTGAAGCGTTTCAAAGGTATTAACTCATAAAGTGACACTAGTCAGAATTGAAAAAATTGGCCGGGTCATGACAGGGTTATTTCACTCGATGTTCTGCCTCACTCTCTGTATTTATAAAAGAGAGTCAAAGCTGTTCTTAATGTGTTGTAGGGTTCAGCATAAATGGAGTAATAAATAAATTACAATCTCAAAGAACTTGCTATTTATTACATGTATTGATAATTTACTTATAAAATTAATTTTACTCTTACTATGTAGTGCCGTTGTCCCTGCATTGCTCTTCCCAGCAGGGATGCTGTATTACTCACCGCCGTGGCCTGCCTGTGTTGCGCTACCTTCTTTCCCTGCAGTCCTCCACATGTGCATCATTTGCTTCATTCTCCTGGAGCCTGTGCATGCTGCACAGGTCTCCTGGGAATGCGCCTAGGGCGCACGCTCACACAGCTGCCCTCCTCTTAAAGGGCCAGAGAGCACCACTTCCTGGAAGTGCCTCTTACCCTATCGCTGAAAGGCACTGGGTGCTTAAGGCACTCTCCCACTAGGGGAGGTGCCTGAGCAACGTGTTTAGTTAAGAATCAGTTCCTTAGCTGGCTAGTTATCACGTCCACCTTGTCCACTGTCCGTGTCCATGCTAGTATACATATCTCTATTCCTGCTTCCTGGCCCTGTCAGTATTTCCGGTGGTCCCTGTCTACACTAGTAACTCTGATTGTCCATCCTGGCAGTGCTTTCAGGCTCAGTCGTCCCAGTGGTCCCTGTCTACACTAGACTCTGCCAGTCCAAATCTGTGTCCTCCCGTACCCTGGGGGTCAGCTGTCACAGTCCTGGTCACTGTCCTGGCAGTGGCACCTATCATTTGCCTAGTGGTGGGTGCTTAGTCAAGCCCCTCCCACTTAAAGGTAAGCCCTGGTCCCCACTGTGGTCCAGTGCCTTATCAGCGGTGAGCGTTACAACTATTTACTATTCTGTTACTACACATGACACTTTACTATTCATGCTAGTAGAAAAAGTAGCATAGTTTGATTCTAATTTATATTTTTAGGGCGTTGGAGACAATGTTGGCCTAGGTCTTTTGACATAATCTTTTGAGCTTGGTTCAGCTGTTTTTGTAGTGTGTATTTGATGCTGTTTAGCATTAGTAAATTAATAGAATAAAGGTAGAAGTAGACAAGTACACGTGCCACACAACTTTCAGTTGAAGAACTTTTTACTTTCTTATAAGAAAATGTATTTGTACAAAACAACATTAATATCCCTTATATTTGATGTATGGATGCATAATTGTACAACAATTGTACTGCACACATTGGGGGGAATTTATCTAAACTGATACAATGAAGAGTGAGGCACTTATTAATATCTAGGACCCAATTCATCAAGACCGGTGGTTTTCATGGCCAGTCCTGATGACAGGCATGGTGCTGTCTGATTCTGTCTGACAAGTGGCATGCACCTCAGTGTGCCACACCAGAAATCTTTCCCCAGTCCTCAACTGGAGAATGATTTTTGGCCTAAGGCTACATGCGCACGCTGCTTTTTTTGCTGCTTTTTTGCTGCTTTTTTGGCTGCAGTTTTGTCAGCAGAACTTTCTGACATTTGACTTCCCAGCAAAGTCTATGAGAAGTCAGATTTGTCATGCGCACATTGCAGTTTATTTGTCAGCGTTTTTTTTGTCAAAAGTTTGTGACAAAAAAATGCAGCATGTTCATTCTTCCTGCGTTTTTGTCAACATTTGTCACCCATTGAAATCAATGAGGGCATCAAAAACGCAGGATAAATGCATGCTAATCAAAAGTGGTGCATTTTACCTGCCTTTTACCTGCGTTTTTGATACCAAAAACGCAGGTGATTTGTCAGGAAGTGAGGTAACAGGCAAGTGGTCCCATCCCGTCCTCCACGTGTTCCCGTCCCGTCCCGTCCTCCACGTGTTCCCCGAAGTACCGCTGTCCCCAGCTCAATGTTTTCAGCTGCCAATGTCCATCCCCCTCTCACTGACGCCGCTGCCGCTGATAGTCCCGTCCTCCACATCATCTCCCCTGTGCATGCACGCTGGGGACAGTGGTACTTCGGGGAACACGTGAAGGACGGGACTATCAGCGGCGGCGGCAGCGAGAGGGAAAAATCAATGTTTTCAGCTGCCAATGTCCATCCCCCTCTCGCTGCCGCCGCTGATAGTCCCGTCCTCCACATCATCTCCCCTGTGCGTGCACGCTGGGGACAGCGGTACTTCGGGGAACACGTGAAGGACGGGACTATCAGCGGCGGCAGCGAGAGGGGGATGGACATTGGCAGCTGAAAACATTGATTTTTCCCTCTCGCTGCCGCCGCTGCTGATAGTCCCGTCCTTCACGTGTTCCCCGAAGTACCGCTGTCCCCAGCGTGCACGCACAGGGGAGATGATGTGGAGGACGGGACTATCAGTGACGGCAGCAGCGAGAGGGAAAAATCAATGTTTTCAGCTGCCAATGTCCATCCCCCTCTCGCTGCCGCTGATAGTCCCGTCCTTCACGTGTTCCCCGATTTACCGCTGTCCCCACAGCACAGGGGAGATGATGGACCCCTCTCGCTGCCACCACCGCCGCTGATAGTCCCGTCCTCCTTGCTCCTGTCAGCTCCACGCAGTAGCGCGATCAGCTGAGCTGTCACTGAGGTTAACCGCTGTTGCTGGATTCAGCGGTGGCCGCGGGTAACCTCAGTGACAGCTCAGCTGATCGCGCGGCTCTCTTCACTTGCTGCGTGGAGCTGACCGGAGCTGCGGTGTCTGCTGCTTCTCTGGTCACCTCCATGCAGCAGAGCTGGAAGTGACGCTGGAGCATCCTGGATTACGCCGGACATGGAGGGCTTTGTCGGGCATATTAAATGGGAGAACGAGGGAATTTGTTAGTGTTTTTTATTTCTAATAAAGGATTTTTTCAGGTGGGTGTTTATTTACTGTAATTTACAGATTAATCATGGAAGGTATCTCGGGGAGACGCCTGACATGATTAATCTAGGACTTATTGGCAGCTATGGGCTGCCAATAACTCCTTATTACCCCGATTTGCCAACGCACCAGGGCAAATCGGGAAGAGCCGGGTACTGTCCCAGAACAGCCGCATCTAATGGATGCGGCCATTCTGGGCGGCTGCTGACTGATATTGTTAGGCTGGGGGGCTCCCCATGACGTGGGGCTCCCCATCCTGAGAATACCAGCCTTCAGCCATATGGCTTTATCTGGCTGGCATTAAAATTGGGGGGGACCGCACGCCAGTTTTTTTTAATTATTTATTTATTTCTAATTTTTTTTTCAATTCAACAAGCTTTATGGGCTTGTTTGAAGTGAAAAATACATGAAACAATTGTTGACAAAACTGCAGCCAAAAACGCACCAAAAAAGCACCTACATTTTTTATGACATTTCCAGGCTCTCTCTGACAAGGTGCAGTTTTGGCTGCAGTTTTGGCTGCAGTTTGTGAACACGAAAAAGAAGCAGCGTGCGCATGTAGCCTAAGAACTGCCACAATTTGTCATGCAGTAGGATGAGCTGAGGAGTCCCACCCCCGCTGTGCCCTATCCCGCCCCCGCTGTGCACATTTCGGTGAATCTGGGAGAAACTGGTGCAAAAACTCAAAGTCACAAAATTTTTGCTCAATTCCAAATTCCGCAAAATATCTGTGACTTTTCAAAGCAATTTGTGCCAGAATTCTGGTACAATTGCTCTTATGAATTGGGGCCTTGGTGTATTTTTCAAATAGTGGTCTCATTAACTGCTATAGAGAACTGCCACAGTTTTGTATTGCTCCATTTCCGATACATCTCTGCCATTGTGTGATTCTTGCTATGAACTATTGAAATCAGCATATAGATTCTGTAACAACGCACCATATAAAAAAAACAATTATCACAAAATATGGTGGTGAAGGAATAATTATTATCATAAGATCAATATCGGCAAAATACATACAGCATCATCTAATGGAAGCAAAGTGCCAACAAGTATTAAAGTCATTAAGTGCACTACTAATCTTGTAAAAAAGTAAAACAAGTAGAAACACAATTCTAAAATAATCTACAATTTGTATCCAGGTACAACATCTATAATAAAGGAGTCAAACAGGTGTAATATGCAGTGCTAGAAAGTTCAGAGGCTATATAGTGATATTATACACAAACGAGCCATATAAGTCATGCAGAGTGTGAAGAATCTCTCCAAATAGAGGGGATGTTCCTTTTACCTGGCTCTCCTCCTCTCCATCACTCCCTGTCTCCTCGCTGCTGCTCTCCATATCTATGAGCTGTTTCCCTAAGGATCGTTACTGTTTATATATAGAGCAACACAACCACAGCAGGCATCATGACAGCCCCGAGACACAGCATTTCATGCACCCTCCCCCATTCATCAATTTCACAATGACATCGGGGTTTAAATAACTATAGCATGTTCTATATTTTCCATGTGTTAGGATATGTTTGATTTGTTCCAAATAGCAACTATGTATTATCTGAAACATTAATAAGAATAATGTCAAAGTGTATATGTTCACACAGGGACATCATAGTAAAACATGAAATAGGGATAGACAAGGAGGAGACGAAAACCAGTCTCAGAATAGGCTTCTGTCGACCCACTAGATTAACCCTCCATTTGTACAGAACATGTACATGTTGACTTTTAATTGCATCGATTTGTTTATTATTTAGTGCTTGCCACTGCTCAACCTCTTGATTAGAGATGAGCAAGCCTCTAGAGGCTCGAGTTCGGTTCGACGAACGGAGGCCGCGTTCAAGTTCGGTTCGGCTCGGCGAGCCGTTCGATGAACCTCTCGAACCCCATTGAAAACAATGGGAGGCAATCACAAACACATAAAAACACATTATAAATGTGCACATACAGTTAATAAACATTGCCATAACACTTACAGGTCCCCGAGATGCGTCCTGCACTCTGTCTCCCGCCGCTTTTCCTTCCGATAATCGCTGCGTCCTCCCGGTAACCAGCACTGATGATAGGACCTATCGTGATGTCAAAATAGCATGTGACCAGTCACATGTCTATTATCTCATTGGATACAGACTGGTCACATGGCTAGATGTCATGCTAGTGTGGCGTACCTGAGGCTTCCGTCGCCACAGAGACATTGCATCTCAGCCAGAGGTGTGATGTCCCATTCTGGGTAAGGAAAGGAGTAAACGCCGGTCCACAGGCAAATTCACACTACACCCATTGTTAGGCATATTTTGGGACCGGGGATAGTGGCAGCTACCCCTATGCTGCATGCTGGGGGGCCGTAAGACCCATCTCTTCTCCCATAGGGTGGGGCCTGGCAACTGGGAAAGTGGGAGGAGCCAACACGAAGAGTAGAGCAGACACAGGAAGTTCAAGTTCAGTTAGTTGGTGGGAGGCAGAGGAGTTGAGAGCTGAGAGGAGTCTGAAGTTGGAGTTGAAGAGAGGAGCGAGTGTCGCGGGCGGAGGGGATGCGCTCGCCACGCTCGGGTCCGGGGCTTCTGCTGCTGCTGCTTTTCGGTGGCTCGAGCGGTGGACAGGACCCGGGGACTCGAGCAGCGCTCCTCACCTGTGAGTGAAATGGGGATGGTATGTTTAGGGAGATTGTTCGTGACGCCACCCACGGGTCGTGGTGATAATGGCACCATCGCTGCTGGTAACGGGGATCCCGGGAGAGATGGTAGGGTGCAGCTGAGATGATGTCCCCTCCGTGGGCAGGGGTTGGTGATCCCGGGGCCAGATGGTGATACGGGGAGGCTGGATGGCTGGGGTGCAGGGACTGCGCGGTGCCGGACGGCACTGGTGTACTCACTCAGACAATCACTGACAGAGTCGTAGGTAAACCCAAAACGGCCGGATGGACGGGTCCCGCAGCCGGCTGCAGTGTTGTTGTTGTGCTCTCCCCGGACGGCTGATAGTGGCTGTCTCTCCCTGCACCTTTGAGAATGTTCTTGACTCCTGTGGTAGCCCACCGGTAGTCCGCTACCCGGCGTATAGGTGCCGTAGGAGCCCGTTTTGCCCGCAGGCGCTGGCCCTTGGATCTCTAGCCTGTGGCAGTGGCTGTATATCCTCTCTGGGTGGACGGTTGCCTTCAATCGGGACTTAGTAGTTGAGAAACCCCTGGGGTTCCTGTCACATTCGGATTTGACTATTGACGGCGGCTCCAAGCCTGGTCGGGGTCCGATGGCCCTGCCTGTGTGCTTAGCTTCACTCCGTTCCCCGGTCCGGTACCAGCGGGCCGACGCCCGACCCCGGTCCTTACTGCTCTGTGGAGTTCCACCAACTCCTGCAGATGCTCACCACCGTCTGCCAACCTTGCTGTCAGTGTCTGGGCTCCAACCTAGACACCTCAAGTGTTCACTCCTCTCACTTTCACCTCCAAGACTGAACTGCTCCTTTTCCCGCCTCCAGGCCTGTGAACTCCTCGGTGGGTCGGGCCAACCGCCTGGCTCCGCCCCACCTGGTGTTGACATCAGACCCTGGAGGGAGGCAACAAGGGTTTTGTGTCTGACTAATGTTACTGTCCGGGTGTGGGTGTGTGTGTGTGTGTGTTGTTTGTGGCTACCTGGTAGTCCAGGGCGCCACATTCCCCCTTGGTAAAATGCAGACCGTCCGCAGGCTGCCCGTCCATCACCGGTTTTATTTTTCAAACTGTAAAAAGATAAATAACATGGTAAAACGGTAAGGCATAAAACATAAGCATACTTTCAAGTCTTCCCTTACGGGAGGTGCATTACTTTTAACGTTTCAAACATTCTTATTACTGACGTACGGGTTCATGGTCATCCGCTCTCCCACCCAAATAACCTGATCCTTGATGCTGCCCCTAAGAAACGGGCAGCACCCCTTTACCCCAGTCCTGGTCCAGGTAACCCGAGCGGGAACGGGTACAGTGTCTCGCACCCGGCTGTCACTTCAGGGGACCCCACGTCCAGGGGGACCCCTGACCCCCGGAGGATGGCCACCGGTCCTGGTGGTGGCCGGGCCCCAGCCTGCTCTGCTGCGGGCCCTTCCTCCAATCTGCCTCTCCGGAGGCGGCACGGATGGAAACCAGCCCACTACACTATTTACAGGCCCACAAGTTCATGGGTGGCCTGCCAGTTCTCGGCCATGTTCATGAGCAGTTTCTCATGTGGGTGGTAAACACAAAGAGTCCCTCCGGGGACAACTTTCCGGCAACGGCCGGGATAATCACTGTAGACAATCAGGTGAAAACTTCGGTTGATTTGTGTTCATTCAAAGTGCTGAGGGTCCCAACGGGGACAACTGCTCTTTTCCTCATCTTTAAACAGCAATCCCACGGCACAGTTGCCGTTGCTGCCGCTCCCGGTGTGGAGCACCTTCTGCTTGCTTCAGTTCAGGCGGTGTGGGGGATGGGCCCAGACAGAGTCCCTCCATGCCGGTTACGACCGGTACCTTCGATAATGAGGGACCCCGCTGTGACGTGGCCTGCTCTGCCTCCTGGCAGCTGCATCCCCGCCGTGCCTCAGCTGAGGCCCAGGGTCTGGGAGCGGTTTACGGGACTTGTGGTGCTGGCCTCTGGTCGAGGATCGCCTCCGCTGCGGCCAGGCGGACTGCCGGGGCCGTCGTCATCTCAGTTGCAGTCGGGATGGAAGCTGGGACGAGTGCCAGAGCGGTGACAAAGATAAGGCCCAGGGGTCGCAGGTCTGGGCCCTCTCCCTCAGATGCTGCGGGCTCCGCTACCGGTGACAGGGGTAACGGGTCGGTCGGGGCGTTGGCCGCGGGCATGGGCAGTGAGGGAGGTAGCGTGGTGGATGGCAGCAGGCCGGGCCCCTCAGCCGTATCGACCGATCCCTCGGGGACATAGGGGTGTGGGTCGCTTACCCGCTCCTCTGAGACCACCTCCACTTCGGATGCCCAAACGGTTGCAGCCAGGCCCTTCATCTCCGACGTCCACTTTGCCAGCATGAAGTGGACTTGGGCCTGGAGCTCCTGGCACATCTTACGGCTGGTTTCAGGAACGTGTTTCGGCAGAGTCCTGGTGTCTCTGCGCGCTGCAGCGTTAGTTAGATGCCGCTGCGGCTGCGACCGCCGCTCCTCCGACGGCTCCGTCGGGCGCAGACATCTTTTTCCCGTCCCCCTTGGTTCTTTCTAGCACTTCCGCTTGTTGGGGGCGGGGCTTCACATTTGCGCCTTCCCTGCTCGGGGAAGACGCTCGAGCGGGAAATCTTCGCGCCAAAGATGGCGGCGCTTTCAATTTTTCGGCCGCCGGCGGAGACTGCAAGGTGCACTTCTACTGGTAAGTAGATCGGCTCAATCCTGTTCATGACGCCAAGTTGTCGTGGGCGGAGGGGACGCGCTCGCCACGCTCGGGTCCGGGGCTTCTGCTGCTGCTGCTCGGTGGCTCGAGCGGTGGACTGGACCCGGAGACTCGAGCAGCGTTCCTCTCCCGTGAGTGAAATGGGGATGGTATGTTTAGGGAGATTGTTTGTGACGCCACCCACGGGTCGTGGTGATAATGGCACCATCGCTGCTGGTAACGGCGATCCCGGGAGAGTTGGTAGGGTGCAGCTGAGATGTTGTCCCCTCCGTGGGCAAGGGTTGGTGATCCCGGGGCCCGATAGTGATACGGGGAGGCTGGATGGCTGGGGTGCAGGGACTGCGCGGCGCGGTGCCGGACGGCACTGGTGTACTCACTCAGACAATCACTGACAGAGTCGTAGGTAAACCCAAAATGGCCGGATGGACGGGTCCCGCAGCCGGCTGCAGTGTTGTTGTTGTTGTGCTCTCCCCGGACGGTTGTTGGTGGCTGTCTCTCCCTGCACCTTTGAGAATGTTCTTGACTCCTGTGGTTGCCCACTGGTAGTCCGCTACCCGGCGTATAGATGCCGTAGGAGCCAGTTTTGCCCGCAGGCACTGGCCCCTGGATCTCTAGCCTGTGGCGGTGGCTGTATATCCTCTCTGGGTGGACGGTTGCCTTCAATAGGAACTTAGTAGTTCAGAAACCCCTGGGGTTCCTGTCGCATTCGGATTTGACTATTGACGGCGGCTCCAAGCCTGGTCGGGGTCCGATGGCCCTGCCTGTGTGCTTAGCTTCACTCCGTTCCCCGGTCCGGTACCGGTGGGCCGACGCCCAACCCCGGTCCTTACGGCTCTGCGCAGTTCCACCAACTCCTTCAGACGCCCACCACCATCTGCCAACCTTGCTGTCAGTGTCTGGGCTCCAACCCAGACACCTCAAGTGTTCACTCCTCTCAGTTTCACCTCCAAGACTGAACTGCTTCTTTTCCCGCCTCCAGGCCTGTGAACTCCTCGGTGGGTTGGGCCAACCGCCTGGCTCCGCCCCCCCTGGTGTGGACATCAGACCCTGGAGGGAGGCAACAAGGGTTTTGTATCTGACTAATGTTACTGTCTGGGGGTGGGGGTGTGTGTGTGTGTTGTCTGTGGCTACCTGGCTAGTCCAGGGCGCCACACGAGCAAGGAGAAGTGAGAGAGGGAGGTTGAAACCTCAGAACAGCAAAAGAAAGTGAAGCTTCCTGGTGGAGACCCTGGGGCCCAGCTAGGCCCAGGTGACACTACAGCAGTGAACTAGAGAAAGGATTCCAGGGCCACTGAAAGGCTTTCAAGCTTGTGGCCTGTTCCACTAAGTCATCGGGTGGAGGGATCAGGCTGCATACAGGGAACGGTCCTTAGAAACTGGAGGAAGAGAAGTCATTTTCCAAAAGTGAACACCAAGGCCCAGGGTGGTTGCAAGCGCCCAGGGCCACATCCCACTGTAGAACCCCTGGGAAGAGGGCAAAGTACCATCCAGGCAAGCCTTCTTGTCCAGAACCTATAGTGGAGGCCAAGACAGGTTTATCCAGAAAAGTCAAGGCTTTGAAGACAGCCGAGGGAAGAGACACAACTAAAGGGTGCACCGGCATTTACTCCCAGAACTACCCGGGATTGGCGAAGGTCCCTGACAGGGGATTCCAGCACACCAGTGGGCGACCAGGTCGCGACATCCATGAACCAGTGAGTAAAACTTTGAAACTGCACCCCCTGGTGTTGCCTCAATTATTTCGCCTGCACTGCACCAACTACAACACCAACATAGACTCTAATAAGCACCAACGGTTGCCCCAAGGTACCGCTCCACCTGTGGGGAGCAGAACCACCATAGCTGCCAGTCCATCAGCCCCAGAGGTCCCGTCCAGCAGCGGCGGCTCCATAGCCGCATTGCACAGGTGGCGTCACGAATATTTCCACAAACTTTAATTCAAGTTATCACCCCCACAACTGCCATATTAGTTGACCCCGCCAGGGTCACGGAGTCGAGCCCCACCACCACTGACAGTCCGGCCCGACACCGGGTGTCCCAAAGCCCTGGGGAGGGAGAGTCACTAGGTCCTGTCATTGCATCTCTCCGGTAAGCGGTGATCGTTTGTGTATCTCCGTCTACCGGCAACATGGTCTGGTACACGGTCGGATCCCCGTTCTGCTTCCCCGTTCCGTTATTCACCGGCTGCCACAACCGGTCAATAACGGAGATCACCATTGCTATAGCAACGCGCCTGTCAGCGGTGACGTCACCCCTTACAGCCAGCAGCCTCAGCTCACTCACGGAGTGAAAAGACTGCACGGGGAGCAGCACTGTCTTCCTCCAATGCAGCGCTGCTGATGTAGAAGAGCTACATGGGTTGAAGGAGAAAGAAGACAGAAGACTATGGATCGTGGAGGGATGAGAGGGATTGATAAACATGGAGTCTCTAAGTGTGTCTGTGTATTTATTTCTATTAAAGTATTTTTTCTCAGTGTGGTGTCTTTTTTTTAACCCTTTATTGGAGATTCTTAATGGCCGGGTCAAACTTGCCTGACATTAAAAATCTCTGGCTTAATACTAGCTAGTAAAACAAAGCTAGTATTAACCCATTATTACCCAGCGAGCTACTGTCACCAGGGCAGCTGGAAGAGTTGGATACAGCGCCAGATGATGGCGTTTCTATGAAGCGCCATTTTCTGGGGCGGCTGCGGACTGCAATTCGCAGCAGAGGGTCCCAGAAAGCTCAGGCCAACCTGTGCTGCGGATTCTAATCCCCAGCTGCCTAGTTGTACCTGGCTGGACACAAAAATGGGGCGAAGCTCATGTCGATTTTTTTTTTAATTATTTCATGAACAAATAGGCAGCTGGGGGTTGGGGGCAGCCCGTAGGTGACTGTTGTACCTGGCTAGCATACAAAAATATGGCGTAGCCCACGTCATTTTTTGGGTGGGCAAAAAACTCCTGCATACAGTCCTGGATGGAGTATGCTGAGCCTTGTGGTTCTGCAGCTGCTGTCTACTCTCCTGCATACACTAGTGAATGGAGCATGCTGAGCCTTGTCGCTCTGCAGCTGCTGTCTGCTCTCCTCCATACAGACAGACAGCAGCTGCAGAACTACAGCATAGTTCATAAGCTCAGCATACTCCATCCAGGACTACTGTATGCAGGAGTTTTTTGCCCCCCCCCCAAAAATTACGTGGGCTTCGCCATGTTTTTGTATGCTAGCCAGGTACAGCAGGCAGCTATTTGTACCCGGCTGGGAACCAAAAATATAGGGAAGCCCTTTTTGTTAATTATTTCATGAATTTCATGAAATAATAAAAAAAAACGACGTGGGCTTCGCCCAATTTTTGAGTCCAGCCAGGTACAACTAGGCAGCTGGGGATTGGAATCCGCAAGCTCAGGGTGCCCAAGCTTTCTGGGCACCCCTGCTGCGAATTGCAGTTCGCAGCCGCCCCAGAAAATGGCGCTTTCATAGAAGAACCATCTTCTGGCGCTGTATCCAACTTCTCCAGCTGCCCTGGTAACGGGTGGCTCGCTGGGTAATAATGGGGTTAGGGCTAGCTGTATATTATCAACTGGCCCTAAGCCCGAAATTCATGGTGTCATGCCAATATTAGACATGGCCACCATGAATTTCTAGTACAGATAAAAAAAAACACAACACACAGAAAAATATTTTTATTAGAAATAAAACACAACACAATTAGTGACTCCATCTTTATTGAAATTAAGAACCCCCCTCCGCAGTAATCCTGGGTCAAGGGTCCCACTCCGGATCCAATATCATCTGATCGGTTTGCTGGAAGGCAAAGCGATCAGATGATGTGTCAGGTTCAAGGGCCTGAATCACATGACACAGCAGCTGATTGTATAAACGGCTTTTATATAATCAGCTGATGCATCAGTGCAAAAAAACCCCCTACACACTTCAGTGCAGACTCCTGTCCGACAGCATCAGCTGATAGTTTAGCCGGCCAGGCGGTAAAAAGCCGACCTCGCCGCTCGACTTATAGTGTCAGCTGATTCCATCAGGTGACCGCATCAGCTGATCATCGCCAGGTCTGAGAAAAAGAGAGAGAGAAAGAAGAGAGAGAAGATAGAGAAAAGAGAGCGAAAAGAGAGAGAGAGGAGAGAGAGAAGAGAGAGTAGATTAAAGAGAGAGAAAAGAGAGAGACAGAGAGAAAAAGAGAGAGAGGGAAAGAGAGAGAGAAAGAGAGAGAAAGAGAGAGAGACAGAGAAAAAGAGAGAGAAAGCAAGAGAAAGAGAGAGAGAGACAGAGAAAAAGAGAGAGAGAAAGAGAGAAAAAGAGAGAGAAATAGAGAAAAAGAGAGAAAGAGAGAGAGAAAGAGAGAGAGAGAAAAAGAGAGAGAGAGAGAGGGAGAGAGAGAGAGAGAAAAGAGAGAGAGAAGAGAGAGAAAAGAAAGAGGAGAGAGAGGAAGAGAGAGGAGAGAGAGAGAGAGAGAGAGAAGAGAGAGAGAAGAGAGAGAGGAGAGAGCAATGCAGCCTCATTCCGTGAACTGCTTTGATTTTAGAGGTGTGTCCCGCGGCTCACAGTTGATGTCCGGCTCCTCCCCTCAGTGTATAATTAAATTAAATTATAATTATAAATATCTAATAATTATAATTTAAAATAAAAAAATAATAATAATAAAAAAAAAAAAATTCTTTACCAGGACCGGTCTCTCACACCTTTAGAGGGGTCCCTTGGGCAGACCCAAGAGGGAGCTTGCCTCCACATCTCAGCAAGGGGTGTAGTGGAGAGGCTGGGAGCTAGGCTGCAGAGGCAGTCACGGAAAGTAGGAGGAGTGAGCCAGTCTGGGGGGTGGAGTGTGGCAGTTGCAGAAAGAGGACACACGGACACCCCAGCCAGACCCTGCACGTGTAGTAGCTGTTGGCGTGGGAGAAAGGTCACCACTGAGTAAGTCTGAAAGACGCTGAGGGAGTCAGTCGGTCGAGTACGGGGACTCCTGGTGACTAGGCACGCACGGGGCACAGGTCCCTAGAGTAGACGTCCAACTATTGATCTGCTAAACCTGCCAGTGAGGGTACTGGAGGTACCTCACCAACCTACACAGAGTCCGAGCCTCAGCAGCAACGAGGGGGCCCATAAGGGGATCGAGCCTGGAGCCATCTTCCTTGGTCCACGCTGCCGGCAAACGGTCCAAAAAGGGGAGAAAAGGCAGTAGCGACTTCCCTGGATGAATCCCACGGTACTTCAAGTTAGGGTTTATCCGAAACAAGAAGTGCTAGGAAGGCGAGCAAACAGTTTCCCTTAGACCGGCCTAAAGGATACCTGATTTCACCTGGTTATCTCTGCATCGCCCGGGTTACCTCACAAAAACATCAAAAAGTGAGTAAAGAACAGTTGCAAGACATTTTGGACTGAGACTGAGTTATTCTGGAACCTGTTGTTCTACACACCTGAGCGAGCCCCTGGGGCCAGCCTCACTCACGGGAGGCCACACTATCTGACTGCAGCACCCCCATCAGCCCCAGACGCTCGTTAAAACTGCAGTGGCGGTCACCCATACTCCTGACAGCAAACCGTGAGTGGCGTCACGACTAATATATAAATAACCTGACATACCTGTTGCCAAAGATACCAAAGTGAAGACCCTGCAGCGTCCCGGAAGGTGGAGTGACGTCCCTGAGGTGACTGCTGCAGGTGGGCTACACAGGGACACTCACTTGGCTGCTATAACTGAGGTACACAGGAACACTTTTCCATTTAAAAGTCCAGTTGGTTTATTTTATGCTGCATAAACCACCCTTGCAGCGTAAACACAAAAGCCTCTTCCGGCTTAAAGGAATATACACATTATTACAGTCCAGTTAATTGAGGTGCAAGGAAAAGTCCCTGTTGTGCAGAATTACTGGGCCCTAAGGGCCAATCCTGGACCGGCGGAACGAGGAATCCTTAAGCTGAAGGATTGTCTGAACCTCGTACCCTGCTGTGGTTACAGTCCGGCCAGTCAGGAAGGTGACCGTTCCCCTGCTGCGAATACTCTTGAGAACCTCCCTGATCACTAAAGGTTGGTTGCACCCTCTGGAAAAGTGTACGTCTGGTCCCGGCCGAAGCATAACTGAAGAGAAACACGCTGTAAGTCCCTTCCAGGCAGAATGCAAGTCCCTGTGGGTGGGATGAAAGGGCTTAACAGCTATAATGACTTTTCCCGTGCTAGTGTGACGTCTGCCAGGAGGATGAGGGGCCTAGGAGTGCCCGAAGGTACACAGGTGCCAGGGAAGCAGCCAGCCACCAAATTATACTGAGTAACTGTGGATGTGAAGTTTAAGGAGAACCCCTGTGGGACCAATCCTGGTGCCCTGTTTGCCGAGACTGTTATTAGTGAACAGAGTTTGTTTAAAAGAAATTCCCGTGTGTGTTTCTTTCTGTCTCAGAGGAATGATGTGACGGCGAGTGGAAGACATGAGAACCCCCCTTTAATTGGAGCACAGACTGGGAGGCATGGGGTTAACCTCCGGCCGCGCTGCGGCCTGGTAACCCGTGAAAGCACGGCCACTACTGACTGACAGCCTGGCTTCAACAACAGTCGGCGAATTTTGTGCAAAACTCGGTGTGACACAGACAAAACTCTACTGTTCTTTGTTAGCTACATGTCTAACATCTTTCATTCCATAGCCTGGAAAAGCTCCTTTACTTAAAAGAAAAACATGGCTATCTCTGGCATAGAACATTGAATCGCAGATACCAAGGTATCAATTTATTCAGCTCCCTATGACCTGCATGCCCATATAGATGGCTTAGAAAGATTGATCCTACTGACAGATTCCCTTTACATGTCACTTTTAGTGTGTATGAATAATAATGTAAGGTCTAAGCCACACGGTGAGAAAATCGGTGCGAGTGGAGTGCGATAAAGCATCGCATTCCACTCGGACTAATTTTAGCCAGTTTGCCAGCGCACATGAGCGATTATTTTCTCAGCCCTAATGGGACCGAGAAAACAATCGCAGCATGCTGCGACTGTAATGCGAGGCTCTTTTCTCTCACACCCATTCAAGTGAATGAGGCGAGAGAATAATCGCACTGCACTCGCAGTACACCGGTATATCGTACGAGCAGAGCGAGAATCGCAATAGCCGGCTATGGAGGAGAGAGGGAGATAAATCCCTCCCCTCCTCCGTGCCGGCCCGCCCCTCCGCAGCACTGGCCCGCCCCTCCTCAGAGTCGACCCGCCCCCCGCAGCTGAGGTCCGCTCGCACAGTCGGACCTCAGTCGCATGGATACTAGCATGACTCTCGGCTCCTGCTGTGCTGCCAGCACGAGCCGAGTGACATGCGAGCATCGCAGTAGTGCCCCGTGTGGCCCCGGCCTAACAGGTATAATTCCATCATACAACACTGGGTGGCATCAGTACATTATAAACATACTGTATATTAACAGCCATTACTAAATGGGGTTATTTTCTCTGATAATGACAAGATGAAACCATGCGTGGGATTTTCATAAAGTGAGCATAGTGTGAAATTATAAGTCACAACTGCTAACAGCACGTCTAAGGGAAATCCTATAATCTGCTTTGTGTACATGGTCGCCATAGCTGACACCTCCAATAACCCTTCAGTGCTGGTCATGTGTCCGCACCACCTGGGGATCCAGCACTGGTCATTAGCTATTCTTACTGTAATAGGATGGGGCTGCCATAGACACACTGTATCTTTGTGCCTGTAATATGCTTATTGGAGTGAAAGATGTATAGTGCCCCTCCTGTAGCATAAAGTTACAAACTACATTGCAGGCTATCTCTGAGCAATAAGTTTTTCAACTTTTGCAAATTTTGAAAAGTGGGGCAGATGAAAACTTATAGGGGTTGGTCCAGCAGGTTTGTGACATTTTTACAATTACTGAGCACAGGAATGGGCACAATTTTTAACTTATGTCAACGCCTGATCATAACATCCATTAATTACATTTTCTGACTTTAGGGCAATCCAAACTGTACCAAATGTATTAAAAGGAGTGCACCTCTTAATAAATTTGGCACATTTCACAACAAAACTGAAACAACAGTTTTAATAATTCTCCCCATAGTATAGATATAATCTAGGGATAGCATTTTTCAACCGGATTTTATATTTATTGATTTCTTTCTTTATTTATTTATTTAAAAAAAAATAAATTCGGGACCATTCTTGAACTCGAACATCTGCCCAAACGCCGATTTCCATATAAGTATAAGGGGACCCAAACATTGTGCTTTAAAATGGTGGTAGAAAGAGCTAGGGGGATTAGAGCAGGAGTATTATACTTACCGAGTATCCCGCATGGCTGGAACACTATTTCCGGGTCTGCTCATTAAACCTAATACATATTCACTGCTTCCCCCACCCAAGGGCAGGCCCAGCGTCTGTGATTGGTTGCAGTCAGACCATGACAGCTTGTCTGTGATTGATTGGAATCACATATTCTGTCTGAGTCTCTATAGAGTAAAAAAAAAATACATTGGCGAAGGGTCCCCTCATATTTTGATACCCAGCGCAGATAAAAGCATACGGCTACAGGCTGCAGCCCTCAGCCCTTGGCTGCATATCAAAATAAGAGGGACCCTATGTGGCTTAATCTTTAATTATGTAAATAAATAATTTTAAAAATCAGCATGCGGTCCTCCCCAATTTTGATACCCAGCCATGATAAAGCTAACAGGCATGAGAATTAATATTCAGACTAAGAAGCAGTGTTTCAGCCGTGCAGAGATTTTGTAAGTATAGTTGTCTGTTATGATCCGGTAACCGTGGAAGATTACAAAAAACTCCCATTGGTGAAAAAACACCAAGAAAACAGGAGTAGTTGGAAGTTGGGCTGACCGCAATCCCCTATCAGACCACACTAGAAGTAGCCGTGGAGCGTTCCTAAAAACCTAGACACCTCGTCACAGCCTAAGAAATTAGCTACGCCTCGCAGAGAGAAATGAGGAAATCTATCTTGCCTCAGAGAAGTCACCAAAGAAGTACAGTAGATAGCCCCCCACATATAGAGGTTACGGTGATGTAGGAAAACACAATACACAGATAGGAAAAATAGATTTAGCAAAGGCGAAGCCCAAATAACTTGATACAAAGGTCAGTGGTCAGTGCAAAATCCCTATAGAAAAATACCAAACTCCTAGTAGTAAAAATGGCCCTGGAGGTCGAACGACCTCACCCCCACTAGATCAGGTACTCTTATAAATAATGGGAGAACAAAATACCAAAAAACACACAAAAATACAGAAGAGCAAATAATCAAGTTAAATAGAGAGAAAATCCCTTTTCCTGCTGGAGAGCTAGCAAAGGTGGATCCCCCATGCTCACAACACAAAAGAAACAAAACGTCACCTGCAAGAAAACAGATACAAAGCAAAACAAGGAAAACAACCACCCTAAGGTGTAAACCAGGAAGCAAGTAAAAAACTGAGACCTTATCTGCAGAAGTCTTGCTCAGGAAAACAGGGACGGAGAGAACTCCAAACCAGGAAAAGAGACTGAGGAATATACAATTATAACCGGCGCCAGCAAGACAAAAAGTGCTCTCCTATATAGACCAGACTTGTTTGCAATAGGACTTCCCTAATTCCCAATTAACGCTGACACCTGTCTGAGTCACAGGCTCAGATTCAGCTCCACTACCATTCTTGGCCACCAGAGGGAGTTCAAAACAGCACCCACACAGATGACATTCACAACAGTTGTTCTGCTTTAACCCCCATTGTGCTTTTTTATCTGGGTGGCTGAACCAGAACAGTAACACAGACTTAACTTGGAAGTACGTGTCCAGAGTCCGTGCTCGGACACTATGTGTCCGGTACTGACCTCGAACTTTACAGTTTGTGTTCGCCCATCACTAATTATTATGCCTCCTGTGGCACTAAATACTCATACATACAGAACGATAGTGGTAGTGCAGGCCAGCACTTGCAACGCATAGAACGACAGTTCATGCCACGTATCCCACTTGGGTACCCAACCAATAGTTGAATGCCACAGAGGAATCACGGAGGATGGTGGTTCGGTCTGCTAGGTAATCCTCCACCATCTTCATAAACTTTTCCCTCCTTGTCAGAGTACCCTGCACATCACTGCCTGGACACTGGGAGGGTCTAATGAAACTGTCCCAGATATATGATAGTGTTCCCCTGCCTCTGTAGGTCCTGCTGTGTGTCTGCCTCCTCTCCTTTTTGGTTGCCCCCAAAAACTCTGACCTCTGCTCCCTGCATTGTCAGGTTGGAATCTTTTGACCAATTCTTCAACTAAGGTTTTTTTTGGTACTGCACCCTTTTTGTAGCCTTCACCACCTCAGGAAGGAGTAATGGAAAGTTCTCCTTGTAGCATGAGTAGGGAAGGGAGGTAGTACCCTCTGTAGATCAGACAACTATCTTTTGTTCCTCTTCCTCCTCCTCAGGTTCTGTCATGCTAGGTTTGTGGAAGTACCAAGCGGATGATAATTGGGATGGGAAACCCTGTGTATAGTGAAGGGGAGATGGTGACCCCTGACCAAACTTACCCCTTGCTTCCCTCACCACCCTAGATAGGTTCCGTTCTCCTCACCTTTGCGCCAAGCAGGATACCTGACCCTGGCTAACCCTGAGCTGGGAACTAGGTAGGGAACAGATGGGATGAGTGCTTAGTCAACCCCACTAAATAGTAAAGAACACACAAGGAATACACACAGGGGAAAGTATACAAATAGCTTATCTCCAGATGACTCAGGGAGAGGAAGTGCAACAACAACAAAGTTTCTCCAGATGAATACAAGCCAACTGCTTGCACTAAAAACCTATACTTGTTTTTAAACCTATCAACAGGAAACAGCAAGGGGAATGAGAGTATTTGAAGACACAAATGGAAGTGCTGATGATTAACATCTGAAAGGTGAGGAAATCCGCAGGGTCCTAAAGAAAAAGGGATTATTCCTCTTTATTTCTATAGCGCCAACACAGCGGTTTACAATTCAGAGGTTCATATACAAACAAACAGAACTGTTATAGAAGATACACTAATTAAAGGAAAAATAAAGACAACCCTGCTCATAAGAGCTTACAGTCTACAAGGTGAGGTGGGTGTGACACGAGATACAAGTGCTTATTTACAACAACGGTCCAGCCATCTCGAAGAAATGTGGGCTAGATAAAGGCTACATGAGCCAGTCACCATCCAATCTTTGTAATGTTTTTGGGTGCGGTGGAGTTTGAGGGAGAATTATGTTCTGAGAAATAGTGGAAGAGATATATATGAATTGACTTTGATTAGGGAGGATGACAGGCTGTCTTAAAAAATGTGTTTTTAGGGAGTGTCTGAAGCAATGGAAGTTGTGGATCAGCCTAGTTTCTTAGGGTAGAGAATTCCAAATGATTGGTGCAGCTCAGAAGAAGTCTTGGTGTCGGGAGTGGGAGGTTTGGAATAGTGTGGATGTTAGTTGAAGGTCATTTGCGTAGTGTAGAGAACAGGTAAGATGATAGATAGAGATAAGGGTGGAAATGTAGGGGGGTGCTGCACTGTCAAAAGCTTTGTGGGTGAGAAGAATCCATTTAAATTGGATCCTATAATGTATGGGCAGCCAGTGCAATGACTAGCACAGGGCGGAAGCATCCAAGTAACAATAAGCCAGATGGATGACCCTGGCTGCAGCATTAAGGATGGACTGGAGAAAGAAAGTCTAGTGATGGGGAGCCCAATAAGTAGAGAATTACAGTAATCAAGGCAGGAGTGGATCAGGGTCACAGTGAGGGGTTTTGTTGTTTCCATGGTGAGAAAGGGGCGGATTCTAGAGATGTTCTTCAGGTGCAGGCGACAATTTTGGGTAAGAGATTGTATATAGGAGGTGAATGAAAGATCTGTGTCAAGCATAACACCCAGACAGTGAGCCTGTGGCCTAGGCGTTATCGTGTTGCTGCACACAGAGAGGGAGATGTCAGGATTAGGGAGGTTAGTAGACAATAGGAGTAGAAAAAGTTCAGTTTTGGAAAGGTTAAGTTTCAGATAGAGGGCAGACATGATGTTGGAAACTGCCGACAGACAGTCCCTGGTGTTCTGTAGTACAGCGGGGGTGAGGTCAGGGGATGAATTGAATGTTGTGTGTCATCAGCATAAAGATGGTACTGAAAGCCAAATTTGCTGATGGTCTGTCCAACTGGGGCAGTGTAGAGAGAGAGAGAAAAGAAGAGGGCCAAAGACTGAATCATGTGGGACCCCAAAAGTGAGAGCAAGAGAAGAAGATATGGAGCCAGCAAATGATACACCGAAAGAGCAGTCAGAAAGATAGGAAGAGAACCAGGAGGTATCCTTTAGGCCAATTGAGTGGAGTATAGCGAGTAGGAGAGAGTAGTCACCATTACGTTTTGCTGCCAAAAGGTCATTGGTCAGTTTGATGAGGGCAGATTCTGTAGAATGTAGGGGTCAGAAGCCAGACTGTCATGGATCTAGAAGGGAGTGAGTGAAGAGGTAACGGGTGAGAGTAGACCAGGCGCTCCAAGAGTTTAGAGATGAAGGGAAGATTGGAAACTGGTCTGTAGTATTTGTGCAGGATGGGTTTTTTTAAAAAAAAAATAATGGAGTAATGATAGAGTGTTTAAAGGAGGAGGGGAAGATACCAGAAGAGAGAGAGAGATTAAGGCCCTGTGCACACTTGCCGTTTTTTGCCGCAGATATCCTGCGGTTTTGTTGCATGTTTCGCTGCATGTTATGTTCATAACATCTCTGCAGTGATTCACCAGCAAAACCTATGGGAAAAAAATGCTGTGCGCACTATGTGGATTTTAACAGCTGCATGTTTTGCTGCAGGAATCCCACAGCAAAAACAATTGCATGTCACTTCATTTCCACACGTCGCTGTGGCATTTCACTCCATTGACTGCAATGTTAGCGTGAAATCCCACAGGGAATAACGCAGGCAGCAAATTCTGTGCGGTTCATTGCGTTTTCCTGCGTTATTCCCTCCGGTATTTAGCGTTTTCGGGACATAATGTCTCATCACTGCCTGCGGTTTGCACGGAAGTGATGTCATTATGACAGGAAGAGGAAGCAGAGCAGAGAGTAAACACACATCACAAACATAGAATACACGCAGATCACACTCACACACAGACATACAGAATACACATAGAAATCAAATGGACATATAAAAATAAACAAACGCGGGCTCTGCCGTATTTTTACCTTCCAGCCGAGGTAAACACACAGTGGCGGCCCGGTATTCTCAGGCTGGGGAGGGCGAGGGCCAGGGTTAATGCCCTCCCCTCCCGCAGCCGAGAATATCAGCCCGCCGCTGCCCCGGGACTGTCTCATCCATGATGAGGCAGTCCCGGAGTGTCCCCGACTCTTCAAGATGCCGTGATGCAGTGGCAATCCAGGTAATAACGAGTTAAATGACAGCGGATCACTGCCATTTAAGTCCCGGCTTTTAATTATGGTAGCGTCTATGAGACAGCTTTCATGATTAAAACCCGTAATTAAAGTGAAAAAACACACACCGAAAAATCCTTTATTTTAAATAAAACACAAAAAAGCCCGTTTCACCCCTTTATTAACCCCTCCCAAACACACAGCTGCGGCGTAATCCACGTCCTACGATGCTAGCATGCAGCCGCGACTGACACTGTACAGAATGCAGCCTCGCAACGAGACTACAGGGGTAATTACAGGTCATTTCTCACAGCCGGTAATGTGAACACATTACCGCACGGGAGAACTGCATTGATGTGTCATCTATCTATCTATTTATCTATCTATCCATCTATCTATCTCAGAATGAAATTACTTTTTTTTTTTTTTTTCCACAATGTGCTTTATTGCATTGAATGCATTAAAACACATGTACCAACCTGCGGAAAAACCGCACCAAAACCGCACAAAAACCGCAACAAAACGCGGCAAAACGCATGCGGATTTCAGTGCGGTTTTTTTTTCCGCGGGTGCGGTAATTTTTCAGTGCTTGCGGAATTTTCTTGAGAAAATTCCGTTTTCCAGTGCGCACAGGGCCTAAAGATTTTTGTTAGATAAGTAGTGATGATTGGAGAGAGGGAATGGAGTAGGTGTGAGGGAAAGGGGTCTGTAGCGCAAGTAGTAGCACATGAGGAAGAGAGGAGTGTGGAGACTTCATCTTCTGTGATTGGGTCAAATGTAGAGAGTGAGCCAGACGGGATGTGAGTAGGGATGGGAATAAGGTCTATGATAGAGGGTTGCACTTTAGGACTGAGGAGGGAGTGAAAGGTGTTGAGCTTTTATGGAGAACTCCGGCATCGCTGTATAATTCGAGCTTGCGATGTGAGCAAGGGCTGTTTTACTCTGTGGTTGGAGGTTCTGAGGGTGAGGGGCACTACTCGGTCCAGTGTGCTTCTGAGAGTGTCATTGTAGTGATTTACGGCCAGATGCAGATAGGAAAAGAAGGAGATTGGAAAAAGTGATGAGTATAGAGAGGCTGTAAGTGTATGAGGGTCAATGGCCTGTAGATTTCGCAGTGTGTGATAGGTGGAAATGTGCTGAGGTGGGAGAGGATTTGTGAGCGTGAAGGATAGAATCTTGAATCCAGGTTTCAGTGATGGCCAGCAGATTAAGAGAGTTTATTGAGAAAGTAGTTCTGAAAGTAAGGAAGCTTGTTGCATACAGACCATGGATTCTAGATACACAAAAGAGGAAGATGAAGGTGTATAACTAATGTTAATAAGGTTAGCAGGGTTTCTATATTCTTTCACCTGAAAGAAGTAGTACTAAGAAGAGAAAGAGTAGATAGATTTTGGATTTGTGATATGGCTTACGATTGGAGTTGGTTGAACTCGCAAAAACACGGGACCGGCGAGTCCATGCTAAATAAAAAAAAAAAACAGATCCGCTCTGGAATCCGGTACCCATATAAATCTATGGGGACCAGAATCCAGAGATTAAAAATGTTGGTGGAAAGGTTAGGGTGGTAGGAGCGAGCGCGGTGTACTCACCAAAGCTGTGTCATGGCGCCACACTCCTTCCTGGTCACGCTTTCCCTTCCAGGCCCAACAATTGAATATTCACTGCTTTGACCATCCACCGGCGCGTGTAATTAGTTGTGTGGTGCCCCTGAGTGTCCAGTCGCCACAGAGGTACTGCACCTCAGCCAGAGGTGTGGAACCTCATCCCTGGTAAGAAGCAGCACACAGACCACAGTACACACACACTCTTGATATAGCTACACTTCATCAGGCCGTGGTTATGGCGAGTTGCACCTTAGGGAGAGCACAGTCCCAGACCCAGTCTGGAGGTGGGGCTAGTTAGTGGTTGGACACTTAGAACGGAGTGCAGAAAGTGAAACTAAGGAGAACGGGTTAGGAGGAGAACGAAGGAGGAAGTGGAGGGGAGAGGTCCTGGGGTCATTATCCACAGTGAAATGGGTACTGTATCAACATGGACTGAAAGGCCAATCTGCCAGGAAGAAGCCATTACTCCAAAAGAAACATAACAAAAAAACAGATTAATGTTTGCAATGCACCCAGGAACAAAGACCTTCATTTTTGGAGACTTGTCCTGTGGTCTGACAAAACTAAAATTGAACTGTTTGGCCGTAAATACCATCATTACATTTGGAGGAAAAAGGGAGAGGCTTTGAAGCCTAAGAACAACATCCCAACTGTGAAAATGGGGGTGGCAGCATCATGTTGTGGGGTTGTTTTGCTGCAGGATTGACTGGTGCACTTTACAAAATAGATGGCATCATGAGGAAAGAAGATTAAGTGTCAATACTGAAGCAACATCTCAAGACATCAGCCAGGACTTAAAGCTTCGGCGGAAATGGGTCTTCCAAATGCATAAGGACCCGAAGCATACTACCAAACTGGTTACAAAGTGGCTTAAGGATAAAAAAGTCAATGTTTTGGAGTGGCCATCACAAAACCCTGATGTCAATCCTATTGTAAATATATGGGCAAAGCTGAAAAGTCAGGTGGAAGAAAGGCAACATAGAAACATGGCTCATTTACACCAGTTCTGTCAGGAGGAATGGGCCCAAATTCCTACCAACTATTGAGAGAAACTTGTGGAAGGACATCCAGAATGTTTTACCCAAGTCATACAGTTTAACTCCTTAAGGACAAAGCCAATCTTGTACTTAATAATGAGGCCATTTTTTGCAATTCTAACCATTGTCACTTTCAAAGACTAACTGTAGAATGCTTTAACAGATCCTGGTGATTCTGACATAGTTTTTTTCATGACTTATTGTAGTTCAGGATAGTTATAAAATTAGGAAGATATGTTTTGCTTTTATTTGGGAAAAATCTGAAATTTGACAAAACGTTTGAAAATTCTGTAAATTTCAAACTATTAATTATTATTATGCCCTTAAACCAGAAAGTTATGTCACACAAAATAGTTAAATTATATTTCCCACATGTCTACTTTACATCAGTGCAATTTTTGTAACATAATTTTTGGTGGTAAGGAAGTTAGAAGGGTTTAAAGTTCATCAGCAATTTCTAATTTTTTCAACAAAACCATTTTTTAGGGACCACATCAGATTTGACGTGACTTTGAGAGGCCTATGTGAAAGAAAATACCCAAAAGTGACACCATTCTAAAACCTGCACCCCCTCAAAGTATTCAAAACCACACCCAAGAAGTTGTTACCCCTTTAGGTGCTTCACAGGAACTAAAGTGATGTGGAATGAAAAAAAAAAACTAAAATAATTATTTTACCTAAAAATGTTGCTATAGCCCCAATTTATTCACTTTTAGAAGAAATAACACAACAATATGGACCCCAAAATCTGTTACCCAGTTTCTTCTGAGGACGCTGATACTGTACCTCACATGTGGTCAGAAACCTCTGTTTTGACAAATGGGACGGCCCGGAACAGAAGGAGCAATATTCAAATTTTGGTACACAAATTTGGCTGAAGTAGATTGCGGGCACCATGTTGCATTTGCTGGGCCCATAAGGTACCTAAACAGCTGAAAACTCCCACAAAAGACCTTATTTTGGAAACTAGACCCCTCAAGGATTTTATCTAGGGGTATACTGAGCATTTTGAACCCACAGGTACTTCTCAGTATTTGATAACATTAGGTCATCATATTGAAAATTTTCATCTTTTTCACAAAAATGTTGCTTTAGCACCAAATTTTCAAGAGATAACACCAAAAAGTGTACCCTACAGTTTGTTATCCACTTTCGTATACTCCACATGTAGTCAGAAACCTCTGTTTGGACAAATGTGAAGGCTCTTAATGAAAGGAGCAATATTTGAATTTTGGAAAGCACATTTGGCTAAAAAAGATTGCAGGTACTATGTTGCAATTGTAGGGCTTCTAAGGTACCTAAAAAGTAGAAACCCCCAACAAGTGACCCCATTTTGGAAACTAGACCCCTTAAGGAACTTATCTAGATGCTTAGTGAGTACCCTGAACCCCCAGGGTTTTATAACGTTGAGCCGTGAAAATAAACAAAATATGGTACATTTTTATCACAAAATTGTTACTTTAATCAGACAGCTTTTTTTTTCCACAAGAGTATCAGGAAAAAATGCCTCAATATAATTAATTGTGCAATTTCTCCTGAGTACATTACATTACATGTGATACATTACATGTGGTGGAAATCAACTGTGTGCATGGCAAGGCTCAAAAAGGGAAAAAGCGGCAGTTGACTGTAAAATTGGCTGGAATCATTAGCGGACGCAAAGTCACTTATGGAGAGCTCCTGAAGTGCCTAAACAGTGGAGCTCCCTCACATGTGACGTTATTTTGAAAACTAAAACCTCAATGAATTTATCTAGATGTTTAGTGAGAACTTTGAACCCCCGGGGGCTTCACAGAATTTTATTACGTTAAGTCATAAAAATAAAAACATTTTTTTTACCACAACATAGTTACTTCAACCAGATAGCTTTATTTTCCCAAGGGTAACAGGAAAAAATTCACCATACATTTTTTTTGTGCAATTTCTCCTTGAGTTCTATGATATCTCATATGTGGTGGAAATCAACTGTTTGTGCACATGGCAATGCTCGAAAAGGGAAGGTGCGCAATTTGACTAAAATTGTCTGGAATCATTAGCGGACATCATGTCACGTTTGGAGAGCTCCTGAGGTGCCTAAACAGTAGAGCTTCCCCATAAGTGACTCCATTCTGGAAACTAGACCCCACAAGGATTTTATCCAGGGGTATAGTGAGCATTTTGAAGCCATAGGTACTTCACAGAATTTGATAACCTTAAGTTGTCATATTGAAAAATTTCATTTTTTTTCACAAAAATGTTGCTTACTCACTTTTTCAAGAGGAAACACCAAAACGTTTACCCCCATGTCTTATGAGTGCAGTGTTAGGACAAACAGTAGGGTTCCGAACAGAAGGAGCAGCATTTGAATTTTGGAATAATTTAAATAAATTGCGGTCACCATATTGCATTTGTAGGGCCCCTAGGGTACCTATACAGCAGAAACCCCCATAGGTGACCCCATTTTTTAAACTAGACCCTGCAAGGATTTTATTCAGGGGTATAGTGAGCATTTTGAATCCACAAGTACTTCACAAGAATGTTGCTGTAGTGCCAAACTTCTCACTTTTAGGCTATGTGCCCACGATCCAACGACACTGCGTCTAGTACACAGTGTTATCCCTCTTGCGAAGATGCGAGTGATGTTCACAGGAGAATGCAGGTGCCCGTGCCCACGATCCGTGTTCAGACCGCTGTGGACTTTAGTTCTATCTTCCCTGCGGAGAAAACTCTTGTCTTTACAGCATAAATTGACATGCTAAGGCTCAGGAAGCCATGCTACTGGTCAGTTTATGCTACAGGGAAAAGAAGCACAGTGGGCAGGAGATTTCTAAAAATCGTTCTGCTGCGCTTGTACTGCACAATGCAGCATTTTGGACACAGTGAAAACACTCTGAGTCCAAAATGTTGCAAACCCTAATTGTGGGCACCCTAAAAAGCTAGGATGGATGGATGGATACATAGATGTCAAACACATATATAATGTCCCACCCCCCTAGATATTGTGATCTGGCACCCTTTAGTGACTTTCAAGTGACATTAAAGGGTGTTTAGCTTTTATATTTAGCCCCAAAAATAAATTATTTTAAAAAATGACAAGGTGTCCCCCCCATTTTTTACATCCAGCTAGGGTAAAGCAGACCGCTGCAGACCACAGCTGGCAGCTTTACCTTGGCTGGTATTCTAAAATGGAGGGCACCCCACATTTGGCCTTGGTTATTTGGCCCTTCCCAGCCTAAAAATAGCAGACTACAGCCGCCCCAAAAGTGGCACATCCATTAGATGTGCAAATCCTGGCGCTTCGGACCAGCTCATCCCTTTGCCGTGGTGCGGTGGCAAATGGGGTAATATATGAGGTTGATATGGGCATAATGGTGATCACGTTACCAGAGACCGGAGAAACATGGCCTGAATTATGATCTCCAGGGTCTAAGTTAGCTAGATTTTCTGACGGTGGGGGGCGGGTATTCACTTTTTTCTTGCCACTGCTTTAAAACGGTGGATCAGAATAAGTACCCTTTCTTGCTGCTATTTTTTTCCATAAGGCTGTTGTAAAGAGGTTAAGGGCAATGCTACAAAATACTAGTGAAAAGTATGTAAACTTTTGACTTTTCAGAAAGTAATAAAAATACCTTAAAACATTCTCTCTCTCTCTCTCTTATTATTCTGGCATTTGGCAAATATAAATAATTTTGGTTCCTGATTGACCTAAAATGGGAAAGTTTTATTTGGATTTCATGTTAGATATTGAAAAGAACATTCAGATGTGTCTTTTTAAATAGTGTATGTAAACTTCTGGTTTCAATTGTACAGTGCGTTGAGCTTGATGTCACCAGTTCTTCTATAGACCCATTGACGCTATGCAGCAGCCAATCACTGTAATGCAAGTAGTCAACGTGACTACATGTGACTACACATGTTTAGTGGCTGAAACAAAGCCATGACACATGCAGGACAAGGACTCGAGCATTGTGCCCGAGCAGATACTCGATCAAGTATCGCAAATCTCGAGCACCCCAATGCTTGATCGGTTGCAGGGTATGCTCACATATCATTAGATATGATATTATCTCATATAATATTTATCTCAGTTTCTACAAAAAAAGAAAACAATTTTGGGAAAAGGAAAGTTTTTCTGTTCAACATTGATTTACTGATCTCAAATGTGTAATTTTTTTTTCAAAAGAAAAACTGTGTATTTGAGTTGTATATAATGTAGTTTTCCAGCTGTGTATTAACTCTATAGTGCACACTACAGCTACTAAAGAATCTCTTTTCTTTAAAAGGAACCTGTCACCAGATTTGGTGACTAAAAGCTGCAGCCACCACCAGTGGGCTCTTATATACAGTATTCTAACATGTTGTATATAAGAGCCCAGGCCGCTGTGTAGAACGTAAAAATGATTCGATAATACTTACCTATATGATCAGTGAAGATGGTGATGATGGTGCAGATGGGTCAGATGGGCAGATGGGTGTCTCTGTTCTCCGGGTACGGCGCCTCCTCTTTTGGCCATCTTTGTCCTCCTTCTTCTGAAGCCTGGGTGCATGATGCGTGCTACGTCATGTCATGCACACAGGCCAGCATTGAGGTCCCGCACATGCGCACTACAATACTTTGATCTGGCCTGCTCAGGGCAGATCAAAGTGCAACTGTGCAGGACCTCAATGCCTTCCTGTGTGCAGGACGTAGAAGAAGGAGGATAAAGATGGCCGAAAGAGGAGGCGTCGCACCTGGAGAATGGAGACACCCATCTGACCCATCTGCACCGCACCGACCATTTAGGTGAGTATTATAAATGCTGTATATAAGAGCCCACTGCTGGTGGCCGCAGCTTATAGTCGACAAATCTAGTGACAGGTTCCCTTTAAATGTCAGTGTATCCAATAGCTGATACAGACGGAAAAGGGCCCCTGTGCAAAAACAGTAAATTTACAGTCCAATAACTCATCAAAATGCACAATTCCACTGACTTTGGAAGTAGAAATGGGTCCCCTGACCTCTTGGGCCCCTGTGAGGCTGCGCAGGTTGCGCCAATGATATGTCCGCCCCTGAGTCTAATCAGTAGTTGTTGATTCAGCAAAAAACTTGTTCCAAAGGAGATTAGCAAAAAGCTGCTACTACAAAAGATATGAAGAGTACCAAATCGGTACTACCGATGTAACAGCACTGTATATAAACGTCAGGAGCTGTTCTGTATTCTGGAAGAATTGGTTCTCTATATTTCAGATTACTATAGAAATTCCTGGAAATTCAATGCAGGATGGCGGTGAAGGGGGATTGTGGGGGGGGGGGGGGGGGGGGCTGTGAACTTGGTGCTGGGTGCAAGCCCTGAACGGAATCATTGAAGCCTTGCTACACCTCTGCAGGATGGAGGCACCATGCAGTACAAGCTGTATAGCACATAGTAAACTGTAAACTTGTGATGCATATAGAGCAGGTAACTGTTCTGCTTAGAGGTGATGGATTTCTGGCTATTCTGCTGTTCTACCTGTTCTCATGATACACATTTCTATGTGTATATATTATATCCTTATGGTAATGCATGCAATATCCTTTACAATATATGTTGCTTGGCTCCAAATTATAATACTATACATTCATGGTAATAAGGCCAATTATTAACTTTTTTTTTGCTGCAAAGAAACCGCTTTACCTGACCCAATAGTGAAATGCAGATTTATGCAGCATTTATGGAAAGTTTATGTGTTTTCTATAGGTCTGTTCTATCCCTAACCCACTCAGCAATAGCGAAGTCATCAGAAAACACTTTTAATGTTATTAGTAGGATTGAATTAATCCTTAGAATCGTTTTCAGGATAAATAACAGTAAAATGTACAGTACAAACTCTCTCGTAGCCCTGCACAGTGGCTATAAACCTCCACACAAACCACCACGTAATCTGCCCCTTCAATGCAGACTAAATAGGCCTCATTACACATAATCCTGCCTGGATTTTATAATAATCTCTCCTTGTGGCTCTGGCAAAGAGAAGAAATAACAGAAGACGTCCTTACCATTTGCTGCAGTGTGAGACTCCTCTCTCTTCTTCTATCAGCCTTTCAGTTCCTATACCAGAGTACGTCACAGTGCCAAGTCTGTTATTCTACCCCCTGTGCCCTGATGGCTCTTCCCTTGGCATAATGTACACGGCAATAAAGACCTAACAGAGTGCATTCTAGCAAAACACTAAAGTGAGTTTGTGCTGGTCCCTCTGGCTATTATTCTCTGCATCCATGTAAGACTCTGCCTTCTACTTGGACTGATTAGCTGGGGGCAGGGAGGGATGGTAGCTCCTTAGATTGCTGAGTCTATTGCTTGGCTCTGGGTCACTGACAGCTGCTTTTTTCCTCCTGTTTCTGTTTCATTCTCTCCTTATTTCCATCTCTCTCTCTCTCCTGTTTCTCTTTCAAGATTTTGCATATTAAGCAGCACCTTGTCTTCTGGAAACTCTGTCCAGGATCATGATGACGATGATGATGGTTATGATGATGATGTCGATGACGACGACGATGATGACAATGATAATGACAATGACGATGATGATGGCGACAATAATGACGATGATGATGATAATGATCATCATGATAATCATGATAATGATGAAGATGATGGTGATGATGACAACGATGATGATGATCATGATGATGAAAAAGCATGATTGTACTATTATAATATTGTACTTTATTGGCTTTATCATCAGACAGTGACAGATACGGACAAAAAGGGGCCCATGTGCAACAATAGTATATAGGCCCTATGCAGTCCAATAGTTCTTTCTATGACTGTCATTGTTTGCTGATTTGGAGGTGGTAATGGTCCTCCTCACCTCTTGGGTCCCTGTGCAAGAACAGTACATGGGCCCTTTGCAGTCTAGTAGTTCTGTCTATGATAGTCGCTGTGTGCTGATTTGGGGGTAGTAATTGGCACCCTCACCTTTTGGGTCCCTGTGCAAGAACAGTACATGGGCCCTTTGTAATCCAATAGTTCTGTCTATGACAGTCGGTTGTGTGCTGATATGGAGTAGGTAATGGGCCACCCAACCTCTTGGGCCCCTGTGAAAGAACAGTACATGGGCCCTTTGTAATCCAATAGTTCTGTCTATGACAGTCGGTTGTGTGCTGATATGGAGTAGCTAATGGGCCACCACACCTCTTGGGCCCCTGTGCAAGAACAGTACATGGGCCCTTTGTAATCCAATAGTTCTGTCTATGACAGTCGCTGTGTGCTGATTTGGAGGAGATAAAGGCCCCAGTCACTTCTTGGGCCTCAGGCTGCACCAGTGATATGTCCGCCCCTGTCATCAGATGATTTAGTAAGGAAATTCAGCCTATTAGGTCTTTAGAAGAGAAATATTTACTGCAAAATTAATGTTGGTGGCCTTGTGTTCAGTATACCTTTTCTCATCATAAGGCCTGTTTCACACGTCAGTGATTCTGGTACGTTTGTGCTTTTTTTTAAAACGTACCAGAATCATTGACATACGCAGACCCATTATAATCAATGGGTCTGCTCACACATCAGTGATTTTTCACTGAACGTGTCTCCGTGCAGCGTGCACCCGTGGCCGTGGTTCTACACGGAGAAAAGTCAGTTTTTTTCTGGCATCACTGATAACCCACGGACCACACTATGGTGTGATTCGTGTGTGATCAGTGAAACACGTACCAGAAAATCACGGACATATTAAATATTAAATATTTTCAACTTACCTTGCCTGCGATTCGCTGTGCAGCCTCTGCTCTCGGCAGCTTCTGCCTGGCTCATGAATATTCATGAGAGCAGGAAAATCCGACCAGGAAGTAGCTGCTGAGAGCGGTGGGCGGACGCTGCAGACCCGAGGAGTTCAGCACCATGGACAGCAGTAGTGAAGGCAGGTGAGTAATGTCCATGTGCAATCACGGGATCACGGATCACGGATTGCACATGGACAACCCACGTGTGCCGTGAATCACGGAACACGGAGGGACATGTGCGTGTTTTACACGTCAGTGAAGAACGTCTGTGTTTTTCACTGACGTGTGATACGGGCCTAAGTGAGTGAAATTGCAACATGTTTGTTAAAATAAGCAAAATTTGCAATTTTCCTCTTTTTAAAGGGAACCTGTCACCAGATTTGGGGCCTATAAGCTGCGGCCACCACCAGTGGACTCTCAGGGGTACTTTGCACACTACGACATCGCAAGCCAATGCTTGCGATGCCGAGCGCGATAGTCCCCGCCCCCGTCGCAGCAGCGATAACTTGTGATAGCTGCCATAGCGAACATTATCGCTACGGCAGCTTCACATGGACTCACCTGCCCTGCGACATCGCTCTGGCCGGCGACCCGCCTCCTTCTTAAGGGGGCGGGTCGTGCGGTGTCACAGCGACGTCACACGGCAGGCTACCAATAGAAGCGGAGGGGCGGAGATGAGCGAGACGTAAACATCCCGCCCACCTCCGTCCTTCCGCATAGCCGGTGTGAGCCGCGGTGACGCAAGTAAGCTGATGTTCCACGCTCCTGCGGCTTCTCACACAGCGATGTGTGCTGCCGCAGGGGAATGAGGAACAACATCGTACCGTCACTGCCGCGCAATTATGAAAATGTCAGACACTACACCGATGATATGATTACGACGCTTTTGCGCTCGTTAATCGTATCAAAAAGGATTTACACACTACGATATCGACAACGAGGCCGGATGTGCGTCACTATCGATTTGACCCCACCGACATCGCAGCTGCGATGTCGTAGTGTGCAAAGTACCCCTTATATGCAGTATTCCAGAATACTGTATATAAGAGCCCAGGCCGCTGTGTAGAACATAAACACTTTATAATACTTATCTTACCTTACGGTTGCTGCGAAGCAGATGGGTCAGATGGGTGTCTCTCCGGGTGCGGCACCTCCTCTTTCAGCCATCTTTGTCCTCCTTCTTCTGAAGCTAGTGTTGATGACGTGTCCAACTTCATCCACAATAGCCGGCATTGAGGTTCCGCACATGCGCACTACAATACTTTGATTTTCCCTGCTCAAAAGGTAAAAGGTAAAGATGCTGTAGTGTGAGTATTAGGGGCAGTAACCTTAGGTAAAGCACCACTCCAGCGGTAAAAAAAAAACAAATAAAAATACTGGAGTGGTGCATTAAAGGGAATGAGTTGGTTGGCTCATGTTGTCCAAACCAAATCCTGGCTGCACGATTGCAGCTAGGTATATTTTTCTGTGACGTAAAGGCTTTGATGAATTGCACCCTATGTACTTTTGAACTATGGTTTTTCATGGTCTTGGATTCTATTTATATTGATTTATTTGTATGCTGATACGGTCTGTCTTTGCTCAAGCATGTCACCAATCTTCCTTGAGTTACAAACTTTACTATGATACAGGTAAAATATATCTTTGTACCGTGTTAGCCAGTACAGATAAAAAATTGTTTAAAAGAACTGAGAGTCCTCAGTGGTTGATACCTTTTAATGGCTAACTGAAAAGATGGTAATAACAGCAAGCTTTCGAGACTACTCAGGTCTCTTCATCAGGCATGGTATAACACAAAATCTGAAGGGTCACATATTTATACACAACAGGACATAGAATAGTGCAGAAAAAAAACAAAACAAAAAAAAAACAAGTTACATGAAACAGAACAGTTCTGTTTCATGTAACTTGTTTTTTTTTTTTTGTTTTGTTTTTTTTCTGCACTATTCTATGTCCTGTTGTGTATAAATATGTGACCCTTCAGATTTTGTGTTATACCATGCCTGATGAAGAGACCTGAGTAGTCTCGAAAGCTTGCTATTATTACCATCTTTTCAGTTAGCCATTAAAAGGTATCAACCACTGAGGACTCTCAGTTCTTTTAAACAATTTTTTAAACTTTACTATGGTTGTTTTAGTTTTGTAATAATTCAATAAAGATTAAAGGGAATCTGTTAGTAGCATTTTCCCTCCTAAGCCATCTAAATGGACATACAGGTCAAAAAAGTTGAATAAAATTATACCATGATATCTGCGATCTAATCTTTAATTCCCGAGAAATCCACGTTTATTAAATATGTAAATGAGCTGTTAAGATCTATGAGTCGGACATAAATCTCCTCGAGAATCTTCCTCCAAACCTTATTGTAAATGAAAGGAATCGTTATCAGTGTTATACATATAATGACTGACATTCTGCTTTCATAATCACACACAGCTCTGCAGTGAGATTAAAACTAACAGTACAGAAGTGACTTTTGTATCATTACAAACATGTTTGCATCTACTGTATAGTTGTACTCTCATACTGTTGTCAACTCAGCTGCAAAGCTTTCTGGTTTTATAACCAACACAGTACAGCAGAGTTTAACCTTGTCTCATTACAAACACTACAAACACATTTGCAGTTGTCCTCTCATAGTCGTTCAGCTTCCATCTCACAGGCAGACAGTGTGGGGGGAGGGCAGTACAGCAGTGTTAACTTCACTGTGCATAATATAAAAAAGCAACAAAAAAGAGGAAGAAATATCATTACTTACAGCAAAGATGGAACTGCAGCTGTACATTACCTAGGCCAAAAACTACTACTCCAGCAGGATACAGCTAAGCCTCCACTAGGTGGAGGCATCACAGGTGCAGGAGAAGTAAATCACACACACACTTCCAAAACATGGAGGGGGCGATTGCTGGATGGTAACACTGCACACTGATGGCTTGCATAGTGCGCTGATCACACTTGCAGATGCACAGTCACAAACCCGCAGCCTATTAGGCGACGCCCATACTATTAGATCAGGTGGGCTGCCAGGCCGTACTCAAACTGCGCATCATACAGGGACAGGAACTCTAACATGCAAGGTCTAACAAAAAGTGGCCTGGCTGTATCCTGTACAAAAAATTTGAGATTTTTAGTTGGTGTTATGGCCATAAAACGGAAGCCTACAAACCTCGTCACGGAAACCTCATGCTTGTAGGTCCCTACACTATATATAATATAAAAAAGCAACAAAAAAGAGGAATAAATATCATTACTTACAGCAAAGATGGAACTGCAGCTGTATATTGCCCAGACCAAAAGACTACTACTCTACCAGAATACAGCTAAGTCCCCACTAGGCGGAGCCATCACAGGTGCAGGAGGAGCACATCACACACACCCTTCCCAAAAATGGAGAAATAGTTTTTGGTCTAGGTAATATACAGCTGCAGTTCCATCTTTGCTGTAAGTAATAACTTCACTGTGAAAAGACAAATGCAAATGTTTTTATGCTTGTAATGAGACAAGGTTCAGCTCTGGTGTACTGTGTTAGTTCTCACTGCAGACCTGTGCGTACTTATAAGAGAAAAGAAAAAAAAGTTTTAGCCTACCGTAATGCCTGTAATGTGAGTCCAGTATGATGCATGGATAACACCAGGATTAGGGTTCCCAGGATAGAGCAACAGAAAAAATTGTAGGTAAATTCCAGCACCAAATAGGATACCATACAGAAATTGTGTAAAAGTAGAAAAATCTTTATTGGATCTTCATGTTAAAAATAGACACACAATTAAAAGTCCATAAATAACACCTGACACGTTTCAGATCTATAAATAAGATCAGACCAGATAAAAAACAGATTTATCAAGCCCAGAGGCAGAGATTCAAAACTGAAGTCCAGTAAAACAGGACTTTAGTTTTGAATCTCTCTGCCTCTGGTCTTTATAAATCTGATTTTTTTTTATGTGGTTAATATCACCTATGAGTAAGGATCTTATCTATAGATCCGAAACGCGTCAGGTGTTATTTATGGACTTTTAATTGTGTGCCTATTTTTAATATGAATATCCAATAAAGATTTTTCTGCTTTTACACAATTTCTGGATGGTATCCTATTTGGTGCTGGAATTTACCTACAATTATTTCTGTATTTATAAGAGCAGACTGTCAGTCACTACATGTCTTACATTCGTAACTCCCTTTTCCATTTAAAATAAGCTCTGGAGGCAGATTTTCTGGGATATCTATGTCCGGCCCACTACTGACAGATTCCTCTGAATCATTTCACTATTAGCTATTTCGGCTTATTTCTGTGTAGGACAACATAGCTAGAGAAAAAGACATGAACCTCAAATTCAAAAATCATACTTTGATCTAATGTCGCTAGGCAAAAATGTATATACCTGAACATGAGGTTCTTGGTTTAACATTCTGATCAGACTGTATGAAGACCACTGCCACAACACAGCGAACATCTGAGTGGGTCCCTACCTTATTTGAAGAGTTAAAGTAGCGGCACCAACCACCGCTGCAACAGTGCACCAGCAGGGCAGGTGACCTGGTGCCTCACAACACCCAAGCTGCAAGACTAAGCCCCCATGACTCCAGGCCACACCGCCCCATGACAGAAAACCACCACAACAATGGCTACCACACAGCACAAATACCCTGTGAAAGGAGCTGGTCACCTGCGCTGCTGGTGTAATGTCGCTGTGGCGGTGGTTGAATGTGCAGTTCATGTCTATTTCTCCAGCTATGTTGCATTGCATGGTCTGTTGTTATGTTCTGGTCACCGTGGATGATCACAAAATCCCATCAGCAGAAAAAACACAAGAGTAGTTGGAACCTGAGCTGACCGCAATCCCCTAACTGTCATATCACACTAGAAGTAGCCGTGGAGCATTCCTAAACACACCTAGATGCCAAGTCTCAGCTGGAGAAACTTACTACACCTCACAGATAGAAATGAGGAAACCTATCTTGCCTCAGAGTAGTCCCCAAAGGAATAGCAAGTCCCCAACATATAAAGCCAATGGTGATGTAAGAAAACACAATACACAGATAGGAAATATAGAGTAGCAAAGGTGAGGCCCGACTTCCTAGATAGAACAGCACAGGACAGGTAACTGATTGCGGTCAGTGCAAAAGCCTGCGGAAAAATACCAATCTCCTGATAAGAAAAATACTGAGACCCCAAGGACTCTTCCCCACTATATCAGGTACTCTTGTAAATAATAGGAGAAACAAAATACATAAAAAGACACAAGACATACAAAAGTGCAAATAATCACATAGAACAGGGAGAATCTCCCTTTTCTTGCAAGGGGACCTGCAGAGGGGGAACCCCCATGCTCATCAAAACAGAAAGACAATTCCTCTCCTACAAGAAAACAGACCTTAAGCAAAACAAAAAGAAAAACAAACATCCTTAGGTGTGGATCAGGCAATAAAGCAAATAACTTGCAACTTATCTGGAATGGGACAGGCACAGGATAAATGGAAGGACAACTCCAAGCCAATTCAGAGACAGAGGAACAACATCTATAACCGGCCCTAGCTCTTCTATATAACCCAGGCTGATCTGCAGTT
The DNA here is from genome assembly GCF_048569485.1 of Anomaloglossus baeobatrachus. Taxonomy (NCBI): domain Eukaryota; kingdom Metazoa; phylum Chordata; class Amphibia; order Anura; family Aromobatidae; genus Anomaloglossus; species Anomaloglossus baeobatrachus. The sequence continues at coordinate 136,633,350 of NC_134354.1, forward strand.
GGGCTTCCCAAACTCCCAATTAACTCCCACACCTGTTGAGGCACAGTCAGATTCACCCCCTGTCCTGACCACCAGAGGGAGCTCCAAACCATCACCCCCTCGGATGACATTCACAACAGTCTGTCCACTACTGTATTTTTACTTGAACCAGCACTCCTCCCATTTGGCACAGGCGTTTTTAATTAGCAGGAGACTGCAAGTGGTGTTGTGAATTCTATCAGAGATGGTGCTGTCCCTGGAAATGTTTCTGGACTCCCTCTGGTGGCTAGTGCTGGTAGTGAGTCTGCTTCTGCATCTGTCGCTCAGACAGGTGTAGAAGATGATTGCTGTTTCAGGTAGTCTATTGAGTCCAGCCTGGGAGTATAAAGGAAAGCTGTCTCTGTCTAACGTTTGCCGGTGATAATTGTTTTGTCCTCATGGGAAGATGTCCTGAATCCTTGTCCTCCAGCCTTTGGCCTTTTTGCCTACCTCTTTCGGTTTTTGTTTTACCTTTTGAGCCTTTTTTGGATTCTCCAGGAATGCTTTCACCAGCAGTTTTTCATTCCTTTGTATCTGTTCTGTTCCCATGTCATCCTGAGTCTGCAGCAATGCCTGATAAGTATCTTGCTCTCTTGGTCTGGGCTTGGTTGAGGCTGAATTTGCACTGAAGGGCTTTTCTGCTTGATTTATGCCTTTTCCTGAACCTGTGATTGAGAATATTATCTTTTGTTTCTTGCTGGTGAATAAGTGCTTTTCCTGCATTATTTTTGGAGAGCAATTTATTCCCAACAAGAAAGGGAGTTGTTACTCCTTGTCTGATCAGGATTTGTATTTTTGTATCTCATGTGTTTTTTGTAGTTATGATCTTTTCTATTACATTTGTATTTTCCATTTAAATGTATCTGCACAAGAGTTCCTGATATAGTGGGAGGAAGATCGTATGATCTTTAAGGAAATATTTTTTATTATCAGGTATTGGTATTTGTTCAGGGTTTTTGCTGGCTGAAACCACTAATTTATCCTATCCTTTTGTATCTGGGTAGCAGGGCCTCACTTTGCTTAACCCTATACTTTCCATCTGTGTGTTGTTTTTTTCTTACATCACCGTCGTTATATGTTGGGGGATTTTTACTTTTCTTTGGGGCTCTTCCGAGGCAAGTCAGGATTCCTCATTTCATCTAGTTCTCCGGCGGTGATGAAACGTCTACTTCTAGCTGTGTTGTTGTAGTCAGGGGATTGCAGCCAGCTACATTTCCAACTATTCTTTGTACATTTTCATCAACCTTTTAATGGTATTTTTGTAGATCTTTTTGCGGTCTCCTGACCATAACAAAGAGGGGGTCTGCCTTTTTTTGCTCTCAGTGTGGCCTGGAGTCATGGTGGTTCAGCTTTGCAGCATGGGTGTTGTGAGGCACCAGGTCACTTGCCTGCTGGTGTACTGTCGTTGAGGCGGTGGTTGGGACACAGCAGCACACCTTTTTAAGGCTTCAAGTAAGTTAGGAACCCAGAGGTTCGCTGTGACATGACAGTCGGATTCATACAGTCTGATCAGAATGTTAAACCAAGAACCTGATTTCAGGTGTTTAAATTTTTGCCTAGTGGCATTAGATCATCTGATGATTTTTGGATGTACGGTTCATGTCTAATTCTCTAGTTATGTTAGGCACATTGTGGCGCTCAGAAGAGGTGGGTATTTGGATTTTGGAGTGCAGGTTTTGCTGGATTTCTTTTTTAAGGGGGAGAGTTATAGCGTTTTTCCAGAGCCTGCGTGTTACCAGTAACATGGAAGCCCTAATATTTCAGTTAGCAGATGACGGACCAGAATGGGGACTTGTGTTTTTGTGGATTGAATTGAATACTATTTGGTGATTTGGTGTCACAGAGTAACAAACAGGATTTTGCCAAATACCAGGAAAACCCCTAGCAGATGTTGCAACACACAGGGTACACAGTGGCCACAATAAAATGGAGGGCCCTGGCACTAGGGAGAGGAGGGCAGGATCACCACCTGCACTCACCTGAGGCTGTACCCTGCACTACCTGAAGTGCCTATATGGGCTCTTTCACTCTGTCGCTGAAAGACTTTGCTTGCCCTAAACTCACTATGGCCAGTGAGCAGGCCAGCGAGAGCACTAGTCTTACCTTTTCAGTAAAGGGTAGGATAATAGACAGGGGAAAGACACAAAAAGAAAAAATACTCCAAGGAGCTACTACAATCCAGCTAACACCTCAGTTGCAAATGATTCAAAACTAAAACTTCTTTCAGAGCCTGGTTGCTTCCAAAGTAGACCGCATAGAAATAATGAGGATTTAGATTCTCTCACTGGTGTCAGATGATAGAACACGAACATGTGACTTTATATAGCAAAGGGAAATGGTAGCAAAAAAGCAGCACCTGGGATTAAAGCTACAGACAGCAGCCAGACAGGAAAGAGTCCTTAAATACCAGTTGTGGATCTGCGAGCACCAAGGCATTGTGATATTCTGATTCCAGAGTCGCCCGATATCTTCCCCATGCGCAACATACTCATGACATTTGGATATAGAACATTTTGGATCAGTTCACATTTATCCTATGCTCTATGCTGAGCACATACATAGGGGTTTCCATCCACATCTCTGAAACATGCGCGTCAGGTGAAACTCCTATGGAGCCGTTCACTAATGAAGCAGCAAAGTTACTCTGAACTCCATTTGGCCTCTGTTTAGTGGTGTCAATACCTTTTCAAAGGTGAACAAAACTGTTGATGATCGCACTTTTATTCAAAGTGACTACGTCTGCCTCATGAAGTGAATTTCCGTTGCGGAAGTTTGTCTGAATCACGTTTTTCACAAGTAATCCCTGATGTAAGCGCTCAGCATAGAGGACAGTATAAATATGAGCCACGCCATACTACGATCTTTGTGAGACGGAATGAACAAATCAACAGCATTTGAAAAATTGACTTTATTTATATAAGTGACAGGGCGGCTTTATTCCTCTGGTTAGTACAATTACAGTGATACCAGATTTATATATTTTTTTAGGTTTGGCTGCTATCAAACTAAAAACACTTTTTTACAAAATAAAGTTTTGCATCACTAAATTTCAAAGACTATAGTTTTTTTTTTCCCTGCTGACAAAGTCATGTGAGGGCTTGTTTTTTGAGTGGTCATTTGGAGTTTTATTGGTGCCATTTTGGGCCACATAATAATTTTTGATCGCTTTCTATTCTGGTTTTTGTAACGCAGAATGAAGAAAAAACAGCAATTCTGGATTTATTTTTTATGCCATTCACTGTGATGTAAAAGTAATAAGGCAGCTGTATTCTGGGTCAATACGATTAGAAATTTGTATAGATTTTTTTTAATATTTTGCCGCTTTTACAATGTAAAAACTATTTTTTAAAAAAAAGGTTTTGCATTGGTGTATTGAAAGCTATAGCTTTTTTTTTTTTTTTTTTGCTGATGAAGCTGTATGGCGGCTTTTTTTGGGGGGTGCAAGGTGATGTTTTCAGCAGTACCATTTTTATTCAAATATGATTTTTTTTATTGTGTTTTGTTCCACTTTTTTTCTTTTTTTGTCAGCTGTATGATGAAGACAGTTTTTGCTACATTTATTTTTATTTTTTATGGTGTTCACTGAAGAAGTTAACTAGTGTGGCAGTTTTATAGATCGGTTGTTATGGACATGGCAATACCAAATATGTGTACTTTTTCACACAAATATAACTATTTATTGGAATAATTTTTTTTGTTCTTTATTTTCTGGGTTCTTTTTGTTTTTTTTTAAATATTTTTTACTTTTTTTTAACTTAGTCTCTAAATGGGACATTACCTTTCACTGTTTTGATCGCAGCTGCACTGTATTGTAGGCATGAGCCCTAAAGGCTGCTTTACACCAGACAATCTATTGTGCGATAGATCGTCGGGGTCACGGTTTTTGTGACGCACATCCGGCATCACTGGCGATGCCGGCCTGTGTGACACCTCCTAGCGACGCAGTATCGCTCACAAATCGTGAGTCGTGTACTGCTCGCTAGGTTCCATAATATCGTTTAATTTAGTTGTTCATCGTTTCCGGGATAGCACACGCCGCTCCGTGTGACACCCCGGGAACGATGAACAGCAGCTCACCTGCGTCACGCGGCCACCGCCGGCTATGTGAAGGAAGGAGGTGGGCGGGATGTTTACGTCCCGCTCATCTCCGCCCCTCCGTTTCCATTGGCCGGCGGCCGTGTGACGTCGCTGTGACGCCGAACGTCCCTCCCACTCCAGGAAGTGGACGTTCGCCGCCCACAGCGTGGTCGCACGAGAGGTAAGTACGTGTGACGGGGGTTACCGACTTTGTGCGACACGGGCAGCAATTTGCCCGTGACGCAAAAAGGACAGAGGCGGGTACGATCGATTGTGAAATTCCACAATCGGTCGTACCGTGTAAAGCAGCCTTTAGACATGCTGTGTACACGCCGCACTGTACTAATAGAGACACATTTTATTATCAATGTACATTATATTTTATGTAAATTTATTATTTAAAAATTCACAGTAACAAAAAATATTGTCTTAAAGGGAACCTGTAACAGGATTTTCCCTTATAAATTGTGGCTACCACCAGTAAGCCCCTCCGCTTCCATTGGCCGGCGGCCGTGTGACGTCGCTGTGACGCCGAACGTCCCTCCCACTCCAGGAAGTGGACGTTCGCCGCCCACAGCGAGGTCGCACGAGAGGTAAGTACGTGTGACGGGGGTTACCGATTTTGTGCGCCACGGGCAGTGATTTGCCCGTGACGCAAAAAGGACGGGGGCGGGTACGATCGATTGTGAAATTGCACAATCTGTCGTACCGTGTAAAGCAGCCTTAAGGCTTCCCATAGTCTGGTGACCCAGAAGTCATCATGACAACCTTAGGTCACCACGGCGATAACCGGGCCCTTGTGATTACATTGCGGGGGCATCAATTGGAAGGGAGAGGGTGCTCAATTCCTATTCCCAATCCCCTAAGTGCCGCGATCAATATTGATTGTGGCATTCAGTTGGTTAAACAGCCAGGGACGGCACACGGTCTGGCTGTGAGAGCCAGGCATCGGCTGTCCGGAAAGCCAAGTCCCCGGCAGCAATCATACCAAGAACACCTCCTGTGCCCCTGAGATTGCCATGACGTAGGTATACATCCTTGGTCGGGAACTACTTCCCTCCCATAATGTATAGGTACGTCCATGGTCATGAAGGGATTGCTAACATCTGCATACATAAAATCGCCCTGATTCTCAACCAGAAAAGTTGGTGAGTGTCATGTGTTTTTTCCTCACCTAGAATCTGTATATCATGCGAGTGCTATGCGAGTGTACGTTGTCTTCCTAGGGCATAAAAAAAGTATACTCACAAAAGACTCACATGACATAGAGGTATTAGGTGAGGTAAAAAAACAATACTCACCTGACTCTCGCCAAATTTTCTGGCTGAAAATCTGTGCGATTTTATATACTCAAATGTGATGAAACCATAATAGATATGTTGAGTACATGATTTAGTGTCACATATTATTATATAGATATGACAGGTTCTCGTCCTGCTCTTATTAGTGCAGCTTTCCTCACAGACAGTGCAGATCCCCAGTCTACAAAATGGCTGCTGGTGGAGGAGTATGTGACCAGACATGTCCATTTGTCTCCTCCAATAGAAAAGCTATTTTTTTCATGTGAGGTTTCCAATTGGACAAGACAGATGGACAGGTCTGGTCACATGCTCCTCCACCAGCAGACATTTTATGGACTGGGGATCTGCGCAGTCTGTGAGGAAAGCTGCACTAATAAGAGCAGAAGGAGAACCTGTCATATCTATATAATCATATGTGCCACTAAATCATGTACTCAACACATCTGTTCAAATAAAGATAATGTGGCCAAACCCAATAATTAATTCTGCAGACAGCAATAGACAATATAATACAGAGGCTTCAGGAGGCAAACAGTGCAACATTTTTAATGATACCGAATTGCAGAAATGATTTTTAGCCCCAATATATGCATTTAAGTAAGAAACAAAATGTGTTGTCCAAAAAGGTGGACAACCCCTTTGATATCATGGCTGCTGTGGTCAATGTAATCCCAACTTTGAGTTCGTATCATAACAAATTGGGCTATTAGTGCTGGTTATAGTTGGCTGGCTAGTAATTCGGGTGAGGGTGCCCCCCAGATGTACTGAACTCTACACCACCAGTGTCATGTGTCTGATATGACTTTTAGGGTTTAGGGAAAGCTGCAAGACAATGGCTACCAATGAAGGATAGCTGTCCACCAGCTACTGTAACCAGGGACAGACATATCATTGGGGCAACCTGTGCAGTCGAACAGGAGCTCAATATTATGGGGGCTCATGTTCATCTCCAAAGCAAGTGAATTTTTACATTATGCTGTAAAGAGGCCCACATACTCTTGTTGCACAGGGGCACCTTCTGTGTTCAAAATCTTCTCAAAGATAGGAAACTAGCAGTATCACTTAAAAGCTCTGCAAGTCCCTAATCTTAGATACTGCCTAACCACGGGGGTTGGCCCCCTCTCAACGTAGTCTGTCCCTGTTAGACCCCTATCTCAAAAGAAAACTATAAAGGAACAAAGTAACGCAGAAACAGTTAAACATTAAAAAAATTGACACACGGGTTTCTGAAGACTTATAGTGCCAGGGTAATGAGCCTTATTATTAAAAGGTCTAATTTCCTTATTTTGATAAGTTATGAACTCATTTGATATTTCAGGGTTCATTTAGGGAAGATAAAATCTGCAGATACTGAATATGGTGAATATGGTACATTTTCTTCTGAACAAATGTTTTAAATGTAATGTAAAATGTTCTTCAGAGAGAACATTGGGACCTTCTTTGAAATGTGACTGTAATATCCATTAGAAATGTAATGTCTTTCTGAAAAAGAGTTTAGAAGAAGCAAATTTTGTCTTACTGCTTAAAGGGAAACTGTCAGGTCCCTTATGCCCTCCAACCCAGCAGCATGTACATTTGCATGTCCAAATTCCCTTCTTAACCAGCCCTGTATAACATAATTCTCTAAAATAAAAGTTTAAAAAAACATTAGGAGTCCAAGGAATAATATTTGCAATATAAGTCCACTTTTTATTTTTCAAGCAGAAAAAATGTAAAAAAAGAATAATACAGATAAAAGATAGGAAACAAAGAGTAGTCATAAATGGAACATTCTCTAAATGAGCTATAGTCAGCAGTGGGGTGCCGCAGGGATCTGTGCTAGGACCAATTCTTTTTAATCTCTTTATTAATGACCTTGTGGATGGGATTGATAGTAAAGTGTCAGTCTTTGCTGATGACACCAAACTATGTAGGATATTAAAAACTGACCTTGATAGTAAAATATTACAAAAAGATCTGGATAAGATGTCAGAATGGGCAGATACTTGGCAAATGAGATTTAATGTTGATAAATGTAAAGTAATGCACCAATGGGTATTCTCATTACAAATAAGCTGAGCAGCAGCACTCAATGTCAAGCAGCAGCTGCTAAAGCAAACAAGATTTTAGGGTGTATAAAAAGAGAAAGTAGACTCCGTGATCCCAACGTATTGTTACCCCTCTATAAATCACTTGTAAGGCCACATCTGGAATATGGGATCCAGTTTTGGGCTCCACATTTTAAAAAGGACATTCAGAAGTTAGAGTCAGTTCAAAGGTGGGCAACTAGACTACTACAAGGAATGGAAGGCCTCCCATATGATGACAGGTTGAAAAAGTTAGATATGTTTAGCTTAGAAAAAAGATGTCTCAGAGGAGATCTCATCGTATAAATACATGTGTGGTCAATATAAAGGACTGGCACATGACTTATTTCTTCCAAAGACAATACTAAGGACCAGGGGGCATTCACTGCGAGTGGAAGAAAAGCGATTCCGACAGCTAAATAGGAAAGGGTTCTTTACAGTTAGAGCAGTCAGACTGTGGAATGCTCTACCACAAGAGGTAGTAATGGCAGATACTATAACAGCTTTTAAAAAAGGGCTGGATGATTTCCTCAGTACACAAAACATTGTTGGTTATAAATGACTTAGTGACCAAATGTAGAACTGGTGGAGGAAGGTTGAACTAGATGGACCTACGTCTTTTTTTCAACCTAAGTAACTATATAACTATGTAAGATGTCCAGAGACGAACGTTTTTGCTTTTTTGGGCCTTTATCAAGGTGCTTATCTGGAAAGTCTGTGTACACAGTGTCTTATAAAATCAGAGAAATGGCACTCAGGTGGGCTTGTTAAAGATGTAGAGGGCTCTGAATAGAGGAATATGATGCAAAAGCATGATCAGTACACATGCAAGGTGCCGCTGTCCTCAGTGTTCAGAGCTGGTATCATCAGTGTTACTTATCGTCAAATCCGCCCTCAAAGGGTTATGGGGAACCTGCTGCGGCCACCACCAGTGGGTTCTAATATACAGCATTCTAACATGCTGTATATAGGAGCCCAGACCACTGTGTAGAACATAAACGCCTAATAATACTTGCCTAAACCAGTCGCTGCAGTGGATGTGGCTAAAATAGGCATCTTCGTCCTCCGGTGTCGGTGCCTCCTCTTTTGGCCATCTTCAATCTCCTTCTGAAGCCTGTGTGCATGATGCGTCAACATCATACATACGTCATGCGCACTACAATACTTTGATCTGCCCTACTCAGGGCAGATCAAAGGGCTCCTGCTCAGGACCTGAATGCCGGCGAGTGTGGATGACATCGGACGCGTCATGCACAACGGCTTAAGAAGGACGACAGAGGCGGCAACAAAGATGGCCGAAAGAGGCGGCGCCGGCACCAGAGGACGAAGACGCCCATTTGACCCACATCCACCGCAGCAACCGATTTAGGTATTATAAAGGGTTTTTTATGTTCTACACAGCGGCTTGGGCTCTTATATACATCATGTTAGAATACCATATATAAGAGCCCACTGGTGGTGGCCACAACTTATAGGGCAAAAAACTGGTAACAGGTTCCCTTTAACAAGCTTCTAACCACCGAGTCCACCTGAGTGCCATTTCTCTGATTTTATAAGACACTTTGCACACAGACTTTCCAGATAAGCACCTTGATAAAGGCCCAAAAAGGCCAAAACGTTGGTCTCTGGACATCTGTATTATTCTTTTTTACATTTTTTCTGCTTGATAAATAAAAAGTGAACTTATATTGCAAATATTATTCCTTGGACTCCTATAATTTCTCCCATGGTGTGCTGAAAATAATCTACCTCTATTTGACTTCTTTTTTTCGAGCACCCAATTTTTTTGAGTGAGCAGACATTACTCTACAAATGTAAAAAAAACATTTGTTACTTCCGTATTTCTTATTCAGATTAGACTTGTGACTAGTTGTAGGTATATAACAAGAAAAATTTCCAGCTGAAAAATGGACTTCCAAAATTTCACTTTAATTCTTTGCATAATAAATAAGTTATGTGAAAAAACAGCATAGACATGAAAAAATAGCAGCAAACAGTGGGACTACGCGTTTCGGTATAAAATCTTCATCATGGTCGGTGACGGAATGTGTTAAGTTCACTCCTTAAAAAAAGAAAAGGAAGGAAAAAAGAGGTGCCTCTGCAAATTTTGTTTTCTGTTTTTTTCTTGTGACTAGTCATATGGGCGTTAGTTCCCATGACTAGTCTGTGTTATCATGCCCCTGTGGACGTAATAAAATGATTTTCCAAAGCTGACGTCACCACCACCTCCTGGAAATCTTGCACATGTGCACAGCTTGTTTCGCCTCCGTATTGCACCTCAGAAGCTGAGTGCGCTTGTTCCGTCTTCAGAGGGCGCACTGCTGATGATCCAGTCTTCTGCACTTTCGAGCATATGCAGTGCGCTCTCTGAAGCCGGGACAAGCACACCTGACTATACAGGCACACTGACACAGCCGGAACAAGCCACGAGCATCTGCAAAATTTCCAGGAGGAGGCGGTAATGTCCACTCTTGGAAACCATTTTATCACGCCAACAGGGGAGTTATAACACAGAAAAAGGGCCGACTAGTCAGGGGAACTAATGCCCCTGCGACTAGTCACAGCCCTAAGTTGAATAAGAAAATTATCATCTCTGTCCTCATAGTATAATTTGGAGCATTTTTCTTGTAGACAAAACAGACACAGCACAATAAAATATTAGAAATGTGGACTCTGTAATTCCATAAGCAAGATCTAAACCAAAAAGTGTCTATTTTTGCTATACATTGGCTGGTATTAGGTATACGTGTAAATACTTTTTTTCAGCTGTATTACAAAGCATCAAATACAGAAAATATATTTTTTACAACCAGATTTAATGGAAAAATCTGGAAATCAAATAGATGGATGCTACAAACATGCACTGTAGATGCCTGTATTACCAACTTTCCCTTTATAAATTACCTTTTTGGTGTCCACTTCTTGTTGCACGTGAAGCAGCTGCACAAAAGCTTCACCTTATAAACATGGCCTCACAGTTTGGCTGTTAAGGGTACTTTACATGCTGCAATATCGGTATCGATATCGCTAGCGTGCGTACCTGCCCCCGTCGGTTGTGCGTCACGGGCAAATCGCTGCCCGTGGCGCACAACATCGCCTGGACCCGTCACACTACTTACCTGCCTAGCGACGTCGCTGTGACCGGCGAACCGCCTCCTTTCTAAGGGGGTGGTTCGTTCGGCGTCATAGCGACGTCACTAAGCAGCCGCCCAATAGAAGCGGCGGGGGGGAGATGAGCGGGACGTAACATCCCGCCCACCTCCTCCTTCCTCATTCTCAGCGGGACGCAGGTAAGGTGATGTTCCTCGTTCCTGCAGTGTCACACGGAGCGATGTGTGCTTCTGCAGGAACGACGAACAACATCGCTACTCACTGGCAACGATTTTTGGTGTTGGAGCGACCTGTCCAATACCAACGATTTTTACCTCTTTTGCGATCGTTTTAGGTCGCTCAGAGGTGTCACACGCTGCGATGTCACTAACGACGCCGGATGTGCGTTACAAACACCGTGACTCCGACGATATATCGTCAGCGATGTCGCAGCGTGTAAAGCCCCCTTTAGTCTTGCAAAAGCAGCTATACCTTGTCAGTCCTGCCATAAATTAGGATGCACAGAATAACAGCGCTACTTAAAGGGAACTTGTTACCAGATTTTAAACTTCTAATCTGAGAACAGCATAACATAGGGGCGGAGATCTTGATTCCAGCGATGTGTCACTTACTGGGCTGCTTACTGTAGTTTTGATAAAATCATTGGTTAATCAGCAGTAAATTATCATTACAGGACTACTTGGTGTGCTGTTATGTAGTCCAGCATATTCATTAGCTCTGTATAACTGCAGGATCTGCAGCAGAGAAAACATTAATTTTATCAAAATGACAGAAAACATCGACATCGCTGGAATCAGGATCTCTGTCTTTACATTATGCTGCTCTCAGATGGAGGAGCAAAAACCTGGTGACAAATTTCCTTTTAAAGGGTAATCGTTTTAATCATAAATCAAAAGTACACATGAAAATAAGAAACTTTGTAATATAGCAATGCCGAAAAATCTTTTTTTTTCTGGTCTTGAACTGATGATTAATTCTCAAAATTCCCAATTTACAGGTAAAATCTCACACTAGGAAGAAAAAAGACATGGATCGCACATCCCAAAATCACACATTGATCTAGAGCCACTAGGCAAAAATCAAATACTAGAACGAGGTTCTTAGTTGTACATTCTGATCAGACTGTAAGAAGCTCACTGCCACGTCACGGGGCATGGGCGCTGTGAGGCACCAGGTCACCTGCCCCGCTGGCGCTTTGTCGCTGCAGCAGTGATTAATGCACAGTGCCGCACTACAAGGTTTAGAATAGGGACCCACTCAAGAGGTTCGCCGTGACGTCGCAGTGGGCTTAATACAATCTGATCAGAATGGTAACAAAGAACCTCATGTTCTATTATTTAATTTTTTGCCTAACGGCTTTAGATCATTGTATTATATAGGATGTGCAAACCATGTCTTTTTTTCTTTTTAGAGTTATTTTACAGGTAAAATCTGTCTTCATAGAGTACAGATTTTCTTATTACTACCATAAAATATGGCATTTGGTGCTTGGAAAGGTCTATTGAGAGATGTAACTGCCATTGCAGAAGAAATGGGAAATTCCGTCTTCACTGAATACAGATTTTACCCATGAATTGAGCGCGCAAGATCAATCCAAGAGGTGAAAGAAGCAGATTCCTCTGATCAGAAATATTACAAAGTTGCTTATATTCATGTGTACTGTTGATTTATTAAATAAAAATTAAAATGAGTTACACTTTAAAGCTAGGGTGAATTTGTGATGGAAATGCATGGCCTGCAGGTTTGCAGCGTTAGTGTAGACGTATAGGCAGTACTTTCTACTGTGACAACATTGTATCAAGGCTGAAAATTGGTTTGCTACTTTATTATAAATTGTTGCTATATGAACCACCACTTCTACAAATAGAACCATCCAGGATGGTGTTAATCATTAATGGCTGTTATATTAATCTATATTGTGGGAGAAATACCTAAAAACTATCATGCCCAGAGTGAGAGCCACTAAGTACCCAGTGTAAGGTCTACAGTAATAAATTCTCAGCATAAAGAGTTAACACACTGAGCTTCCATTGTGAAATACTGAGTAAGGCCTAAAACACACTTCCGCATAAAAAACGTCCGTGTGACATGGTCCGTTTTTCGGGTCCGTGTTCCGTTTTTTTGGGGCGTTTCTCCGGTACGTATGGCATCCATGTGATGGCGTATGCGAGCCGTGTGTACGTGTAAAATGTCCGTATTTGTGTATAAAATGCCCGTGTATGTGTACGTGGAATGTCCGTGTGGAATGTCCGTTTGTGTGTTGCACAATGTCGTTGATACATGTCGGCTGACAGAGTTGCGCGATGAGAATGAACTCGGGTGAACTTCACCCGACTTCATTGTCATGCCGCGGCTCTGTCTGTGTGCCGCGTACTGATTAGCGGTCACTTGTGAAGGATTCACCAGTGACCGCTAATCCCCCGAGTGACTGAAGTGAGCAGCCCTCTCTCATACTTACCGCTCCTCGATCACCAGCGCGGCGAGGAAAAGCTGTGCAGAGAATACGCGGCAACAATTACTTTGAATATGCCGGCTGCTCATTAATCAGTCTCGTATTCCCTGCTTTCCCCACCCACAGACGCCTGTGATTGGTTGCAGTCAGACACCCCCCCACGCTGAGTGACAGGTGTCTCATTGCACTCAATCACAGCAGCTGGTGGGCGTGTCTATACTGTGCAGTAAAATAAATAAATAAATAATTAAAAAAAACGGCGTGCGGTCCCCCCCAATTTTAATACCAGCCAGATAAAGCCATACGGCTGAAGACTGGTATTCTCAGGATGGGGAGCGCCACGTTATGGGGAGCCCCCCCAGCCTAACAATATCAGTCAGCAGCCGCCCAGAATTGCCGCATACATTATATGCGACAGTACCCGGCTCTTCCCGATTTGCCCTGGTGCATTGGCATTCGGGGTAATAAGGAGTTATTGGCAGCCCATAGCTGCCAATAAGTCCTAGATTAATCATGTCAGGTGTCTCCCCGAGATACCTTCCATGATTAATCTGTAAATTAGAGTAAATAAACACACACACCCGAACAATCCTTTGGCTAGTTTCACACTTGCGTTCAGCACATTCCGTCACTATGGAGAATAGCGCAGTCCGTTAACGCACTGCGCTATTCTCCATAGACTTGTATGGACGACGCACTGTAACGCAAGTGTCCGCGTTGCATCCGCTGGACGACGCAGAGTCGTTATTTTGACACTGCGTCGGGCGGATGGAACGCAGCATGTAACATTTTTCTGCGCTTGGCGGAGTGTCAAAAAAACGCAACCTGCAGGAATCCGTTTGGCGTCCGTTTTTATAATGGACGCCTATGGTGGCGGATTCCGTTAGAATGCGTCATTTGACGGATTCCGTTAACGCATCCGTCTTTACACAACTGCGCATGCTCAGATGTGTAAAGTCAAGGAAAAAAACCTATAACGGATTGCGTTATTTTGTACGATCCGTAACATCCGTTGTGCCACTATATACAACGCATCCTTTGCATGCGTCACACAACGCAATGCTACGGATCCCGTCCAACGCAAGTGTGAAACTAGCCTTTATTAGAAAAAAAAACACTAACAAATTGCCTTGTTCACCAATTTTATAAGCCCGAAAAAGCCCTCCATGTCCGGCGTTATCCAGGATGGTCCAGCGTCGCTTCCAGCTGTGCTGCATGAAGGTGACCGAAGCTGCAGAAGACACCGCCGCTCCTGTCAGCTCCACGCAGCTAATAAAGGGACTAGCGCGATCAGCTGTATTCAGCGTTGGCCGCGGGTAACCTCAGTGACAGCTCAGCTGATCGCGCTATTCCCTTCATTAGCTGCGTGGAGCTGACAGGAGCGGCGGTGTCTTCTGCAGCTCCGGTCACCTTCATGCAGCACAGCTGGAAGCGACGCTGGACCATCCTGGATTACGCCGGACATGGAGGGCTTTTTCGGGCTTATAAAATTGGTGAACAAGGCAATTTGTTAGTGTTTTTTTTTCCAATAAAGCATTGTTCGGGTGTGTGTGTTTATTTACTGTAATTTACAGATTAATCATGGAAGGTATCTCGGGGAGACGCCTGACATGATTAATCTAGGACTTATTGGCAGCTATGGGCTGCCAATAACTCCTTATTACCCCGAATGCCAATGCACCAGGGCAAATTGGGAAGAGCCGGGTACAGTCCCAGAACTGTCGCATATAATGTATGCGGCAATTCTGGGCGGCTGCTGACTGATATTGTTAGGCTGGGGGGCTCCCCATAACGTGGGGCTCCCCAATCCTGAGAATACCAGCCTTCAGCCGTATGGCTTTATCTGGCTGGTATTAAAATTGGGGGGGACCGCACGCCGGTTTTTTAAATTATTTATTTATTTTACTGCACAGTATAGACACGCCCACCGGCTGCTGTGATTGGGTGCAGTGAGACACCTGTCACTCAGCGTGGGGGGCGTGTCTGACTGAAACCAATCACAGGCGTCTGTGGGTGGGGAAAGCAGGGAATACGAGATTGATTAATGAGCGGCCGGCATATTCAAAGTAATTGTTGCCGCGTATTCTCTGCACAGCTGTTCCTCGCCGCGCTGGTGATCGGGGAGCGGTATGAGCCGGGGGAAGAAAAAAAACGAGCGCCAATGTAAGTATGACTGAGAACAGCAGAAAAAAAGGTAAGTATACTGAATTTAATTTAAAAAAAAATAAAAATAAGATCGCTAGTGTAAAAACGCACACGCACGAAACGTGCTGAACACGGACATACTCCGTGTGCGGTACGTGCAGGCACGGACCCATAGACTAAAGCGGGTCCGTGCCTGCGTGCTGCCCGCCAAAAACGGACATGTCGTCCGTGCAGAAAAGCGCACACACGTACTTATCACACGGACACACGTTCCGTGTGATTTTACGTCTGTGTGCCATCTACCATTGAATAACATGGGTCTCCGTGTGTGTCTCCGGTACGTGCAAATACGTACTGCACACGTACAAAAAAAAACGGATGTGTGTTGCGGGTCTAAGGCCTAGTTCACACGTCAGTAATTCTGGTACGTATGTGCTTTTTTATACGTACCAGAATCACGGACATACGCAGTCTCATTATAATCAATGGGTCTGCGCACACATCAGTGATTTTTCACTGACCGTGTCTCCATGCAGTGTACATGCATGTCCGTGATTGCCGCACGGAGACAAGTCTGTTTTTTTCTGGCATCACTGATGTTCCACGGACCAAACTATGGTGTGATCTGTGAAACACGTACCAGAAAAAACGTACAATGAAAATAAAAAACATTTTCAACTCACCTTCTCCAGCGATGCTCTGTGCAGCCTCTGCAGCTTTCTGACCGGCTGAATATGGTATGCATATTGATGAATGCAGCCAGAGCCGACACGAAAGTAGCTGCAGAGGTGAGAGACACAGCGGCCGGATGCAGAAGAGCCGGAGAGTTCAGCACTACGGACAGCAGGAACGGGACAGGTGAGTATACGTCCATATTCAATCACAGATCACGGATTGCACATGGGCACACGGAGAACCATGTGTTTTTTTACACGTCAGTGGTAAACGCCTGTGTTTTTCACTGACGTGTGAAACAGGCCTAAGGCCTCTTTCACACGTTCGTGAAAATCACGCACGTTTTTCACGGACGTGTCAAATGTGCGTATTGCCCTGCGTGAGCCGTGTTTATGGCACGCGTGTGTTCTCCGTGTGTTATCCGTGAACGGGAACTTTCTGCTCACCTGTCCCTCGCGTTGCTGTCTGTGGTGCTGATCTTCGGTCTCCGGTCCTGCCGACTCCCCACTGCTGCAGCTTCCGGCCGCAGTGAAGTGAATATGCAATGAGCATAATGAGCGGCGGTCGGAAGCAAGTGACAGCAGCGGCAGAGACAGGAGGGCTGGAGAAGGTGAGTAAAGTTTTTTTTTTTTTAAACACGTGTGTTTTCTCTGGCGGGTGTCACACGGAACAGCTCCGTGTGATCCGTTTGCGTTCCGTGTGACACCCGTGATGCCGGAAAAAAACGGACATGTTGACGTGTGGAGCACACAGACACACGTATTCTCCACACGTACACACGGTCCATGGCAGAACACGCACGTGAGCGCATTGATTTTAGTGGGTCTACGTGTACCCGTGTCTCCGGTACGTGAGGAAAAGGACCAAACATGTACCGGAGACAAGGACGTGTGAAAGAGGCCTAAAGGGGAGATTAAAGCTAGATTTATCTTCAACTCCTGAGTGTGTGTAAAAAGGTAGATTTCCCTGTGTTACTTACCAGAGTTCACAGATACAAGCAGTCAGGCAAAAGTAGCAATGCAAAGAGACCCAGCAAGATGGGAGAATATGGGTTTATTCATAACTGAGGAATATCCACGCTATTTAGTGGGGACATCACACTATCCATATATAGTGCCTTGCGAAAGTATTCGCCCCCCTTGAATTTTTTAACCTTTTCCCACATTTCAGGCTTCAAACATAAAGATAAAAATTTTAATGTTATGGTGAAGAATCAACAACAAGTGGGACACAATTGTGAAGTTGAAAGAAATTAAATTATTAATTTTTTTAAAAAATAAATAACTGAAAAGTGGGGCGTGCAATATTATTCGTCCCCTTTAAGTTAATACTTTGTAGATGCGGTCTGGGGGAGGGTGATTTTATGCACATTTTCTGGTCCTGCCCTTCGTTGCAGCGGTTTTGGTCAGAAGTGGGGGAGGTAATCAGACGAGTGACCGGTACTACTGAGACATTGGGTCCGGAGCTGTTCATTCTACAGCTTTCCGAACTCCCGGTCTCTAAATATAGGCGATCTTTGCTTAGATTTCTGGTCATGTCGGCCAGGTCTTGCATCCCGCTTGGTTGGAAGTCTACTACCCCCCCCACGGTGACACAGTGGGTCTCGCGGATTAACGATCTGATGTACATGGAGGATTTGACATCCTCTATTAACGATCGCCAGGAGGACTTTTATCGGACATGGTTTCCATGGATGGAGTTCACCTACTCGGCGGAATATGCGGACTTGCTCTTGGAACCTCAGGAGTAGTGATTTACCCCCCCTTTTTTTTTTTTTTTTGTTTTTTTTTTTTTTGTTTTTTTTTTTTTTTTTTTTTTTCTCTTTCTCTCTCCTTCTCTCTTTCTTACTCCCCCTCTCTTCTTTCCTTTTCCACACTATTCCCCGATCTTCCTTCCTGCTTTCTTCTTCCACCCCTTTCTCTATTTCTCTCTTTCTCTACAGGCCTTCAATCTTTTTCAGGCTTTGACTTCTTTTTCTTCGCTCTTCTCCCTACTTCCCTAAAGTTGGGTCGGCTTATAAAAGATGTAAACTGGGCCAGACTTGAGTAGTAGTGGAGATGGGAATTGCATATGTGTGCTGACTGTTTGTATATATATTACCGTCATTTCTGTAATAATACCTGCGTCCCAGTTGGGAGCAGGGGATGTATTGTTTGATACGAGTTTGGCTTTAAAATAAAGAATTTAAAAAAAAAAAAGTTAATACTTTGTAGCGCCACCTTTTGCTCCGATTACAGCTGCAAGTGGCTTGGGGTATGTCTCTATCAGTTTTGCACATCAAGAGACTGAAATTCTTGCCCATTCTTCCTTTGCAAACAGCTAGAGCTGAGTGAGGTTGGATGGAGAGCGTTTGTGAACAGCAGTTTTCAGCTCTTTCCACAGATTCTCGATTGGATTCAGGTCTGGTCTTTGACTTGGCCATTCTAACACCTGGATACGTTTATTTGTGAACCATTCCATTGGAGATTTTGCTTTATGTTTTGCATCATTGTCTTGTTGGAAGACAAATCTCTGTCCCAGTCTCAGATCTTTTGCAGACTCCAACAGGTTTTCTTCAAGAATGGTCCTGTATTTGGCTCCATCCATCTTTCCATCAATTTTAACCATCTTCACTGTCCAGCTGAAGAAAAGCAGGCCCAAACCATGATGTTGTCACGACCATGACAGTGCGGATGGTGTGTTCAGGGCAATGAGCTGTGTTGCTTTTACGCGAAAACAGATCGTTTGGAATTGTGCCCAAAAAGTTTGATTTTGGTTTCATCTGACCAGAGCACCTTCTTCCACGTTTGGTGTCTCCCAGGTGGCTTGTGGCAAATTTTAAACGACACTTTTTATGGATATCATTGAGAAATGGCTTTCTTCTTGCCACTCTTCTATAATAGGCCAGATTTGTGTACTGTACGACTGATTGTTATCCCATGGACAGACTCTCCCACCTCAGCTGTAGATCTCTGCAGTTCATCCAGAGTGATCATGGGCCTCTTGGCTGCATCTCTGATCAGTCTTCTCCTTGTTTGAGGTGAAAGTTTGGCTGGATAGCCGGGTCTTGGTAGATTTGCAGTGGTGTGAAACTCCTTCCATTTCAATATGATCGCTTGCACAGTGCTCCTTGGGATGTTTAAAGTTTTGGAAATCTTTTTGTAACCAAATCCGGCTTTAAACTTCTCCACAACAGTATCACAGACCTGCCTGTTGTGTTCCTTGGTCTTCATGATGCTATCTGCACTTTAAACAGAACACAGACTATCACAGAGCAGGTGCATTTATACAGAGACTTGATTACACACAGGGGGATTATTTTTATCATCATCAGTCATTTAGGAAAACATTGGATCATTCAGAGATCCTCAATGAACCTCTGGAGTGAGTTTGATGCACTGAAAGTGAAGGGGGCGAATAATATTGCACGCCCCAATTTTCAGTTATTTATTTTTTAAAAAAGTTTAAAACAAGCAAAACATTTTGTACAACTTCAGTATTGTGTCCCACTTGTTGTTGATTCTTCACCATGCTGTAGAGGATTATTAGACAGGTACGCAGGCAATGTTAGCGACAACTGTGGGAAGCAATTACAAAGGTTCAAACATACTCTTCTACAACATTTTGAGTCCATGCAGGTCACACAGCTGTGTGCAATCGGCCTATTCTGTAGCATGTAAAATCAATGCATAATGGAGCAGTTCAGTTGCCTCCATATGACATGTCAGAGGACATGACATGATCTTGACTGCATATATTGTATTGTAATTTGGTAGAAAAAACCCCTCTAGAACAGTACCGGCTTATCCATGATCCGTGTGTACAAAGTTTTCATCTTTGAAGGCCCCACTGTAAAAATTGAAACCTGAAGTTAAATGGTTGACGTTGGCAAAAAAGTTTCCCTCCGTGTGAACTGAATGTGTTGGTCTAACCAGGGCTTGCTTCAGATATTAGGGGTAAAATCAGTGTTGATGCCCCCCTTTGTTTAACTTGAGTAATGCATATTTTCCCACAACACCATGGACCCACCAAGCCCAGCTAACATCTGGCCAGGTTTACCTATGCTGATACCAACTCTGGGATCTAACAGTTTCTACATTACTTTTTCTGTATTTTTCCCCTCTAAAATACAAATAAACACACAGAACACACAGATGCTGGGACAACGTCATGTATTCCGATTGATCTTTTGCAGCAAAATTAAACAGAAAATTGACAAGTTCTTTGTGAAGAACAACGTACATATTTTTCTAAAAGCAGAGTACAGTAGTTTCTGAGCGCAACAGTATACAGTACAAAAAGTGTGCAATGTGATCTACCTGCAACCAACGATTAGCTACACAGAGATTTTCACTTCTTCACATACGTAAGCAGTGTTAGCGTGACTGAATCTTCAAGAAAACCTGAAAGTGAACGTCAACTTTTATCATCTTCTTATTTTTAGGGCCAACATTCTCTGCCAATGAATCTCTTAATATTATCTTTTTACAGGGGTCCAAGCTTATTTTTGCCAGATACAGAGCTTCAAACTCCCTGTATTTGTTGCTTTAGACCTACTCTGTGCTCAGTTGTAAATTGTTTTTCAGTGAAATGGCAGAGACAGATTGAGCAGAATGGGTTTAAAACTTGGCACAAAGCAGAACTGAAGCAGGAGAAAAAAAAAAGCCCGTTCTGCTCTGTAGGCCAATGAGGTTTTTTTCTCTCTCATGCTTAAGCCCTTCTCCAGGTCCAGTTGTAACTTGTCAGGCTGAGCGGGACGATAAGTTTTATTTGCTCAGAATGCTCCTCCAAGCAGTTTTTCTACAACTTGCATTCTAGCTGCAGGTGTATCTACAAGGGATTGCAGTTTGAAATATGTGACGGGGGTTATTATTATGGACAAATTCTTAGAGAACCCTTTTCAAGTTAGAAGGAATATGTCATTAGGTTTTAAATATGTATTCTGAAAGGAGCATAACGTTGGACAAATACACTGATTCCAACAAAGCATCACTTACTAGGTTATATATTCTTTCAATAAAATAAGTGTTTTATCAGCAGGGGATTATCACTACTAGTTGTCACTGCCTCCTAGACAACTGCTCTGTATAATCCACCATCACCATAGATTAGCTGTGTTCTGTCAATATACAGTGTATACAAAAGACAAACAATCAGAACTGTGAGTGGGATTATACAGTGCTCAGCAGTCAGAGCACTGCTACATCTGCAGTAGAGAAAACTGTGTTTTTCTCACAACTGCTGCATCCAGTAATCGAAGTGATACATTCCTGGAATCAGGTCCTCTTCGCCTAAATCATGCTGCTTTCAGGTGAGGTAACAAAAACCTGCTGACATATTCCCTTTAAAGCTTAAGATTCTTAGTGCAGATAACCTCCACTAGAAGGCACTTAGGAACTTACTGCATTACGTTTTATAATTTAGTACAGTGTATGAATCCTATGCAGTTTGGTCCTAATTGTCCCCTTTTGGTAATTAATGGAGGCCAAAAAATTTAGAATTTAACTCTATCTTTGCAGATGTCATAAAGACAAAACTCTGATCTTCAACATAATATATTAAAGAAGTACCGTATTTAACGCTACATCTGCTGTAGTTAGATGAAAAAAGTTGTGTTCAGACCTGGGCAATCTACATTAGTTACCTGCACATAATGGAAACAGAATTGTGTGGCTAATACTGCATATTATGCAACTGGTAAGAAATTATTTTATTTATTAGGATCAATTCCTCCCATTTTGCTGGAAGCTGTGAAGGGTCTCGAGGACCACTGGTCTTATCTAATGTGGACTGCAGCTTCTATATTTAGGTTAGAAATATAGATCTACACTGGTATGAAGCCTGGTTTGTGTGTCAGTGGTCCTGTCAGGGCTTCCATCCGAAGTCTTCCGCAAAACTGGTTTCGGACGCACGCTGCAACGGGGCCATTGACTATAATGGTTATAATGGTGCAGACGGTGTCACCGTGTATTCTGTTATGCACCATTTTAGGGAGTATACGCTTTCTGGAGGTGGACAACAAGACGTAGTAGACTGAATCTGGTTTTCCACTTCCTGTTGCGTATACTCCCGAAAATGGTTCACAACAGAGCACACGATGACTGCATCTGCACGGTTACAGTCAATGGCCCCATCGGTGCATACGTCTGAAACCCGTTTTTCAGGCGGTTCGGACGGAAGCAGTGAAGGGACCACTAAACGGAGATAAGAACGCAATGTAAAAGGGCAAATGGTTGACATTTGGTTGAGTGCTGCAGGTCTATTGAATATTGTGATAGACCTCAATAGACAAAGAAATATTTCGCCATATTTCTCTATAAATATGCCTGTCTGGCGCTTCTAAAACGACAGTTTAATTTTCTATGGAGGGACTAAGATAAGTGGTTATCAGATAAATCTATTAACTTTCCTAAGTCATTAATAGTAGGATTGGGCATGATAAAATCCAACCTAACCTGGCGACATATGAAGTCATAGTGAGGATTCTACATTCACATGAGATTATCTATGATCGCTAACACAAATCTAGACAGGTTAATGTTGTAATGTTCATAGTGATTCCTGATTGTATCTTTCTGAGATTTGTACACAATACAATGTACTATTGGTTAGTAGGAATTTCCTAAAATAGTACAAAAAAATCGGAGTTCTGGAGATGCACGTAGCAGGAGGTCACTATATGGTTGTATATGTAAGTTTAGTGAGTAATAGCATAACAAGCCTTCTATGTAACAGAAGTCATATTTAATGGGGATAACACCAGTGTTTGGGAAGCTGCATCAGAATGTACAATAAAAATAATGTCTCTCTTACAGTCTGCAATGGTCAGTGGGTTTCTCTACATGTGCTTATGTGTCTTATAAGTTGAAACTGGTTTACGACATGTCGTCACATGGCATCTGTATCATGGCTATTACCTGTGATTGTCTTCTAGAATTCATTGATTGCTTTATTTACCCTCTTTTATAGATGATAGGGAGAGTGGAAACATTATCGGGAGCTGACCTATTTCTTCTGACATCTCATAGATATGCTGTACTTTCAAATATATCATTGATGGTGGTCCAAGACCAAACAATCGTTTGGGCAAAGGTTAGAAGAATTACTTGAAGGTCCAGGAGAACTATACTACATTTCTAATTGTAGGTATTTGCTAATATTATTATTATTATGACACCTACTACATATTGGGATAGGATTTTGGAGATGGGAATAGCTCTTTAATTATAATATCTGGGGCTAAAGGTGCACTACACTTCCAATATCAATAGGTTTTTCCCTTAGAGATAAGAAAATATTTCATTGAAGCCAATTGAAGCTGAAAGGCCATCACCTGGTCCATTACCTTAATGGCTTGGGAATGCTTATCAATAATTATAATGCTAATTTGGGACGTTTAAGCCCACTCCGGGAGCGCATGTGAGCACTTGAAAAAAGTGTCCAAGTGTAGGCTTGGGTTTATTAAAGGGAACCTGTCAAGTCCATTATGCCCTCCAAGCCAGCAGCATTTACATTTTCATGTCCTGATTCACTTCCTAACCAGCCCTGAATAACATCATTCTCTAAATTAAAAAAGCATTTATTACCTCCGTTTTTCTTAGACAAATTTGGCCTGTGACTAGTCGCAGTGGCGTTAGTTCCCCTGACTAGTTGGTCCTTTTTACGTGTTATCACGCCCCTGTGGGTGTGATAGCATGATTTCCAAGAGCAGCATCACCACCAGTTCTCGGAAATCCCGCACATGTACGCATTTCATTTCAGCCGCTTCAGAAGCTGGGTGTACTTGGCTTGGCTTCAGAGGTCGCACTGCACATGATCCAAAGCATTCTGCACTTCCACTCATGTGCAGAGTGCCTCTATAGCTAGGTGTACACTTCCCGGATTCAGAGGTGCACTGTGCATGGTCGGAAGTGCAGAAGACTTTGGATCATGTGCTGTGCGCCCTCTGAAGGCAGGACACATTTCACCCAGCTTCTGAATAAGCACTGACTAGTCACAGGCCTAGTTTCAATAAGAAAAACAAAAGTGATACATTTTTTAAGCTTTATTTTAGATAATGATGTTATGCTGGGCTGGTTAGGAAGGGAATTTGGACATGTAAATACTGCTGGCTTGGAGGGCATAAGGGACCTGACAAGTTGCTTTTAAGCTACACTCATTCTGCGACTAAATTTGTAGGACTGTTCCAGCAAAATCAGGAGTGCTGGCAAGTAGGTTTGGAGGTCTTAGCTTGCTGGACGACAAAAACCGATGGCAAAAATCTCTAAAATCTGCTGATTTCCCTTCTGCTATAATCAGTTTTTGAACCTGAGAATCAATCTATAGGTGCTCAGTGTATAGAAATAAAACATTGACTTGATATTGTATTTTGTTTGTAAGGTTAAATTCACACATGTGATTGCTACCACCCGAGAGAAAAACAGACTGATCTTTTTTTAAGGTGCCATCCTACTTATTTCCATTTTTTCCTTTTTTTGTCACTCAAGCAAGTAGACTGGTTGAGTGTTTTTAATCCATTGACTTTTAATTAATGATGAGCGAAAACTAAATAGTCAAGTTATTCTTACCGAATACTCAGTACTATTCCAGTATTCATCATGAATACGGTAATTGAAGCTAATGCAAGTCAATGGGGAACCCGAGCATTTTTTTTTTAAGTTTTCCTAGCAATATACTCGGATTCCCCATTGACTTGCATTAGGTTCATTATTCGTGACGAATAATGGAATAGTACTTGGTATTTGGTATGAATAACCCGAACCTGAATATTTTGTATTCGCTCATCATTACCTTTAATGTATCAGTTAAAAACAGATGAAACTTGGATGGAAAACTAAAGTACAAGGTCTGTCTTTTGTGTTTCATCTGTATTTGAGGGATCCCCATAAATTTTAATGGCCGAGTCTGAACTGCAAAACCAATGGGAACAGGACATGCTCTGAGTCTCATTCACCGGACACAAGGATCCATTTTTAAAACTAATGTGTCTATGGATCAATGAAACTATGGGTCAGTGTAATGTCCAAGAATAAAATAGGATACGTACATTATTTGTGTGAATTTAGCGTAAGACAAGAAAGTCTACTTAAGGCCTGAGACACACGTCCACAGAAAACACGTGCGCGTCTCGAGGTCCGTTTTTCGGGTCCGTGTTCCATTATTGAAGTCCATTTCTCCGGTACGTATGACATCAGTCAGTGTGATAGCGTATGCTTGCCATGCATGCGTGTTGAATGGCCGTGTATGCGTGAGAAACGTACGTGTCATGTCCGTGTGCAGTCTGTGTGTTTTGAGCCGTTTCACCATTATAAAAAAAAAAAAACGCACACGGACCGTACGGACAGCACACGTACATGGTCCATGTCACGTACGTGCAGACATGGACCCATTGACTTTAGCGGGTCCGTGTCTGCGTGATGCCGGCGAAACGCAGACATGTCATCCGTGTAAAAAAACGCACACATGTACAAACCACACGGACACACGTTCCGTGTGGCTTTACGTGTGTGTGCCTGTTACCATAGGGTAACATTGGTGCACGTGTGTTCGTGCCGCCGGTACGTGTCAAAAAGTCCCAAACACGTACCGGCGGCACGGATGTGTGTTGCAGGCCTAACGGAGTCTCCACTATCTCATGACGGGGCAGACAATTTCAGAATCAGCTCTACCTTTCCGATCCACTCCAGACATCATCTATAAGAAGAGGGTTTAGCTGCCCACATCCATGGGCAGCATTTAGGGATATTCAAAGGCAGTCAATTTGCTGCAGAAATGTTTTGTGACTGAAAATCAGTTCCATACATCTGAATAGGGTAGTTTGATGGGTGCACATGGAATCCCGATGAGTGGGACAGTCACAGACTACAACAAATCTCCTACGTGTGAATTCACGCTTAGACAGTTTGACAATTTATTTCTGACAATTTGTCCTACTGATTAAGATGCCAGCACAATGGGGTCCTCTTGTGTACAAAAGGAGCTTGGGTCGCAAGAGTCCTACAATTTCAGACTCTGCGAACCTACATTCAGTAATAACAGGTGTATCTTTAACTCTGAGGTGAGGAGGAGGTGAAACATCTTTAGGAACTCAAATGTACAATCTAAGGCCAATAATGTGTCTGAGAAATTGCATTAATGTAGTACAAACTAAAACATTTTCCTCATACATAATATAAGGCAAAAATAGGGCTTAATTTCAAATGTGCAAAACTGCTGCACTGAGGAAAATGCACACTAGGGGGCGGTATACACAAAAACGAAATCATGATGAAGTGCACTTATAGGACACGGCAAACATGGGAAGGAAGCCTGAAAAAGCCTCAGATGATTTACAGCAGCTAAGCTTTCATCTCTAATAGCTGCACATTTATTACATAAGATGTGTGCACTATACTGGCCTTTCGGTAATAATCCTAACTGTATATATGGTATATAGTCACATCAGAACAGTAGGTATAGTAAAACAAACACAGAAGAGGCCAGTATATTATCATCTTCGCACTAGGCCGTATATAGTTGCCGATGGTGCTGCATATATCAACAGTCACGATGTGTACATATAAGAATGCTGGTGGTTTGTAAAAGCTGAGAACCAATCTATAAGTGCTAAGTGTCTAGACATATAGCGTTAAACCAAATGATAAGATGTCTTTTGTGTGTAAGACATGGAAGTCTACTACAGCGATTCTTCTCTGTTCTCTGCCCAAGCGCATTAAGGTTCTATCACAGAGACCAAGCCTGATTTGGGCCGACAGTGAAAAGCAGTAGTCCCTTCTTGGCAACAAGAACAAGTACTCAAGGACAATAGGCGAAAGTCACAGTCGACATTGGGAGGATATGTACAGAAAGCTATGCACAGTCTAAATAGTCTAAATATACAGAGAGGTATGTACACAAGGTGCTGAATGCTCCTCTGAACAAGATGGCTAACAGAAAAGGGCGTCATGCAGGCAGGATGTGATGAAATGACGCCCTGAAGGACAAAATATACTCATTACTAAAGATGTAAATAGTTTACAAAGTGCCACATTAAAAAAGCCAGGTTCATCTCCGCCAGTCCTAGAACCATTCTAAGCTTCCTTAATTCAGTAGGCACCCAGTGGAACTACAACATCTTTGGCTTCCCCTCAATGCTCACAGTCAGTGGCAACAACTTCTGGCACAGCAGGAGCCATTCTTAAATCAGGGATGTAGGGATGTGATCCCTAATCCGTGCAAGGTAAGCAGTATGAGCTCCCCACAAATACACACACGTTAGGATATCTCCAGCAGGGGGGTTCTTCATCCTTGAAGTTGATGCTATTCCGGGACTTCTGGGTGTGCATGCAAGGTACAATCTCCTCTTCTGTAAATTTCCCAGAAACCTTTCTCCAGCTGCTCAAGATGAGCGCTAAGAGGAAGCTGCAAATTCAAGTGCCTGAGGAGTGAATCCAACCAGAGCTGGAGGGTCGAGAAACTTGGCCTGTAAAAGAGTAAAAAAAAAAATGATGTTCAAAATGTCTTCTGTCTGATGGCCCCTTGATTGGACTTCAATCCTGCACCTGAGTCCTTCAAGGCATCAGTGCTACCAAGCTGCCCCTTCAATAATTAAAACACACTGAATTTAACCACCTTCACCCTCTAGCCTGTTTTTACCTTACAGATTACGTCAAATTTTTCAATTCTGATCAGTATCACTTTATGAAGTAATAACTCTAGAACGCTTTAATGGATCCCAGTGCTTCTAAGACTGTTTTTTCGTGACACATTGTACTTCATGTCAGTGGTAAATTTTGGTTGATACGATTTGCTTTTATTTATGAAAATATCGTCAATCTGACCAAAAAGTAACATTTCTCTCATGTTTTCTATACATCAGCATCAATATTAAAACTTTTTTTTTGTTAGGAAGTTAGAAGGGTTACAATTTTATCACCAATTTTGCATTTTTCTAACAACATTTACAAAATCAATTTCTTTAGGGATCACATGACATTTGAAGTGACTTTGAAGGGCCTATGTGCCAGAAAATACCCAAAAGTAATAAAATGAAAATTCTACTTTTACAAACAAAAATATTGTTTTAGCTTCAAATTTTGCATTTTGCCCCCCCCCCCTTCTATCATGACATCATGCTATCTTGCTGACGCCTGGCAGATTATCTATCAAGCCTCCTGATGATCCACTGATGGAGAAAGGCGTTGAGGCATTTTAGAGGCATCACTGAGACGCACATGTGACCTCCGCACGATAAGTGTTTATTTGACTACCTCATTATACATTGTTTGGCTGCTCAGAACCTTATTGCACTTACACTTTGTTAGCATATGCACTTTTCATATACAGTGCCTACAAGTAGTATTCAACCCCCTGCAGATTTAGCAGGTTTGATAAGATGCAAATAAGTTAGAGCCTGCAAACTTCAAACAAGAGCAGGATTTATTAACAGATGCATAAATCTTACAAACCAACAAGTTATGTTGCTCAGTTAAATTTTAATAAATTTTCAACATAAAAGTGTGGGTCAATTATTATTCAACCCCTAGGTTTAATATTTTGTGGAATAACCCTTGTTTGCAATTACAGCTAATAATCGTCTTTTATAAGACCTGATCAGGCCGGCACAGGTCTCTGGAGTTATCTTGGCCCACTCCTCCATGCAGATCTTCTCCAAGTTATCTAGGTTCTTTGGGTGTCTCATGTGGACTTTAATCTTGAGCTCCTTCCACAAGTTTTCAATTGGGTTAAGGTCAGGAGACTGACTAGGCCACTGCAACACCTTGATTTTTTTCCCTCTTGAACCAGGCCTTGGTTTTCTTGGCTGTGTGCTTTGGGTCGTTGTCTTGTTGGAAGATGAAATGACGACCCATCTTAAGATCCTTGATGGAGGAGCGCAGGTTCTTGGCCAAAATCTCCAGGTAGGCCGTGCTATCCATCTTCCCATGGATGCGGACCAGATGGCCAGGCCCCTTGGCTGAGAAACAGCCCCACAGCATGATGCTGCCACCACCATGCTTTACTGTAGGGATGGTATTCTTGGGGTCGTATGCAGTGCCATCCAGTCTCCAAACGTCACGTGTGTGGTTGGCACCAAAGATCTCGATCTTGGTCTCATCAGACCAGAGAACCTTGAACCCGTCTGTCTCAGAGTCCTCCAAGTGATCATGAGCAAACTGTAGACGAGCCTTGACATGACGCTTTGAAAGTAAAGGTACCTTATGGGCTCGTCTGGAACGGAGACCATTGCGGTGGAGTACGTTACTTATGGTATTGACTGAAACCAATGTCCCCACTGCCATGAGATCTTCCCGGAGCTCCTTCCTTGTTGTCCTTGGGTTAGCCTTGACTCTTCAGACAAGCCTGGCCTCGGCACGGGTGGAAACTTTCAAAGGCTGTCCAGGCCGTGGAAGGCTAACAGTAGTTCCATAAGCCTTCCACTTCCGGATGATGTTCCCAACAGTAGAGACAGGTAGGCCCAACTCCTTGGAAAGGGTTTTGTACCCCTTGCCAGCCTTGTGACCTTCCACGATCTTGTCTCTGATGGCCTTGGAATGCTCCTTTGTCTTTCCCATGTTGACCAAGTATGAGTGCTGTTCACAAGTTTGGGGAGGGTCTTAATTAGTCAGAAAAGGCTGGAAAAAGAGATAATTAATCCAAACATGTGAAGCTTATTGTTCTTTGTGCCTGAAATACTTCTTAATACTTTAGGGGAACCAAACAGAATTCTTGTGGTTTGAGGGGTTGAATAATAAATGACCCTCTGAATAAACTTTTCACAATTTAAAAAAAAAATAAAAAAAGAAATAACATTCTTTTTTGCTGCAGTGCATTTCACACTTCCAGGCTGATCTACAGTCCAAATGTCACAATGCCAAGTTAATTCCGAATGTGTAAACCAGCTAAATCTGCAGGGGGTTGAATACTACTTGTAGGCACTGTATATCATTGAATCAGCACTTTACTTTATGAGTCATATGCACGTTGCACTTTATTCAACAAGTGTATTGATTTGCTGATTATCATTGTGGTTCTGGCTTTTGCGTCTCACAATTGAGAGTATATAAGAGAGCAACCAGAGGTGAGTCTTTTTACTGGAGCATCAGTTTTGAATAAGGCCTGACCCCATTATTGATTGGAGGTTTAATTGAGGTCCTGGATATTATAGTATCATTGTGGACCCCTTCATATATATCCAGTATCTGATATCCGGCTGGATAGAGGGTTATATGTGTGTCTTTTTATCCTGTTCTCTACTTTAAGTATACCTTGCTTACCTGTCCTTGATTTTCATGACCTTCTGTAAGGGCTGAATAGGGCCTCTTCAGGGACAGTCGTCGCCGAATGGGGGCGCCATATCCGTACCATTGTAGGGTGCCGACCTCCGCGGTAGGTAGAGGACAGGAGGGAGGTGCATCTTTTTAGGATGAGAACTTTACCATCCTCCCTTTTTCATTCATTTTTTGAGGTGATTTAGAGGTATTATTGAGACGCACCTGTGACCTCTGTATGAGAAGATTTCTTACCAGTATTGAGACGCACCTGTGACTTCTGGATGAGAAGTGTCCTTAACAAATGGCTGCCCAGTATCTAGGGCATGACATGCATTGGCACTTTTTTTGTTGACGTGTACCACATTCATTTTGTATGAAATGCGAAGTGGACTATATGCACTTCTTGCTGCATGATCACTCTGTGAGTCATATGCACTCTGCACTTTATGCAACAAGTGTGAATTCTGCTAATGATTACGGTGAATCTTTTGTGTATGCCTCTTGATTGAGGTGATATAGGAGGGCAACTGGACCTCTGTACACATATGCATTGTTTGACATCTTGACAGATAGATGGTTATATGTGCGTTTCGTACCCTGTCCACTAAATAAAGCTTACCCTGCCTATATGCCTTCTGATTTATGATCTTTGTGAGGGCATACTAGGGTTTACACAGGGACAGCCATCGCCAAGTGGGGGCACCACATTCCTATCATTTTAGGGTGCCGACCCCCGCGATACGTAGAGGACAGGAGGGAGGTATATCTCTATTAGGGTGAGAATCTTACCCTCCTCCCCTTTTTCTTTTCATTTTCTATATTGTGTCATTTGCACTGGGTTTTTGGAATTTTTAGCGTGTATTTAATATTAAAGATTGACTTTTTAAAGGGTTATATTATTTGTTATGCAACACTTCCCTTTCGTCATATATTTTGCATTTCCACAAAGGTAACAGGGGAAAGTGGACTGTAAAATTTGTGCAATTTCTCCTGAGTATTCTGATACCCGATATATGGTGGAAAACGACTATTTCGGTGCACAGGAGTGCTCAGAACAGAAGGAGCACTACCTGACTTTTGGAGTGCAAAGTTGGCTGGAATAGATAGCGGACACCATGTCGCTTTTGCAGACCTCCTGACATGCCTAAACAGCAGAATCCCCGTACAAGAGACCCCATTTTGGAAGATACACCTTTCAAAGAATTCTTCTAAGGATGTAGTGAGTATTTTTAAACCACAGGTGATTCACAGAATTGTAGAACATTGGGCTGGGTAAATGAAACATTCCCATTTTTTCCAATAAAATGTTTCTTTCACCCCAAGTGTTTCATTTTCAAAAGGGGTAATAGGAGAAAACAAAAAGTGCAATTTGTTGTGCAATTTCTGTGAAAACTACTTTTGAAGCACAGTGCAAAGCTGAGAAGGGAAGGAGCACTATATTATAGTGCAGATTTTGCTGGAATGGTTTGAGGGTGCCATGTCACATTGAGCTCGTGACATTCCAGAAAAGCAGACACCCCAAGAGAGAAATGTGCATGCGCAGGAGTGCAAGGGAGGCCTCTGTGTGGATGATGTAGAACTCGTCATCTACACGGAGCTGGGAAGGACGCCGGCAATGGAAAGAAGAGAAGAGGTGCCTGACCAGGAGCAGCGAGGCCCATTGGACCTGACC
This sequence comes from Anomaloglossus baeobatrachus, assembly GCF_048569485.1. Lineage (NCBI taxonomy): Eukaryota > Metazoa > Chordata > Amphibia > Anura > Aromobatidae > Anomaloglossus > Anomaloglossus baeobatrachus. The sequence continues at coordinate 136,665,095 of NC_134354.1, forward strand.
GTCCAGCAGGAGAGTATAATAAAAGATGTTTTTTATGTTATACAGAGTGGCCTGGGCTCTTATATACAGTATTCTACAATGCTGTATAAAAGAGCTTACTGCTGTGGCCACAGCTAATAAGGGACAAATCTGATGACAAGTTCCCTTTAAGAAGGGTTTGTCTAGTGGTGGCCAACCACTTAAATGATGCATAAAGCGGGCTTTACACGCTGCGTCACGGGGTGATCGCTGCCGTAGCGAACAATATCGCTACGGCAGCGTCACACGCAATTACCTGTTCACCGACGTCGCTTTGGCCCCCGAACAATCTCTCGTTTAAAGGGGAGGTTCGTTCGGCGTCACTAAGCGGCCGCCCAATAGAAGCGGAGGGGCAGAGATAGGCGGCCGAACATCCCGGCCACCTCCATCATTCCTCATTGCCGGCGGCCGCACATACGATGTTGTTCCTCGTTCCTGCGGTGTCACACATAGCGATGTGTGCTTCCGCAGGAACAACAAACAACCTGCGTTCCAAATGAGGAACGATTTTTTTAAAAGTGAACGACGTGAACACGACGAACGCTTTCACACCTTTTTGCGATCGTTACTGATCGCAAAAAGGTGTCACACACAACGACATCGCTAACGAGGCCGGATGTGCGTCACCAACACCGTGACCCCGACGATATCTCGTTAGCGATGTCGTTGTGTGTAAATGGGCCTTCAAGCTGTAATAGCTGTCATGAACACTTCAACAATACTTGATATTGGGGCATATTTACTACTGTAAGAGTGCCTTAACTTTAGGGGAAAATGCATCAAAATCTGGCACCTTTTGGTACAAATTGTTACATCTAATGATAAATTGATCTGTTTAAAATTATTTGTGACTCACTTGGGAAGGAGAATGGCTTTGCACAGAAAGGAGTGTGACACAAAATTTGCTGTATTCAATGAGGTTAGACAAAACTCTCTACAATTGTACCACATATATCCTTTAGCAAAGGTCATTATAATAAATGTGGTTGATTTTTAGAGGCACTAGCCTAGGTTTGCAGTAACTACAGTATTGTACAGGATTAGTTAAACTTCCTCTGCTGAGCCTTTCTGTAGATCACCGTCAAAATTTGGCAAAAAATTTTTTTTAAAATATTTAACTATGTTGTTACAAACATTATTTATTTATTTTATTTTTTTATTTAACCAGCGCTATCACAGTAACCTACCGTTTTTCAGGATCTAAATCACAGCATAATACTGCACTGGGAAAGAATCCAGGCGGGCAATTAGTGGGGCAAAATCGATCCAAGAAGGCACGAACATTCAGCCCAAAATCCATGGTGCGAGGAAGATAATCAGGGTCTGCATTCACACGGCCGATAATCTGAAAGAGACCAGAAAAAAAGATGGATACACAAAGTATTGTATATCACACACACATTAATAGATGTGGAAAGAACAAATAAACTAAGAAAAAGGGAAAGTAAGTGGGTGGAAAAAGAACGTCTGATTACCTCGCAGAGCACGATCCCAAAGGAGAAAACATCTACAGATTCATCGTAACTCCTTCCTGCAACAAGAAAAAAAAGCGTCTGAGACACTGATAAGACTGAAGCCTCAGCACAGCGCAGATACATGTAATCCTCTAAAATATGGGATATCCTAAAAGTATATTCCACCATTCTGTTACTAAATGTACCACCGTATAATGCTGTATATAGTGTATAATGCACAGGGTGAATTGGTCTGTATAGGCAAGGACATGGAGTGGGTCAGTGTTTTTATATACTTTTTTGGGGGTTATTAATTTTTTGTATGTTGTATGGGCAGTGGCACCATAATATTCAATGAGAAGGGTACATCCAATTGTCTTGCATACATTTTGATAATGGGCCGCAGTTTACAGCCTGTTTACACCTCGTTTTGTGCCTTAATATTTTACATGCAATAAGAAAGCTCCCAGTGTATATATTTAACACATCCATAGTCTCCCATGGACCAAGCTATTGGCAAAAGAGTATACTATACTAGGCTATTCCATAGAATATTAAACAGTTATTGCAGGAATGGGCTATTAGTTTTCTTGAGGATGAGACCATGACCATTTTGGAGAGACGAAACGATAGGCTGAAATTAATTTTGCTCAATATTAAAATTAATAACTTTATAATTCGTATTTTATATTCATTTTATTGCTTATATATGTTATGATAGGGCTCATTGTATCATGTAGTTTTATCAGTAGCAGGTAATCAATACAAAAAATGTAAATACCACTGCTCCTTTTATTTAGCCCTTGTATCTTGATAAACAGCTCCCCCCATACCTTATAATGTCCCCAGTAATCGCTACACAGTATGGTGTCCCTACAGCCCTACACACAGTATAATTCCCTCAGTCTTTGAAAGAATATGATCCCCTACATTCCCCACACAGTGTGTCCTAACAAAACCACAAACAGTATAATCCCCCACAGCTCCACACAGTAAGATGTCCAAGCAGTACCCATACACTATGATCTCCCACAGCACCACACATTATGTTTGACCTTCCAGTCACCCACACACTATGGTCCACCACAGCTGCCCGCACAGTAATGTGTCACCACAGCCCTCCACAAACATTATATTGCCCCCACAGTCCCCTACACAGTATGATCGCCCTCACACAGTATGACTCCCCAATGGTGCTTCACACACAGCAGGGCTATCGACTTAAAGGGAACCTGTCAGGTGCAATATGCACCCAGAACCACGAGCAGTTCTAGGTGCATACTGCTAATCCCTGCCTAACTGTCCCTGTATACATTAGTATAGATAAAGAGATCTTTAGAAAAAGTACCACATTTTTAGCTTTATAAGACGCACTTTTGTTTTGGGGGAAAGTAGGGGGTGCGTCTTATAATCCGAATATACAGATTATATACTGCAGCGCCCAGGGGAGGTGGGGGCAGCTCTGGAGCGGTGCTGGAGGCTGAGGCAGGCTTGTGGAGGCTGGTTGAGGCTGCAGGAGGCAGCGGGAGATCTCCTGCTCCCGCTCATATAATATGCACTGCCGCTGTCCATCACCATGGTGCTGAAACCGCACCGCGGTCATGGGCTGGGGGAGCAGCGCATATTATATATGCATGCGCCCCTTTGATGGCACATGCCCCCCTGTGTTAGATATGGCCCCCATGCTGCTGCCAATAGTAAAATAAAAAACTCTTTACTTACCTCCTCCAGCGTGTCTCCCCGGTCTCCCTGCTGCCGCTGTGATCAGGCACGCAGAGATGATGTCACTCTGCTGTGCCGATCACATAACCGGCAGCGAGAACCAGGGAGTGCAGGAGCTCAGCAGCACGAAGGGACACACGAGGGATTACAGCGCCGGAGAAGATAAATAAAGCGTTCTTTATTTTACTATGGGCAGCAGCATAGGGGCCATAGTAAACACAGGGGGACGTGTGCCATGCATAGGGGGCCATGGGCAGCACAGGGGGACGTGTGCCATCCATAGGGGGCCATGGGCAGCACAGGGGAATGTGTGCCATCCATAGTGGGCCATGGGCAGCACAGGGGGATGTGTGCCATCCATAGAGAGCCATGGGCAGCACAGGGGGACATGTGCCATCCATAGGGGTCCATGGGCAGCACAGGGGGAAGTGTGCCATCCATAGGAGACCTGTGCCAGCCGTAGGAGACGTGTGCCATCTATAGGAGACCTGTGCCAGCAATAGGAGACATGTGCCAGCAATAGGGGACGTGTGCCAGCAATAGGGGACGTGTGCCATCAATGGGGGACGTGTTCCAGCACAAGGGGGCTATATTCAATATAAGGGGACCATATTCAGATTAAGGGGGCTATTTTTAGGATGGGGGGGCTATGAGGGACATATACACTATATGATTTGTTAAACGTCCACTGGCATTATAAGACGGAACCCATTTAACATTAAAAAAAAATAAATCTCTTTTCCTTCACCAAATTTGGGGGTGCGTCTTATAATCAGGTGCGTCTTATAAAGCGAAAAATACGGTATTTCTAAAGATCTTTTACTGTATGCTAATGAGTGACAGCAGTAGTCCCAAGGGCATTGCTTCCCTTGCTACTCGCCCCCATTAGCATGTTAGTACGCCACTGCAGACATGCTAACATGCTAATGAATGTGCAGCGTCAGAGGATGATCACTCACCTCTCCGTCACCATCGCGTCCGACGCTGGATTTCAGCTCACTACGCATGACCCCGGAGTTTGAGTCATGGCCACTATGTACGCGTCCTGGCTTCAAACTGAAGTAGTGTGCATAACCCAAACTCCGCAGTCATGCGCACTGAGCCGAAATCCAACGTCGGACGTGATGGCGGCAGAGAGGTGAGTGAGATCATCCTGTGACGCTACCATTCGTTAGCATGATAGCACACCGACAGGGGCGTACTAACATACTAATGGGGGCGACTAGCAAGGGAAGCAACGCCCTCGGGGCTATTGCTCCCACTCATTAGCATACTTTTTCTAAAGATCTATTTATCTATGCTAGTGTATACAGGGATGGTTCTGCAGGGATTAACAATATGCACCCAAAACTGCTCGTGGTTCTGGATGCATATTGCACCTGACAGGTTCACTTTAACTTTTTTTTTTTTTTATCTGCACAGCTTATCAAAAAAATCACAGAGACGAAGGGAATTTTGTTTACTTACCGTAAATTCCTTTTCTTCTAGCTCTAATTGGGAGACCCAGACAATTGGGGTGTATAGGCTATGCCTCCGGAGGCCGCACAAAGTACTACACTTAAAAGTGTTAGGCCCCTCCCCTTCTGCCTATACACCCCCCGTGCTCCCACGGGCTGCTCAGTTTTGGTGCAAAAGCAAGAAGGAGGAAAAATAATTATGAACTGGTTTAAAGTAACTTCAATCCGAAGGAAACTCGGAGAACTGAAACCATTCAACATGAACAACATGTGTACACAAAAAAACAGGGGCGGGTGCTGGGTCTCCCAATTAGAGCTAGAAGAAAAGGAATTTACGGTAAGTAAACAAAATTCCCTTCTTCTTTTTCGCTCTATTGGGAGACCCAGACAATTGGGACGTCCAAAAGCAGTCCCTGGGTGGGTAAAATAATACCTCGTAAGAGAGCCGTAAAACGGCCCTTTCCTACAGGTGGGCAACCGCCGCCTGAAGGACTCGTCTACCTAGGCTGGCATCCGCCGCAGCATAGGTATGCACCTGATAGTGCTTCGTGAAAGTGTGCAGGCTCGACCAGGTAGCCGCCTGACACACCTGTTGAGCCGCAGCCTGGTGCCTCAAAGCCCAGGACGCTCCCACGGCTCTGGTAGAATGGGCCTTCAGCCCTGAGGGAACCGGAAGCCCAGCCGAACGGTAAGCTTCGATAATTGGCTCCTTGATCCACCGAGCCAGGGTTGATTTGGAAGCCTGTGACCCTTTACGCTGGCCAGCGACAAGGACAAAGAGTGCATCCGAGCGGCGCAGGGGCGCCGTACGAGAAATGTAGAGTCTGAGTGCTCTCACCAGATCTAACAAGTGCAAATCCTTTTCACATTGGTGAACTGGATGAGGATAAAAAGAGGGTAAGGAAATATCCTGATTGAGATGAAAGGGGGATACCACCTTAGGGAGAAATTCCGGAACCGGACGTAGAACCACCTTGTCCTGGTGAAAAACCAGAAAAGGGGCTTTGCACGACAACGCTGCTAGCTCAGACACTCTCCGAAGAGAAGTGACTGCTACTAGAAAAACCACTTTCTGCGAAAGTCGTGAGAGGGAGATATCTCTCATTGGCTCGAATGGTGGTTTCTGAAGAACCATCAGCACCCTGTTTAGATCCCAGGGTTCTAACGGCCGCTTGTAAGGTGGAACGATGTGACAAACTCCCTGCAGGAACGTGCGTACCTGTGGAAGTCTAGCTAGGCGCTTCTGGAAAAACACAGAGAGCGCTGAAACTTGTCCCTTAAGGGAACCGAGCGACAAACCCTTTTCCAGTCCAGATTGAAGGAAGGACAGAAAAGTAGGTAATGCAAATGGCCAGGGAGAAAAACCCTGAGCAGAGCACCACGACAGGAAAATTTTCCACGTCCTGTGATAAATCTTGGCGGACGTTGGTTTCCTAGCCTGTCTCATAGTGGCAATGACTTCTTGAGATAACCCTGAAGACGCTAGGATCCAGGACTCAATGGCCACACAGTCAGGTTGAGGGCCGCAGAATTCAGATGGAAAAACGGCCCTTGAGACAGCAAGTCTGGTCGGTCTGGTAGTGCCCACGGTTGGCCGACCGTGAGATGCCACAGATCCGGGTACCACGACCTCCTCGGCCAGTCTGGAGCGACGAGGATGGCGCGGCGGCAGTCGGCCCTGATCTTGCGTAACACTCTGGGCAACAGTGCCAGCGGAGGAAACACATAAGGGAGCTGAAACTGCGACCAATCCTGAACTAAGGCGTCTGCCGCCAGAGCTCTGGGATCTTGAGACCGTGCCATGAACGTTGGTACCTTGTTGTTGTGCCGGGACGCCATGAGGTCGACGTCCGGCACCCCCCAGCGGCAACAGATCTCCTGAAACACGTCCGGGTGAAGGGACCATTCCCCTGCGTCCATGCCCTGGCGACTGAGATAATCTGCTTCCCAGTTTTCCACGCCTGGGATGTGAACTGCGGATATGGTGGAGGCCGTGGCTTCCACCCACATCAAAATCCGCCGGACTTCCTGGAAGGCTTGTCGACTGCGTGTGCCGCCTTGGTGGTTGATGTATGCCACCGCTGTGGAATTGTCCGACTGAATTCGGATCTGCTTGCCTTCCAGCCACTGCTGGAACGCTTTCAGGGCAAGATACACTGCCCGAATTTCCAGAACATTGATCTGAAGCGAGGACTCTTGCCGGGACCACGTACCCTGAGTCCTGTGGTGGAGAAAAACCGCTCCCCACCCTGACAGACTTGCGTCCGTCGTGACTACTTCCCAGGATGGGGGTAGGAAGGATTTCCCCTTTGATAATGAAGTGGGAAGAAGCCACCACCGAAGGGAAGCTTTGGTCGCCTGAGAGAGGGAGACGGTCCTGTCCCATTTGCGTAGGATGTCCCATTGAAGAGGACGCAGGTGAAACTGCGCGAAAGGGACTGCTTCCATTGCTGCCACCATCTTCCCCAGGAAGTGCATGAGGCGCCTCAAGGGGTGTGACTGGCCTTGAAGGAGAGATTGTACCCCTGTCTGTAGTGACCGCTGCTTGATCAGCGGAATCTTCACTATCGCTGAGAGGGTATGAAACTCCATGCCAAAGTATGTGAGCGATTGGGCCGGTGTCAGATTTGACTTTGGAAAATTGATGATCCACCCGAAACTCTGGAGAGTCTCCAGGGTAGCGTCGAGGCTGTGTTGGCATGCCTCTTGAGAGGGTGCCTTGATCAACAGATCGTCCAAGTACGGGATCACCAAGTGACCCTGAGAATGGAGGACCGCTACTACAGTAGCCATAACCTTGGTGAAAACCCGTGGGGCTGTTGCCAGGCCGAATGGCAGTGCCACGAACTGCAGGTGTTCGTTTCCTATGGCGAAGCGCAAGAAGCGCTGGTGCTCTGGGGCAATCGGAACGTGGAGATAAGCATCTTTGATATCGATCGATGCAAGGAAATCTCCTTGGGACATTGAGGCGATGACGGAGCGAAGGGATTCCATCCGGAACCGTCTGGTCTTTACGTGTTTGTTGAGAAGTTTCAGGTCTAGGACAGGACGGAAAGACCCGTCCTTCTTTGGGACCACAAACAAGTTGGAGTAAAAACCGTGGCCCTGTTGATGAAGAGGAACAGGGACCACCACTCCTTCTGCCTTCAGAGTGCCCAGCGCCTGCAGAAGAGCCTCGGCTCTCTCGGGAGGCGGAGAAGACCTGAAGAATCGAGTCGGGGGACGAGAGATGAACTCTATCTTGTAACCGTGAGACAGAATGTCTCTCACCCAGCGGTCTTTTATTTGTGGCAGCCAGGCGTCGCAAAAGCGGGAGAGCCTGCCACCGACCGAGAATGCTACTAGAGGAGGTCGAAAGTCATGAGGAAGCCGCCTTGTTAGCGGTGCCTCCAATGTTTTTTTTTAGGACGTGACTTAGACCGCCATGCATCAGAGTTCCTTTGTTCTTTCTGAGACCTTTTGGACGAGGAGAATTGGGACCTGCCCGCGCCCCGAAAGGACCGAAACCTCGCCTGCCCTCTCCTCTGTTGGGGAATGTTCTGTTTGGGCTGGGGTAAGGATGTATCCTTTCCCTTGGATTGTTTGATGATTTCATCCAGACGCTCGCCAAACAGCCTGTCGCCAGAAATTGGCAAACTGGTTAAGCGCTTTTTGGAAGCAGAATCTGCCTTCCATTCCCGTAGCCACAAGGCCCTGCGGAGTACCACCGAATTGGCGGTCGCCACCGCCGTACGGCTCACAGAGTCCAGGACAGCATTAATAGCGTAAGACGCAATTGCCGAGGTCTGGGTGGTAATGGATGCCACTTGTGGCGCGGCCGTGCAAGTGGCTGCTTCAATTTGCGCTTGACCTGCTGAGATAGCTTGCAGCGCCCATACGGCTGCGAATGCTGGGGCAAAAGAAGCTCCGATAGCTTCATAGATGGATTTCAACCAGAGCTCCATCTGCCTGTCAGTGGCATCTTTGAGCGAGGCCCCATCTTCCACTGCAAGTATGGATCTAGCCGCCAGTCTGGAGATTGGAGGATCCACTTTGGGACATTGAGTCCAACCTTTAACCACGTCCGGGGGGAAAGGATAACGTGTATCCTTAAGGCGCTTAGAAAAACGCTTATCTGGACAAGCATGGTGATTCTGGATTGCCTCTCTGAAATCAGAGTGGTCTAGAAACATACTCTGTGTCCGCTTGGGAAACCTGAAACGAAATTTCTCCTGCTGAGAAGCTGACTCCTCCGCCGGAGGGGCTGAGGGAGAAATATCCAGCAACTGATGGATGGACGCAATAAGATCGTTTACTATGGCGTCCCCGTCTGGAGTATTAAGATTGAGAGCTCTCTCAGGATCAGAATCCTGATCAGCTGTCTCCGCATCATCAACCAAAGATTCCCCCCGCTGAGACCCTAAACAATATGATGTCGAGGGAAATTCTAAGCGAGCCCGCTTAGTCAATCTGGGGCTGGGGTCTAAGTCAGAACCCTCAGACTGGGATGTAGGAGATACCCCGGGAGGACATCGTTGGTCCAACTGAGGGGGGCCCGGGAACAACGATTCAACAGGGTCCCGTTGCTGAGATACCGGCCTGGACTGCAAGGCTTCTAGTATCTTAGCCATAGTCTCAGAGAGTTTAGCAAACTCAGTCCCCGTCACCTGGACAGTGTCAACAGGTGTCTCCCCCTGGGCCCCTCTTAGCATAGGCTCCGGCTGAAGAAGTGGCACAGGGGTCGAACACTGCACACAATGAGGGTCAGTGGAACCTGCCGGTAGTGGGGTCTTACAAGCGGCGCAGGCAGCATAATAAGCCTGTGTTTTGGCACCCCTGCCTTTTGTGGGCGCCATGCTATAGTTTTCCTTGAGTTACACAAAAGGGTATATAGCCAGAATGCACTGTGCTCATACAGTGTAAAGTATATATTATACACAAATAATGTACCAATACACTACAGCACCATGGGGCTAGCACCAACAGGTGCTGCTTACCAGCCGCCTAAAGCGGTTGTGAGGCCACCAGAGACCGTGTCTGGGTCTCCCAGGACTTGTCCCTCTTCTGCAGCGTCGGTGGAGCTGACAGGAATGGCTGCGGCGTCCTGACGAGATGAGGGAGCTGTGGGCGTGGCCGAGAGAGCGCGAACTGGTGCTCACACCGTGCACAGTGAGGGGGGTGGAGTATGTAAATCATACTCCAGCCCTCAGAGCTGCTCGCTCCGTGCAGCGTCCCGCCCTTCCCCCTGCCTGTCAGGGCTGAGGGCGGGAGAAAAGTAAACTAGGCCGCAAGGAAGCCGGGGACTCTAGTAATAAACGCGGCCGCCGTAAAAGCGCGGCCGGCGTGAAAGTCCCCGGCGAACTACAAGTCCCAGCCGCGCCGCAGTGTCCCATGGCAGCGGCGGTTAGTGCGGTAGCCCTTACATATAAACACACTCAGCGACGCTGAGTGTGTAATGGCACATATAGACCCGGTCAGCGCCACGGTCCCCGGTGCACTAGCACACCCAGCAAAGCTGAGGTGATGCCGTGCGCGGTCCCCACAGGGATACAGAGTACCTCCAAGATGCAGGGCCATGTCCCTGAACGATACTCGGCTCCTATCCATCAGGCTCCACAGGAGTTGTGGATGGAGCACGGTCTCAGTGCCTGGAGACCGGTAAGATCCCACTTCACCCAGAGCCCAGAGGGGGATGGGGAAGGAAAGCAGCATGTGGGCTCCAGCCTCCGTACCCGCAATGGATACCTCAACCTTAACAACACCGCCGACAAGAGTGGGGTGAGAAGGGAGCATGCTGGGGGCCCTATATGGGCCCACTTTTCTTCCATCCGACATAGTCAGCAGCTGCTGCTGACCAATCTGTGGAGCTGTGCTGTGCGTGTCTGACCTCCTTCGCACAAAGCAAAAAACTGGGCAGCCCGTGGGAGCACGGGGGGTGTATAGGCAGAAGGGGAGGGGCCTAACACTTTTAAGTGTAGTACTTTGTGCGGCCTCCGGAGGCATAGCCTATACACCCCAATTGTCTGGGTCTCCCAATAGAGCGAAAAAGAAAATATATTTTACGGACGCTTTGTAAAACCATTGAGGCTCTGCGCAGCAAGTGAGATCTAGTGACACTGCGCTGAGACTCACACACACAGGTTGAACACCTCACTATTCCATTGTTATTAAAATCAACACATCTAGAGGGCGGATCACGGTGCCATTAGGCCCTGAGCTCCCCCAGCTCGTGTGCGGTGTTCCACTATCTTTGGTCCTTTGACAGACTCGATCTGCAGGACAGACAGGGACAGAGAAAAGGCTGGATGTGGCTTGTGGGTATCAGTTTGCCTAGGTCTGCAGTGATTTATGTTGCATAGTAAGGCTATGTGCGCACGTGTGCATATTGCATGCATTTACGCTGCGTCTAGCACTGCAGCGTAAATGCATGCGTCCTGTGTCCCCTGCACAATCTATGTAGATTGTGCATAATCCGTGCTCACGTTGCTTTTTGAATGCAGCGATTTGGATGCTGAAATTTTGATCCAAATCGGTGAGTTAAAAAATGCAGCATGTCAATTCTTTCATGCACTTTGGATGCTGCTCCCACTCTGTCTATGGGAGAGCCAGCATCCAGAGCGCATGAAATCGGCATCTATTCTGCTGAAACACTGCACCCATTATGAAGCGCACATGAGCTGACAAATCGCTGCAGGAATTTCAGCATTTACGTGCGCACATAGCCTGTGTATTTTTTGTTTTGTTGGTTTTTTGTTTTTTTACATTGGGAGCCTATTAGTTACATATCCCAGTACTTGACTATGCAGTGAAACCTCATTTTGTATTTGAGTCCTACAATTCTAGATTTTCACTATAGTGTAGAGTCTGTCGTAAGTTTGTAATTTTTTTTCTCACCATTTATCATTTCTGGTGCCATCCAGTATGGATTCCCCACCACCGTGTAGCGTTTCCTTCGGTCTTTTCGGATGTCCCGAGGCTCATCTGTTATTAATCGGGCCAAGCCAAAATCTGCCACGACCAGGCTGCCATCCTGAATGCCAGAGACAGAGGTGTAAGGTTTTGTGCAGAATCAGAGACATCTACATAATAACATAAGTACAATCTCATACATTGATACACACAGTCATGCAAAAAAACTAAGAACAATACATTCTATGACTTTACAGATAAGGTCATAATATCTAAAAAAAAAAAAAAATGTTTTTTAGTTAAGTACATCTGTATTGTTTCTATAGGATTTAAGAGGATAAGCAGCAAGCAGGTGCTGCTAATCAGATGCCTGTGATTAATTGTTCCATCAGCAAGTGTGACCACCTCTATAAAAGCAGATGTTTTGGTAGTTTGCTGGTCTGGAGCAGTCAGGAATGTGTTAATACAATGCCAACATAGAAAGACAACCGCAATGATCTTGGAGAAGCAATTATTGGGAAGGGTTATAACAATTCATTTTACAGTATATACGGAAATTAAAAAAAGAATCTAGTTTTTGAGAAAAATTACATACAAATAGCATCTTCTTGGATATACTAATAGACTTACTGGCAGAGTCACAACGGACCCCCCATTTATCACATTCTTAGCTAACAAGCTATGTGGTCTAGGAATACTCATGACATATCTATGGGACAAGAAGAGTAATACGGTAATCTTTTCAATGGGGATAGTAGGGCCTTGTGCGCACGCTGAATTTTTTTGTAGCATTTTTGCGCGTTTTTTTGAGTACAGTGTTGGTCCCAAAACTCATGCATTTCCTTCCCCAGCTAAGTCTATGAGATTTCATTTTTGCTGTCCGCATGTTGTGGCTTTTTTTTTTGGCTGCGTCTTTGTGGTGACCACAGCATGTCAATTCTTTCTGCGCTTTTGCCAGCGTTTTTGAGCCCTTCCAGTCAATAGATTTGACTTGAAAAACGCATTGGGCAAAATTGCGATAAAACACTGCAAAAAATGCATGCCGAGGGTGCGTTTTTTTGGGACCAAAAACGTGCATCTTTGTGGTTACCACTAAGATGCAGCATGTGCTCATAGCCTAATATGTACCATGTGTGAGAGGACCTGTAACTCCGGAGGGCTAATCGGTATAAGTCAATGTGAAGAAGGGTGCTCACAACAACAGAGGGAAAAAACCCCCGATGTATACTCAGTATGAGGAATAAATAAAATATATATTTTATTAATTACAAGTAAATAGGTGCGGTACACAAAACACCACAAGAGAAAGGCAGTACAAATATTTAAATATTATAGAACAAATAAGTTATGTGAAGATGAATGTGAAAAAAATAAAGTAAAATAAAACACAGGACAAAAGATGGAGAACAAAACGTTTGTATAACCACAGCTGTCAGGAAGATAACAAGCCCTCAGGTATAGTAAAGGAGCAGGTAAGTATTATATATAAAGTGACATGTGCCTCAGAAACATTATATTTATATAGATGAATAAATAAAATGTGTTAGGGTACCACATGCAATTTTCACGAACGAGTGCAATCCGATAAAACATTGGACCTGTGTTAATCAATCAGGCAGGATGAAATGGCAGCGTGCTGCGTGGATCGCACCAGTCTTGCTAATGCAAGTCTAGGGGTGCGAGAAAAATATTGCACAGCATTACATATGCATGTCACACAGATGTTAGGTGAGAAAAATCTAAACACTTGCATAGCACCCGCACAGCACTCACATGGCATACGGATGCTAAGCGAGAATAAAAACGGGCACTCGCATGACATACGCACGAACATATGCATGACACGTGTCCCACTTTTCAGAACGAGTATCGGTGTGATTATTTGTACGCAAGTAAATTGCCCAGATATGAATACTGCCCATACTTTCATATTACATAATGTATATTGCAATAAACTTAGCATGCTGCTAATGAGGCTGCTAATTTGTCCTGTGTTTTTTTTCACATTTATCTACATATAACTTATTTGCTCTGTAATATTTGAATATTTTTGCTGCCCTTATCTCGTTTTTGTTTTGTCTAGCGTACCCATTTAGTTATAATTAAAAACGTATATATTTTATTTATTCCTTATACCTGGCTATAAATCAGTTCTTTTTTCACTCTTTTGTTGTGAGCACCCCTTTCTGCACATCAGCTAACAAGCGAAGAGCAATCTTACCCATATTGTAATGCCCCAGGCCTAACGCACAGTCTGCCCTGGTTGTCTGACATAATGACTATATCGCCAGCAAAAGCATATACAGTATAATGTGTATAATGTCCCCTGGGTTTACATATTTTAGTTCTTACGGTCTATCACTGTCTTACCTCCCGTACAAGGCAGTTGTGAGAATTCAAGTCCCGATGAATAATATTCATAGAGTGGAGGTAGGTCTAGAAGGAAATATACACATGTATCAGAAATACTATTCACAACGTGTATGTGACATATAGACATATGATATATAGCTAGATAGATTAGATAGAGAGATAGATTAGATAGAGAGATAGATAGATAGAGAGATAGATAGATAGATAGAGAGATAGATAGAAAGAAGGTTCCTAGACATAATCTCACCATTCCAGCTGCTATATCTCTCGCAAAGCTGACTCTCTGGTTCCAGGAATATTGAGCATCCTAAAAGCACAAAGAAACCTAAATAACGTATGTGCTATATGATCTGTGCTATGTACTGTTATTACTAAGCAAATAAAAGTTGCAAATGCTGTATTTTGTAATTTAAAACCCAACTATACTGTGATACAGAAAACTGTAGCTTGATGCACAACACGGCACCGGCCATTGAACAGTCAGGTTTGGTGTCATGTTAGAGATTACAGTTCCATTCTGTTGTTTCTTTCTTTTTTCTAGAAAATGCCACGTATGCATTAATCTAACAGGTACTAATCTAATAACATTTCCAAATGTCTATACCACAATATCTGGAGCTAGCCGGAGATATTACATTATCAGCTGGCAAGTAATGGTTGACAATTTGGCCGTGTTGAATGTGCAAGTTATTTTTATATGGACTTCTGACAGTGACTACCCGAAATCTCCCTGTGAGAAATCAATAGGCGATCAACTAAAAAAGATAGCAGTTAGAGGGTCAAAAAATGTCCTCTACTTCTTAATAAAGTAAAATAATAACCTGAGTGCCAAAGGCTCTCAGTTATTAAAGGGGAAAACTTGTCTTGCAAGGGCAATGACATATAAAATGATTAAAGTTATATTGGATCACACACTTGGGTTTGGGGTGTTGTGTCTAGTAACTCCGGAAACCCCATCTGTTCAGTTGTAGAGAAAACATTAAAGGCATTGTCCCCTTTTACAGAAGATTTTTCCTATAAGTTACCATACTAGTAAGAAAACAAACTGTGCTTTATTACCCAGCCCATGTCCATTGCTAGGTAGACACTCCCATTACACGGTCTACAAAGTTTTACTTTATTGTATTAAATGCATTAAATAGGCTGTTTCTTATGGAAATTTGTCTCCTAATTCCAAATCTGATTTCAGCAGAAAGGGATTTGAGTATCATTTTTGATTTTTTTTATTTGTAACAGAAATTACTGAAAACAAATTTTAGTTTTTTAAATTATTAAAAAAATAAAACCTTTTTTTATTTTCTTGTCTGCAGGTGCGTCCCTTTTTAGTTCCGAACAATAGGTTACACAGTAAAGAAAAAAGGGAAAAAAAGAGTGGCACTCACCATGGCATTTAAAACGGAGAAAACAACAAAACTTTGTATAGCAATGATGCAACCCAAGCTCCAAATCTATTACCTTCAGATCACTACAGATATTCTACTTGTAGTTTTCGTAATGTATTTTTGACAGAAGAAGATGCATATTTTCACAGGTTTCTTTCATACCGTATTTTTTGGATTATAAGACGCACTTTTCCTCTCAAAAGTTTGGTAGGAAAATGAGGGGTGCGTCTTTAAACCCGAATGTAGTTAACCGGGGGGTGGTGGAGTGGGGTCACAGGAGGTAGGGGCAATGCTGTGCTGCGGCCGCTGCTCTGTGCCAGGGCTGCGGGCAGTAAGGCTCTGTGTGGTGGGCAGCGAGGCCCTGTGAGGCGGGTGACGAGGCTCTGTGGCCAGCGCTGAGGCACGGGCCATTCTGAAGATATAGGCGGTGAGTACTTCAAATAGTGGTGCACAGAGTGACATGTGCAGATGGAGCTTCCAGCTCAAGCTCTCATCAGCGCATGCGCAGACTCCAGCCTCCATTTCTTGAAGTTCCAGCAAAGAACAGCACCCAATGCCCCAGGACAGAGAAGAGCCCAGTGCCCCAGGACAGAGCAGCGCCCGGTGCCCCAGGACAGAGCAGCGCCCGGTGCCCCAGGACAGAGCAGCGCCCGGTGCCCCAGGACAGAGCAGCGCCTGGTGCCCCAGGACAGAGCAGCGCCCGGTGCCCCAGGACAGAACAGCGCCTGATGCCCCAGGACAGAGCAGAGCCTGATGCCCCGGGACAGAACAGCGCCCGATGCCCCGGGACAGAACAGCGCTCGGTGCCCCAGGACAGAGCAGAGCCCGGTGCCCCAGGACAGAGCAGAGCCCGGTGCCCCAGGACAGAGCAGAGCCCGGTGCCCCAGGACAGAGCAGAGCCCGGTGCCCCAGGACAGAGAAGAGCCCGGTGCCCCAGGATAGAGTAGCGCTGCAGCCCGTAGTGAGTAGCTGGGCCACTCTCTGCACCACCCTCAGCATCGCCGTACTCCAGCACTGCCCCTGCCTCCTGTTATCACCACTGCCGCCCCAACACCATCGGACCCCATACATTTTTTTCTCTCTAAATTTGGGGTGCGTCTTATAAAACGAAAAATACGATACTTGCTGCGTAAGCAAGAGGAACAGATGGATTTTCGTTGCCATTATACAGAAGTACCACTTATAAATGGGTTTTGGAAGAGTCTACAAAAAGTCTCCATTCTTGAGGTCTGTGCTCTTGTCCCACTCCATCTAGCAGGAAGTTTGCAATGTTGCACTAAACTAGGTCCCCTTTCACTGAAAATAAATGTTAAAGCTCCTGCTGCCTATGGCGGAAAGAACATAATTTGGTCCCCTGCTCCAAAAAGTGCCAGCCTTTGAGCCTTGAAGCCAAAAGCTCCTCCAGACTTTTTGATCATGAACCTAATCATTTAGATCACGGGTCTCAAATTCGGCTGGGTGTATGGGCCATACATAGAAAAAAAAAATATTTGGGGGTGCATTCTTTGCAGGACAAAGTGACATTTTTAGTGATATCATATTTGTTTTTCTATACACCTTTGGATCATGTTTTTTGAAACATTTTTGCTCATTTATTATAACAAATGTGCACTTTTTAATTTCAGTTTATGTATAAAAAAGTATTTTTAATGGTAAAAAAAAAATCTCGTTATTTATTTTTTGCATTTTATTCCCTTCTTTTAAGTAATATCATTTTACAATTAGCAGCATATAGTAATTTTGGCCAATATCTTGTAGTAATGTGCCCATCTTGTCCCATGTAGTAATGTGCACATCTTGTTCCCTGTAGTAATGTGCCCATCTTGTCCACTGGAGTAATATGCCCATCCTTGCCCCCTGGAGTAATGTGCCCATCCTTGTCACCTGAAGTAATGTGACCATCCTTGTCCCCTAGAGTAATGTGCCAATCCTTATCCCCGGTAGTAGTGTGTTCCTCTTGTCCCCTTGTATTAATGTGCCAATCCTTGTCCCTGTAGTAATGTGCCCATCTTATCCCCTGTAGTAATGTGCCCATCTTATCCCCTGTAGTAATGTGTCTCTTGCTCTGTGGCCTACCTACAATCTATTCTAAACTATGCTGCCCGACTAATCCACTATGACTATGACCTAGTCTCTTGGTACTTACCTGGACGTAACCTTCGATTCTCACAAGATCTCCTTCTCTACTCCCCTCTCATCTCTTCCCACCACCACATCCAAGATTTCTCCCATGCCTCCCCCATACTCTGGAATGCTCTGCCACAACATACCAGACGCTCGCCTACCTTGACTAGCTTCAAAAGGAACCTGAAGACCCACCTCTTCCAACAAGCCTACAACCTGTCGTAACCCTCAGTCCGCTATAGCACTGCACGACCATCTCTACCCTCACCTACTCTACCCTCACCTACTGTATCCTCACCCATCCGTTGTAGACTGTGAGCCCTCATGGGCAGTGTCCTCTCTCCTCCTGTACCAGTCTGTGCCTTGTATTTTTTATGATTATTGTACTTGTCCCTACTATGCATACCCCTTTCACATGTAAAGTGCCATAGAATAAATGACGCAATAATAATAATAATAATAATAATAATAATCATCTTGTCCCCTTGTAGTAATGTGCCCATCCTTGCCGCCTGCCCATCCTTGCCGCCTGTAGTAATGTACCCATCTTGTCCTCTGTAGAAATGTGCCCATCCTTGTCCTGTGTAGTAATGTGCTTCATCCTTGTCGCCTGTAGTAATTTGGCCCATCCTTGTCCCCTGTAGTAATGTGCTATTCCTTGTCCGCTGTAGTAATGTCCCCATCTTGTCCCCTGTAATAATGTGCCCCATCCTTGTCCTGTGTAGTAATGTGACCTATTAGTGTCCCCTGTACTGATGTGTGCATAAAAAGAAAAAAAGGCGATCCGGCATTATAATATGGTTACTTTATTTTTTGTCCATTAAAAATATTACAAAGAGAGAATACAAGGGATGGCCACCTAGCATAGATTCAAAGTGGTATATGTGACAGCTGTCCTCTAACATCACTATCACCTGACTATTTCTGCCCAAGCCACGGGTAGAATGAATTAGCGCTGGCAGATGAGAGCTGCAGAGGGTCACGCAAAGTGCTCTGTATCTATTCCAGATACTGTATAATCATTCCCCAATGTCCGAGATAGATGCAGAGTGATGTATATAATGACTAACGATGTAGCTATCTTAGGGGTGCTTCACACATAGCGACAGCGACAACGACGTCGCTGTTACGTCACCATTTTCTGTGACGTAACAGCGACCTAGTAAGTCGCTGTTATGATTGCTGCTTAGCTGTCAAACACAGCGACGCAGCAGCGATCATAACATCGCTACATGAGCAGAGAGCAGGGAGCCGCGCACACTGCTTAGCGCTGGCTCCTTGCTCTCCTAGCTACAGTATACATCGGGTTAATTAACTCGATGTGTACTGCAGCTACATGTGCAGAGAGCCGGAGCCGGCACTGGCAGCGTGAGAGCTGCGGAGGCTGGTAACTAAGGTAAATATCTTACCCGATGTTTACCCTGGTTACAGCTTACCGCAGCTGCCAGACGCCAGCTCCTGCTCGCTTCATTTCGTCGCTCTCTTGCTGTCACACACAGCGATCTGTGTGTCACAGCGGGAGAGCGCCTTTGAAGAAAACGAACCAGGGCTGTGTGTAACGAGCAGCGATCTCGCAGCAGGGGCCAGATCGCTGCTCAGTGTCACACACAGCGAGATCGCTAATGAGGTCACTGTTGCGTCACCAAAACCGTGCCGTAGCAGCGATTTCTGTAGCGATCTCGCTATGTGTGAAGCACCCCTTACCCCTGCACATATAATGACTGCAAGCGCCAGCAATGAGATCTAAGTGTGATCTAGTGTACGTGAGTCTTACCACATCACCCTGTTCTAAGCTTCTTTGAGGTTGTTTGCTATTTCCCCCATGTGATGCTGCCTGCTTATGATTGGGCACCGTATACAGTGGAAAAAGCAAATTACTCCAAAGAATCTCTCCTAATGCCCTCTTAGTTAGAGGGGAAATCAGCAGATTAGTCTTTACAATCTATAATCTTTACATATTCAAAGTTAATAACTAAGTTTAAGCCTGCTCTTCAGCCACTTTTCCACAGGTTGCCAATGTAACAAACTAAGGCCGGCGTCACACGGTACGATCTATCGTGCGATCGCATGAGCGATCGTACCCACCCCTGTCGTTTGTGCGTCACGAGCAATTTGTTGCCCGTGGCGCACAAAGTCGTTAACCCCCAGTCACACGTACTTACCTCCCGGACGACCTCGCTGTGGGCGGCGAACATCCACTTCCTGAAGGGGGAGGGACGTTCGGTGTCACAGCGACGTCACACAGCGGCCGCCCAATAGTAGCGGAGGGGCGGAGATGAGCAGGACGTAACATCCCGCCCACCTCCTTCTTTCCTCATTGCCGGCGGGACGCAGGTACGCTGTGTTCGTCGTTCCTGGGGTGTGTCACGGAGCGATGTGTGCTTCCTCGGGAACGATGAACAACCGGAGCACAGAAGGAGGACCGACAATTTGAAAATGAACAACGTGTCAACGAGCAACGATAAGGTGAGTATTTTTGCTCGTTCACAGTCGTTCGGAGGTGTCACACGGTACGATATATCTAACGATGCCGGATGTGCGTCACGAATTCCGTGACCCCGCCGACATATCGCACGATATATCGAACCGTGTGACACCGGCATAAAACCATTAACCCATCTTCCATCCTAAACTCTATAACAGTGATATACTGTAATTATTTTATTATGTCATGTATTAACCACTGAACTACCTTAGACCACAAATGATAATAAAAATTTACCTATAATCCCCCTGTAACACTATGTATAATGGACACCAATACTAACCCTTTAATCAACTAAGACTATCAGACATAATAGATGTACTAAAACTAAGTGGTTACACCACTCTAGACCCCCAGGAGCATGATAGGAATACTATCACTTATCACTAACCCATGTAATAATTGATTATGTCACTTATGAAAAAGTTTAATTGTCTGAATACAGGCTAAATGAGAATCTCAGTGTAGACGCACAAAGTATGTTTACATCTTTCATTGTGAGGGTTAATATTATCCAGGATCTTATAAAAATTCACAATCATGATCTCATAAAATTTTCTATATAAAATTAAGAATTTTGCATTAAATTGCCACCAGCACTTCAGAGACTTATTAATGTCATATATTTTCATGCGCTAGGCAAACGGAAGGAATTGGAAATTGCATACCATCCCCTTTATCACCCGGCGGAGGGTGCCTCCCGGGATGTATTCGGTAATGAAGTTCAGTCTCTTGTCCTTGTAAAGTACACCTATAAACCTCAGGACATTAGGGTGCTCCAAACAACGCATTACCTTCACCTGCGGGACAATGGAAAATAAACTATTAATGTTGTATTAATACTAAAAGAGGAGTGCACGTCTCTGACAACCCTCCCAGATGAGGTCACTAAGGCATAGGTGTCAACCTCATGATATCTCACCTATACCATCATTACCCATTGTGGAGGTGTAAAATAAGCTGTCACATTCCTGCTATGGTCCATAGTTGCTCCCATGGCGCCTTATTAAACTTAAAGGCAGAACTTGTTTTAATACTACCACCCATAATGCTCTCTTGTCACCACCTGTTCTGCAACCAATGAAGGGAACTGTCACCAGATTTTTGTTACCCCATCTGAGAGCAGCATAATCTAGAGACCCTGATTCCTGCAATGTGTAACTTACTGGGCTGCTTGCTGTTATAGGGCTAAATCCCTGTTTTATCTGTTGAAGAGTGATCAGTTCTCTGAATGCTGAATTCTATATATACCCGCCCTCACTACTGATTGATAGATTTCTGAGTACACTGTGCATAGGCATGAAGCTGTCAATCAGAGATGGAGGTAGGGTTATAAAGATATGAATATGGAAGACTACATGGCAGCAGATTTACTAGTCCTCAAGTGATTCTGCTGATAAAACAGTGGTTTTATCAAAACCTACCAGGAGCAGCCCAGTAAGTGACACATTGCTGGAATCAGGGTCTCTCTCTCTACATTATGGTGCTCACAGAATAGGTGGGAAAGAAAACCGATGATAGATTCCTTTTAAGAGGACATGTCCTAATATGACATCAGAATATGTGCTGGTGACGGATATCAAGGAGATCCAGCTCAAGAGAGAGTAAAATATCCAAGACTTTATTGAATTGTGTTAAATATTGACAATATCAGAAAAATGCTGCAATCATTATGTAGCACCTATGCGTTTCATCATTATGATTACACGGTGCGAAACGCACCAGAAACGCGAATATACTACATGCTGATCCCTGCATTATTTTCTCATGATATTTTAACGCACTCCAATGAAGTGTGGAATTGTTTTCTGTCTTCAGCTGGGTTCTCCTTTATATCTTTAACCGTTTGATGTCCATGGCAGTGTCTATGTTCCGGGTACATAGGACGTCTTGCTGCATTGGTGAGCTGGCTTTTCCCTTTTTTGTTACATTTGTATATTACTTTTTTTTGCTGGTGCCCCATAGAGAAATGACCCTCTTCTGCTGCCACAGAAATGTAACTTTCTCATTGATGCATCCCATACATTCCTGTTCTCTTCCAAGTGTTAAGTGGCATGGTGCGGTAGCCGTGGGCGAGGTACTCGCATTCCACGTTCCGGCATGCTACAAAAATATAGGGCTTGTTGGATTCCTGGGTGTGTGTGTTGTGGTGTTGATTCAGTGGAGGATATCTCTATGTTCAGTGCAGTCACACTTTGTGTGGTGCCGAATCCATTGCACCCCATAATGAAGACATACAAAGCTCTTTTTACTTATAACTACACTTAAGTACATGGAGCATCAGGAGATGAACGCTCTATTCTCTTCTACACAGTACAAAGGCAAGTCTCCAACAGTGAACGATAATGAAACAGTACTTGATAGGAACAAAATGTTTGACAATATGGCAATAGGGGTGACTCCATTCTTTAAGAAACCTGACATAAGGGAGCTCTGGCTATCTCCACCCTACTAAACATACCACTGGTCTGGCCAAATCCACCTTCTCTTCAAGGCTGTTCGCCAGGGTCCAGAACACTACTGCTCCATCACAGCTGTTTGTCCCAGAGCACCCCTACTTGCCTGCTTCTGACAATACTATCACCACTGTGGCTTCCCTGTTGTTGCTGGCTCCTTGATCCTCCTCAAAACACACACCCAAGGCTCTTCTTCTTTCTTTGATGGTGTCTTTATGCTCAACAATAACTCCCCAAACTTGAATTGACTCACACTGGCCAATAACAATCCTCCCCAAAATTGGAGGGTCCTACAGTTAACCCTGTCATATATGACTAACAGGAACTGCAGCCTACAATTGGGTGGAACATATTAAAACCTCTAGCAGACATAATAGGCATAAAACATTACATTGATACAATTGGTGTCTTCATGGGGAATATGACAGCCTGTCCACCTCCTTACATAAGATGCACAAGATCAATATCTTATCAGAATCATTATCTTTTTTTTCTCCTTCCTCAGCAGCAGCACATTCTCCTAACCACAATCAGCTGCGGCAGCACATCCCCCTGACCACCAGGTGAAGCAGCACATCCCCCTGACCTCTACTTGCTGTAGCAGCACATACCCCTGACCACCATCATCAGCTGTGGCAACACATCCCCCTGAACACCACCAGCTGCAGTAGCACATCCCCCTGATCACCATCATCTGCGGTAGCACATCCCCCTGACCACCATCATCTGCTGTAGCACATCCCCCTGACCACCATCATCTGCGGTAGCACATCCCCCTGACCACCATCATCTACGGTAGACCATCCCCCTTAACACCATCATCTACGGTAGACCATCCCCCTGAACACCATCATCTGCGGTAGACCATCCCCCTTAACACCATCATCTACGGTAGACCATCCCCCTGAACACCATCATCTACGGTAGACCATCCCCCTGAACACCATCATCTGCGGTAGACCATCCCCCTGAACACCATCAGCTGCGGTAGCACATCCCCCTGAACACCAATATCTGCGGTAGCACATTCCCCTGAACACCAATATCTGCAGTAGCACATTCCACTGTCCATCATCAGCTGCAGTAGCACATCCCCCTGAACACCAATATCTGCGGTAGCACATTCCCCTGTCCATCATCAGCTGCAGTAGCACATCCCCCTGACCTCGACTTGCTGTGGCAGCAGAAATTGAAATGATCGAGTTGAAAACTGATCAAATGTAAATACTTGCAGAATAAAATAGAACAAAATCACCTGCCTCCTTCAAAAAGGTCCTTTGTGTTTCTTCATCAAATCGAATTAACTCTTTCATCACCATCACCTCGCCAGTCTGACGATGAGTAACCTGGTAAAAGTCAGAAATAGTACATGTCATTACACCCAATTTCCAGACTCTAGAGCAGGGGTCTCAAACTCGGCTGGGTGTATGGGCCGCACAGAGGAAAAAAATAATTTGGGGGGCCGCATTCTTTGCGGGACAAAGTGACATTTTTATTGGTACCATATATATTTTTTTACACACCCTTGGATGACTGATTTTCAACATTTTTCACTTGTTTATTATAACAAATGTGCACATTCTTTGGTTAAATATAAAAAAAAAAAAAAAAAAAAAAGTTGATGGTAAAAAAAAGTCATGCTTTATTTTGTTTTTTTTTTTACATTTTATCCCTTTCTTGTAACTAATATTGTTACAATTAGCACTATATAGAAATTTTGGCCAACATCTTTTAGTAATTTTCCCCATCCTATAGTAATGACCCCAGCCTTGTCCCCATCCTATAGCCTTGTCCCTATTCTAATGTCCCCATCCAATAGTATTATGCCCATCCTTTTAATGTCCCCATCCTATAGACATGTGCCCACCTTGTCCCCATCCTATAGACATGTGCCCACCTTGTCCCCATCCTATAGACATGTGCCCACCTTGTCCCCATCCTATAGACATGTGCCCACCTTGTCCCTATTCTATAGACATGTGCCCACCTTGTCCCCATCCTATAGGCATGTGCCCACCTTGTCCCTATTCTATAGTCATGTGCCCACCTTGTCCCTATTCTATAGTAATGTGCCCACCTTGTCCCTATTCTATAGACATGTGCCCACCTTGTCCCTATTCTATAGTCATGTGCCCACCTTGTCCCCATCCTATAGTCATGTGCCCACCTTGTCCCTGTTCTATAATCATGTGCCCACCTTGTCCCCATCCTATAGACATGTGCCCACCTTGTCCCTATCCTATAGTCATGTGCCCACCTTGTCCCTATCCTATAGTCATGTGCCCATCTTGTCCCTATCCTATAGACATGTGCCCACCTTGTCCCCATCCTATAGACATGTGCCCACCTTGTCCCCATCCTATAGTCATGTTCCCACCTTGTCCCTAATCTATAGTAATATCCCCATCCTGTAGTAATGGGGGGGGGGGGCAGTGGCGGCGGCGGGTGAAAGGGGGCGCTATAATTTACCGATCGCTCTCGGCTTCCTTCCACCCACAGACGCTGGAGTGAAGTTGAGGGGGCGGTCTCTGGCCCCAGATCCACAGTGATTGGACAGATCGGTCACAAGGCCGGTCTCTCCAATCAGAGCTGGGGGCGGGTGGAACAGAGGTCACCCAGCTCCAGCCAATGATCGGTGCTACAGCTGCACTGATCAGGGCTGGATTTCAATGTTACAGCCATTTTCAATGGTTGTAACATTACAGTGGCTGTGATTGGCTGACGAATACCGCACAGCCAATCACAGCCTCCGTAGGTCCGGGGAGGAGACACCACTCCTCCTGAAGTTGCCTCCTCCCCGAATCTAAGGTATTTGCTATTGGCAATGCAAACGGCGATCGCAGCCCCGGATCGCAGCCACCGGGGCTGCGATTTCGCCATGACGTACTGGGTATGTCATGGGTCCTTAAGTACCAGGGAGCCATAACATACCCAGTACGTCAGAGGTCGCTAAGGGGTTAATGTGCCGTCCTTCACATTCCCAAAAAATAAACAAACACCATTCTTCTCACCTGTCTCGCGCTCCCTCGGCTCCTCACCTCTGCTTCTCGCTGTCTGCAGGCCGTGCCCCGGTGACTATCGCGGCCGGTGCAGGGACCGCAGCCACTGGCAGCGAGTTATGTCAGATGAATGTTTTGCCGGCGCTGCGCGCGCACAGTCCTTGCCTCTGAGAGCGCAGCGCCGGCAAAACACTCATCTAACAAAGTGCAGACAGTGGCTGCGGCCCCTGCACCGGCCGCGATAGTAAACAGGGGCACGGGCCTGGGGGCCGCACGAAGCAGCCTGACGGGCCGCATGCGGCCCGCGGGCCGCGTGTTTGAGACCCCTGCTCTAGAGGAACATAGAAACATTGGGGCATATTTATCAATGCATATAAATACAATAAAAAATATTGCATTCCGGCCACATACTGATACCGCGTAGAGACACTAGTTATCCAATAGCATGATCTAGCAGTGTTAATAATTCTCCTGCATTTGCCATGTGTCAAATACCTGGCAATGTTATTGAATACACATGGAAAATCTATACATTTTTTTTTTTAGAAATCTTGTAATGAATGGATAAAGTATTTGTGGCACTATTTTCTTAAGAAACAGAAGTACTTCAGCATTGATTAAAATAATAAGATACAGCTTGTCAGTACATAACAGAGCTTGTCTGTATAGGATGGAGCTTGTATGTACAGAACAGAGCTTGTCTGTTTAGCATAGAGCTTGTATGTATAGAACGTCATTTGTCTGTATAGGATGGAGCATGTCTGTATAGGGTGGAGAACGTCACTTATCTGTATAGGATGGAACAGATAGTCTACCCTGATCTTACCTGTATAGGATGGAACTTGTCTGTACGGGATAGTGCTTGTCTGTACAGAACATCATTTGTCTGTATAAAATGGATGGAGCTTGTCTGTATAGAACAGAGCTTGTCTGTACAGGATAGTGCTTGTCTGTACAGGACGTCTTTTATCTGCATAGAATGGAGTTTGTCTGTATAGCGTGTAGCTTGTCTGCACAGAACAGAGCTTGTCTGTATAGCGTGTAGCTTGTATGTACAGAACAGAGCTTATCTGTATAGGACGGAGCTGTTATGTACAGAACAGAGCTTGTCTGTATAGGATGGAGCTTGTATGTATAGAACAGAGCTTGTCTGTATACGAAGGAGCTTGTCTGTATAGGATGGAGCTTGTCTGTATAGGATGGAGCTTGTCTGTATAGGATGGAGCTTGTCTGTATAGGATGGAGCTTGTCTGTATAGGATGGAGCTTGTCTGTATAGGATGGAGCTTGTCTGTATAGGACGGAGCTTGTCTGTATAGGATGGAGCTTGTCTGTATAGGACGGAGCTTGTCTGTATAGGATGGAGCTTGTCTGTATAGGACGGAGCTTGTCTGTACAGGACGGAGCTTGTCTGTACAGAACGGAGCTTGTCTGTATAGGATGGAGCTTGTCTGTATAGGATGGAGCTTGTCTGTATAGGATGGAGCTTGTCTGTATAGGATGGAGCTTGTCTGTATAGGATGGAGCTTATCTGTATAGGATAGAGCTTATCTGTATAGGATAAAGCTTATCTGTATAGGATGGAGCTTGTCTGTATAGGATAGAGCTTGTCTGTATAGGATAGAGCTTGTCTGTATAGGATAGAACTTGTCTGTATAGGATGGAGCTTGTCTGTATAGGATAGAGCTTATCTGTATAGGATGGAGCTTGTCTGTATAGGATGGAGGTTGTCTGTATAGGATGGAGCTTGTCTGTATAGGATGGAGGTTGTCTGTATAGGATGGAGCTTGTCTGTATAGGATGTAGGTTGTCTGTATAGGATGGAGCTTGTCTGTATAGGATAGAGCTTGTCTATATAGGATAGAGCTTGTCTGTATAGGATGGAGCTTGTCTGTATAGGATGGAGCTTGTCTGTATAGGATGGAGCTTGTCTGTATAGGATGGAGCTTGTCTGTATAGGATGGAGCCTGTCTGTCTGTTATTACCCTGATTGCCTGCCCAAAGCAGCCTCTGCCCAGAACTTCTCCTGGGATGAGATCTGAAGGCCTGAATATTCGATGTGATCCAGTAACACCACGGACAGATTCAGAGCGACACATATCTCTTTTGGAGCAAGATGGTGACCCCACACAGCTGGATCCAGGTGATCTGTCTATGCTGCAGCTACGCCTTCACATAGGAGAAGAAGAAATAATGTGTTAGTATGTATAATAGTCCCAATTACTTTCCTTAAGCAGAGGCTCTATAGTGGATGGATAAGCTGCAATGCTCTGCGCATGAGGTAAGAGACATGGCTATATCAGGGGAACTATACTACATTTCTAAATGGAGGTATTTGTTAATATTATTATTATACCTACTACATATTGGGGTAGGGTATTAAAGATAGGAATACCCCTGTAAGGCCAGGTGCAGATATTGAGTATTTGGTAAGTTTTTTACCTCAGTATTTGTAGCCAAAACCAGGAGTGGGTGATAAATACAGAAGTGGTGCCGTGTTTATATTGTACTTTTACTCTGATTGTTCCACTCTTGGTTTTGTCTTACAAATACTGAGGTAAAAAACTCACCAAATACTCAATGTGTGAACGTGGCCTAAAAATGCATGTGTTTAAATTGCTGAAAAACGTGTAGATTATTAAATTTCTGGTAAGCACTTACGTGACCGGCCTCTGGCGTCTGATTCCAGGCTCTGTGCATGGGGTGGGCAGGGGGGTGTTTTCATGAGGGTCATGCTCAATGGTTAGCTGTAAGAGCCGGCTGGTCTCTTGTATTAAAATATCAATCTAGAGAAATAATAAAAAAAAATAGGATTAGTAAAAAAACAAATTAATAGAACAAAACGGCAATGAGGGTAATTATTCCTGTGCACCTCATCTAGGGGAACGCTGCGAATAGGGGTGCCATTGATCTCCAGGATTCGATCTCCAACATGAATTGAGCCTTGAATGTCAGGACTGAGACAATCCGCGTCCAATCTAAAACACACAGCACAGAGTGTTGGCATGTACGGTATACATTATTGGAGTCATTTCCTCCATAGAAGATACTTCATCATGCATGTGATAGCAATTAACTGCTAGAAAATAATGTGCGTCCAAACAAAGCACGCGTACAATATTATATCACGACCATTACTGATACATTTCTAACATAAAAATGCACTAATGTAAAGATGTGCACTCACACTGTGCAAATAACATGCAAAATGGCTCTAACATCCTGCGCCAAATCCCCAATGGTCTAATATAAACCATGTCAGAAACAAAAGCCGACATGTGGTTTGGATCGGCCGTGTAATTAAAACAAGATTCTTTTTTTTAATGGACAGATCCAATGTATTGTCAAAGCAACGTCATTATAATATACAATTTTAATAACCTGGAAAAAGGGAAAATGTTAAATATTGCTCATTGCTGAACCGGACCAAAATATCTAATAAATTAGCTCATTAGGTCTCAAGAGTCTCATCATTCAATTAATATATTTCTACTCCGCAGTGACTATTCTCTACAGCAATCATATATGGCCTAACGGGAATGTCATCAGAAAACGGACTATTGTGTACACATTTGTATATGCTAAAAATACTTTTAAAAACATTTTAATAATGTTTTCTTTTTATTGTCCATATCACCAGTGGCGTACATATTGGCAGACATATCATTTCTGCAGCCGGACAGGGACCCGAGAGGTTAGGGGGCCTATTTACACTTTTAAATCAGTAGGAATGTTGCATAATCATGAGCTATTGGACTGCAAAGGATATATTATTCTAGAACAGGGGTTTTGTCTGCCAGTGGTGGCAGACAACGCGGCCACTATCGGGCTCATGAGTGGAGAGGCTCGGTTCCGGGGCAGCGCCTCCCTGTGCCTGACATCCACTTTCAACTGTATCAGCATCCACGAAAGCCATCGGCTCCCTAGTCCATCATTCTCCCTCAGTTCTGATATCATCACACCCGCTCTGATGAGCAGTACAGAACTGCAGAACACATGCTACAGAGACCGCAGCTGTGTGGGAATGAGGAGAGGTGATTTTTTTTTTTCTTCTAAATCAATGCGGGCTATTATAGAGTTTGCAGACCTATGTGGTGGCCATTAGACATTTTTCAGGGCTATAAGGGGGCCATTAAACAGTTTGCAGAGCTACGTGAGAACTATTAGGCCCTTTGCACACACTGCGTTTTTTGATGCGTTTTTGGTGCAGAATTGGTGTGGTTTGTGTTCATAAACTTCATGCAGTCCTTCCCCAGCAAAGTCTATGAGAAATGTGAAATGCTGTGTGCACGATGCTTCTTTTTTCCTTACAGGTTTTGCTGCAGTTTTTCTGCAGCAAAAAGAAGCAGCTTGTCACTTCTTTTCTGCAGCTCCCTGCGTTTATCCCTGTGTTTTGCCATTGATAATGTTTAAAAAACGTAGGGACAATAACACACCAAAACGCATGCGTTTCTTGGGTTTGTTTTTCTGCCAGAGGGTGCGTTTTTCACTGGTGAAACAAATCTGCAGTGTGCGTACATGGCCTTATAGTTGCATGGATAAGTGAGGAATATTATACAATTTGGAGGGCTATGTGGGGGCCATTACAGGTCTTTGTAGGGGCCAGTTATTCTGTTTAGAATACTATGTGGTGGCCACTATACTGTTTGGAAGGCTGTGTGGAGCCATTATACTGTTTGGAAGGCTGTGTGGGGCCATTATACTGTTTGGAAGGCTGTGTGGGGCCATTATACTGTTTAGAATACTATGTGGTGGCCACTATACTGTTTAGAATACTATGTGGTGGCCACTATACTGTTTGGAAGGCTGTGTGGGGCCATTATACTGTTTAGAATACTATGTGGTGGCCACTATACTGTTTGGAAGGCTGTGTGGGGCCATTATACTGTTTAGAATACTATGTGGTGGCCACTATACTGTTTGGAAGGCTGTGTGGAGCCATTATACTGTTTGGAAGGCTGTGTGGAGCCACTATACTGTTTGGAAGGCTGTGTGGAGCCACTATACTGTTTGGAAGGCTGTATGGAGCCACTATACTGTTTGGAAGGCTGTGTGGGGCCATTATACTGTTTGGAAGGCTGTGGGGAGCCATTATACTGTTTGGAAGGCTGTGTGGGGCCATTATACTGTTTGGAAGGCTGTGGGGAGCCATTATACTGTTTGGAAGGCTGTGTGGAGCCATTATACTGTATTGAGGGCTAGTTGGGGCCATTACAATGTGTGCAAACTATTATAAAATGTGGAGGGGCAATCATACTGGGTTGAGGAGGGTAAGGGTCATTATAGTGTATGGAGGGCCATTATACTATACTAGAAGGGTGCCCGATTCTAACGCATCGGGTATTCTAGAATTTAGTGTGTAGTTAATGTATGATTTTTGTTATATATATATATATATAGATGTTGTTGTGTGTAGTTGCCAAGTGTTTGTGTGGGGCGCTGTAAATGTTCTGGGTGTTGTCTGGGTGTGGGGGGTGTGTGAGAGCGGTGTTGTTTGTGTGTTGCGTTGTGTGTGTTGTGTTGTTTGTGGAGCGCTGTGTGTCTTGTCTGCAGCGTTGTGTGTGTGTGTGGTGCTGTGTGTGTTGTGTGGTTTGTGTGGGTGCGTGTGTGTTTTGGGGGGAGGTATGTTCTGTGCAGTGTGTTTATTTTGGAAGAGTAGTCCTGGGGAGAGAGGAGTATAATAGGACGAGTAGTCCTGGGGGGAGAGGAATATAATAGGAGGACTAGCCCTGGGGGGAGAGGAGTATAATAGGAGGAGTAGTCCTGGGGGGGAGAGGAGTATAATAGGAGGAGTAGTCCTGGGGGGAGAGGAGTATAATAGGAGAAGTCCTGGGGGGAGAGGAGTATAATAGGAGGAGTAGTCCTGGGCGGAGAGGAATATAATAGGAGGAGTAGTCCTGGGGGAGAGGAGTATAATAGGAGTAGTCCTGGGGGGAGAGGAGTATAATAGGAGGAGTAGTCCTGGGCGGAGAGGAATATAATAGGAGGAGTAGTCCTGGCGGGAGAGGAGTATAATAAGAAGAGTAGTCCTGGGGAGAGAGGAGTATAATAGGACGAGTAGTCCTGGGGGGAGAGGAGTATAATAGGAGTAGTCCTGGGGGGAGAGGCGTATAATAGGAGGAGTAGTCCTGGGGGGAGAGAATATAATAGGAGGAGTAGTCCTGGGGGGAGAGGAGTATAATAGGAGGAGTAGTCCTGGGGGATGAGGAGTATAATAGGAGGAGTAGTCCTGGGGGGAGAGGAGTAGAATAGGAGGAGTAGTCCTGGGGGGAGAGGAATATAATAAGAGTAGTAGTCCTGGGGGGAGAGGAGTATAATAGGAGGAGTGGTCCTGGGGGGAGAGGAATATAATAGGTGGAGTAGTCCTGGGGGGAGAGGAGTATAATAGGAGGAGTAGTCCTGGGGGAGAGGAATATAATAGGAGGAGTAGTCCTGGGGGGGAGAGGAGTATAATAGGAGGAGTGGTCCTGGGGGATGAGGAGTATAATAGGAGTAGTCCTGGGGGAGAGGAGTATAATAGGAGGAGTAGTCCTGGGGGAGAGGAATATAATAGGAGGAGTAGACCTGGGGGGAGAGGAATATAATAGGAGGAGTAGTCCTGGGGGAGAGGAGTATAATAGGAGGAGTAGTCCTGGGGGAGAGGAGTATAATAGGAGTAGTCCTGGGGGGAGAGGAGTATAATAGGAGTAGTCCTGGGGGGAGAGGAGTATAATAGGAGGAGTAGTCCTGGGGGGAGAGGAGTATAATAGGAGGAGTAGTCCTGGGGGGAGAGGAATATAATAGGAGGAGTAGTCCTGGGGGGAGAGGAGTATAATAGGAAGAGTAGTCCTGGGGAGAGAGGAGTATAATAGGACGAGTAGTCCTGGGGGGAGAGGGAGTATAATAGGAGTAGTCCTGGGGGGAGAGGAATATAATAATAGGAGGAGTAGTCCTGGGGGAGAGGAATATAATAGGAGGAGTAGTCCTGGGGGGAGAGGAGTATAATAGGAGGAGTAGCCCTGGGGGGAGAGGAGTATAATAGGAGGAGCAGTCCTGGGGGGAGAGGAGAATAATAGGAGGAGTAGTCCTGGGGGATGAGGAGTATAAGAGGAGGAGTAGTCCTGGGGGAGAGAAGTATAATAGGAGTAGTCCTGGGGGAGAGGAATATAATAGGAGGAGTAGTCCTGGGGGGAGAGGAGTATAATAGGAGGAGTAGTTCTGGGGGGAGAGGAACATAATAGGAGGAGTAGTCCTGGGGGGGGAGAGGAGTATAATAGGAGGAGTAGTCCTGGGGGATGAGGAGTATAATAGGAGGAGTAGTCCTGGGGGGAGAGGAGTATAATAGGAGGAGTAGTCCTTGGGGGAGAAGAATATAATAGGAGGAGTAGTCCTGGAGATAAGGAGTCTAATAGGAGGAGTAGTTATGGAGGTGAGGAGTATAATAGGAGGAGTAGTACTAGGGGGGAGAGGAGGATAATAGGAGGAGTAGTCCTGGGGAGAGAGGAGTATAATAGGAGGAGTAGTCCTGGGAAGAGATGAGTATAATAGGAGGAGTAGTCCTGGGGGGAAAGGAGTATAATAGGAGGAGTAGTCCTGGGGGTTGAGAGGAGGATAATAGGAGGAGTAGTCCTGGGGGAGAGGAAGATAATAGGAGGAGTAGTCCTGGGGAGAGAGGAGTTTAATAGGAGGAGTAGTCCTGGGAGAGAGGAGTATAATAGGAGGAGTAGTCCTGGGGGGAGAGGAGGACAATAGGAGGAGTAGTCCTGGGGGGAGAGGAGGACAATAGGAGGAGTAGTCCTGGGGGGAGAGGAGGACAATAGGAGGAGTAGTCATGGGGGAGAGGTGTCTAATAGGTTTAGTAGTCCTGGGGGGAGGTGTCTAATAGGTTTAGTAGTCTGGGGGGGAGGTGTCTAATAGGTTTAGTAGTCCTGGGGGGAGGTGTCTAATAGGTGGAGTAGTCCTGGGGGGAGAGAGGAGGATAATAGGAGTAGTCCTGGGGGGAGGTGTATAGGTGCCCAAAGTGTGTGGGGGGCGTGGCCCGAGCGAGCACAGTGTATGGGGAATGTGGTCGAGCGGGCACAGTGTGTGGGGGGCGTGGCCGAGCGGGCACAGTGTGTGGGGGGCGTGGCCGAGCGGGCACAGTGTGTGGGGGGCGTGGCCGAGCGGGCACAGTGTGTGGGGGGCGTGGCCGAGCGGGCACAGTGTGTGGGCGGCGTTGCCGAGCGGGCACAGTGTGTGGGGAGCATGGCCAAGCGGACACTTTGGGGGGGGTGTGGCCGAGCGGACACTGTGTGGGGGGGGGCGTGGCCGAGCGGGCAGTGTGTGGGGCGTGACCGAGCAGGCTCAGCGTTGTGTGGGGCATGGCCAAGCGGGCACAGTGTGTGGGGAGCATGGCCAAGTGGACACTGTGTGGGGGGTGTGTGGCCGAGCGGGCACTGTGTGTGGGGGCGTGGCCGAGCGGGCAGTGTGTGGGGGGCGTGGCCGAGCAGGCACAGTGTGTGGGGGGCGTGGCCGAGCAGGCAGTGTGTGGGGGGCGTGGCCGAGCGGGCACAGTGTGTGGGGGGGCGTGGCCGAGCGGGGCACAGTGTGTGTGGGGCGTGGCCGAGCGGGCAGTGTGTGGGGAGTGTGGCCGAGCGGACACTGTGTGGGGGGGCGTGGCCGAGCGGGCACTGTGTGTAGGGGGCATGGCCGAGCAGGCACAGTGTGTGGGGGCGTGGCCGAGCGGGCAATGCGTGCTGGGGGGGTGGCCGGAGCCGGGCGGCCAATGCGTGTGGGGAGCGTGGGCCGGGCCGAGCTGAGCGGCCAATGCGACGGTTGTCACGGTAATGACGTCATTTTGGAGCAAGACAGACAGACAGAATAAGGCAATTATATATATAGATGAAGGCCATTATACTGTATGGAGGACTGTGTTGGGGCCATCATACCGTGATGGGGTCACTATGTCATACTTAGCAGGGTTGGGATTAATGTAGTGTCATCAAACTATGCCTGTGGAGGGTACTGTGTAGGAATTCACTGTTGGGGTATCAAGCCGTCTGTGGGGAGCACTTTTGTTGGCATCATACTTTATGGGGGTCATGGAAGGGGTATCTTAATGCATGCAGACACTAAAGGGTACTTTACACACAACGATATCGCTAACGATACAGTTAGGTCCAGAAATATTTGGACAGTGACACAAGTTTTGTTATTTTAGCTGTTTACAAAAACATGTTCAGAAATACAATTATATATATATAATATGGGCTGAAAGTGCACACTCCCAGCTGCAATATGAGAGTTTTCACATCCAAATCGGAGAAAGGGTTAGGAATCATAGCTCTGTAATGCATAGCCTCCTCTTTTCAAGGGACCAAAAGTAATTGGACAAGGGACTCTAAGGGCTGCAATTAACTCTGAAGGCGTCTCCCTCGTTAACCTGTAATCAATGAAGTAGTTAAAAGGTCCTGGGGTTGATTACAGTGTGTGGTTTTGCATTTGGAAGCTGTTGCTGTGACCAGACAACATGCGGTCTAAGGAACTCTCAATTGAGGTGAAGCAGAACATCCTGAGGCTGAAAAAAAAGAAAAAATCCATCAGAGAGATAGCAGACATGCTTGGAGTAGCAAAATCAACAGTCGGGTACAGTCTGAGAAAAAAGGAATTGACTGGTGAGCTTGGGAACTCAAAAAGGCCTGGGCGTCCACGGATGACAACAGTGGTGGATGATCGCCGCATACTTTCTTTGGTGAAGAAGAACCCATTCACAACATCAACTGAAGTCCAGAACACTCTCAGTGAAGTAGGTGTATCTGTCTCTAAGTCAACAGTAAAGAGAAGACTCCATGAAAGTAAATACAAAGGGTTCACATCTAGATGCAAACCATTCATCAATTCCAAAAATAGACAGGCCAGAGATAAATTTGCTGAAAAACACCTCATGAAGCCAGCTCAGTTCTGGAAAAGTATTCTATGGACAGATGAGACAAAGATCAACCTGTACCAGAATGATGGGAAGAAAAAAGTTTGGAGAAGAAAGGGAACGGCACATGATCCAAGGCACACCACATCCTCTGTAAAACATGGTGGAGGCAACGTGATGGCATGGGCATGCATGGCTTTCAATGGCACTGGGTCACTTGTGGTTATTGATGACATAACAGCAGACAAGAGTAGCCGGATGAATTCTGAAGTGTACCGGGATATACTTTCAGCCCAGATTCAGCCAAATGCCGCAAAGTTGATCGGACGGCGCTTCATAGTACAGATGGACAATGACCCCAAGCATACAGCCAAAGCTACCCAGGAGTTCATGAGTGCAAAAAAGTGGAACATTCTGCAATGGCCAAGTTAATCACCAGATCTTAACCCAATTGAGCATGCATTTCACTTGCTCAAATCCAGACAGACGGAAAGACCCACAAACAAGCAAGACCTGAAGGCTGCAGCTGTAAAGGCCTGGCAAAGCATTAAGAAGGAGGAAACCCAGCGTTTGGTGATGTCCATGGGTTCCAGACTTAAGGCAGTGATTGCCTCCAAAGGATTCGCAACAAAATATTGAAAATAAAAATATTTTGTTTGGGTTTGGTTTATTTGTCCAATTACTTTTGACCTCCTAAAATGTGGAGTGTTTGTAAAGAAATGTGTACAATTCCTACAATTTCTATAAGATATTTTTGTTCAAACCTTCAAATTAAACGTTACAATCTGCACTTGAATTCTGCTGTAGAGGTTTCATTTCAAATCCAATGTGGTGGCATGCAGAGCCCAACTCGCGAAAATTGTGTCACTGTCCAAATATTTCTGGACCTAACTGTATATCGTCGGGGCACGGTGTTCGTGATGCACATCCGACGCCGTTTGCGATAACGTTGTGTGTGACTTAAGGGTGCTTTACACGCTGCGACATCGCTAACGATATATCGTCGGGGTCACGGTGTTTGTGCCGCACATCCGGCGTCGTTAGCGACATCGCAGTGTGTGACAGCTAGGAGCTACGATCAACGATCGCAAAAACGTCAAAAATCGTTGATTGTTGACACGTCGCTCCTTTTCATAATATCGTTGGTTGTGCATGCCATTGGTTGTTCGTCGTTCCTGCACATCCGGCCTCGTTAGCGACGTCGTTGCGTGTGAAACGCACAAACGACTGTTAATGATCAAAATTACTCACCATATCGTTGATCGTTGTCCGGTTGTTCTAATCCCGATTATCGTTGCTGTTGCAGAACGCAGATTGTTCGTCGTTCCTGCGGCAGCACACATCGCTATGTGTGACACCGCAGGAACAAGGAACATCACCGTACCTGCGGCCGCCGCCAATGAGGAAGGAAGAAGGTGGGCGGGATGTTCGGCCCGCTCATCTCCGCCCCTCCTCTTCTATTGGGCGGCTGCTTAGTGACGCCGAACGAACCGCCCCCTTAGAAAGGAGGCGGTTCGCTGGCCACAGCGACGTTGCTAGGCAGGTAAGTAAATGTGACGGGTGTAAGCGATGTTGTGCCACGAGCAGCGATTTGCCCGTGCCGCACAACCGACGGGGGCGGATGCTTTCACCAGTGGCATCGATAGCGATGTCGCTGTGTGTAAAGCCCGCTTTACTCGTTACATTGACTTGCATTGCACACGCTATTTGGAATGAATACGCGAGTATTAGACAGTACTCGTTACGAGTATCGTGAATCCGAGTATTTTGAAACTCACTCATCATTACATGCTTCTTTAGATTCACAGATCTGTGGTTGCAGTGAAATTGTGGACAATCAGTGCCAGGTTTGTGGCTGTGTACAAATGGAACAATATGTCCATGATTTCACTGCAACCACAGATCTGCCAAAGATTTATCTCTGTGTGTGACGGGGCCTTTACCTGTCAGTGAATGGTTTTCTATACTGGACAACCCCTTTAACCACAGCATTTACTATATTACTACAGCAAATGAAATGATGCAAAACCAAACACATAATCCCATTCCTTCCTCTATACACATCTTGTACAAATACTTGATATTTGGAAGAGTTTCTGTCAACTATTTATTGGAAAAAAAAAATCCATTGGCTCCAGACCGGGTCAAACTGACCTAATCTATGAGCACGCAAGCAATGAAAAAATGGTGTCCATGGAGACATCTGAAAAATAATAAAAAACAGAAGAAATATGTCTTGTTTTCTTAATAGTCTGAAGTATAGGAGTCCATCACTTTTACAATCAGTGTTATGTGGTTTTAAGGAAAAAATACATTAAAATAAAAATCTGTCAGCAATTTCTTCCTTATTTTTTTTTTACTTTGTTTTGATCGAATTTTGTTGCATATTACAATGAATACTGAGAAATATATAAATAAATCTTGTCTACATTTTCCTGGTGATCATCCTTACTATTGTTACTGACTTGTGTCAGTCTGCAAGGTAAAGGACTGCAGCAGGAGCCTCCCCCCTCTGTCCTGTGTGTGGTAGGACACATATATTGTTACATTTTAGATAAGCTCCACCACCACTCATTTCCAAGCTAGAACAGATAAATGGGGGGCTACTCTGTTCTCTCTGCAGGTTTTCTACCGACTTGTTTAGGATCTGCAGGTTTTCTACCGACTTCTTTAGGATCATCTTGTGCAGATTTTTTTTTACATATATTAAAAAAAAAAAAAAAAAAGGGAGAGTGAAGGGTTCTGTTAAACCCAATTGTCTAGTTCCACACGGTAGGATGTACTTACTCCCGGACTCGCACAGTGTGAGAATGCTCAGCACATGATGGAGTGATGGACACTGATAGACCACGTCGCCCATCGGATGCAGGAAGAGACACCAGGGTCACCGTGTGCGGGGATCGAGACACCGGGGAGTCAATCACTGGGGTCAGCGAGATCTGGTAGTAGCACGGTCCACTGTCACGAGGAATAAAGTATGTTATATGACACTATGCGAGAAAGGACATCAAACAGCAGATTATTCACATAATCATGAAATAGGACTAATCAGATCAGGGGGTTTATAAAGTAAGATTTTGTATTTTTTCATGCGTTTTTGCTTGCACATTTTCACAAATCTGCAAGGAAATCCTGATGCCAGCAAAGTCAATGAGAATCCGGAAGTGCTGTGCACACGTTCAGGATTTTTTCGCAGATTTGGTTGCAGAAAAAAATCTCAAGCATGTCAGTTCTTTTTGTGTTTTTAGCTGTGGTTTCATCATTGAAAGCAATAAAAAAGACGCATTATAAAAAAAACCATCAAAAAAAGTTTTTGCCACAGCGTTTTTCTTACCAGGAGATGCAGATTTGGTGCAGAAATTTCTGCAAACAAATCTGCAACATGTGCACATAGCCTTAAGGGAAGCTGTTCTAACACTTTTTAAACATGTAAGTAGTGGAATAACTGAGTAGGTGACTGACCCTCAATGAAAACAACACTTTTCTTTGCAGTAGTCTAAAGTGCCAGTCATGAGAAATAGTAGCCACATACAACTCAGGCTGTGAGGCCGGGGCCACATGGGGGACTACTGCAATCCTCGCATGACACTCGGCTCGCGCTGGCAGCACAGCAGGAGCCGAATGTCATGCGAGTGTCACTGCGACTGAGGTCCGATCGCAAGACAGCTGCGGAGTGCAGGGCCGGCGCTGAGGAGGGGCGGGATTTATCTCCTCTCTCTTCCGTAGCCGGCTATTGCCATTCTTGCTCTGCACTCGCGGTACACCGGTGTACTGTGAGTGCAGTGCGATTTTACTCTCGCCTCATAGACTTGAATAGGTGAGAAAGAAACAAGGATCACATTACAGTCGCAGCATGCTGCGATTGTTTTCTCGGTTGGATTAGGGCTGAGAAAATCGCTCATGGGTGCTGGCACATAGGCTAATATTGGTCCGAGTGGAATGCGATGTTTTATCGCATTCCACTCACTCCGATTTTCATGCCGTATGTCTTAGGCCTTAGTGAGATTGGGGTGTGTCTAGTCTATACACCTGGAAGAAGCAGTGCCAGTGCATTGACACACACACAGTGCACTGACACATGCACAGTGCACTGACACACGCACAGTGCACTGACACACGCACAGTGCACTGACACACGCACAGTGTACTGACACACGCACAGTGCACTGACACACGCACAGTGCACTGACACACGCACAGTGCACTGACACACGCACAGTGCACTGACACACGCACAGTGCACTGACACACGCACAGTGCACTGACACACGCACAGTGCACTGACACACGCACAGTGTACTGACACACGCACAGTGTACTGACACACGCACAGTGCACTGACACACGCACAGTACACTGACACACGCACAGTGTACTGACACACGCACAGTGCACTGACACACGCACAGTGTACTGACACACGCACAGTGTACTGACACACGCACAGTGCACTGACACACGCACAGTGTACTGACACACGCACAGTGTACTGACACACGCACAGTGCACTGACACACGCACAGTGCACTGACACACGCACAGTGTACTGACACACGCACAGTGTACTGACACACGCACAGTGTACTGACACACGCACAGTGCACTGACACACGCACAGTGCACTGACACACGCACAGTGTACTGACACACGCACAGTGTACTGACACACGCACAGTGCACTGACACACGCACAGTGCACTGACACACGCACAGTGTACTGACACGCACAGTGTACTGACAGCCACAGAATGTTAAATTTCGACGTAATTGGCACATCAGATTTCTATTAAAAAAAAGTATGATTTTTACTGGGGGCCTATCGCCTACACAGCCATACCACTACTACCTTAAGTAAAATTATACAGACAAATTCCCTGTAAGAAACAGTAACCATCCAGATTATTAGTATGGATTGTACAGTCTATGTACCATGTGGAATTAAGGTGGATAATTGGCTAGGTGGTACATGAATGACTATATAACGGGGACCAATCTCTCTTACCAGTATAACTTGGATCGCTCCACCAAGGCATATGTCTCACCATCACCAATAAAAGCAGAACAGCGAGAACATACAAAGCATTCAGGGTGATACTTGTGCTCTCCCGCTACCTATCAAACCAAAAGAAATCAGTGTCAAATCTTCAATAAGAGAAATTAGTCTAAAATGTATCTCTAGTTGCCCTTGGAAACAGAGAACAGTTTATTAGAATAGAATAAGATAATCTCCAGCACTCACTCTTTTGCTTTTAAAGGGAATCTTTCAGCAAGTTTTTGCTACGAAATCTGAGAGCAACATAATGTAGACGAAGAGATTCTGAATCTAATGATGTATCACTTAGTTTACTGGGTGCAGAGGTTCTGAAACAGTTAGGCTATGTGCGCACGTTGCGTAATTGCATGCGTCCTGCATCCCCAGCATAATCTATGGAGATTGTGCAGGAGACGTGCGCACGTGGCGTATTAGAGTGCAGCGCTTCAGCTGCTGCCTGAAGTGCGCGTTCTAAAAAGTGACATGTCACTTCTTTCGTGCACTCTGCCTGCAGCTCCTGCTCTGTCTATGGGAGGGGCTACATGCAGAGCGCATGAAATCGGCTTTTGTTTCTGCAGCGATTTGAAGCGCACGTGTGCTGTTCAAATCGCTGCAGAAGTTTCTGCAGG
Source organism: Anomaloglossus baeobatrachus (assembly GCF_048569485.1). NCBI lineage: Eukaryota > Metazoa > Chordata > Amphibia > Anura > Aromobatidae > Anomaloglossus > Anomaloglossus baeobatrachus. The sequence continues at coordinate 136,705,996 of NC_134354.1, forward strand.
GCCAGTACGCAACATGCGCACATAGCCTTATAGTTTTTAGATTTAGCAATGCAGCAGAGCTCAGAAAGTTAACCCACCTACACCAGGTTCTGTATGTACAATGCTTATAGACTGTGAGCTGCTAATCACAGGATGGGGAGTGTCGGACTACCAGGCACATGATGCTGTAGTTCGAGCTATGATAAGGTAATAGTGCTAAACAATCTTTCAAAAGTAAACAACAGCATGTACCTTGATAAGAGACAAATGGCTGAAATCTGTGTTTTAACCCGTACAGCATGCTGTCCTCAGATTACATAGCAAAAACCTGCTGACAGATTCCCTTTAATCCATAAAAGTCCTCTTTATGTCGTGCACTTACTGCAGTGACATAAACAGCACAGCAGGCTACAAACGTTTCTCAACATTTCAAACAGTCGTCGGCTGCCTGTTATCTCACCATTGTTTGTGGACAAAATAAAGAGGAATTATGGACTAAATGCAGAAGGGTGAGTGCCGTGGATTATTTGCTACTGCTGAAATTGGTTATTGCATCTCCTCTGAAACCTTCAGCCTCTCTGCTGTGTTTCCACCATTACCATATAAACCTTTGAACAGTTGATGGTTTGCAGACAACAGTTTAGATCTACTTCATTGTCAGACAAGTGACAGAACAGGATTTTTTTTTCTTACCATAACTAGTCCTTTGGTAATATGCTCCGAGCAGCCCTGGCACATCCCGCCAAAGCGTGCCCAATAGTGCTTTTTACAAAACAGTCTCCCATCTTTTTCATAGTAGCGGTGGGATAAGGATACGCCACAGTCACTGCACCTGAAAAATACAACAAAAACTTATCAGAACTTTAATTTAGGGTCAATGACTGAAAAACATGCAAAGTGAAATATTGCAGATACTATAACCATTAAATTATGTTAATATTAAAAGACTTTTCCACTTCCACAAAAGTGTAAAATAACAGGAAATTTCCAGTTTTCTAGTTTCCTGACGTTCCTCCAGTCTATTTTGACTACAGTGATGATAACATGACTACTAAGCACATCACCGCTGCAGCCAATCACTGAGTTTAGCGGTTCATGCTGTCTACATCAGCAGACCCATGAGCTTATTGATTGGCTGCAGCGGTGATTCAAGCTATTGTCTTGATTTCACAGCTGCAGCCGTAAAAAAGATCTGAGCAGTGGTAGCGAGCATGGCAGTGGCATCGGACCGAGGGAGGGTGTGCAATATCTGGCAGCAAATGTCTGGAGACCACTTTTCTGAAATTGGAAAACCTCTTTAATATTAAGAGCTAGGACACACGGCGAGTAAAACGGACAGAGGAATACAATAAAAAAAATTGCATTCCACCCGGACCCATTTTATTCTATGTCATTATTTTCTCAGCCCTAATCGGACAAAGATGCTGCAGGTGGAATCTGATCTGTATTCGCTCGCACCCATACAAGTTTATGGGTACAAGAGAAACATCGCACTGCACTCGGATGACACTGGAGTGCAGTGCGATAATCACATCAGCTGAAAATGGAGGAGATAGGGAGATTAATCTCTCCCTCTCCTCTGCAGATGTAATCTGATCGCAGGATCAGATCACAGTGGCATGACACTTGGCCCACACTCGCAGCACAGCGGGAGCTAGCTGTCGCATCTTAAAACCAAAAATAATTTACAAATTAAGTCAATAGAATAAAATCTTGAGTAAGATGTTGGAGGCAAGTTTCCCATGGGCAAAAAAAGAAGATTTTTACTGCTGCGTTTGTTCAGTTCAGCAAGTGTCTGCACCAAAATATTCAATAGTAATCTACTATGATTATGCCATTGTGCTGCATTTTTTAGTTGAGGTCTCCATTTTTTTTATACCTCTTTGATGCAACTTTTAAGCATTTTTTAGTGCAGAAAAAAGCAGGACGTAGCTCTGTACAATTCATTTTGGTTGAATATGTATCATTATAGTCAGCTTCTTACACTAGGTGGCGCCAAAAGTATTAAATTGTCACACAAACGGCAAAGCTGGCAGCGCTTTTCAGAGCAGATGGCGAAATAATTAACATCACAGTCATAATAAAAAAATGATGGATTATTAAATTGCATATGTCTGATGGAATAAAATTGTTCTGTACAAATGATCAACACTGGTCAGCAGGTGACAGACGTCCACTGCTTTACACAGCACAATTATACATCATATGGTCGTGTGTGAGATTCAGAAAGTCCCATATCTCACATTTTTGGAATATCAAGAAATATTGTGTATCCATAAATGCATTTTGTATCCTCGTCTATTGGGAGAACCGGGGTCACAGGACAATATTTTTTCAATGCAGCTAACATTAAATGAAACAGAAATTCCCTCTATACATTGTTAATGTGGTAAATGACTATTCTAGCTGCAAACGTCTGGTTTTGAATGCAATATCTACATAGGTGTATAGAGGCCCATTTCCAACAACCACCACTCCAGTGTTCTAATGGTATATTGTGTTTGCTAACTGTGTTAGAAGGCTAATGGATGTTTAGAAATCCCTTGAAAACCCCTTTGCAAGTATGATAGCACAGCTGAAACCAGTTTTACTGATTAGAGAAGCTATAAAACTGAACTTCCTTTGAGCTAGTTGAGAATCTGGAGCATTACATTTGTTGGTTCCATTAAACTCTCAAAATGGCCAGGAAAAGAGAACGTTCACGTGAAATTCGACAGTCTATTCTTGTTCTTAGAAATGAAGGATATTCCATGCGAGAAATTGCCAAGAAACTGAAGATTTCCTACAACGGTGTGTACTACTCCCTTCAGAGGAAAGCACAAACAGGCTCTAACCAGAGTAGAAAGAGAAGTGGGAGGCCGCGCTGCACAACTGAGCAACAAGACAAGTACATTAGAGTCTCAAGTTTGAGAAATCGACGCCTCACAGGTCCTCATCTGGCAGCTTCATTAAATAGTACCCGCAAAACGCCATTGTCAACGTCTACAGTTAAGAGGCGACTCTGGGATGCTGGCCTTCAGGGCAGAGTGGCAAAGAAAAAGCCATATCTGAGACTGGCTAATAAAAGGAAAAGATTAATATGGGCAAAAGAACACAGACATTAGACAGAAGAAGATTGGAAAAAAAAAGTGTTATGGACAGACGAATCAAAGTTTGAGGTGTTTGGATCACACAGAAGAATATTTGTGAGATGCAGAACCCTGAAGATGCTGGAAGAGTCCATCTGTCAAGCAGCATGGTGGAGGTAATGTGATGGTCTGGGGTTTCTTTGGTGCTGGTAAAGTGGGAGATTTGTACAAGGTAAAAGGGATTTTAAATAAGGAAGGCTATCACTCCATTTTGCAACGCCATGCCATACTCTGTGGACAGCGCTTGATTGGAGCAAATTTCATTCTACAACAGGACAATGACCCAAAGCACACCTACAAATTATGCATGAACTAGGGAAGAAGCCGTCAGCTGGTATTCTATCTGTAATGGAGTGGTCAACCAAGTCACCAGATCTCAACCTTATTGAGCTGTTGTGGGAGCAGCTTGACCGTATGATGCGCAAAAAGTGCCCATCAAGCAAATCCAACTGGTGAGAGGGACTTCTGGAAGCATGGGGGGAAATATCTCCAGATTACCTCCGCAAATTAACAGCTAGAATGCCAAAGGTCTGCAAAGCTGGAATTGCTGCAAAGGAACATTCTGTGACAAAAGCAGAGTTTGAAGGAGAATATTATTATTTCAAGTAAAAATCATTATTTCTAACCTCGTCACTGTCTGGATTATATTTTGTAATTCATTATACAATACATTTGATAAATAAAACTATGATTTTTCATGGAAAAGACAAAATTTTCTGGGTGACTCCAAACTTTTGAACTGTAGTGTATATATACTAGCTGTAGTGCTGGCGTTGCTCTGGATAGTATCTCTCTGTCTCTCCCACTCCCTCTCCCGCTATCCATCTCTACCTGTCTGCCTCTCTCCTTGTCTATCACTCTGTATGTTTTTCTGTTTCTCTGTCTGTTTTTCTGTCTTTCTGTCTCCGTTTGTCTCTCTCTCTATCCGTTTTTCCACCGAAATCATATTACCTCTAGTGTTGAGCGAGTAGTTGACTATTCGTACTCGTTATGCTGTTAGCGAGTATTGTCTGCTACTCGCATATTCGTTACGAGTAGCAGGCGCAATGTAAGTCAATGGGAAATACTCGCTAAGTTGCGAGTAACCCCTCGAGTTGCGAGTAACTTTTCGTGCGAGTAGCGAATAGTACGGCTTTTTGGGTTACTCACTACTTAGCGAATATTTCCCATTGACTTACATTGCGCCTGCTACTTGTAACGAATATGCGAGTAGCGGACAGTACTCGCTAACAGCATAGTGAGTGCGAATAGTTACCCACTCACTCAACACTAATTACCTCACACATAAGCTTCTTATACTAAGAATGTCCTTTGTTGCCTACAGCAACTATTAGTGACCTGTAGCTCTCAGATCCATTTACTTTAATGTAAGCAGGTTTCTTCGTGAAATAACTATAAAGGGTGTAAAGGGTATAATTTTCTCCTCAAAACATAGTGTAGGACATTCCCTGAGTTAAGTGAGGTGTCTGTGCAAGTTTGTGACTGTAAATGCGACGGTGTGGATTCCTTCCTTTAGCGGAGACACACACACACACACACACACACATATACAGACACACACACACACACACACACACACACACACACATATACATCCACACATACATATACACACACACACACACACACACACACACGCACACACGCACACACATATACAGACACACACACACACACACACACACATATACATCCACACATACATATACACACACACACACACACACACACACACACGCACACACATATACAGACACACACACACATACACACACACACACACACACATATACATCCACACATACATATACACACACATATACATACATATGCACACGCACACACACTCAGCTTTATATATTAGATATAATATACCATCTTTTATTAGCTATTTCCATAAGCTTCTATTTCAAAAATAAAAGTGACCATCTATTAGTAACCCAAAAGTAGAAGAAAGCCATTGCTTGGTAATTCTGTTAGTTTTATCTGATGAAAGGCTATTTTTATATTGACAACTTAATTAGTTGAACATTTTGTCGTCATTTTTGCAAAAATGGCTAACACGACAAAACAGGGAAGTGCCAACGACAACAACAAACCTTTGCACTGCAAGCATAATGTGACAGGTCCATCAATTTACATTGTGGGTTTTCTCCTCTGCATATGAATAGGATTTCCTAAAATCTCATCAACAAAACTGGTTCTGTTATATGCGGCTGATGTTCCAACATGAGGGTCCAGATGGAAAAGCTTTGTTTCCAGCAATTATGGACGCACCCTCTATTACCAGCCAGAAGGCTATAATCTTATAGTCACATATTTTTGGCGTTTGCAGCATCGGACTGAAAAGCAAAAAAAAACCCCAATCTCTAAAGACAACTGTCCTGCTCAGAGCTGTACATAGAAATCCAGAGATGGGGACCCCATAATGAAAATTTGAACTGAGACCTCCACGCATAGGCCCCAGGGTCCAATTAAACAGCCCATTGTATTCATGGGGCCGCAACGGTCATTAGTAATAGAGATGAGTGGGTCCGTAGAGGTTCAGTTCGCCGGCAGCAAACGAGCGTAGCTCCATAGCTTCGAGCTTGACCCGAACCCCAGATGAAGTCACTGATTGGCAGTTTCAGTCTCTCCGCCAACATACAGCTAGCCATAAGCAGAATACATCCAGGGGACAGTGGGTGGGCTTTTTCAAAATTTTGTTTTTGTTGCACACTATATGTAATCATGCTGTTGTTACCCCCTGTGTGCGCCATTCAAACACTGCAAATGGCTCGCACTGGGCTGAGCACCAAGCATACCTAAGCACAGCGTTGCTCGCACGAGTTTTGTTTTCACGTACAGCATCCAATCAACGAACCGTAACCTTGATTTTAAAATCTGGTGTTCAGTTCGAAAACCGAACCTCAGGTTCGCTAATCTCTAATTGCTAACCCCTGGGCTTCATCCCAGCAGACATCAACCCCAAAAGTATTACCCCCATTTCCACTGCACCAGGGCAATCAGGAAGAGCCAGGAAAAGCTCTGGAATTAGCGTATCTTCTGGGGCGGCTGTGGGCTGCTATTTTCAGGCTGGGAAGGGCCAAATAACAATGGGCCTGTTAATATCAGCGCTCTGCTTTACCTTTGCTGGTTACCAAAATAGGGGGGACCTCACACTGGTTTTTTAAAATTATTTATTTTTTTGTAAAAGAGCATGGTGTTATCTCTAGTTTTGATAACCAACCAAGGTAAAGCTGACAACCGAGGGTTCCAGCCTGCAGCTGTCTGCTTTACCTGCGGTGGTTATCAAAAATAGGTGGGAGCCCAGGTAATTTTTTCTGCTTTATTGTTCACAGCAGAGTAGACATGCAATAAAGCTTGTTGGTTGGCTGTGCTGTAGTCTTTGAATAAACTGTATTGTTATACGAACGGCACCCAAACTTTGACACAGACTGTGTTCAAGTTCGAGCATTGGACACTGCACTTAACTCATAGGGTTCACTCATCCCTTGTTCTAATGGATGATTACTGGACATGTGAACTTAGCCTATTTACGATAGATATGGGGATAAGAGGGGTGTCACCACACTTGATGGGGCACTTTGAGAGTGCATTTCCCAAGCTCATAGGCCCAAAGCAGACATGAGACTTGGCCCCATTAGCCGAACCCCACTCACCCTGTTCCACATTCTGGGTTCTCCATGCTCAGCTGTTATCGGTGGGAGAATAAGCAGCACTCCAAATATATACAGTAGAGACCAAAAGTTTGGACACACCTCATTCAAAAAGTTTTCTTTATTTTCATGACTCTAAAAATTGTAGATTCACATTGGAGGCATCAAAACTATGAATTAAAACATGTGGAATTAAATACTTAAAAAAGTCAAACAACTGAAAATATGTCTTATATTCTAGGTTCTTCAAAGTAGCCATCTTTTGCTTTGTTTACAGCTTTGCACACTCTTGGCATTCTCTTATTGAGCTTCAAGAGTTAGTCACCGGAAATGGTTTTCCAACAGTCTTGAAGGAGTTCCCAGAGATGCTTAGCACTTGTTGGCCCTTTTGCCTTCCCTCTGCGGTCCAGCTCACCCCAAACCATCTCGATTGGGTTCAGGTCTGGTGACTGTGGAGGTCAGGTCATCTGATGTAGCACCCCATCACTCTCCTTCTTAGTCAAATAGCCCTTACACAGCCTGGAGGTGTGTTTGGGGTCATTGTCCTGTTGAAAAATAAATGATTGTCCAACTAAACACAAACCGGATAGAATAGCATGCCGCTGCAAGATGCTGTGGTAGCCATGCTGGTTCTGTATGCCTTCACTTTTGAATTAATCCCCAACAGTGTCACTAGCAAAGCACCCCCACACCATCACACGTCCTCCTCCATGCTTCACGGTGGGAACCAGGCATGTAGACTCCATCCGTTCACCTTTACTACAAAGACACGGTGGTTGGATTCAAAGATCTCAAATTTGGACTCATCAGACCAAAGCACAGATTTCCACTGGTCTAATGTCCATTCCTTGTGTTCTTTAGCCCAAATAAGTCTCTTCTGCTTGTTGCTTGTCCTTAGCAGTGGTTTCCTAGCAGCTATTTTACCATGAAGGCCTGCTGCACAAGTCTCCTCTTAAGGCCGGGGCCACACGGGGCACTAGTGCGATGCTTGCATGACACTCGGCTCGCGCTGGCAGCACAGCAGGAGCCGAGTGTCATGCTAGTATCCCTGCGACTGCGGTCCATCCGTGCGAGCCGACCTCACCTGCGGGGGGCAGGTCGGCGCTGAGGAGGGGAGGGCCGGCGCTGCAGAGAGCGGGCTGGCACTGAGGAGGAGAGGGAGGGCTTTATCTGCCTCTCTCCTCTGTAGCCGGCTATTGCGATTCTCGCTCTGCACGCGCGGTGTACCGCGAGTGCAGTGCGATTTTTCTTTCGCCCCATTCACTTGAATGGGCGTGAGAGAAATGAGTCTCGCATTACACCTGCAGCATGCTGCGATTGTTTTCTCGGTCTGATTAGGGCTGAGAAAATAATCGCTCACGTGCGCTGACACACAGGCTAGAAATGGTCCGAGTGGAATGTGATGTTTTATCGCGCTCTACTCACACCGATTTTCTCGCCGTGTGGTTAAGGCTAGGTTCACACTTCCGTTGTTTTACATCAGTCACAATCCGTCGCCTTGAGGAATTACGGTATCCTGCAAAATATTTTGCAGGAATCCAGTTTTTCCCCATAGACTTTTGTTAGTGACGGATTGCGACTGATGATGCTGCGTTGCATCCGCTGCAAAGACTTTTTCCACTACAGCCTTATAATCTCCAGAGCAATTTTCATTTTCACCTATGTGAATTTCAGGATGAATATAATATACTAGAAGGTAGCCCGATTCTACGCATAGGGTATTCTAGAATTTACATATTGTGTAGTTAATGTATGATTTTTGTTATATATATAGATGTTGTTGTGTGTAGTTGCCAAGTGTTCTGGGTATTGTCTGGGTGTGGTGGGGGGTGAGAGCGGTGTTGTTTGTGTGTTGCGTTGTGTGTGTTGCGTTGTTTGTGGAGCGCTGTGTGTCTGTATCATTGTGTATGTGTGTTGCGCGGTTTGTGTGGGTGTGGGGTGTGTGTGTGTTTTGGGGGGAGGTATGTTTTGTGCAATGTGTGTGTTGTGCGGTATGTGCGTATATTTGTGTGTGCCGCGGTGTTTGTGTGTTGGGTGTTGTGTGTGTGCGGCGTTGTCTGTGTGTGTGGGTGTCTGTGTAGGGCAGTGTTTGTGGTTCCCAGTGTGTGTGTGGTGTGTTGTGCAGTGCGTGTGTGGCAGTGTGTGTGTGTGTGTCTGTGTGTGTGTGTGTGTTTTGGGGGGAGGTGTGCACCCCCCATCGTGCTCCATCCCCCATGCTGCGCACCCCCCATCGTGCTCCATCCCCTATGCTGCGCACCCCCCATCGTGCTCCATTTCCACTCCCCATTGTGCTCCATCCCCCATGCTGTGTACTCCCCATCGTGCTCCATCCCCCATGCTGCGCATTCCCCATCGTGCTCCATCCCCCATGCTGCGCACTGCCAAACGTGCTCCATCCCCCATGCTGCGCATTCCCCATCGTGCTCCATCCCCCATGCTGCGCACTCCCAAACGTGCTCCATCATCCATGCTGCGCACTCCCCATCGTGCTCCATCCCCCATGCTGCGCACCCCCCATCGTGCTCCATCCCCCATGCTGCGCACCCCCCATCGTGCTCCATCCCCCATGCTGCGCACTCCCCATCGTGCTCCATCCCCCATGCTGCGCACTCCCCATCGTGCTCCATCCCCCATGCTGCGCACCCCCCATCGTGCTCCACAGTCACACATCACACAGTAAACACGCACACATCTGATTGCATACACTCACACACCCCACTTCTCCCTGTGCCCACCGGTGGGCGGTCCCAGCAGCTGTGCTGCACACCGTGCTCCTCTGCCGACACTCACAGATCCGATCGCATACACTCACACACACACACTCACACATCAGAACACACTCACGCACATCCGATCGCATACACTCACACACACACTGACGATATCGCACATACGCGCTGACACAATCACAACATCCGGAGATACCACATGCTTCCGGCCATGTGATCCTCCGGCAGGTCCTGGAAGGTCACTGCACAGTATCGCCGCCGAGAAGCAAGCGATATCACGGGATGTTGTGAGTATGTGGATGCGATCTGATGTGTGTGTGTGTGTGAGGTGTGTGTGAGAGTGAGTGTGATCTGATGTGTGTGTGTGTGTCTGTTCTTATGTGTGTGCGTGTGTGTGTGTGTTCCGCCGCTGCAGGACGTGGATGCGATCTGATGTGTGTGTGAGGTGTGTGTGAGAGTGAGTGTGATCTGATGTGTGTGTGTCTGTTCTTATGTGTGTGCGTGTGTGTGTGTTCCGCCGCAGCAGGACCTTGATGCGCTCACCTCGGGGCGAGAGGCCATTCCGTGTGGGGGGGTGGAGCCTGAGTGAGCGGGCAATCCGTGCGGGGGGCGGAGCCGAGGCGAGCGGCCAATCCGTGCGGGGGCGAGGAGCCGAGGCGAGCGGCCAATCCGTGAGGCCGCGCGGCCAATCCGTGCGGGGAGGCGGGGCCATTGCGAATCCGTGAAGCCGAGCGGCCAATCCGTGCGGGGGGGTGGGGCCATGGCGAGCCCAGCGGCCAATCCGCTGTTTGTCACCGTAAGGACATGGCCAATCCGTGCGGGGGGCAGGGCCATGGCGAGCCCAGCGGCCAATCCGCTGTTTGTCACCGTAAGGACATGTCACGGTAAGGACACAATTTTGGAGCAAGACAGACAGACAGACAGACAGACAGACAGAATAAGGCAATTATATATATAGATGATAACCAATGAACAGAACAACTGGCTATTTTGGAGATGTCATTTAACCATAGTTTTGTGCAGCATAATTTACTGTTTGGATGTTTCCAATGGAAAACCACGGTTAAAACCTCGCAATGTCACAGCACATTATCCGAATATGACAAAATTAACTCTGCTTCATTGAGACATCTAACGCTGCTAAGAAAATAAAAAGTAGGAAATAAAAGGAAAGTGCAGGACTGGTGTGGATTATGCTTTCTTGTAATATTGCCTCTAGTCCTTGATGGCCACTTAAAGGCTCAACACAAAATGACAGATGATTATGCAAGAGCCCAGGTGTCTCCTGGATGGAGCAGCAGGGTTTTTTTTCACTCTGCTTTCACACAAAGGAAAAAAAGGGATCAATTTACCTTAAGTAAATACAACAGGACCTTTAACTCTTTCCTTGATCTTATAGGCCCATTGACTGAAAATCTATATAGATTTTCCCCGAATGTTCCTAGCGGAAGTGTTACAGAACAGCAGACATAACAGGGCAGTAAATCGGTCCGAGATGCATTTTCTTAACTCTTGAGAACATTTTCACGTCATTGATAAAAAGCCGTACAAGCAAATGTGACAGACGTCATGTGAATAATCTGCATACTGATGATGGGAATATTGCGCCTTTACTAAGCTGCAAATCTATATATTCAGGAAACAGCTGGTTACACTTTCCCCATGTTAATGTGTGCAAGTCACATAAAGATTACAAAATCTCGATCTGTTGATATAGATTTTTTTTTAATTTATGCCTCTTTTTTGTTTCTCTTGTTTAATTTTTTAACTTAAAAAAAATTATAATGGAAAAAAGGCAAAAAAAACTCGGAGCATTTTAACAACGGTTGGAAGCAGCTCTGCAAAAATGGGAAGGGCTGAGGAGGAGCTGGGGGTGGGAAGGGGCGATTACAAAAAAAGGCGCGCACAAGGGCTCGTGCACACAAGCGTATAATTCAGACCAGGGCTATTTTTTTTATCGGACAGGACTCAGACCCATGTTAATCAATGGGGCAGTGCAGATAACAGATTTTTTTTTTTCACTGATAGAATCTGTCTGGCTACGTTGTCACTGTGAAATCAGATGTGACTCTCCCATTCAAGTGTATGGGTGCGAGAAAAAAATAGGATGCCACAGTATAGCATTTTTACCATTCTGCAACATAAGAAACTGTAAACGCTCCTCTAAATGATTAATAGTTATTGAGTAAAAAAACATGCTACACATGGATAACAAGTGAGAGAAAAAAATCCTCTCTCTTTTCTGGATGACAATCAGACTGATTTTTTTAACCCCTTTACGATCAAGGACGTACTGGTACGTCCTTGGTTGACTCCCTCCAGTTACTGCAGGCTCCAGCGCCGAGTCGGCGGTAATCACCGCACATGTCTGTTCATCTGATCAGCAGATATGTGTAGCTAACAGGTGCAGGTGGATTGGAGATCCACCTGTGCCTGTTAAACTCTTAGATTTAGCTGTCAAATACTGACAGCGATATTTAAATGGCCTGGGCGGGAATCACATGATTCCCCACTCAAAGGCCCCGTGACGCAATCGTTGGCACCAATCTGTTGTCGTGCTAGTGCGGGGTCAGCTGATGACCCCTGATGATGCCATAACTCCTGTGAGAGCCGACAGAGCAGCGACAATAACAGCGATGCTGCTCTGGTCAGCAGAAATGCACAGGTGATCGCACTGCGCAAGCATAAAGTCCCTTAAGGGGACTAGTAAAATTAATAAAAAAAATTTAAAAAAGTTTTAAAAAATATGAAAAAATTAAAAAATCCTAAAAGTTGAAATCACCCCCGTTTTGCCTTATTGAAAATAAAACAGTTGAAAAAAGAAAAAATATACACATATTTGGTATCGCCGCATTCAGAAATGCCTGATCTATCATCATATTAATTCATTTAATCTGATCGGTACACAGCATGACGAGAAAATTATTCCAAAACGCCAAAATAACATTTTTTGTTCGCCTTAATATACAGTACAGACCAAAAGTTTGGACACACCTTCTCATTCAAAGAGTTTTCTTTATTTTCATGACTCTAAAAATTGTAGATTCACATTGAAGACATCAAAACTATGAATGAAAACATGTGGAATGAAATACTTAAAAAAGTGTAAAACAACTGAAAATATGTCTTATATTTTAAGTTCTTCAAAGTAGCCACTTTTTGCTTTGATTACTGCTTCGCACACTCTTGGCATTCTCTTGATGAGCTTCAAGAGGTAGTCACCGGAAATGGTTTTCCAATAGTCTTGAAGGAGTTCCCAGAGATGCTTAGCACTTGTTGGCCCTTTTGCCTTCAGCCTGAAGGTGTGTTTGGGGTCATTGTCCTATTGAAAAATAAATGATGGTCCAACTAAATGCAAATCGAATGCAATAGCATGCCGCTGCAAGATGCTGTGTTAGCCATGCTGGTTCAGTATGTCTTCAATTTTGAATAAATCCCCAACAGTGTCACCAGCAAAGCACCCCCACACCATCACACCTCCTCCTCCATGCTTCACGGTGGGAACCTGGCATGTAGAGTCCATCCGTTCACCTTTTCTACAAAGACATGGTGGTTGTATCCAAAGATCTCAAATTTGGACTCATGAGACCAAAGCACAGATTTACACTTGTCTAATGTCCACCCCTTGTGTTCTTTAGCCCAAACAAGTCTCCTCTGCTTGTTGCCTGTCCTTAGCAGTGGTTTCCTAGCAGCTATTTTACTATGAAGGCCTGCTGCACAAAGTCTCCTCTTAACAGTTGTTCTAGAGATGAGAAGGTGTGTCCAAACTTTTGGTCTGTACTGTGTATATTATATATATTTATTTTCAAACTGTAATAACAGACATTCAAATCATTGCATTTACATAAAAATGGTATGATTAAAAACATCAGCTCAAGACGCAAAAAAAATAAGCCATCACTAAAGCCCAGATCCCAGAAAATGAGAACACTACGGGTCTCGGAAAATGGTGACAAAAGTGATATTCTTTTCTTGGACAAACTTTCTTGATTTTTTTTCACCCCTTAGGCTACTTTCACACATCAGTTTTTTGCCATCAGGTTCAATCCGGAAAAAAACGGGTAAAACGGATCCGGTACCGCATCCGTTTATTCCCCATAGACTTGCATTGTTACCGGATTGTACCGGATGGCTTTGCGTTGCATCCGTTTTTTTACGGATGCGGCAAAATTAGTTAAAGCGGCGGCCGGAGGCAACGTAGCTTGCAACGTTTTTTTGTCCGGCAAAAAAACCGCATCGCGCCGGATCTGGCGCGATACGGCGTGTTTTACAATAGAAGCCTATGGACGCCGGATCCGGTGTAATGCGGTAAAAAACGGATGCGGCCGCCGGATCCGTTTTTCTAAACTGAGCATGCTCCAATGTAATTAACAAAACGGATCCAGCCAAAAAACGGACGAAAAGGATGCAAAAACGGATGCAAACCGTATCCACCGGATCCGTTTTTTTAACGGATCCGGCATAACGGATCCGTTAAAAAACGGATCCGGTGGATACGGTTTTCACTTTTTTTTCAGGATCCGTTGGATCAGGAAAAAAAAGGACTGTGCCTGAATACAGAAAACTGATGTGTGAAAGTAGCCTTAGAGAAAAGAAAAAAACTTTGGTTTCTGCGAACTCTTAGTGACCTGAAGCATCATACCGACTTGTCAATTTAACTACCGTATATAGTGAACATGGTGAAAAAAACCCCTCAAAACAATCATGAAATTGCACTTTTTCCCTATTTCTCCACATTTGGATTTTTTTTCCGTTTAAACCTAAGCCCTCTGTTTGATACTCACCTTCTGGCAGTTTCACCTTCTATCCCCGCCGCGATGTTTGTCTCCAGTGATTTGTGACCTGCCAGTAGCTGCAGTGTTCCATGGAGCGTGGCGGCAGTCACAACTCAAAACAAGTCTACGAGAGCCTCATTCTAGCTCCTGTAGACTTGTGTTCAGTGCTTGTGACGTAACGTCTGGCCAGGCAAAAGTTCCAGTCACAAAATGGTACTGCAGGACCCAAGCTGTGCCGAAAAAGCATGAAAATGCTGGAGGGCGAGTAAAAGATCAAAGGAAAGAGGTTTACAGTTAAAGAGCCACTCCAGCACTTGGAAAAACAAACAAACTGCTGGAGTGTTGCTTTAATTATGCAAATGAACAGATACAGTGCCTTGCGAAAGTATTCGGCCCCTTTGAATTTTTCAACCTTTTCCCACATTTCAGGCTTCAAACATAAAAAATGTTAATGTTATGGTGAAGAATCAACAACAAGTGGGACACAATTGTGAAGGTGAACGAAATATATTGCTTATTTTAAACTTTTATAAATAACTGAAAATTGGGGCGTGCAATATTATTTGTCCCCTTTAAGTTAACACTTTGTAGCACCACCTTTTGCTGCAATTACTGCAAGTCGCTTGGGGTATGAGTCTATTAGTTTTGCACATCGAGAGACTAAAATTCTTGCCCATTCTTCCTTTGCAAACAGCTCGAGCTGAGTGAGGTTGGATGGAGGCGTTTGTGAGCAGCAGTTTTCAGCTCTTTCCACAGATTCTTGATTGGATTCAGGTCTGGACTTTGACTTGGCCATTCTAACACCTGGATACGTTTATTTGTGAACCATTCCATTGTAGATTTGTCTTTATGTTTGGGATCATTGTCTTGTTGAAAGACAAATCTTCGTCCTAGTCTCAGGTCTTTTGCAGACTCCAACAGGTTTTCTTCAAGAACGGTCCTGTATTTGGGTCCATCCATCTTCTCATTAATTTTATCCATCTTCCCCGTCCCTGCTTAAGAAAAGCAGGCCCAAACCATGATGCTGCCACCACCATGTTTGACAGTGGGGATGGTGTGTTCAGGGTGATGAGCTGTGTTGCTTTTATGCCAAACATATAGTTTGGCATTGTGCCCAAATAGTTCGATTTTGGTTTCATCTGACCAGAGCACCTTCTTCCACATGTTTGGTGTCTCCTAGGTGGTTTGTGGTAAACTTTAAAGGGAACCTGTCATCAGAAATTTCGCCCAAAAGCTAAAAGATTCCCCCTCTGCAGCTCCTGGGCTGCATTCTAGGAAGGTCCCTGTTATTATTGTGCCCCATGTGAGACCAAAATAAAGCCTTTATAAAGTTCTACCTTTTTGTATGCAGCTTCTGTAAATGTGTCACGGGGGCGGGCTCTCTGCCGTCCGTTATTCTGCCTCCTGGTCCTGTATGCCGCCCCCATCGCTCCTTTCCATATCTGATGCACCGCCCACTGCTCCAGCCATCCCCGCGCATGCCCAGTGCCAGTCTCACAGGACTGAGCAGTGTGACCGCTGGTGACGTGTGCGCAGGCAAGTGATTATGGACGGGACTGTGACTGTTATCAGCAAGTACCCGGCCATAATCTCTTGAGCGCGCAAACCTCTCCAGCATTCACACTGAGCTCAGTGTAGATGCTAGACTGTATGGGCTGCTTCCAGGGATGACGTCCCTTTGTCATGTGATAGGGGCGTGTTCGAAATACTATCACGTGACAAAGGGACGTCATTCCTGGAAGCAGCCCATACAGTCTAGCATCTACACTGAGCTCAGTGTGAATGCTGGAGAGATTTGCGCGCTCAAGAGATTATGGCCGGGTACTTGCTGATAACAGTCACAGTCCCGTCCATAATCACTTGCCTGCGCACACGTCACCAGCGGTCAAACTGCTCAGTCCTGTGAGACTGGCACTGGGCATGCGCGGGGATGGCTGGAGCAGTGGGCGGTGCATCAGATATGGAAAGGAGCGATGGGGGCGGCATACAGGACCAGGGGGCAGAATAACGGACGGCAGAGAGCCCGCCCCCGTGACGGATTTACAGAAGCTGCATACAAAAAGGTAGAACTTTATAAAGGCTTTATTTTGGTCTCACATGGGGCACAATAATAACAGGGACCTTCCTACAATGCAGCCCAGGAGCTGCAGAGGGGGAATCTTTTAGCTTTTGGGCGAAATTTCTGATGACAGGTTCCCTTTAAACAACACTTTTTATGGATATCTTTGAAAAATGGCTTTGTTCTTGCCTCTCTTCCATAAAGGCCAGATTTGTGCAGTGTACGACTGATTGTTGTCCTATGGACAGACTCTCTCACCTCAGCTGTAGATCTCTGCAGTTCATCCAGAGTGATCATGGGCCTCTTGGCTGCATCTCTGATCAGTCTTCTCCTTGTTTGAGATGAAAGTTTGGCTGGACGGCCGGGTCTTGGTAGATTTGCAGTGGTATGATACTCCTTCCATTTCAATATGATCGCTTGCACAGTGCTTCTTGGGATGTTTAAAGTTGTGGAAATTGTTTTGTAACCAAATCCGGCTTTAAACTTCTCCACAACAGTATCACAGACCTGCCTGTTGTGTTCCTTGGTCTTCATGATGCCATCTGCGCTTTAAACGGAACACTGAGACTATCACAGAGCAGGTACATTTATATCGAGACTTCATTACACACAGGTGGATTATATTTATCATCATCAGTCATTTAGGACAACATTGGATCATTCAGAGGTTCTCAAAGAACTTCTGGAGTGAGTTTGCTGCACTGAAAGTAAAGGGGCTGAATAATATTGCACTCCCCACTTTTCAGTTTATTCTTTTTTACAAAAGTTTAAAACAAACAATACATTTTGTTCAATTTCACAATTGTGTCCCACTTGTTGATTCTTCACCATAAAATTAAATTTTTAATCTTGATGTGTGAAGCTTGAAAAATTCAAGAGGGCTGAATATTTTTGCAAGGCACTGTACATGAAAAAGGTGACATGTGCCATATAACAGAGGGACACAACATTACACCTGCTCACAGTATGTACCCTCCTGCTTATACAGGGACCATGGCTCCTGTGTCTTTTCATGTAACTTTTTATTTGTATACTTAATAAACGTGAATATATTATGGATTCTACCATTCACTTCATATGTTCTGGGTGTTGTATTTTTCTGTATTCACCTACACTTTATGTTTTACCATATGTTTTGAAGTGCAATCCAATATAGAATAATCATTCAATTGATTTAATCCAGTTTTCCCGTATATAGATGTGGTGAAGAACTGGCTGAATAGAATCTGCAACAACTCAGAAACACATGTATACAGGCAATATTTTTATTTCTGTAGAAGAATAGAGTGATTAAACTAAATATTTGTTTATGGAAAAAGTGACATGTAAAATGTAATAACATCGCTTTGTACAAACTGGAAAATGTGCAGTAATTGGTTGATGCAATGTCCTGTCTCTCTGGGACATCCAACATTCTTACAACACAGCACAAGGAAGGGCTTCACTCATTCTTCTGATGTGAACTGCCCCTTTAAGAGATATCCCTGGCATTCTATTGTCATGGTCCCTGCAGAGTGACTGTGTTGGCCAACCATAATCAACCATAGGAAACTGCATTACGGCAGCCTGCAGCATTGCTCTGTATGTGGGCTGCATCCTAACCACAGCCTGGGTCTGCGAGTACTGATACAGCCACGCCGGAAACATAAGATATGGAGGGATATGACTGGGTATATCTGCTCAGCCTGATATGAGCTGGTATTTTAGGGTCACTTCCATGTTAACGTAGAAATATGACTTTACTGCGTATACTTCTGCACAGAGCAAGATGTGATTATATAGTAGGAAAGGCTACAGCCATCATCTGCCCTGATCATTGTGGCTATATGGACAATATCTGTGATATTTGTAAATACAAGAGAAACAATGATGAACAATATGCTACAATTCTAGTTCGCATTCTCACACGGCATATACAGGGTTAACCTCGCCTGCAAAGAGGAAATTCGGTGTTATTTTTATGGAAGTGAAGCATCAGCGTGTATCGGAAGTGGGTTTGGGGTGTTTGTTACATGGAACATAAAGACCAGCAGCAGCCGTGCCCCTCGTGGCTCCGCCAGATGACACCATGACATCATCGCTCTGCAGATTCCGATTAATAAGGGGGAAACCCAATTGCTTCATTTAAATCCTCCCTGGAGAAGAACGACCAATGAAAACCCCCGATGCAAAGCGGAAGCGACTCTTAACCCCTTATGAGACCATACATACAACATACAGTGAATTATAGAAGATTATACATAAAGGCATAAAAATGCAACCTGAAAATAGCAGCATTTGCAGCCACGCGGAGTCTGGGAAATATTGTACACATGCCCCCTAATCCCACTCCCACGCCGTCCTGTCAGCGCCTTTGTCCTGTCCGACAGCTGCCATCATGCCTGAGTAACGGAGCTTCAGACACTTATTGAAAGACATAAATTATTCATTCTCATTTTGAAGGCTTTAGAATTTGTGAACTTTGGAGAGCCCTCAGCATCATTGCTGCACAGGGGGGGGGGGGGGGGGGGGGGGGGAAATCGGTGTGTATCCCCTGAATGTCACAGGGGGGCTCCCCACTCAGGAGCCTTTGAAGGGGGGTTACCTGGGATTAGACAATGAATCTTCTTTTTTTTTTTTTTTTAATACATAAACCGGGTCAGGCGACCATATTTTTTAGAAAATGGGTCCTTTTGCTAATCAGAGTTTGATCAGAGTCATCCGATTTTCTAGATTGTGGAGAAAATAGAAAAAAAAAGCCTCTTTCTTCTCCATTCTGTCAGCGCGTGAAAACTTGACGTCAGCCGAGTGCAGTCCGAGTTTTTGAAAGGACCCATTGACTTGCATGGACGAGTGCGATCCGATAATCGCATGCAACTTGGACATGCTGCAATTTGTTCCTCGGTCCGAGGAAAAAAAAATGGACATGTGCACAGCCTCATAGAATAATATTGGTCTGAGTGTAATCTGATATATTGTCGAAGCACACTCAGACCAAAAATACAGTTAATCGACCCTAGCCTAACTCTTAAGCGTGCTTTACACACTACGATATAATTGCCGATATCGCTAGCGAGCGTACACGCCCCCATCTTTTGTGCAACAAGGGCATATCGCTGCCCGTCGCACACAAAATCGCGCACCTCCGTCACACAGACTAACCTGCTCTGCGATGTCGCTCTGGCTGGCGATCCGCCTCCTTTCTAAGGGGGTGTGTCGTTCGGCGTCACAGCGACGTCACACGGCAGGCGTCCAATAGAAGCGGAGGGGCGGAGATGAGCGGGACGTAACATCCCGCCCACCTCCTTCCTTCCGCATAGCCGGTGGACGCAGGTAAGGAGATGTTCGTCGCTCCTGCGGTGTCACACACAGCGATGTGTGCTGCCGCAGGAGCGACGAACAACATCGCTAATGAGAGGTAAACGATTTTTGGTTTCAGGACGACCTCTCCACGGCAAACGACTTTGGCCGCTTTTGCGATCGTTTTAGGTTACTGGTAAGTGTCACACGCTGCGATACCGTTAATGACGTCGGATGTGCGTCACTAACGGCGTGACCCCGACGACAAAACATTAACGATATCGTAGCGTGTAAAGCCCCCTTTAGGCCGGCGTCACACTTGCGATTGAAAAATCGGTCTGATTCTCATGCCTGAGAGTAGGATGAGCTATGCTATGTCTGAGTGTTGATCCGTGTGCAATGCAATTGCAATGCGAGTCTGTGATTTTTCTCATGATAGTAGTCCGTGAGCAATCGGTATTCAATCAGTATTTAATCCGTTTTTTCTCAGCAGCTATTAGTCATTACAGTCATGTACAGGATCAATTACATTGTTCTCTGCTACATGATAGAATTGTATTTAGAAAAACGGATGTCACTAGGATGGTGTATGTGCCGTCCGTGCGACATCTATTTTTTTCTCGCACCCATAGACTTGCATTGAAGAGACTCGTGCGAGAAACTCACCAAAACGCAGCATGCTGCGATTTTTTTTCTCAGTCCAATTTGAACTGAGAAAAAAATAGATGGGAGCTGCCTCATTGATTAACATTGGTTCCAGTGCAAAGCGAGATTTTCTCGCATTGCACTTGTGCGAGACAATCGCAAGTGTGACGTCGGCCTTATCTATATCCTGTAAGTGATACTGTAGCTTAGCTCAATGCACTACAATGGGCCTAAGCTGTAATATCATGCACAACCATACAACGGTGCTGTACCTATCACAGCTATCCGAATATTATAAAATGGATTTGCATGTTCAAATTTGTGAGCCACTTACCTTCCACAGAAGTTAAAGGGAACCTGTGAGGTCCTGTATGCACCCAGAACCACGAGAGGTGCATATTTCTAATCCCTGTCTATCAGTCCCATCATACAGCAACATACATAAAGAAATCTTTAGGAAAAAAAGCCTAGGCCAGGGACTAGTTGCAAGGGTGTTAGTTGCCTTGGCTAGTTGGCCCTCTTAGCATGTAATCACGCCCCTGTGGGTGTGCCAACATGCTAATGAATGCGCAGCATCAGAGGCATGGTCAATCAAATCTTTCTGCTGACACCTCGCACAACACTGGATTTCGGCTCAGTGCGCATGATCAGAAGCCATGCACACTATGAAGCTGGGTTTATGCGTACCGGCTTTAAACTGGAGTAATGTGCATGACTGGAAGTCCGGGACTTCTCATCATGCACACTGAGACGAAAACCAGCAGTGGTAGCAAAGAAGTGAGAGCGACCATGCCTCCGACTCTGCGCATTCATTAGCATGTTAGCATGCCCACAGGGGTGTGCTTACATGCTAAGGGGGCCGACTAGCCAGGTGAACTATTGCCCTTGCGCCTAGTCCCTGGCCTCCTTAGCATATCATAAAGGATCTTTAGAAATACTTTTTCTAAAGATCCCTTTATCTATGCTGCTAGATGCTGGGACTGCTAGGCAAGGATTAGCAATATGCACCCAGAACTGCTCGTGGTTCTTGGTGCATATTGTACCTGACAGGTTCCCTTTAATAGAAAACTTGCTCTATTGTTAAAGACAGCATTTGTTTCGAATGTACTGAGACTCAAACTATATAAACCTGTTATGATCAGGAACCATGGAAGACCACCACAAATCATTGGCAAAAGGTGACAAGAGCATTGGCAACTAATCTGGCCGCCATCCCCTTACTAACCATCACAACTAGAAGTAGCTGAGGAGTGAACTAACATCCTGTGCACCGCGAACCCAGCCGGAGAACTAACTATCCTAAAGGTAGGAAAGATGAATAACTCTCTGCCTCAGAAAATAGACAAGAATAGCAAGCCCCCCACATTCAAAGACTGCGGTGATATAGGAAAACACAATACACAGATAGATGACAGGATTAGTAAAAGGTGAGGCCCCCGCTGACTAAAATAGGAAAGGACAGGAAAGGGACTGATGGTGGCCAGAGAAAAACCCTGCAAAATACCAACTTCCTGATAGTACAAAAAGGCCCTCAGATCGCACGATCTGAACTCCGTCCTATACCAGGTGCCCTTGTCATACCAATGAACAGAAAACAAGAATCATAACAAAGTCAACAAGCCACAAACACATGGACGCAAAGGAGCTATACTCCACACAGAACTGCAGGGAGTTCCCCAACAATCCACTGAGGGGGAAAATCCTTGCAAGCGAATAAACTGAAACCAACAAATGACAAACCCAGATAAACAAAAGAACCAACAATAAATAAAGAGCAAGCACTTATCTGGGGAAGATGTGGTGTAGAGCAGGATTAAGCAGGCTGGAGATACAAAGAACAACTGACATCCGGCAACAGCCTGCAATCAGACCAGGATTTAAATAAGCAGAGAGTTAGCAAAGGAAACACCCACTGCACAACACACCTGGTCCAAGTCTAAACCATTCCTGGCCACCAGAGGGAGCCTCCCAGCAGCCAAAACATAACTAACATTCACAACATAAACCTCTGTAGGGTGAATATTCCTTAAATTATAATGGATAACTTACTGATCTAAGATGGTCCAAGAGTTGGGATCCCCAAAGTATGACTTAGCAGATCCCCATCTGAATGGTACAGAGATCGAGCATGCAGAACTCTATTTCATTCAATGTCCACGGGACTAACGGAGATAACCAAGAACAGTATTTGTCTATTTCCGGCAGTCCCATAAACAATGACGGGAGTAAAGACGAGCATCAATCTCTGCTTCAGCCAACGCTCTGCAGAACTCCATTCTCAGGATCAGTAAGGATCATTGCACACGCGGTGATTAATAAGTTATCATATGTGTTATGGGCATCCCACTGCTGCTAACAATTTGTCATGAACACCACTCACTTATGACACTCGAGCCTCAGATGCTACTGTGAAGGACGACTCCACTTCCCACACTCACTCGTAGACTCACCTATCTCAATAGGCTGACAATGAGCTACGTGCACCTCACAGCCATTTGTCACCAAACTACGCGTTTCGCTGCCAACACTCGCCGATTTAATAGGCTATGGAGACGCCTGTGCTGGGTTAACCTTTGTCAGGCTGCATAATTTTGCCAAAATTCCTCGACCCCTTATCTCGGAAGGGGGTGGAGATATTTTATTGAAATTCGGCCAATATATTCTGGACCAAAACTGTGTGAGATGTCACGAAATTTCAGCCCTCTACGGCTTTTCGAAAAAAAAAAATTATTATAATTTAAAAAGGGAATAGTTACAATTGTACCTATTCAGCCGGACGAAGGTTAAACACGAGCATACGTCATTCAGCTTTCCCGAGCACCTGATAGGTACTCTTCTTGCACTATGGCATACACAGGGTAATACAACCAAGCTATGCTCGCCCTCCGCAGGGTTTGTAGCCACGTTTAGAGCAGCAAGGAACAAAACTTATTACATTTTAGATTTAATATATAAAAAGAGAACAATGCTTAAAAAGGTTACAACAGCAGCCCTAGATCAATTGGGATTGGGTCCCAAGTTCCTACAAAAAATCTTTGCGCTATACTCTGGTCCGACTGCCCGGGTCCGGATCAATGGTATGTTGTCCTCCTCCTTTGCCATACAGAACGGGACCAGACAGGGGTGCCCTTTGTCGCCTCTGCTATATGTAATTGTTATGGAACATTTAGCGAATGCCATTAGGAAAAACGAGGACATCCAGGGGATTAGATGTGGTTCAGTTCACCATAAAGCGGCATTATACGCAGACGATTTATTATTATATGTCAGCCAACCCCACACTTCCCTACCATCCTTGATGAAGGAACTTGAACGATTTGGCCACTTAAGTAATTTTAGGGTCAATTTCTCTAAGTCGGAGGCCTTGAATATTTCGTTGCCCCAACCAGAGGTGAGTCGGATCGCCTCCAATTTCCCGTTCAAGTGGAAAACTGAGGCAGTGAAGTATTTGGGGGTGTACATTCCGGCAGATTTATCTAAGTTATACACGCTTAACTATCTAACCCTGCTAAACCGAACAATTAAAAATCTCAAATCCTACAATGGATTGAGACTATCGTGGTTCGGTAGGATGAACGTAGTTAAGATGGATATTTTACCCCGTTTTCTATACATTTACCAAACTGTCCCTATAATACCCCCAAGTGGGTTTTTTCAGAGTCTACGTTCAGCTTTGGTGCGCTTTGTGTGGGGGGGGAGGAGGCCCCGGATTGGGTTACGCTCCTTGACTCGCCTAAAGGAAGAGGGGGGAGCTGGACTCCCTGACTTTAAAACATACTTCCAGGCCTCGGCTCTGGTTCGAATGCTGGATTGGACTTACCAGAATAAAAATAAACAATGGGTACAGATAGAACAGACAGATATTCCAGTCCCTCTGGGCCATCTCCCCTGGATACCAGAATCAGACAATCCCGTGATGGGCCTGGCACCGAAATACACAAGGGACACCCTCAAAGTTTGGCATACAGTATCAAGCAAATTTGCTCCACCAAACACTCTAAGCCCCCTGTCTCCCCTCTTCTCTTGCCCTTCTTTCCGTCCTGGTTATCGGAAGAGCGCTTTTCTCGGATGGAGGGCAGTGGAGGACACCCGCGTCGGAGACATTCTTGTGAATGGTAAGCTGCCTGACTTTCGGGATATCAGATTGCGGCCTATGGGGAGAGGAGTACAGTGGTTTGAGTACATACAGCTGCGGTCGTTTCTCGATGCACGGGAGGCAGAGGGCCTGATCCGCAGAACTCTTACTCCATTGGAGGAACTGTTCGGAAGGGGAGACTCCCCGGATCATGCAATCTCCCTCATATATAGGGTCCTCATCAGACAGGGGGGAGCGGATAAGATAAACTACCAGCTGGCTTGGGAACGAGATTTGGGGGAGACCATCTCACAGGAGGAGTGGGCGAAAGGTTTCTTATTCAGCCACAAGATGTCAATGGCATGTGCTGCCCAGGAGAAAAATTATAAAATATTAACGCGGTGGTATCAGTATCCGTCAAAGCTTCACGCGATCTTCCCACAGGTCTCCCAGGTGTGCTGGAGGTGTCATAAGGAGAAGGGCACCATGATCCATGTCTGGTGGGAGTGCCAGTTGATAAAACCCTTTTGGACTAAGGTATTTGACAATTACCGACTCATAACTGGGAGACAGGTGGTGAGCTCTCCAAAAATTGCCCTACTGTCCATCTTGCCACAGTCTATCTCGTACCACAAGAAAGATATACTGAGATTCTGTATAACAGCCGCCCACTCGGTAATTCCAAGATATTGGAAAATGACCACAACTCCTCCAATCACAGAATGGTATTCGGAAATGATTGATATCTACAGAATGGAGGAAATGTCGGCTGATCTCTCTGGATATGGAGACAAGTTCTATACAACTTGGAGTGAGTGG
This sequence comes from Anomaloglossus baeobatrachus, assembly GCF_048569485.1. Classification (NCBI taxonomy): domain Eukaryota; kingdom Metazoa; phylum Chordata; class Amphibia; order Anura; family Aromobatidae; genus Anomaloglossus; species Anomaloglossus baeobatrachus. Next base: position 136,731,143 of record NC_134354.1, read on the forward strand.
ATGAGTTTCCATGACTCCACGGATTTCCATAAGCTTTTCTAGATAACCTTGGAGTGGGGTGACAGGGACACTTGCCCGCGCGGAAAGGTTTGGAAGGAGGAACAGGAGCTTCAGTTTGACCATTGGTCACGGGTCCCCCAGGTGACTTCTTTCCCCTCCCCTCCCCCCCCTCTTCCCCTCCTCCCACCCCCCCGTTCCCCTCCCCCCCATGCTTTCTCTTTTCTCCCATCTGTATATTCCACGCTGTTCTTTACCTATTCCTATTTATAGTCTTAATGAAGTCGTTAATCTCTCTGGAAGTGACGAACAATATAATATTTATCAAGATACTCTGTCCTAGTGACACAGAAAGTCCAAATGTAGTCGTTTGAGGCTACATCCCTAGTATTGCATGAACCCAGCTACAAAAAGTCATGGGAAATGTGGGTAAAGTTCGGAATGGACAGAGGGAGCTGTGTCTTAGGACACAAAAGGACATAACTAAACAGTTCGTTTCATTTTTGTGTTGGAAATTTGTAAACGTTTTCAATATATGCTCATGATGATTATTGTAATTGTGAAAATACTTAATAAAAAAGATTGAACATAAAAAGGTTACAACAGACTGAATAATAAAAAGACATACATACACAGTACAAAATAAAAGGGATACAACACAGATACTGCTTATGAATTGGAGATATCAACCAATCTACAATGCTTGTTGCTTCTCCTGGGGTCTGCCAAGGATATTCAGTAGATGAGATGTCATGAAGGGGTCTACCAGACTCCTCATCCCTCTCTCAGATGATGTTGAAGGGGGCGGCTGATTAGATTTCCTTCTAATTCCGTTTTAGCCTTAATTTCTGCTTTCAGTCATATTTTCCCCCAGGAATCTCCTAGGCAAACAATGTGACAATTATCTTACCAAACAACCTTCATGCATTCTATTTATACTACACATCGATATGATATATCCATAATTTAGGGAGATATTGCTTTCCTGTGAGTTTCCAACTACCAGAACCTTGTCAATTTTACCCACCGATGCCAATATGTTCCCCAATCATTGATATATCGATGGATTGTGTCAGACTCAGATTTCATAGATATAGCATGGAAAATATTGTATCGTATGATACATAAGCTTTAGTGGGCCCCACACATTGGGGCTTAGTTGAGCTGAGATGCAATACCGGAGAATGGCCACTACACAGTGTATGGCTGTGACGCCTGCCTGGAGCCACGGACTCAGGATCGGTGAAACAGGTGAACAGAGGCAACTACCCACAAAGCAGGACCCTGGACGCCACAACCCTTTAACCCCTATACAGGGATTTGGAATTATGACAGGGCCCAGGTGATTGCTGCCCGTGGTAGATTGCAGTCCTGAGAAGAGCAGTAACCAGGCAGGGTCAAATCCAGAAGGTAGAACAGGGACAAAAATCGTCAGATGGGAGAGTGGTCAGATATCAAGCTAAGGGTCAAAACCGGAACTAGCAGTAAAGTACAGAAACGACAGGCAGAAGAGTGGTCGGGTAAACAAGCTAAGGGTCAAAACCAGTGCTAGCAGCAAAGTACAGGAACGGCAGGCAGAAGAGTGGTCAGGTAGTCAAGCTAAGGTCAATATACGGGAATACAAACAAACAGCACGGCACCAGAGACTAGCAGGGATTTACAGGACTATATCTGGCAGCTGCCAGCAGAAGGGAGAGGGCATAAAAGGGGTGTGGTGCCGTCCCATTGGCCCCAGCTGAAATGTAGCTACTCAGCTGGAAGGCACACACCACCACAGTCAACTTTTTGTATGAATTGTGTGACTATATTAACAGTTGAGTGTTGTGTTTCCCCTGTCAATGGAGCGTGTTCTTACAGTCTATTAACAAAGCAATCACTCTCTGCCTTAGTTTATTTGTATATTTTCAGGAGGAATAAAGATGGAAGGACACAATGTAAAGGTAGAAGATGCTTCCGAGCAGATATTATCTTTTAGTGAATGCGATTATTTACTAATACAATTCAGAAAAGCAAAAAGTTGCTCACAAGCGGCTGATATTCTGAGCCCCGCGGTCCCGGCTGCACCCACATCCTCTCATCGCTAAATATATGACTTGCAGTAAGACATGTAGGAGGAGCGCAGACATGGAAACAGTCTATAAATTCAGAAGGATGCTTTCAAAATGATTACGCCATTAAAATATAATTGACGATTGACCCCGAAACGAAAACCACCACTTAGATCTCTTCTGGTTTTATGGCTGTGGTATCTTGTACTATGGTAAATACATTCGGAAAGAGGGTGGCATTAAAGAAGGGAATTTTGTTTACTTACCGTAAATTCCTTTTCTTCTAGCTCTAATTGGGAGACCCAGACAATTGGGTGTATAGGCTATGCCTCCGGAGGCCGCACAAAGTACTACACTTAAAAGTGTTAGACCCCTCCCCTTCTGCCTATACACCCCCCGTGCTCCCACGGGCTGCTCAGTTTTGGTGCAAAAGCAAGAAGGAGGAAAAAAAACAGGGGCGGGTGCTGGGTCTCCCAATTAGAGCTAGAAGAAAAGGAATTTACGGTAAGTAAACAAAATTCCCTTCTTCTTTTTCGCTCTATTGGGAGACCCAGACAATTGGGATGTCCAAAAGCAGTCCCTGGGTGGGTAAAATAATACCTCGTAAGAGAGCCGTAAAACGGCCCTTTCCTACAGGTGGGCAACCGCCGCCTGAAGGACTCGTCTACCTAGGCTGGCATCCGCCGCAGCATAGGTATGCACCTGATAGTGCTTCGTGAAAGTGTGCAGGCTCGACCAGGTAGCCGCCTGACACACCTGTTGAGCCGCAGCCTGGTGCCTCAAAGCCTAGGACGCTCCCACGGCTCTGGTAGAATGGGCCTTCAGCCCTGAGGGAACCGGAAGCCCAGCCGAACGGTAAGCTTCGATAATTGGCTCCTTGATCCACCGAGCCAGGGTTGATTTGGAAGCCTGTGACCCTTTACGCTGGCCAGCGACAAGGACAAAGAGTGCATCCGAGCGGCGCAGGGGCGCCGTACGAGAAATGTAGAGTCTGAGTGCTCTGACCAGATCTAGCAAGTGCAAATCCTTTTCACATTGGTGAACTGGATGAGGATAAAAAGAGGGTAAGGAAATATCCTGATTGAGATGAAAGGGGGATACCACCTTAGGGAGAAATTCCGGAACCGGACGTAGAACCACCTTGTCCTGGTGAAAAACCAGAAAAGGGGCTTTGCACGACAACGCTGCTAGCTCAGACACTCTCCGAAGAGAAGTGACTGCTACTAGAAAAACCACTTTCTGCGAAAGTCGTGAGAGGGAGATATCTCTCATTGGCTCGAATGGTGGTTTCTGAAGAACCATCAGCACCCTGTTTAGATCCCAGGGTTCTAACGGCCGCTTGTAAGGTGGAACGATGTGACAAACTCCCTGCAGGAACGTGCGTACCTGTGGAAGTCTAGCTAGGCGCTTCTGGAAAAACACAGAGAGCGCTGAAACTTGTCCCTTAAGGGAACCGAGCGACAAACCCTTTTCCAGTCCAGATTGAAGGAAGGACAGAAAAGTAGGTAATACAAATGGCCAGGGAGAAAAACCCTGAGCAGAGCACCACGACAGGAAAATTTTCCACGTCCTGTGATAAATCTTGGCGGACGTTGGTTTCCTAGCCTGTCTCATAGTGGCAATGACTTCTTGAGATAACCCTGAAGACGCTAGGATCCAGGACTCAATGGCCACACAGTCAGGTTGAGGGCCGCAGAATTCAGATGGAAAAACGGCCCTTGAGACAGCAAGTCTGGTCGGTCTGGTAGTGCCCACGGTTGGCCGACCGTGAGATGCCACAGATCCGGGTACCACGACCTCCTCGGCCAGTCTGGAGCGACGAGGATGGCGCGGCGGCAGTCGGCCCTGATCTTGCGTAACACTCTGGGCAACAGTGCCAGCGGAGGAAACACATAAGGGAGCTGAAACTGCGACCAATCCTGAACTAAGGCGTCTGCCGCCAGAGCTCTGGGATCTTGAGACCGTGCCATGAACGTTGGTACCTTGTTGTTTTGCCGGGACGCCATGAGGTCGACGTCCGGCACCCCCCAGCGGCAACAGATCTCCTGAAACACGTCCGGGTGAAGGGACCATTCCCCTGCGTCCATGCCCTGGCGACTGAGATAATCTGCTTCCCAGTTTTCCACGCCTGGGATGTGAACTGCGGATATGGTGGAGGCCGTGGCTTCCACCCACATCAAAATCCGCCGGACTTCCTGGAAGGCTTGTCGACTGCGTGTGCCGCCTTGGTGGTTGATGTATGCCACCGCTGTGGAATTGTCCGACTGAATTCGGATCTGCTTGCCTTCCAGCCACTGCTGGGACGCTTTCAGGGCAAGATACACTGCCCGAATTTCCAGAACATTGATCTGAAGCGAGGACTCTTGCCGGGACCACGTACCCGGAGTCCTGTGGTGGAGAAAAACCGCTCCCCACCCTGACAGACTTGCGTCCGTCGTGACTACTTCCCAGGATGGGGGTAGGAAGGATTTCCCCTTTGATAATGAAGTGGGAAGAAGCCACCACCGAAGGGAAGCTTTGGTCGCCTGAGAGAGGGAGACGGTCCTGTCGAGGGACGTCGGTTTCCTGTCCCATTTGCGTAGGATGTCCCATTGAAGAGGACGCAGGTGAAACTGCGCGAAAGGGACTGCTTCCATTGCTGCCACCATCTTCCCCAGGAAGTGCATGAGGCGCCTCAAGGGGTGTGACTGGCCTTGAAGGAGAGATTGTACCCCTGTCTGTAGTGACCGCTGCTTGATCAGCGGAAGCTTCACTATCGCTGAAAGGGTATGAAACTCCATGCCAAGGTATGTGAGCGATTGGGCCGGTGTCAGATTTGACTTTGGAAAATTGATGATCCACCCGAAACTCTGGAGAGTCTCCAGGGTAGCGTCGAGGCTGTGTTGGCATGCCTCTTGAGAGGGTGCCTTGATCAACAGATCGTCCAAGTACGGGATCACCGAGTGACCCTGAGAATGGAGGACCGCTACTACAGTAGCCATAACCTTGGTGAAAACCCGTGGGGCTGTTGCCAGGCCGAATGGCAGTGCCACGAACTGCAGGTGTTCGTTTCCTATGGCGAAGCGCAAGAAGCGCTGGTGCTCTGGGGCAATCGGAACGTGGAGATAAGCATCTTTGATATCGATCGATGCAAGGAAATCTCCTTGGGACATTGAGGCGATGACGGAGCGAAGGGATTCCATCCGGAACCGTCTGGTCTTTACGTGTTTGTTGAGAAGTTTCAGGTCTAGGACAGGACGGAAAGACCCGTCCTTCTTTGGGACCACAAACAAGTTGGAGTAAAAAACGTGGCCCTGTTGATGAAGAGGAACAGGGACCACCACTCCTTCTGCCTTCAGAGTGCCCAGCGCCTGCAGAAGAGCCTCGGCTCTCTCGGGAGGCGGAGAAGACCTGAAGAATCGAGTCGGGGGACGAGAGATGAACTCTATCTTGTAACCGTGAGACAGAATGTCTCTCACCCAGCGGTCTTTTATTTGTGGCAGCCAGGCGTCGCAAAAGCGGGAGAGCCTGCCACCGACCGAGGATGCTACTAGAGGAGGTCGAAAGTCATGAGGAAGCCACCTTGTTAGCGGTGCCTCCAATGTTCTTTTTAGGACGTGACTTAGACCGCCATGCATCAGAGTTCCTTTGTTTTTTCTGAGACCTTTTGGACGAGGAGAATTGGGACCTGCCCGCGCCCCGAAAGGACCGAAACCTCGCCTGCCCTCTCCTCTGTTGGGGAATGTTCTGTTTGGGCTGGGGTAAGGATGTATCCTTTCCCTTGGATTGTTTGATGATTTCATCCAGACGCTCGCCAAACAGCCTGTCGCCAGAAATTGGCAAACTGGTTAAGCGCTTTTTTGGAAGCAGAATCTGCCTTCCATTCCCGTAGCCACAAGGCCCTGCGGAGTACCACCGAATTGGCGGTCGCCACCGCCGTACGGCTCACAGAGTCCAGGACAGCATTAATAGCGTAAGACGCAATTGCCGAGGTCTGGGTGGTAATGGATGCCACTTGTGGCGCGGCCGTGCAAGTGGCTGCTTCAATTTGCGCTTGACCTGCTGAGATAGCTTGCAGCGCCCATACGGCTGCGAATGCTGGGGCAAAAGAAGCTCCGATAGCTTCATAGATGGATTTCAACCAGAGCTCCATCTGCCTGTCAGTGGCATCTTTGAGCGAGGCCCCATCTTCCACTGCAAGTATGGATCTAGCCGCCAGTCTGGAGATTGGAGGATCCACTTTGGGACATTGAGTCCAACCTTTAACCACGTCCGGGGGGAAAGGATAACGTGTATCCTTAAGGCGCTTAGAAAAACGCTTATCTGGACAAGCATGGTGATTCTGGATTGCCTCTCTGAAATCAGAGTGGTCTAGAAACATACTCTGTGTCCGCTTGGGAAACCTGAAACGAAATTTCTCCTGCTGAGAAGCTGACTCCTCCGCCGGAGGGGCTGAGGGAGAAATATCCAGCAACTGATGGATGGACGCAATAAGATCGTTTACTATGGCGTCCCCGTCTGGAGTATTAAGATTGAGAGCGCTCTCAGGATCAGAATCCTGATCAGCTGTCTCCGCATCATCAACCAAAGATTCCCCCCGCTGAGACCCTAAACAATATGATGTCGAGGGAAATTCTAAGCGAGCCCGCTTAGTCAATCTGGGGCTGGGGTCTAAGTCAGAACCCTCAGACTGGGATGTAGGAAATACCCCGGGAGGACATTGTTGGTCCAACTGAGGGGGGCCCGGGAACAACGATTCAACAGGGTCCCGTTGCTGAGATACCGGCCTGGACTGCAAGGCTTCTAGTATCTTAGCCATAGTCTCAGAGAGTTTAGCAAACTCAGTCCCCGTCACCTGGACAGTGTCAACAGGTGTCTCCCCCTGGGCCCCTCTTAGCATAGGCTCCAGCTGAAGAAGTGGCACAGGGGTCGAACACTGCACACAATGAGGGTCAGTGGAACCTGCCGGTAGTGGGGTCTTACAAGCGGCGCAGGCAGCATAATAAGCCTGTGTTTTGGCACCCCTGCCTTTTGTGGGCGCCATGCTATAGTTTTCCTTGAGTTACACAAAAGGGTATATAGCCAGAATGCACTGTGCTCATACAGTGTAAAGTATATATGATACACAAATAATGTACCAATACACTACAGCACCATGGGGCTAGCACCAACAGGTGCTGCTTACCAGCCGCCTAAAGCGGTTGTGAGGCCACCAGAGACCGTGTCTGGGTCTCCCAGGACTTGTCCCTCTTCTGCAGCGTCGGTGGAGCTGACAGGAATGGCTGCGGCGTCCTGACGAGATGAGGGAGCTGTGGGCGTGGCCAAGAGAGCGCGAACTGGTGCTCACACCGTGCACAGTGAGGGGGGTGGAGTATGTAAATCATACTCCAGCCCTCAGAGCTGCTCGCTCCGTGCAGCGTCCCGCCCTTCCCCCTGCCTGTCAGGGCTGAGGGCGGGAGAAAAGTAAACTAGGCCGCAAGGAAGCCGGGGACTCTAGTAATAAACGCGGCCGCCGTAAAAGCGCGGCCGGCGTGAAAGTCCCCGGCGAACTACAAGTCCCAGCCGCGCCGCAGTGTCCCATGGCAGCGGCGGTTAGTGCGGTAGCCCTTACATATAAACACACTCAGCGACGCTGAGTGTGTAATGGCACATATAGACCCGGTCAGCGCCGCGGTCCCCGGTGCACTAGCACACCCAGCAAAGCTGAGGTGATGCCGTGCGCGGTCCCCACAGGGATACAGAGTACCTCCAAGATGCAGGGCCATGTCCCTGAACGATACTCGGCTCCTATCCATCAGGCTCCACAGGAGTTGTGGATGGAGCACGGTCTCAGTGCCTGGAGACCGGTAAGATCCCACTTCACCCAGAGCCCAGAGGGGGGGATGGGGAAGGAAAGCAGCATGTGGGCTCCAGCCTCCGTACCCGCAATGGATACCTCAACCTTAACAACACCGCCGACAAGAGTGGGGTGAGAAGGGAGCATGCTGGGGGCCCTATATGGGCCCACTTTTCTTCCATCCGACATAGTCAGCAGCTGCTGCTGACCAATCTGTGGAGCTGCGCTGTGCGTGTCTGACCTCCTTCGCACAAAGCAAAAACTGAGCAGCCCGTGGGAGCACGGGGTGTGTATAGGCAGAAGGGGAGGGGCCTAACACTTTTAAGTGTAGTACTTTGTGCGGCCTCCGGAGGCATAGCCTATACACCCAATTGTCTGGGTCTCCCAATAGAGCGAAAAAGAAATTAAACATTAACATCAGAGTGTGGCAACGATCCATGAAACAGAGAGCAATACTGGGTACCTGACCATACTAGGGCACCGAACCAGGAGTGGGGGAGACAAGCAGGGTCACATTGTTACACTGTGCAGCGTTCTCACCTCTCAGCAGGAGATTACGGCTCGGATAGTGAGAAGATTGATGAATTTCTATTTTGCAGAACCAGGCTGACCGCTCACATCACAGAGATCATTTTATCAATACAAAATAATAATAATCAGTGGGGTCACAACTTGGCAGCCATTACAAAGTAATTTCTCTCCTATTGAAGCCCCTTAAGGCCCAGTCACACACAACGACTTACCAGCGATCCCGAAAACGATGCGACCTGATAGGGATCGCAGGTAAGTCGCTGGGAGGTCGCGGGTGTGATGTCACACAGTCAGGTCTTACCAGCGATGCAGGAATGGTACAGGTCGCAGTAGCGACCTGTATAACGATCTCAGCAGTCACTGTGACCCTGTCACACAGTGTCACACACAGCCATGTGTCCTGCCCAGCAGGACATCGCCTTTGAAGAAAACGGCCTGGACCATTCTGCAACGACTAGAGATCTCACAGCAGGGGCCTGATCGCTGGTAGGTGTCACACATAACGAGATCGCTAACGGGATCGCTACTGCGTCACGGAAACCGTGAATCAGCTGCGATCTCGCTAGCGATCTTGTTATGTGTGACGGTACCTTTAGTGTTCCCATGCATTAAGATACCCCTATTATTGACCCCATAAAGTATGATGCCAATCAAAGTGCCCTCAAACACAGTATGATACCCCACAGTGAATTCCTACACAGTACCCTCTATACACACATTATAATGACCATATATTACACCGAAGCTCACAAAGTATGTTACTTCCACAGTGACCTCAACACAGTATGATGGCCTACACACAGCCCTCCATACTGTATAATGGCCCTTATCCAAAACCCTTCCCACAGTATGATGGCCCCTCCACATTGTGTAATGGCCCACATACACTATAATGACTCCCACGTAGCCCTTCAAACAGTATAATGGCCCTTACACAACACTTCCCACGGTATGATAGCCACTCCACATTGTGTAATGGCCCACACACACTATAAAAGTTCCCACTGGCCCTACGAACAGTATGATGAGCCACAAAATAGCCTTGCAAACTGTATAATGGTCTCTACGTAGCCCTGCAAACAGTATAATGGCCCCACATATGCCTGCAAACTGTATAGTAGACCACACAAAGCCCTGTGAACAATATAATGAGCACCTACATAGCCAACCAAACCATATAATATATCCCACAACCATGAAAACAGTAAAATGGGCCCAATTGATTTAAAAAATAAAGTAAAAATACTCCCCTCCTTTCGTTCACCCCTCCAGTGTCTTCAGTGTGTAGTCAGCAGCTTTGAGTTACTCAGCATAGAGGGCTGCGATGACGTCCCAACATCGCGCCCGCTCTATGTAGAGATATCAGCGCTTAGATGCAGTGAGAGTGATGGAGGAGGGAACAGATGGCTCCCTTTCCCATCATAGCTGTCAAGTCGGCGCAGGAACTGGGCCCTTTCTACTCATGGGCCTCATAGCGACCGCATGGTCTGCTGCTATTGGCAGTATGCCACTTTTTATGTAGCAAGCCCTCTACTACAGGAGCTGACACAGGCAGAAGAAGGACCCTGTGCAAGACCAGTACATGGCTTTCCTTTGCAGCTCAAGGGTTCACGATAATACACATTTGGAGGAGGCAGAGAGCCCAATGTCTGTGATGCCCTGGCAAAACTAGGTAGTCACAAATAGGCCCCCCGCATAACACCTTCGCTCACTAGGAAACACACAGCCAACCAGTAAACCCTAGTCACCCCCCCTTAGAGAGAGATAGACACACCAGTGGGCGTGACCAGGCGGTTGGGGGGCGGCACATATCTCTTGGGCCCCTGTGAGACCCTGTGTGTCTCGCCCTTCTCTGCTAGGAACAAAACCTGCCCATTCTTGACATATGAGGGTCTAAAAATATGGCTACCCTCCTCATTATTAGTTTAATGATATGACACAAAACTCCTTCCTCAGTTTAAAAAAGATAAATACTTTATTTTCACTCCTTTAAAAATTATTATTCCACTTTGTAGGCCAAGTATAGTGAGAGATAGTCACACCGGACTATGCGTTTCAGCATTTCCCATGGTCCAATGTCATGATATTGGGCCATGAGGAAGGCGTGAAGAAACGCGTAGTCTGGTGTTGCTATCCGTCACTATACTTGCCAAATAAGGTGGAATGATGATGATTTTTAAATGAGTGAAAATAAAGTATTTATTTTTTTTAAGGCTATGTGCCCACGCTGCGGATTTTGCCGCGGATTTGCCGCGGATTTACCACGGATTTTCCGAAAATCTGCAGCAGCGGCACTTCCAAGCCATTTCAATGGCATTTTGGAAATGCTGTGTCCATGCTGCGGATTTTGCCGTGGATTTTGATCCGGAAAAATCTGCAGCATGTCAATTATTGTTGCGGATTTTGGTGCGGATTTTGGGTATAGAATGGGGGAAAAAAATAAAAAATCCGCATCAAAATCCGCGGCAAATTCGCGGTAAATCCGCGGCAAATCCGCAGCAAAAATAAGGTGCGGATTTGCCGCGAAAGTCGCGGATTTTCATGCAGAAAAATCCGCAGGTACATTCTACCGTGGACACATAGCCTAAATGAAGAAGGAATTTTGTCTACATACATGTAATCATCCGCTGGATTGTGTATCTTGCTCTTCTTTCTCTGGATTGAGTGGTTGGCTCTCACCCTTCTCCGTGCAGACAGATCCTTACAAACCCTATTCCACAAAGGCCTACCAATACCGGTAAGCTGGCAGTTTTTTCTATTTTTTTTCTATCTATGGCACTGTCCATACTTTCAGAAACCAGGGCAGAGAATACGTGTATATGTTGTAATAACGTTTTATAAATAATATTTCTAGTTCACTGTTACAGTATGGTTTCTACCTCTATGATACATTTTTCCAGCCATAATGTTGTCTATATGCATCAGATTACTGTGGTGGGATCCACTGACAATGTGTTAATTGAAGTAGCCCGCCTGTCTCCTTCTATTTGCCTTTTGGGAACCAAGAATGTGGTGTATTGTATTTCAATACGCTTGAAGCATATTTTTTCCTCATGAGAAAAGTGATGCGAGTGCATGGAAGTGACTTATCCTCTTAACAGTAGATATGTAGGTTTCAGCAAAAAAAATCCATAATCGTTCATACAGAAACTAGAGGAGAAGCTATAAAGCATTAATTACGTGCTTGGTGGACCATTATTTTACATATGTGGCGGACAGTAATCGCTTTTGATTTTATTTTCCACCTTATCCAACTCAAAAACATTTTCATCACCAGATCTCCACAAAATAATTTTAGCATTTATAGTGTGACTTAGGCTAGGTTCACATGTTGCGTTTTTGCAGCTATTATTCTTTTAAGCATATCAAATCTTTTAGGGTTCCCCAGAATAAAGGACCTGTTAGGCTGCTTTCACACTACGTTTTTTTAACATGCGTCCTGAACGTTTTTTTAACGCAAAAACGGATCCAGTGCAAATGCGTTTTCATTTCAATGCATTTGCAATGGACTCGCGTCAACATGCGTTTGCGTGCGTTATAGTGAGGATCCAGCGAGTTGCAATTTTTTAACATTTTTCAGAAACGCTACTTGTAGCGTTTTTGAGCTGCGTCCAAATACTGCAAATTGCTGGATCCTGACTATACTGCATGCAAACGCATGTGAACGCTGGCATGCTGATAGACAGGATCCTGCTTGCTCTACTGAGCATGCCCAGAAACCAGCCTCGGGTGATCAGTCCCTCTCTCCCCCCTCCCTCTCTGTCTCTCTCCCCTCCCTCACTCCCCCTCCCTCTCTGCCTCTCGCTCCCTCTCCTCTCTCTCTCCCCCGCCTGAGAGCTGCGGACACTCGTAACCAAGGTAAATATCGGGTAACCAAGCAAAGCGCTTCTCTTAGTTACCCGATGTTTACGTTGGTTACTTGTGCAGGGAGCCCAGCCCCTAGCAGCTGCGGATGCTCGTAACCAAGGTAAATATCGGGTATCCAAGCAAGTTACCTGATGTTTACCTTGGTTACGAGCCTCCGTAGCTGTCAGAAGCCGACTCCCAGTCTATCACGTTCAGTTCCACTGACTCCCGATCACATTATTATTATTATTATTATTTATTATTATAGCGCCATTTATTCCATGGCGCTTTACAAGTGAAAGGGTATACGTACAACAATCATTAACAGTACATAACAGACTGGTACAGGAGGAGAGAGGACCCTGCCCGCGAGGGCTTACAGTCTACAGGGAATGGGTGATGGTACAATAGGTGAGGACAGAGCTGGTTGCACAGTGGTCTACTGGATTGAGGGCTATTGTAGGTTGTAGGCTTGTTGGAAGAGGTGGGTCTTGAGGTTCCTCTTGAAGCTTTCCACGGTAGGGGAGAGTCTGATGTGCTGAGGTAGAGCGTTCCAGAGTATGGGGGATGCACGGGAGAAATCTTGTACGCGATTGTGGGAAGAGGAGATAAGGGAGGAGCAGAGAAGGAGATCTTGTGAGGATCTGAGGTTGCGTGCAGGTAGGTACCGGGAGACTAGGTCACAGATGTAGGGAGGAGACAGGTTGTGCATGGCTTTGTATGTCATGGTTAGTGTTTTGAACTGGAGTCGTTGGGTGATGGGAAGCCAGTGAAGGGATTGGCAGAGTGGCGAGGCTGGATAGTAGCGAGGGGAGAGGTGGATTAAGCGGGCCGCAGAGTTTAGGATAGATTGCAGGGGTGCAAGAGTGTTGGAAGGGAGGCCAGAGAGCAGGAGGTTGCAGTAGTCGAGGCGGTAGATGATGAGGGCATGCACTAATGTTTTTGCTGATTCTTGGTTAAGGAAAGCACGGATCCGGGAGATGTTTTTGAGTTGTAATCGGCATGAGGTGAAGAGGGCTTGGATGTGTGGCTTGAATGGATAGAGCAGAGTCGAGGGTCACTCCAAGGCAACGAGCTTGTGAGACTGGGGAGGTGAGCAACCATCGAGTTTGATGGAAAGGCTTGTTGGAGGAGATGAGTGAGGAGGAGGAAAGACAATGAATTCTGTTTTGTCCATGTTAAGTTTTAGGAATCGCACAGAGAAGAAGGATGAAATAGCAGACATACATTGTGGGATTCTGGTTAGTAGAGAGGTAATGTCAGGTCCAGAGAGGTAGATCTGTGTGTCATCGTCACATGACTCCAATACCCGCCCATAAACCTAAAGTGACAGGATCCTGCAAAAATAACACATGCGTTTGCATGCGTTTTTCTTTACAAAAACAGGATCCGCTTTTACAGCAAAAAAACGTTCATGACGCATGTTAAAAAAACGTAGTGTGAAAGCAGCCTAACGCATGCAAACGGAAGTGTTATTTTACAGGATCCTTTCTGTTTTCACGTTATGAGCGGGCATTGGAGTCATGTGATCGTAAGTCAGAGTAACTCGACTGTGCAAACGCCGCTGAGGGGAAAAGAGAGAGAGAGAGAGAAGGAGAGAGAGAGAGAGAGAGAGAGAGAGAGAGAGAGAGAGAGAGAGAGAGAAGGAGGAGAGAGAGAGAAGGAGAGAGAGAGAGAGGAGAGAGAGAGAAGGAGGAGAGAGAGAGAGAGGAGGAGAGAGAGAGAGGGAGAGAGAGGAGAGAGAGAGAGAGGAGGAGAGAGAGAGAGAGGAGGAGAGAGAGAGGAGGAGAGAGGAGAGAGAGGAGAGAGAGAGAGAGGAGAGGAGAGAGAGAGAGAGAGAGAGAGAGAGAGAAGGAGAGAGAGAAGGAGAGAGAGAGAGAGGAGAGAGAGAAGGGAGGAGAGAGAAGGAGAGGGAGAGAGGAGAGAGAGAGAGAGAGAGAGAGAAGGAGAGAGAGAGAGAGAGAGGAGAGAGAGAGAGGAGAGAGAGGAGAGAGAGAGAGAGAGAGGAGAGAGGAGGAGAGAGAGAAGGAGAGAGAGAGAGAGAGAAGGAGAGAGAGAGAGAGAAGGGAGAGAGAGAGAGGGAGAGAGGAGGAGAGAGAGAGAAGGGGGAGAGAGAGAGAGAGAGAGAGATAGAAGGAGAGAGAGAGAGGAGAGAGAGAAGGAGAGAGAGAGAGAGGAGAGAGAGAGAGAGAGAAGGAGAGAGGAGAGGAGGGCGAGGAGAGAGAGAGAAAAAAAGAAAGAGAAAGAGACAAAGAGAGAGAGAGAGAGAGAAAAAGGAGAAAGAAAGAGAGAGAAACAGAAAGAAAAAAGAGAGAGAAAGAAAGAAAAGAGAGAAAGAGAAGAAGAAAGAGAGAAAGAAAAAAGAGATAGAAAGAGAGAGAGAAAAAGAGAAAGAAAGAGAAAAGAGAAATAAAGAAGAGAAAAAGAGAGAAAAGAGAAAAAAAAAGGAAAAGAGAGAGAGAGAGAGAGAGCTCTCAGTGATCGTGCCAGGCTGGTTTCTAGCCGTTCTCAGTAGAGCAAGCAGGATCCTGTCTATCAGCCATGCCAGCGTTCACATGCGTTTGGTACAGTCAGGATCCAGTGACATGCACTATTTGGATGGAGGTAAAAAAATGCTACAAGTAGCATTTTTGAAAAAAGTTTAAATACTGCAAGTCACTGGATGCTGGATTGTACCGCACGCAAACGCATGTGGGAATGCATGTTGACGTGAGGTCCATTGCAAATGCATTGAAATGAAAACGCATTTGCACTGGATCAATTTTTGCTTATAAAAAAACCCGTTCAGGATGCATGATAAAAAAACATAGTGTGAAAGTACCCTAAGAAGATCATACAGTTCTCCCCCACCTAGCATAGTCCTTAAAGGGGCTGCACCTTAATAAAAAATTACGCAAAGTTCACTAAATTCTAAAACATTATGCAACATTGTATTATTTACAGTCGCAAAATGTGGAGTCCTGGTTGACATTTCAGGGATTAACAAAGCTGCAAAACCTCAAGTCTTCAGAGGGCTTTTTCTTGCTAGTGTAGACCCCCTTTAAGCTGGGATAATAGACTCCTTAGGCAGCTTTACACGTTACGATTTATCTGACGATATGTCGTCGGGGTCATGGTTTTCGTGACGCACATCCGGCATCGTTAGCGACGTCGTTGCGTGTGACACTTACGTGCGACTCTGAACGATCGCAAATAGGGTAAAAATCGTTGATCGTTGACATATCGTTCAGTTTCAAAATATTGTTCGTCGTTTGAAACGCAGCAGACATATTCCTAAATTTGACACCCTGCCAACGACGAACAACATCCACACGACCGCCTTGGTCGAACAATATTTCGCTGAACGATGTAGCGTCGTTTGTGAGATGGGTACATGTGACCGCTACAAAAACGACCTATGAGCGATCTCGGCAAATCGTAACAACGATCTGGGCGTGTCACATCGCTAACGATATCGTTGTGTGTAAAGCAGCCATTTGAGCTGGCTTACTGGTACATAATTCAATGCTGAAAAAAGTGTGTGTCTCTAATTAACAGTGTCTTCCTCTTTCTGTACATATCCAGTGGCACAGCAGATACTGGAAACCCCGGAAATAGTGTGACACTGACGGGGCCGGATGTGGCTGTGAAATTAACACCACCCTCACGGCAATTTATTGCAGGAAAATTAAAATACACTTTGTTTGCACAGAGGAAACCTCACATTTTTATACAGTACAGATACATTTATATATACTGTATATAAGTACCTCAGGTGTATAAACTACATTTAGCACTAAGTACCCATATGTTTTTTAGCAATGTTATGCCACTACCTCCTCCAAAGTACAATGCCATGCAAAAGTATTCAGCCCCTTGAATTTTTCATCCTTTTCCCACATTTCAGGCTTCAAACCATAAAGATAAACATTTTAATTTTACGGTGAAGAATCAACAAGTGGGACACAATTGTGAAGTTGAACGATATTGATTGCTTATTTTAAACTTTTTTAAAATATAAAAAACCTGAAAATTGGGGAGTGCAATATTATTCATCCCCTTTAAGTTAATACTTTGTCGCGCCACCTTTTGCTGCGATTACAGCTGCAAGTCGCTTGGGGTATGTGTCTATCAGTTTTGCACATCGAGAGACTGAAATTCTTGCCCATTCTACCTTTGCAAACAGCTGGAGCTGAGTGAGGTTGAATGGAGAGCGTTTGTGAACAGCAGTTTTCAGCTCTTTCCACAGATTCTCGATTGGATTCAGGTCTGGACTTTGACTTGGCCATTCTAACACCTGGATACGTTTATTTTGTGAACCATTCCATTGTAGATTTTGCATTATGTTTGGGATCATTGTCTTGCTGGAAGACAAATCTCCGTCCCAGTCTCAGGTCTTTTGCAGACTCCAACAGGTTTTCTTCAAGAATGGTCCTGTATTTGGCTCCATCCATCTTCCCATCAATTGTATCCATCTTCTCTGTCCCTGCTGAATAAAAGCAGGCCCAAACCATGATGCTGCCACCACCATGTTTGACAGTGGGGATGGTGTGGTTCAGGGGTGATGAGCTGTGTTGCTTTTTACGCCAAACATATCATTTGGCATTGTGCCCAAATAGTTTGATTTTTGGTTTCATCTGACCAGAGCAACCTATTTCCCACATGTTTGATGTGTCTCCCAGGTGGTTTGTGGCAAACGTGAACAACCACTTTTTATGGATATCTTTGAGAAATGGCTTTCTTCTTGCCACTTCTTCCATAAAGGTCAGATTTGTGTAGTGTACAACTGATTGTTATCCTATGGACCCTCTCCCACCTCAGCTGTAGATCTCTGCAGTTCATCAAGAGTGATCATGGGCCTCTTGACTGCATCTCTGATCATAATAATCCAAAAAATGGTCTGGCTCACTAATGTGGTGCTCAGGAGAAGAATTTAGTCCATATATAGAAGAGACTCCGGCACTCAATGATGAATCAATAATATTTTATTTTCATAATTGATTTATTCAGATGTACCGTTTCGGCTGTTGCCTTCTTCACAACTGAAATCCGTATAACAAAATAAAGTATAACAAGAGAAAATCAGTACCAATATTCATTCATACTTCATATTAGTAGCTATCAAATAATTTATGACTTATTATAATAAATCATTTTACCCTAAATGATGTAATGAGTATATCTGAGAAGAACGTCAGACGCATGTGACCAATTGTATCTGGGAAAAATAATAATAATAATGCCCACATTTCAGGGAATAATGGAAGTCATAAAAATCATAAAAATATCCTAATATATACATTAGGATGGAATAATATCTATTTATTACATCATAGAGCGTATCACTAATGTCAGTCTATAGACTTCACTGGGGCGTTTATTTACTCAAGAGAAGCAACCATGCTTATAAAATAAAATCAATGATCAGATAAGAAAACATCATTACCTTCATTTTTGAAAAGTAATATATGATTATATAATTCCCAAAAAGGATGTGATTATGGTGCTGGCCGCTATAAAGCTGGAGAAATAAAATAGAAAAAATACTTTCAGTATATGAAAAAAGATATTCAAGTGAAAACAAAACACAAGGAGTCTCATAAAGAGTGTTATTTCAAGTCCAGAGTGACAGAGTGCCGCTCAATAAGGGGTTAACAGAGAGAATGAACGTGACATACCTGTTTAGCCGAGGATCAGCGGTGGAATGTGAGTAAAGTGACCGCGATGGGGTTTAAATGTGCTAGAAGGGCGGGCATAATTAAGTAATTTCCTGTGTATGGAACGCATAAGAAAGAATGGCACGCAAGCCGCGCATGTGCAGTGTACCCGGAAGTGCGCGCATGCGCAGAAGTAAAAATCTGGTGTAAGTGAACTACGGCTCCCGGAATCTCATTATAGAGCGAGATATATTAGGTGCGCATCTGGAAAAGAAGAAAAGAGACGGATAGGACTTTTAAACCCGGAATTAGTTCTATATAAACATGTTTATAAAGCGATTTGCATAATCATTAGAAACAAACAACATTCGCTGTATTCACCTGTGTGCCTATATATATCAACAAGCACTCATGTGTGTGCTAGTATGTATACTATAATGCAATATAAGACAACACATATCATACATAATACAATAAGAACCATGACACAATTAGCCCTACATACCGGAAAAGGATATTATTTTGGTCATATAGAATTCAAACCATAATATGCGCACATATGAGTGTGCAGGCACTTATGTGTCCGCACACTCACATGTGCACCCATAAGTCTCATCAACATATCCGATATAAAATGCCTATACAAGAATCTACACAACAAGGTATATAAAGACCTCCCACACATCGAAGACCTCAATAATAGAAATAGGACAGGACGGACCCCACGTCAATAATTCTCATATTCTCTATTAAGTCCAAACGGGGAGAGGGTATTCAGGGTGTGGATCCAATATGATTCCCTTTCTTTAAGTTTCCTAATCCTATCACCCCCACGTCTCAAAGGTGGGATATGCTCCAAAACTTGAAATCTCATCTGAGAAATCGTATTATCCAGTGTGGACATACGATTTCTCAGATGAGATTTCAAGTTTTGGAGCATATCCCACCTTTGAGACGTGGGGGTGATAGGATTAGGAAACTTAAAGAAAGGGAATCCTATTGGATCCATACCCTGAATACCCTCTCCCCGTTTGGACTTAATAGAGAATATGAGAATTATTGACGTGGGGTCCGTCCTGTCCTATTTCTATTATTGAGGTCTTCGATGTGTGGGAGGTCTTTATATACCTTGTTGTGTAGATTCTTGTATAGGCATTTTATATCGGATATGTTGATGAGACTTATGGGTGCACATGTGAGTGTGCGGACACATAAGTGCCTGCACACTCATATGTGCGCATATTATGGTTTGAATTCTATATGACCAAAATAATATCCTTTTCCGGTATGTAGGGTTAATTGTGTCATGGTTCTTATTGTATTATGTATGATATGTGTTGTCTTATATTGCATTATAGTATACATACTAGCACACACATGAGTGCTTGTTGATATATATAGGCACACAGGTGAATACAGCGAATGTTGTTTGTTTCTAATGATTATGCAAATCACTTTATAAACATGTTTATATAGAACTAATTCTGGTTTTAAAAGTCCTATCCGTCTTTTTCTTCTTTTCCAGTTGTGCACCTAATATATCTCGCTCTATAATGAGATTCCGGGAGCGTAGTTCACTTACACCAGATTTTTACTTCTGCGCATGCGCGCATTTCCGGGTACACTGCGCACGCGCGGCTTGCGTGCCATTCTTTCTTATGCGTTCCATACACAGGAAATTACTTAATTATGCCCGCCCTTCTAGCACATTTAAACCCCATCGCGGTCACTTTACTCACATTCCACCGCTGATCCTCGGCTAAACAGGTATGTCACGTTCATTCTCTCTGTTAACCCCTTATTGAGCGGCACTCTGTCACTCTGGACTTGAAATAACACTCTTTATGAGACTCCTTGTGTTTTGTTTTCACTTGAATATCTTTTTCATATACTGAAAGTATTTTTTCTATTTTATTTCTCCAGCTTTATAGCGGCCCAGCACCATAATCACATCCCCTTTGGGAATTATAATATAATCATATATTACTTTTCAAAAATGAAGGTAATGATGTTTTCTTATCTGATCATTGATTTATTTTATAAGCATGGTTGCTTCTCTTGAGTAAATAAACGCCCCGGTGAAGTCTATAGACTGACATTAGTGATACGCTCTATGATGTAATAAATAGATATTATTCCATCCTAATGTATATATTAGGATATTTTTATGACTTTTATGACTTCCATGATTCCCTGAAATGTGGGCATTATTTATTATTATTATTATTATTATTTTTCCAGATACAATTGGTCACATGCGTCTGACGTTCTTCTCAGATATACTCATTACATCATTTAGGTAAAATGATTTATTATAATAAGTCATAAATTATTTGATAGCTACTAATATGAAGTATGAATGAATATTGGTACTGATTTTCACTTGTTATACTTTATTTTGTTATACGGATTTCAGTTGTGAAGAAGGCAACAGCCGAAACGTTACATCTGAATAAATCAATTTATGAAAATAAAATATTATTGATTCATCATTGAGTGCCGGAGTCTCTTCTATATATGCATCTCTGATCAGTCTTCTCTTTGTTTGAGATGAAAGTTTGGATGGACGGCTGGGTCTTGGTAGATTTGCAGTGGTATAATACTCTTTCCATTTCAATATGATCGCTTGCACAGTGCTCCTTGGGATGTTTAAAGTTTTGGAAATCTTTTTGTAACCCAATTCGGCTTTAAACTTCTCCACAACAGTATCACGGACCTGCCTGTTGTGTTCCTTGGTCTTCATGATGCTATCTGTGCTTTAAACAGAACACGGAGACTATCACAGAGCAGGTGCATTTATACGGAGACTTGATTACACACAGGTGGATTATATTTATCATCAGTCATTTAGGATAACATTGATCATTCAGAGATCCTCAATGAACTTCTGGAGTGAGTTTGCTGCACTGAAAGTAAAGGGGACAAATAATATTGCATCCCCCACTTTTCAGTTATTTATCTTTTAAAAAAGTTTAAAAATCAGCAAAAATTTTTGTTCAACTTCACAATTGTGTCCCACTTGTTGTTGATTCTTCACCATAACATTAAAATTTTTACCTTTATGTTTGAAGCCTGAAATGTGGGAGAAGGTTGAAAAATTGAAGGGAGCCGAATACTTTCGCAAGGCACTGTATGTGGAACTGTGCATTATGATAAGCTATTGGACTACAAAGGGCTACTGTATTGTTCCTGCAGAGGGGCCTCTTCTGTCTGTGTGTCCACTTCTGTGTGTGACATTGAAGGATATTAGATTGTGAGCCTGACAGGCACCGAGAATCATCACTTTATTGATGTGTTGTAGCTTTGTCCTAAGAACTGTCACAGATATCTATGTATCATATTTATTAACAATTTTTTGAGACTTATGTTGAATTATGGGGTTGGCCTTGCAATGGATGATGGGTTATGCAGTCCATTTGGTTGGCGCACTCCCCCAGCCATGTGATGTATGGTGATATACCACTGTAAAAGACAACTAATGATGGCATTTAGTGTATAATTACAAGCTCTATAAGCTGTGGTGCCCAATAATAGCAGCATATGTAGCCATACAGTATTTCTGTACCATTCTAAATAACTCCATGTCTAACTGGTGATCCCCCACGTTGTTTAGGTAAATATCAGCATACAGTGATCATAAATCCTGATAATTAGTAATTAAGTAATAGCTCTCTACATAAGATAATCTAAAAACAGCAATACAATGTATAAATAAAAGTGTTATTCATTAAATATTAAAAATTACTAGTTGTAACATACCGTACCTCTTCAGTAGGCAAAGCTATTTTCCCATTGCGACCTCACTGGTTGCATTACCAGAAGACTAGCTCAGTTTACCATTTTGTGCTAAAGCACCACACCAGTGGGTGATGGGGTGTGGGGGGATTTCACTGCTGGAGTGGTGCTTTTATAAGGGTGATTTACCCATATTTTTTATTTTCTAGATCGATATTAAATTGAGAAACAATGTCTCTCTAAAATACCTTGTGTTGGCAATAGTGCCTGTGAGAGGCGCTATTGCAGACCGCTGTTCCCCGGGCTCCGTAACCTCGGAGATCCGGTGACATCACGTCAAGCTCCTGACACCGCGGCCAGCCGCCGTGTCTGTGAGTGATGCGCTGTGGGCGGTGTTTCACCTCTCGTCACAACCCATCTGCTCCCTGACAGCAGAGCGCTGCAAGTAGGAGACACTCTGGCTGTGATGAGTGGTGAAACACCACCCACAGCCCACTGACTCACGAAGACTAGGGACAGCCGCGGTGATGTGACGTGTCCGGAACTTGACATGACGTCACCGGATCCCTGAGGTCACGGAGAACGAGGGTCACGAAGCGGGGAACAGCGGTCTGCAATAGCGCCTCTCACAGGCACTATTGCCAACATAAGGTATTTGAGAGTAACATTTTTTCTCAATATAATATTGATCTAGAAAATAAAAAATCTGGGTGAACTACCCCTTTAAACTTATGGCCTCTGCTTCCTGTCTTAGGCCCCATGCGCACGCTGCAGTTTTTGATGCTTTTTTGGTGCATTTTGTGGTGACTTTTTACTCAACACACTGCATGCTTTTCCTTCCCCAGTAAAAGTTATGAGATTTCAGATTTGCTGTGCGCACGTTGGGTTTTTTTGGGCTACATTTCATAGTGATCATAGATATGCAACATGTCAATTATTTTTTCATTGTTCCCTGCTTTTTTCACCCATTGGTGATGGAGAGCCAGAAAGAGACCAGAACAAGGCTTTCATAGAGTTGTATTGAGTTATGAAACACTGGAGGTGCTGACAGGTCTTGGAGACTGACCGGAGTGATGCTGAAAATAGACGAAGACGACAGCAGGTGACTATAAGTCCGGAGTCAGGAGACTTAGATTTAAAGCTCATTTCAGCCCTGAAATAAAAAAAAAAAAAAACAAAACGGTGGAATGGTGCTTTAAAGTATCCATACACCCAATTTGAAAGTTGTCTAAAATCCACCGATAACGGAGGGACAAGCTGACAGTCAGAGGAATATGGCGTCTCACGATGCTTCTCAAACAATCTCTTTGGCCAACAGCTATCCAATGTGTATGGGAGATTTAAGATAGTTGTTGGTCAAACCCCTATATACAGTCATGGATGGTTTGGTTGAGTGCATGTGTTTTCTATAGAGATGAGGTAGTAAACCTCCAGTGTCAACCTATCCCCTTTCTCACCATCTTTTTTTCCTGCCAGCACATCCTCTATCAAGGGAAAATAGACAAGTCCTCACAGTAGATGGTTGGTCGGTCCACGCGGCAGACTTGAACAACTTTTATGTAAAAATTTTAATAAATCTATAAAGATAACAGACAATAGGTTCCATCCTTGTAGCTCATTTCGTTAATGAATTGTGTCTCTGGGAGGACGGCTTCATTATCTACAGCATTATATGCACTGGATTAATGACTTACGGTAGCTTCTCTAAAATCAGACCAGCACTCATAGCGAATGGCAGAGATTGGCAGTCCTTGGGATGAGGCCAGGCTGGAAATGCTCAGTACACAGCGAGGAGGAGACTCATCACTCTATAAACAATTCCTAGACTGCTGACTGCATGAAACAGGGCACAATGCACCAACAATATGTTTCCCACAGCACAGCATTAATATCCAGAAATGACCTTGTGCTAAATTGGTCGTCTGCACTGCTCAACAAATTTGGGGAGGAGGGGGAGGACTGGTTAGTCAGAGATCAGGGAAAGTGCTTCACAGACTCCCATTGTATTAGCACACAAATAATGTAAAACATTTATTTATCTATCTACCTACCTATCTATCTATCCTGTGTACACAATTATTAGACAATATGAATTTTTGATTAATTTTATTATTGATCAACTACAAAAATCGGCAAATCCAAAAAGGGTAATAAACCTGAATATTTAAAAAAGTGAGGTTTCGTCCTAGGAGAATATCTCTGTGTGCAGAAATATCATGCAACTGAATGAAAAATGTAAATTTTCCCATCTCAATTGTTTATCTTCATCAGTTAAAGTGAGAATAATAACCAAACAACTCAAAATGTACAAAAATATATTTGTCATTTAAAAAAAATAAATAAAAAAAATTCTCAGTGACCAATATACTCCTCTTCCATCCATGGAGTCTGTGATTTTTCTAATCTGTAGACGATTAACGTTTTGGGCAGCAGCAACCACAACCTACCAAACACATGGGTGTACTGGTCTTCTTCACAGTAAATCTCATATTTAAGAAGGGCCCACAAGTTCTTAATAGGGTTTAGGTAAGGTGAGCAAGAGGCCAGGTCCTTATTCTTTCATCCTTAAGGCCTTTACTGGCAGCCAAGGAGTGGAGACTTCTATGCTGCGAAGGAGCATTGTCCAGAATAAAAATTACAGTTTTCTTGAAGGATGCAGACTTTTTTCTGTGCTTAAAGAAAGTGTATTCTAAAATCCAGCAGTAGATTTACGAGTTAGTTGACTTTGTGTCCATCTTCAACCCAAAAATGTCCAAGTGGCTCATGTTTTTTAATACCAGACCATAGCAGTACCCACCTCCAACGTGCTGGCGTCTGAGTTGAAGTGAAGGTTTGTGCTTGTTACTGACCCTGTCATGGGCCCATCCATCTGGTCCTTCAAGGTTCACCCTCATCTCATCAGTACATAAAACCTTTGAAAAATCTGTCTTCAGATATTTCTTGACCCACTCTTGACGTTTCCACTTCTATGGCTTGTTCCATGGTTGTCGGTTTTAGCCTTCCTTACCTCGGCAGTGTCTCAGAGTACTGAACACCTTGTACTTTTGGGGTCTCCAGGGAGGTTGCAGCTCTGAAATATGACAGCACTGGAGGAGAATAGGCTCCTGGTCGCTTCATGTTTGATTCTTCTCAAGTCTTTGATAATGTGCATCTTTTTTTCTAAACAAGTTTTGTGTGACTCTAAACATGTTATGTTTCAACATAACTTTTCATGGTTCTGTGATCACACCCCAATATCTTAGCAATTTCAACAGTGCTGCATCCCTCTAAAGGCTTGTAATCATTTTTTTAATTTTCAGAGTCAGTTAAATCTATTTTTTGGTCCGTTTTGCCTAAGGAAAAAAGAAGGGAATTTTGTTTACTTACCGTAAATTCCTTTTCTTCTAGCTCCAATTGGGAGACCCAGACAATTGGGTGTATAGCTATTGCCTCTGGAGGCCACACAAAGTATTACACTTAAAAGTGTAAGGCCCCTCCCCTTCTGGCTATACACCCCCAGTGGGATCACTGGCTCACCAGTTTTAGTGCCAAAGCAAGAAGGAGGAAAGCCAATAACTGGTTTAAAGACCAATTCAATCCGAGGAAACATCGGAGAACTGAACCATACCACATGAACAACATGTGTACCCGAAAAAACAGAAAAACCCCGAGAAAACAGGGCGGGTGCTGGGTCTCCCAATTGGAGCTAGAAGAAAAGGAATTTACGGTAAGTAAACAAAATTCCCTTCTTCTTTGTCGCTCCATTGGGAGACCCAGACAATTGGGATGTCCAAAAGCAATCCCTGGGTGGGTAAAAGAATACCTCATGATAGGGCCGTCAAACGGCCCTCTCCTACAGGTGGCCAACCGCCGCCTGAATGACTTATCTACCTAGGCTGGCGTCTGCCGAAGCGTAGGTATGCATCTGATAATGCTTGGTAAAAGTAAGTAGACTCGACCAGGTGGGTGCCTGACACACCTGCTGAGCCGTAGCCTGGTGCCGTAATGCCCAGGATGCACCCACGGCTCTGGTAGAATGGGCCTTCGGCCTTGAGAGAACCAGAAGCCCAGTAGAACTGTAGGTTTCAAGAATTGGTTCCTCGAGCCCCCGAGCAAGGGTGGATCTGGAAGCTTGCGACTGTTTACGCCGACCAGCGACAAGGACAAAGAGTGCATCCGGGTGGCGCAGGAGCGCCATGCGGGAAGTAGAACCTGAGTGCTCTCACCAGAACCAACAGATGCAAATCTTTCTGAAATTGATGGACTGGACGAGGACACAAAGAAGGTGAGGTGATATCCTGATTGATATGAAAATGGGATACCACCTTAGGGAGAAATTCCGGAACCGGACGCAGAACTACCCTGTCCTGGTGAAGGACCAGGAAGGGAGTTTGTATGAGAGCGTTGCTAGCTCGGAAACTCTCCTAAGAGACGAGACCGTTACTAGAAGGCCACTTCCCGTGAAAAACGGGAAGGGGGACATCCTTCAAAGGCTCGAAAGGCGGCATCTGGAGAGCAATTAGAACCTTGTTCAGATCTCAGGGCTCTAACGGCCGCTTGTACGGAGTGCTGAGAAGACAAACTCCCCGTAGGAACGTGCGTACCTGAGGAAGTCGTCGTTTCTGAAAAAATACAGATAGCGCTGAGACTTGTCCCTAAAGGGAACTGAGCGACAACCCATTTTCCTACCTAGATTGCAGGAAGGAAGGAAACATAGACGATGCAACCGGCCAGGGAGAAACACCCTGCGCCGAGCACCGAGATAAGAACATCTTCCACGTCCTGTGGTCAATCTTGGCGGACGTTGGTATGCTAGCCTGTCTCATGGTGGCAACCACGTCCTGAGGTAATCCTGACGACACTAGGTTCCAGGACTCAATGCCACACCATCCGGTTGAGGGCCGTAGAATCCAAATGGAAGAATGGCCCTTGAGACAGCCAGTCTGATTGGTCTGGTAGTGCCCCCGGTTAGCCTACCGTGAGGCACCACAGAACCGAGTACCACAACATCCTCGGCCAATTTGTAGCGACGAGGATGGCGCGGCCGCAGTCGGTCTTGATCTAGCGCAGTACTCTGGGCAACAATGCCAGAGGTGGCACCTAAGGTAGCTGGAACTGCGACCAATGCTGAACTAAGGCGTTTGCCGCCAGAGCTCGATGATTGTGAAACCGTGCCATGAAGCTGGCACATTGTTGTTGTGCCGTGACGCCATTAGATCGACGTCCGGCCTCTGTCAGCGGCGCCAGATCTCCTGAAACCCGTCCGGGTGAGGAGACCATACTCTTTCGGCCACACCTCAGCGACTTAGGAAGTCAGCTTCCTAGTTTCCACACTTGGGATGTGAATTGTGGATATGGTGGATGCCGTGTCTTCCACCCACATCAGAACCTGCCGGACTTCCTGGAAGGCTTGCCGGTTGCGCGTTCTTCCTTGGTGGTTGATGTATGCCACCGCTGTGGAGCTGTCCGACTGAAGTCGGATATGCTTGCTTTCCAGCCGCTGTTGGAAGGATTGTAGGGCAAGATACACTGCTCTGTGTTCAAGAACATTGATCTGAAGAGTGGACTCTTGCTGAGTCCACGTACCCTGAGCGCTGTAGTGGAGAAAAAACTGCTCCCCACCCTGATAGACTCGCGTCTGTCGTAACTATCGCCCAGGACGGGGATAGGAAGGACCTTCTTTTTGACCAAGAGGTGAGAAGAAGCCACCACCGTAGAGATTCCTTGGCCGCCTGAGAAGAACGACGACTCTGTTGAGGGACGTCGACTCCTCGTCCCATTGGCGGAGAATGTCCCATTGTAGTGGACGCAGTAAAACTGCGCGAAAGGAACTGCCTCCATTGCTACCATCTTACGTAGGAAGTGCATGAGGCGTGTCAATGTGTGCGACTGGTTCTTAAAGAAGAGCTTGCAGCCCGTAGTGAATGCTGTTTGTCTAGCGGCAGCTTCACTATCGCTGAGAGAGTAAGAAACTCTATGCCTAGATATGTTATCGATAGGGTCGGGGTCGGATCTGACTTTAAAAAGTTGATGATCCACCCAAAACTCTAGAGAGTCTCCAGCGCAACGTTCGGGCAGTGTTGGCATGTTTCCTAAGAGAGTGCCTTGACAAGTAGATCGTCTAAATACGGGACCACAGAGTGACCCTGAGAGTGCAGGACTGTGACTACTGCTGCCCTGACCTTGGCGAAGACCAGTTGGACTGTCGCTAGCCGGAAGGTAGAGCTACGAACAGAGGGTGTTCGTCTCCTATAACGAAGCGTAGAAACGCTAGTGCTCTGGATCAATCGGCACGTGTGGATAAGCATCCTTGATGCCTAATGATGCTAGGAAATATCCTTGGGACCTTGAGGCGATGACATGGCGGAGGGATTCCATCCGGAACCGCCTGGTGTCCACTAGCTTGCTGAGCATTTTTAGATCCAGAACGGGACGGAACGGCCCGTTGTTATAGGTACCGCAAAGAATTTGGGGTAAAAACCGTGACCTTGTTCCTGAAGAGGAACGGGGGTCATCACTCTTTCTGCCTATAGAGTGCACCCTGTTTGCAGAAGAGCAGCGGCCCGGCCGGGAGGTGGAGAAATTCTGAAGAATCGAGTTGGAGGACGAGAAGTGAGCTCTATCCTGTACCCGTGAGACAGAATGTCTCACACTCAATGGTCATTGACCTATGGCAGCTAAATATCGCCAAGGCGGGAGAGCCTGCTACCGATTGAGGCCGCAAGTCATGAGGAAGCCGCCTTGGAAGCGGGTTTTCCGACTGTCGCTTTTTTGGGCGAGACTGAGCCCGCTAAGAATCTTAGCTCCTCTGATCCTTTTGAGTCCACCTTGGACGAGGAAAAATGGGACCTGCCCGAGCCTCGAAAAGGCCGAAAACCCCGACTGCCTCTTGCTCTGTTGGGGTTTGTTGTGTCCGGGCTGAGGAAAGGATGAATCCTTACCCCTGGACTGTTTGATGGTTACATCCAACGCTCACCAAACAGTCGGTCAGCAGAAAAAGGCAACTGGTTAGGCAACCTTTTTTGGAAGCAGAATCTGCCTTCCATTCACTTAACGAGCAGACCAGGCTCTGCTTAAAAACACGGAGTAGCGGAGGCTACCGCCGCACGGTTCGCAGAGTCCAGGACAACCTGAATCGCGTAAGAAACAAATGCAGACATTTGAGAGGTTAAGGATGCCACCTGCGGCACAGATGTACGTGTAACCGTGTCAATCTGTGTAAGACAAGCTGAAATAGCTTGGAGTGCCCCAAGGGAGAGAATGCCGGAGCCAACGGTGCGCCGACAGCCTCATAGATGGCTTTCGACCAGAGATCCATCTGTCTGTCAGTGGCATCTTTGAGTTTGCAGTTCCATCTCCCACTGCAACTATGGATCTAGCTACAAGTCTGGAGATTGGAGGATGCCGCTCGGGACATTGGGTCCAGTCCTTGACCAAGTCAGGGGACAGGGATAGCGTGTATCCTAAGCCGTTTGGAGAAGCGCATATCTGGATAAGCGTGGTGTTCCTGGACTGCCTCTCTGAAGGCAGAGTGGTCCAGAAAAATACGTGAAGCTGACTCCTCCACTGGAGGAGTTGTGAGAAATAACCCACATTCTATAGATGGACGCTATAAGATTATTTACTATGGCGTCACAATCAGGTGTATCCAGATTGAGAGCGGTCTCAGGATCAGAATCCTGAGCCGCTACTTCCGCCTCATTACACAGCGAGTCCTTCTGTTAGGACCCTGATGAAACCGAGGCCGCTCATAGCGAGCCCACTTAGGCTGTCTGGGACTGACGTCCGTGCAGAGCCGTGACTCTGGGATGCGTGTGACATTCCCGGAGCTGTTAGTTATTCACACTGAGGGGGGCCATGGATCAATGATTCAACAGTGCCCATATTGTGAGAGACATGTCCGGACTGCTAGGCTTCTAGTATCATAGCCATAGTCTCAGAAAAACTGTCAGTAAATACTGCAGACACCGTCCTCATCCCCTGGCCATTAGTGCATACAATGGGAGTCTTCCGACATAGTCAGCAGCTGCTGCTGACTAAAAAGTGGAGCTATGCGTGGATGTGTTGCCTCCTTCGCACAAAGCACAAAACTGGTGAGCCAGTGATCCCACTGGGGGTGTATAGCCAGAAGGGGAGGGGCCTTACACTTTTAAGTGTAATACTTTGTGTGGCCTCCAGAGGCAATAGCTATACACCCAATTGTCTGGGTCTCCCAATGGAGCGACAAAGAAAGCCTAATAATTTTGCACCCCTTTATGCAGGGTGTTGATATCTTTAGAGCTCCCCCTCCTTCAACATACAATTACACATCACCTGATCTGCTTCATCCAATAAGATTTCAAGTTTATACACTTTGGAGTTGGAAAATTGCATAACAATTTTGACATGATCAAAATATTCACTTGCCTAATAATTCTGCACATAGTGTATCTATAATGTAATGGTTTACAGCTACATATGTTAGGAGAACACTAAGTAATTCCAAGACATAGTGAGAACCTATCCTTATTGGTTGTACTGGCCTCGTGTTCACCCCACATAGCTATAGGGGTAAAGAAGATGTTGTTCATTTGCCCCGAACCTTTCACTTACTTTGTTCTGATGGGATCTGTTCTTGACTGCAGAGCATATTATGGCCATCTGAATGCTGCCTACCATGGTGGTCATACAACTTTCATTGTGTTGTATATCAAAGGCTTTTTCCAGTATTGTAGTATTGATAACCTATTCATTGAATAGGTCACCAATATCAGATTGGTTAGGGTCCAACACCCAACACCCCACCGATCAGTTGTTATCAGCTCTGCCAGCATCTGAATCTAAACAGTTTGATGTGGTGGAACCTCACAGGTCCATTCACTTTTTAATGGTTATATCACAGAAGCTTTATTCATCACTCATCAAAACGGGGCAGTTGCCTGCATCCATGATTCCCGAGTATACAAATAGGTGCACGGCCGCTTGGCAACTTTTCATTTTTACAGATGAAAAATGGAACTGAGATTGTGTAAAGGGTACTTTACACGCTGCGATATCGGTACCGATATCGCTAGCGAGCGTACTCGCCCCCATTGGTTGTGCGACACGGGCAAATCGCTGCCCGTGGCGCACAACATCGTTTACACCCGTCACACGGACTTACTGTCCCTGCGACGTCGCTGTGGCCGGCGAACCGCCTCCTTTCTAAGGGGGCGGTTCGTGCGGCGTCACTAAGCGGCCGGCCAATAGAAGTGGAGGGGCGGAGATGAGTGGAACATCCCGCCCACCTCCTTCCTTCCTCATTGCCGGTGGACGCAGGTAAGGAGATGTTCGTCGCTCCTGCGGTGTCACACGTAGCGATGTGTGCTGCCGCAGGAACGACGAACAACATCGTACCTGCAGCAGCAACGATTTTTTGAAAAGGAGCGACGTGTCAACGAGCAACGATTTTTCAAATTTTTGCAATCGTTGATAGTCGCTCCTTGGTGTCACACGCTGCGGTCGCCAACGGCGCCGGATGTGCGACGATATATCGTTAGCGATGTCGCAGCATGTAAAGCACCCTTAATAGGAAAAACAGATCGGTAGTCACCACAATCAATGATGTAGAGCTGGTGAAGTGAGGGGTGGCACATAAAACAGTGCTAGAATAATATGTGGTGATACAACTAGGTTCAGTACATTGTTTTTATCTATAGTGATCACAATGAAAATAAGAAGCAGACATACTGTTTTCTGTTACGTAAAGTGAATCTTTCCCTGGATTTTTGCCACCTAATCTGTGATCAGCATAACGTAGAGACAGAGACCCTGATTCTAGCAATGGATCCCTTACTGGGCTGCCTGCTGTCGGTTTGATAAAAGTTTTATTACCAAGAGAGTATTGCTAGTATTACTAGTACTTCCATGTAGTCCCCCATATTCTTCAGCTCTGTGTATCCCCGCCCTCACCACTGATTAGCAGCTTTCTACCTATACACAGCGTACACAGAGATCTGTTCTGTAGGCGGGGTTAGCTCAGCATTCACGGTGTCAGATTTTCTTTAAGTGCCAAGGCAACTTGCCAATATCAGCTGTATAAAGCTCATTAGGACAGCTCTGATTTTCAATGGCAGAAATTGTGTGGTCATTCTATAAGGATGTGGATTGTGGTAGGAATAATCGATTTTCCATTTATGAAAAAGTCTCAAGTGTAAAGGAACAGTCACCAAGCGAGCAAAGAAAAACAATTACTGTATTTTGCAGATTATAAGACGCACTTTTGTGTGAGGGGAGCGCCTTATAATTTGAATGCAGCTTACCGGGGTGGTGGAGAGGGGTCGCAAGAGGCCAGGAGAATACTGAGGCGCTGTGAAGGGGCTGTGGTGGCTGTGCAAGGGCTCCAGCGGCTGTGTGGTGTCTCTGGCGGCTGCTGCTGGGGTGGCTGCGTGGTGTCTGCAGCAGATGTGCTGGGTCTCCAGCGGCTGTGTGGGGTCTCTGGCTGCTGTGCGAAAGTCTCTGGCGGCTGGACTGGCACTGCGAGTCGGGCGGTGATGACTTCAAATATTGCCGCCCGGAGTCTGTGCATGTGCAAATGGAGCTCTCAGCTTTAGCTCTCATCTGCTAAGACGCTGCCTCCGGCCCATTGATCTCCCTCCAGTGGAGTTCATGCAAATGGCGCCTGGAAGTGGCGTTGCACAGATGAGATCTCAGCTTGTCATCGAGCCTAGAGCTCAATCTGTGCTGTTTCCGGGTGCCAATTCCTTAAAGCCCTAACCACAAGCAGCCACACAGCACGGCAGCCTGAGCCTCTGCACCACACAGCCTACAGTTTCTGGGACACCTACCTCCCCTGCCTTCTGTGACTCCTCCACCACCGCTACTGCGCCCTCCAGTAAGACATTACTGGATTACAAGACAGACCCCCCCTTTTTTTTCACCTTTTTTGCTCTGAATTTGGGGTGCGTCTTATAATCCGGTGCATCTTATAAAACAAAAAAAAAGTATTTATTTATTTCACTCACTTATAGTATATAGCGCTATTAACGCCACAAAGTTTTATAGACATCATCATCACTATCTCCACTGGAGCTCACAATCTATCAGTATGTCTGGAGGATGGGAGGAAACTGGAGACCCAGGAGGAAACCCACGCAAACAAGGAGGCTGCTTCATTTGTAGGGTGCTGCCATCATGCAACCACAAAAGCACCAATGCATGTTGAAGTGTGACTGCTAGAAACAGACTATTAGTGTAAGGATATGATTGTGATTTATTTTTTACTTAGTAGACCTGACCTTTCCAAACTAGACAACATAAAGACTTATAGGGACTAGAGATGGGTGAATAAATTTCAGGACCTAAAACACAGCTCCTGGTTGTGTTCCCTTCTAGGTAGGAAGAGGTTCACAAGACGTGACAATGTGCCAGGCCAGCTAAGAGGAGGCACGGAGGCCATTACTTAGAAGGAGGTTCACAGGGCTCCAGTCTTGTGGGCAAGGAGAGACCTGGCTGCTGGACCAGGGGCCTGAAAACTGATTCACTCATTTCGATAGAGAACACATTATTGACATGTCGTCATCGCAGAGTCCAAACATGACAACCATGCCTCAACACAGGTACTGTCTAAATTTCAGCTCTTTTTGATTTTAATTCCCTGGAATTAGACAATGAAGGTTCTTACTAAATGACAGCTAGCAGAGATTGGAATTTGATTCAGAAAGTGTTACAATGTTATGATGAAGTCCACCAAAAATACCAAAACTTTCACTGCTTAGGTCCCTTTCACACATCAGTTTTTTGCCATCAGTCACAAACTGTTTTCTCGACAAATCGACGGATCCGTCGCATATTGTGGATAAATAGTCGGCGGATTCCGTCATTTGATTACGATGGCTCCTGCGCCCATAGGCTTCCATTCTACCAAACGACGGACGGCGACGGATCCGTTTTTTCAACGTACACAAAAAACGTTACTCTGGCCGTCGTCTCCGTCCAACGGACAAACATTTTTCGACGGATCTGTCAAACGACGGATGAAACATGCGGCCATCCGTCGCTAATACAAAGCGATGAGAAAAAAATGGATCCAGCGGCGTCAGTCGCCAGATCTGTTTTTTCAAAATTTGATGGATTGTGACTGATGGCAAAAAACTGATGTGTGAAATGGGCCTTACATTCATGGAGTGTTTCAGTTTTTGTAAGAATATAATTATTGACTCATTCAAGTTCTAATACATTTTAATAAATACAGTATATAACATTATTGTCCTTTTTAAATTATCTGTGTTTAGTCTAAAAAATTAAACTACTCCTTTTTACATTCAGAAGAAAAAAAAATAGAAGACAGAGTGACCTAATAGTTCTCTCGTATAGTTTTTTACAAGTGGATAACTATAGTCATGGTCAGGTTTTTGGTTTAGTAGTTTTTCTCTGATAGCAGAGACCTTTATCATAGTGACAAATGGAAATACAGGCTATGTGGGATAGATTCCTTGTGACTCGCCATTAGCTTGTGGGTTATCAAACAGCCATGAATCACAATATACGGTTTGTGTCCAAAATTGTTTGTAGCCTCAACTCCCATGTGCCATCATTTCACAGAAATAAGGGCCATTTACACGCTGCGACATCGCTAACGATATATCGTCGGGGTCACTGTGTTTGTGACGCACATCCGGCGTCGTTAGCGACATCGCAGCATGTGAGACCTATGAGCAACCTTAAACGATCGCAAAAGAGACAAAAATCGTTTGTCTGTGAGAGGTCGTTCACTTACCATTTATCGTTGTCTGGTCAGTAGCGATGCGGTTTGTCGTTCCTGCGGCAGCACACATCGCTATGTGTGACACCGCAGGAACGATGAACAACATCGCACCTGTGGCCGCCGGTAATGAGGAAGGAAGCAGGTGGGCGGGATGTTAGTTCCGCTCATCTCCGCCCCTCCACTTCTATTGGGCGGCCGCATAGTGACGTCGCTGTGACACCGAACGAACCGCCCCCTTAGAAAGGAGGCAGTTCGCCGGCAACAGTGACGTCGCTAGGCAGGTAAGTATGTGTGACGGGTGTTAGCGACGTTGTACGACACGGGCAGCGATTTGCCCGTGACACACAATCAACGGGGGCGGGTACGCTCGCTAGCGATATCGGTACCGATATCGCAGCGTGTAAAGTACCCTTTACTGTACCATTTAACATTACTATCTGGTACAATGATCAATGGACCCCAGTGAGTTAAAGGGAAGCTGTCATTTTTTAAATGATATTTGTCTTGCAAGAAGGATTCTATAGAGCAGAAGGAGCTCATCAGATTGTTATATATTTTTCTGGGAAAAGTTTCAGTAAAACCTAAAACTTGCATACAGTTCATTGAAATCTCTGGTGTTTGTACTCATATAAGTCCAGTGGGTGATCCTATTCAGGCAGTCCAGAGAGGTGGATCACTTACTGAACTGATGTCATGTCTCGGTTTTAGGGCACGATCCTTTGACCTCTTGCTGCGTGGACGGCTTCCTTTCCTTCTGAGCCACAGCCTGGTCAGTCTCTGCGCACCTGCTAATGGTTCTCTTATCTTGGCTTTTCTTCCCTTGCTTTGTTGCTAGTAAAGTGTTTCACATTTTCCCATTTTGTCTCTGTCCTAAGACAGCTTGGGTGGGGCTATTTTTACTCACCTTCTTTGCTGGCTATATTTTTAGGTGGATTACAGCAAAGGAGTTCGAGCCCTGCAGCTAAGGTATTTTGCCTGCTAGGCAGAGACCAGTTGTGTTGCTGTTGCATGTTTGCTCATTTACTTTCCCAACATCTTTCTTCTGTCCTCAGGTTGGTGGAAGACTTGCCTTGCTTTCATTTACTAATCTTTGTGCACATGGTTTAAGTTTCTTCACCTTGGGTCTCTGTCTACCTCTGCAGTGCACACTCTCATGCTCTTGTTTAGTTTTACGTAGTGGCCTTAGCTCTAAATCCTTAGGAGGTATGAGAAACCACTCGTTGACCTTTCAGGTAGGCAGGTCCGAGTTGGTGTGTTTACTTGTGTGGCTACGAATCTCCTAGTCTGTACAAGAACCAGTAGGGTATGAATGCGTATTTTGTGTTTTGATTTCATTTACTGGTGATAAGTTAGGTACGGGCATAACAACCGATATACATACAAACACCAGGAATTGTAATTAATAAATGTTTTCTTACCAACCTATATATAATTCTTCTTCTCCATACCATGATGTTCACAGATCAGACTGTAGGTACAACCTGACAGGTAGGTTCCCTTTAAGTTAGGGTTCATTGTAGCGCCGACAAGGTTTATCTCATTTTGACAGCAGAAATAGGGTCTCATTTAGAGACTGACTGCACATGTAACAAAGATAGCGAAGAGACAAGGTAACATTGAACTCTGTGAACTTCATCTTTCTGAATGTGATGTGTCAGAGATGGGTCACACAGTTCCCAATAATGGCTGCAATTGACGCGAGTATTGTGAAAATCAGTACATGCCTCGTTTTAGGGTTGCAGTAATAAAGCCCTTCTAGCGTTCTCCTTTTCCTATATCCAGTAAGCAATACATAACTGTGACTCATGGAAACTAGCCGAAATTCCTCTCAGCAGATAAGGTCAAAGCAGCCCACATCATCCCTCCTTACCATTACCTATACTCAAATCTGTTACCACAAGTTCCATTACATCAAGATCACTTCTCATCTAGTGACATGCAGTCATGTACAGAGTGGAGGAAACCATGATATGGGATCAATCAGTATTCACCAGGGAGTCCCAGAGACATGAGGAACACCATTTATAGACTACGTGTATCACTAGTCCTATGGAGCCGAGATGTTTCATTCTCATGTGCAATATCTGGCATAGGTTGGAAGTGATGCATTACACTGGGAAATGAAGAATTTGGTGCATTAGAAATGAACCTGTTTATAGATTAGTTTTTATTTCCGATTCTAAATCTGCCCTTAATTTTCTTACATCAGCTCTAGTTAAGGAGATATGATATATCTTATGTATATACATACGACTGATCGAATATCTAGGACTGCTGTCTACTAAACATTATTATTTTTGCCTTTTTGGTTAGTAAACCAAATTCATACATTTAGACTTATGTTATTTATGAAAATTTTACGTCCCAAAATAAGAATTAAACATCCATAAAAATTTGTCATTGAGACAGACATTGTTCATACAGTATTTAGCGAAAGCAGCCCCTTAAAGATTTCTTACAGTGAGTTGTCCCAGGGCAATCACTTTGAAAAGACAAGCATCGGACATCATGTGAGTATCCCAGTGTTGTCGGGATCTTTGTTCTACAGTTCTTAAAGCTTGGTGGAACCAATTATCTTGTTCTTCACTTTACCAAGGTTTTCTGGGAAACGATCCAAGTGGCTATGGAGATAACGCACCTTGATACTCATTATACAGCCGAGGTGATGGAAAGAATATAGCATTTTTTCTACTAGTTCAGTGTAACTATCTACTTTAGATTTCCCAAGAAAATTCTGTACAACCATAGTGAAACGATACCATGCATCTGCCTCAGCATCATTCAATGAATCTTTGAAGTGTGGATCTTTTATAAGTCTGATTTGAGGACTGTCAAAAATACCGGCCTTTAGCTTCTCCGTGGTGAGTCCTGGAAATGTTCTGCAGATATAGTCAAAGCATCTTCCCACTTTTTTTAGAGTCTTTACAATCTGCTTTACTAAATGTGCAATGGTGGTAAAATTATCTTATTCCTGTCAACCAATGGTTCTGCAATTACATTGTTTTCTCCTACTACATATGTTCTCTCAGAGGCCACTGTTTTCTCATCCAGTGCTCATTTTTTGATCTACTATCCCAGAGGCAGAAAAAAAACAGAGATACTTGGTGTATCTGCTGTCCCAGGACAATATTCACCATTTTTAGATCCACAGACATTGGCCACTGGTGATCATGATATGATCATGGTATGTGGGGTCAGAGTAATTGTGTTTTGCTCTTCAGTTATCTTAGTTGAGTGATCTATTGGGGGTTGATCCATATTTGTTTCCATTGAGTAAAAGCACATATTCTAGGCTCCACTTAGAACTGTCATGAACGGCCGCCATTCCCTCGGTTGATATTGTAATATGCCCATTTTCAATTAAAAGCTCATTGCATGTAATATGTTTTCAAGTATCTGTCACATACCTTACAGACCATCTTTGATTCTATAGTTATTACTGCCATCGAGGAAAACATACCAAACTGATATGTGGGCAACTTTACATTATCTCAAAACATAGAGCTGCTACGAAAAAAATGAATGACATACTCAGATTCAGAGAACTGAAGATACCTAAATAAAGCCTAATACCTGAGGCACCAAAAGGTTTTTTTTGTGTTTTTTTTTTTTTCATTTGTTCCCCAGTGATTATATATAAGATCAAGGTCAATAGTTCAATAACAATAGAAGGTTGATTGATACTTACATAGGGCCCAAATATGAAAAAGAAATTAGTGTTTGGCCACATCAGTTAACATTGACTCCATATTCAGGACCTTCTGAATATCGAGCCTATGTTGGGAAGTGAGTGGGATTTGTTGCGGCCATACATGCTGGAACAAGATGCCTATCTAATAAGAATATGACTGATCAGACTGTACAGTGATGGATTGGATTTCAACATACGATATCCATTCTTTTTGTTTTCAGCGGTAATAAGCTGTCAGTTTGTGGCAGCAACGTACTCCACTATCCCTATGCAGGACACATTCTTGCTCAGTATGGGTATGGAAGAGGCCAAGAGATACATCTCTGAGACGAAGGGAATTTTGTTTACTTACCGTAAATTCCTTTTCTTCTAGCTCTAATTGGGAGACCCAGACAATTGAGGTATAGCCTATACACCCAATTGTCTGGGTCTCCCAATAGAGCGACAAAGAAGAAGGGAATTTTGTTTACTTACCGTAAATTCCTTTTCTTCTAGCTCTAATTGGGAGACCCAGACAATTGGGTGTATAGGCTATGCCTCAATTGTCTGGGTCTCCCAATAGAGCGACAAAGAAAAACGAGTGCTCAGTGCTCTAAAGCAGGGGTCGTCAACCACCAGTCCGTGGACCAGAACCGGGCCATTGTTTTTTTTTTGCCGGTCCGCGGTGCCGCTGCGGGCCAGCACTAAACACTGCCACTGTGTTCTGCGGTTGCTCAGAGCACACTTTGTGGGGTGGATGCTGCCCTGCCCTGTCACGCCTCACACAATGTTCTCTGCCAGGAACTGTGACATTTAAAATGTCATGGCTTCCGAGAGACAATATTACACAGCACATTATGTGGGGCGGGTCGGCGATCTGGCCACAGTATCGTGGCTCATGGCATAGCTCCTGGTGGGGACCTGGTCTACAGCTCTGTACATTAAAGTCCCGCCAGCACCCCCGATGTACAACACTGTTTGGTGTATAGCGCTTCTAAGTAGCAGTGTTGTACACTGAGGCTCAATGTACAGTGCTGCTACTCTACTTGCAAAAAAGCCTCACCCCTGCCAAACACCCACGCTGCCCTGCGTCTCCATTCTCCGGTGCCGACACCTCCTCTTTCGGCCATCTTTGTTATCCTTCTTCTGAAGCCGGGGTGCATAACACGTCCTACGTCATCCACAGTCGTCAGCATTGAGGTCCTGCGCAGGCGAACTTAGATCTGCCCTGAGCAGGACAGAACAAAGAATTGTAGTGCGCCTGCGCGAGACCGGCGAGTGTGTATGACGTAGGACGCGTCATGCACACAGGCTTTAGAATGAAGATGGCCGAAAGAGGAGGCGACGGCACCGGAGAATAGAGACACCCATATGACCCAACTTCACCGCAGTGACTGTTTAGGTAACTATTATAAAGTGATTTTTACGTTCTACACAGCGGCCTGGGCTCCTATATACAGCATGCTAGAATACTGTATATAAGAGCCCACTAGTGTTGGCCGCAGCTTATAGGCCCCAAATCTGCTGAAAGGTTCCCTTTAAAGTACCATTACAGCAGTGAAATAAAAGAAAATGTTGGTGGCGCTTTAAGTGATTTTTCAGAAGGATTTTGTAATGGATCCACTCTAAATCTTCTCAATATATTCTCTGTGCTCATAGCCTTAAAGGGAACCTGAAAGCTGATACATGCTGGCTCTGGATTTACAAATTCAGCCAGGTATGTTTGACTCTGAAACACTGCAACGTTTCAGAGAAAAACATACTTTATAAGCCATCAGGGACTACTATTAACTGTTGAATATGTAATTTTGCTAAATGACTCTGTCAAGTAACAGCAATTTACAGCAATCCCACTGTAGAACCATTTATTACGTAGAACCGTACAGTAATATTTGTAACTGTGTACAGAGAGGAAACTCTATAAACTGCCTCAGGTGTGTCTTCACAGGGCTCCAACTCAGTTGTCACCATTTGTTGACCACAGTCTTAGGCCTCTTTCACACATCCGTGGAAAACACTGACGTTTTTCATGATCCGTGTTGAAGGTGCATATGGCCTTTCATGTGCCGTGATTTTGGCACACTAGTGTTCACTGTGTGCTATCTGTGATAGCACACGGAGATCAGGAACTTTTTACTCACCTGTCCCCGGTGTCGCTGTTGCTTCTGGGTCCGCAGTGCAGTACATATTCATAAGCATAATGAGCAGGCCCTGAAACAAGTGATAGTAGCGCTGAAGACAGCAGCGCTGTAGACAGGTGAGTAGAGAAAATCACTTTATTTCAAAGACATGTGTTTTCTCCTGCACATGTCACACTGATGTCACACAGAGCCCATCAGTGTGCGGTCTGTGTGACATCAGTGGTGCCGTAGAAAAAAAGACTAGTCTCCGTGCGGAACACACACACGTCTGTGAAAAAAACACGGATGTGTGTGCAGACTAATTGATTTTAATGAGTCTGTGTATGTTCATGTGTCCTGGTACGTATGAAAACGTACACCATATGTACCGGAATCACAGACATATAAAGGGGGCCTTATCATAGGAGATTATCAAGGTAATGGATAAAATAGGCTAACTAAATGTTTGCAGCTGCATGCAAAATACTTGTGGGTATGTGCACAAGACGTCTTTTTCAGGCAGAATCCACAGCGGAAATGGCCTCATAATCTATATAAGGCTATGTGTGCACGCTGCGGATTTACCGCGGATTTGCTGCAGAAAATGTGTCTAACATTGCTGCAGTCATTCCCCAGCAAAGCAAATCCTATGGGTTTTAAAAAATGCTGCGCCAACACTGCGTTTTTTTTTTTAACCGAAGATTTACCCGCGGAATTTCCACTGCGGAATTAATAAGCATGTCACTTCTTTTCCGCAGGTACCTGCAGTTTTTGCCATAGATAATGGTAAGAATCCGCGGGAACCAAGTTGTGGAAAATCAGCGGCAATCCGTCGT
The DNA here is from genome assembly GCF_048569485.1 of Anomaloglossus baeobatrachus. Classification (NCBI taxonomy): domain Eukaryota; kingdom Metazoa; phylum Chordata; class Amphibia; order Anura; family Aromobatidae; genus Anomaloglossus; species Anomaloglossus baeobatrachus. The sequence goes on from NC_134354.1 coordinate 136,772,080, forward strand.
AAAACCGCACGCGGATTTTGGTGCGTTTTTTTTTACCGCGGGTGCGGGATTCTTTAAGAGGGTCCGTTTTTTTCTTAAGAAAAAGGCACTTTCTAGTGCGCACATAGCCTTAGTGAGTAAAATAATAATCGTACCAGAAAACAGTCAATAAGATGAACACATGCTTTCTTATATAGGGATGCCTTGCTGAGTCTTTTGAATGTCTTTTCACTGCTTCAAGTATCTAAACCACCAAGATGTTAAAATAAAGGACATGTCCATTCTTTTGGCGTTTTCTGTTCAGAAAACACTCTGTACTTTACAATACAAGTCAACAGAAAGCTCAAAAGATGTCTGGACACTTTTTGGAGTGTTTTGCTATCGTTTTAGCTTAAAAAAAAAAAAAAAAAAAAAGAAAAGATAAAATAAAGACAAAAAAGTTCTGAAGCATCACCTGTTTGAAAAACTCGGTAGTTTCACGTGCATTTAAGAGACGCTGTGTGCACACACTCTAAACTTTGGGACTACATATTTTTAGGGTCTAGATTAGTTAGTGAGTACACTGTACTGCCGTGACCAAGACTTGACCAGTTCAGATGGGTGAATAGTAGCTATTAGTGATTGGATAATACTTACCGTTACCGAACACAGAGTCCTATTCCAGTATTCGTCATGACAAGAAAAATGCTCGGGTTCCCTTTTGACTTGCATTTGGTTTGTTATTTGTGTCAAATACCGAAATAGTACTTTGGGATTAGTTACGGATACTTAGAACACGAATAGTTACAATTCGCCTATCACTAATCACTATCACTGCTGGCCTATGTAAACCAGTGGCCTCCTTACCATTGTCATCCCCAGTACCACACAACTTCTAGCCTCTCGTTATGTTCTTCAGCCTGATCTGTGATTCTTCCCCAGACTCGGCCTCTTTTCTTGCCCCTTGCTTTTTTCTTCTTTTAGTTTCCTCCTTTCTGACCTTTACCCTCAACATTTGATGATGTTTCTGGCTTATCCCATCGCTCATGACCCATGACTTCCACCTGACTACCCTTCTGTATCTAATCCCTGGAACATTTCTGGCCACCAAAAGCCTCAACAGAGTTTGAGTTTCTTCACACAAATAACTTGATATCTGGAATATGTTCTGTCTAAACCAATATGTAACAACTTCTAGAGGTATCATTATCCCATCAAGTTAACGGAGATAAACAAAGGTTTCAATCTGTTTCCAATAATCTAAGGTTCAATCACTTTTGAAGTCAATGTTTCTTTATGGAAATCGTGTTCTCATTTAGCTACCGGCAATAAATGTTCCCTTTCCCTATTAAAATTGCACAATCCTTTACATAGAACTGTTGACATGTTGAGCAAATTGTGGCTCAACTATGGACATTTTAGTCGTTGAATTTTGTGCTAAGTGTAATACTATGACTATGTTCACACGATGCTTCTTTGCAACTTTTTTTTTCTGCAGCAAAACCTCCTCTCATCCAAAAATCAGGTTTTGCTGTGTTTTTGTTGCATTTTTTAGCTGTGTTTTGGTTTGTCATTTGTCTACAGTACATGTTTAAATAAAGTTAGTTTCATTCACGACAAAAGGAGCGAAAACACAGCACAAAAATGCTGAAAGAATTGACATACTGCTTCTTTAAAAAACAGAGCAGTTTTCATTAGTCAGAAAAAAAAAGCAATAGTGTGCATGAGATTTCTGAAGTCTCATAGCTTTTGTTGGTACTGTAAAGAAGCTATTAATTAGCATAAAGCGCATGAAAAAAAGGCTGCAAATATAATGCAACAAAAAAGCAAAGTGTGAACATAGCCCGATACCAAACACAAAGAATGGTGGGTTAGTGATACACCAACACATCAGGCGCTACAGAATATACAGAATAGGTGTGTAGCGTAATGTTCTAAAATGGCAACAGATACGATAACCCACACAGCTATGACATGTATGCACGTTTTCAAGAATCAGTAATATATATTATATATATATATATACTCATATACATATACATACACACACACACACAGTATATATACATAGCTCTCAAAAAAAACATTTTGTTGTTTAAGTGTTCCCTTTATTTTTTTAATCAATATATATATATATATATATATATATATATATATATAGATATATACATACATACACACATATATATATATAGACTCATATATATATATATATATATATATATATATATATAGGTCACACAGCATGTGTATATGTGGATATATACTGTATATGTGTGTATATATATATATATATATATATATATATATGTTGCTCGAAAGAGGCACACACTTAAACAACAAAATGTTATTTTAGTGTTCCCTTTATTTTTTTTGAGCTATATATATATATACACACACTATATATATACTGTATGTATGTATATATATATATATATATATATATATATATATATATAATTACACACACACACACACACACACACACACACACACACACACACACACACACACACACACACACACACACGCTGCATATTTAAAATATTACCGTACATCATGCTAATAAACTATTCAGATTTGGAGGGGGATCACATTGTTAAAATCAACTATATTAATTTGATCTGTATTGATTCCACAGTATAAACACTCAAATACTTAACGAAAAAAGTTAAATAAAGGGGAATGTTTGCTCATATGTCTCGGTGCCACTTACAGTTTCTTTGCTGCCTGTTGCTCCATCCTCCATCGGCCGGTTCTCACAGCTGTCTGCCCTCTCTGCCTATCCCCCGTTTGGTTTCCCCAGCCCCCTGTGAGTAATATGGAAGAACAGGAAGTTCTGAGCACACAGCTGTAGTAACAGCAGAGACAACCATCCCCCTGCACCGAACCATCACCGTACTCAGCTTCCGCAGAGCGGCTCCTGATATAGTGCTCAGATAAATGATTCTGTTAGAGTCATGATGAATTGCAGCTACCAGAAATTCTAGATTTTCTATTGTTTTTTTTATTCTTTGGAAATAACATGTTTACTTATTTTTTTACAAGTTATTGTAATCTCAAGGCAACATTTAAAGGGGTTTTCCAATGAGAAAATCTAGATTCATTTTAGGATATTTTGATTTGGTTATCTGTTTAGAATTGTTATCACTTGGCAAGAGTGGAGAGTGGATAAAAAGGGCATCTCTTGCTCAGGAGGATCGGTCCTGCCCTGTGCTTGCTCATTTTGTTTGGCCAGTGATGCCAGGTGCTCATTATTCTGTATAGAGGACTATGTGGGGCTCATTATTCTGTATAGAGGGCTATGTGGGGCTCATTATTCTGTATGGAGGGCTATGTGGGGCCCATTATTCTGTACAGAGGGCTATGTGGGGCTCATTATTCTGTATAGAGGGCTATGTGGGGCTCATTATTCTGTATGGAGGGCTATGTGGGGCCCATTATTCTGTACAGAGGGCTATGTGGGGCTCATTATTCTGTACGGAGGGCTATGTGGGTCTCATTATTCTGTATAGAGGGCTATGTGGGTCTCATTCTGTATAGAGGGCTATGTGGGTCTCATTATTCTGTATGGAGGGCTATGTGGGGCCCATTATTCTGTATGGAGCGCTATGTGGGGCTCATTATTCTGTATGGAGGGCTATGTGGGGCTCATTATTCTGTATGGAGGGCTATGTGGGGCTCATTATTCTGTATGGAGGGCTATGTAGGGCACATTATTCTGTATGGCGGGCTATGTGGGGCTCATTATGCTGTATGAAGGACTATATGGGGCCCATTATTCTGTATGAAGGACTAAGTGGCCCCATTATTCTGTATGGAGGGCTATGTGGGGCTCATTATTCTGTATGGATGGCTATGTGGGGCTCATTATTCTGTATGGAGGGCTATGTGTTACCCATTATTCTGTATGGAGGACTATGTGGGGCCCATTATTCTGTATGAAGGACTATGTGGTACTCATTATTCTGTATGGAGGGCTATGTAGGGCACATTATTCTGTATGGCGGGTGTCACAAACCACCGGGGGGGTCACTCAGAAATCCCCCGCGCTGGCTACCAGTACGTCACAATCGGGGGGTAACAAGTGGGGGTCACCCCTCCTTTATACCTCCCGACCGACAGACAGAGCACGTGACGCGCTCTCTAGCGCCCCTCTTATAGTCAGGCCAATTATGGAATTGCCCGACAATAAGCAAGGAGGCCGCTATACTACTTATGCCGATTATTGAAGGGTCCCCGGTGAGAGTAAGGTATATATTCCCCCGACCTCCGCGGGCGGAATATATAAAATCTCCCCGAATCTCACTGGCCTCCCCACAATAATCCTTGGCACAATTCGCTGCCACCAACCGATTTACGGTAACTATTAGCCGAACACACAGACGTGGGATTCAAGATCGAGATAACAGAACAGCCCAAGATTAATTATATAATTTAATCAGCCTAAAGCACACTAGAAACTACAATATATACAATAGGGAATCTACAGAATATACATATGTCAGAGTACAGTTACAATCAAAGCATGGGTTACAAACAGGCATACACAGTTCCAGCAGTTACCTTGTTGCGTCTGGCCACAGGGGGGCGCTGTAGGCCAGGTTTCCAGGAACTCCCTCACAGGTCTTTCCCAACCAGGCCCCCGAGCAGAAGAACACTGGAAAATGGCCGAAGTAGGGTTATCAACCTGGACAAATCCAGGTCCCCTCCTACCTTAGTGACCTCACAGGGAAGCACTGCCACTCCCCCTGCATGGATCAGAATTATCCAGCAAAGGGGATATTGGCCATAACTTTGCCTGGGAGCGTCGTAGGCAGACGCCAATGCTCTCATTGTGACAGTTATGAATTTAGCTACAGAACGAGGGGACTCATGACCTGTCTGCCAGTTCCCCATTGGCTGATATCACGCCTGGGGCATTTCCCAATGTCCTGCTCCCATAAAAAGGGGGTGCCGGCATCGTCCACATGCGGAGACACCATTTTTATGGTTGCCATATTTATCGGAAATATGGCTTGCGAGATACGAACCATTTTTTACTGGAGTCGTTCTGTCTGGCTATTTCCATAGCCTTGCTAACTAGCTAGCAGCTCCTACTACAGGGTGACGGCAGGGAGTCATCCTGTGTCCATTGTCCTAAAGCCACCTAATTTCCATATCACAGGACATGGCCATGGGATTTGTTGCTAAACCAGTTGTGTGAAGGAAAGGGGGGGTGACACCAGGAGAGGGCTTCCTGACATACTTGAATATCATGATTTATCGTCATATCTCCGGATTTACCTCACACCTCCCCCCTTTTGAGGGCGCTAGGGGGCAGCACACTCCGGTGTTCCCCCGTGCGCCCGTCCGCGACCTCTCCTTGTCGGGACAGCCCGTCTGCGTTACCGTGGTCACGGCCCCTTTTGTGGCGAATGGTGAAGTTGTATTGCTGGAGCGCAAGGCTCCATCGCAACAATCGCCCATTCGTCCCAGAGACGGTGTGCAACCAGCTGAGGGGATTGTGGTCCGTCTCCACGATGAAGTGGCGCCCGTATAGATAGGGTTGCAGACGCTGCAGGGCCCACACTATGGCCAGGCACTCCTTCTCCATCGTGGAATAGGCAACTTCCCTTGGTAACAGCTTCCTGCTCAGGTACAAGACTGGGTGCTCTTGGCTCGCAGAGTCCACCTGGCTGAGCACCGCACCGAGGCCGAAGTCACTGGCGTCGGTCTGTACTACAAACGGCCGCGTGAAGTCGGCTGCCTGTAGCACGGGCGGGCTGGACAGGGCGTCCTTTAGGGCCCGGAAGGCTGTCTCGCAGTCCATTGTCCAATCGACTGCAGAGGGCAGCTTCTTCTTGGTGAGGTCCGTCAGGGGCTTTGCCAGGCTACTATAGCATGGAACAAACCTCCTATAGTACCCAGCGGTCCCCAAGAAGGACATCACCTGCTTCTTGGTCCTGGGGGTGGGCCAGGATGCGATGGCCTCCACTTTCTCAGGCTCGGGCTTCAGTGTTCCCCCGCCTACCCGGTGACCGAGGTACTGGACCTCGCTCATGGCCAGCTGACACTTTCCCGGCTTGATGGTCAAACCTGCCCGGTGGATCCGCCTGAGCACCTGTGCTAGATGCTCTAGGTGGTCCTCCCAGGTGGGACTGAAGACGGCAATGTCATCCTGGTACGCGGCCGCGTACCCTTCAAGTCCCTTGAGCAGGGTGTTGACCATCCGCTGGAAAGTGGCAGGGGCATTCCTCATCCCGAATGGCATCACCGTGGACTCGTACAGTCCAAATGGGGTAATAAAGGCAGAGCGTTCCCTGGCCTTGCGAGTCAGGGGGATCTGCCAATATCCCCGGCTCAGATCCATGATGGTCAGGTACTGAGCCCCGGCCAACTGATCGAGCAGGTCATCGATGCGTGGCATTGGGTACGCATCGGCGACCGTGACCGCATTGAGCCCCCTGTAGTCCACGCAGAACCGAGTGGTTCGGTCCTTCTTAGGGACGAGGACTACAGGCGAGGCCCAAGCGCTGTTGGATGCCTGGATCACCCCCAGCTTCAGCATCTCGTCAATCTCCTGGCGCATGTGTTGCTGCACCTCCAGGGAGACCCGATATGCTGAACGCCGGATCGGGGGATGATCCCCAGTGTCCACGTGATGGACAGCCAAGTCAGTCCTTCCGGGCTGGTTGGTAAACAACCCCCGGAAGGGGTGTAGGGTGGCCCACAGCTGGGACCGTTGGTCCTCCAAGAGCTGGTGGCCAACCTCCACATCCTCAATGGATCCGCCTGCCCTTACCTGGGCTAGCATATCCAAGAGGGTTTCCGCTTCTCCCTCCTCGGGCAGGTTGCACACGGGGAGCGCACATGCCTCCCGCTCATGATGTGCCTTCATCATGTTCACATGGAAGGGCTTCCGCCTTCCACGGGCAGGGTCCAGGGTGACCAGGTACGTTACAGGGTTGAGCTGCTGGTACACGAGGTATGGGCCTTCCCAGGCTGCCTGAAGCTTGTCCTGTGGTACGGGGACCAGTACCCACACCTTTTGACCCACTTGGTAGGTCCTCTCACAAGCGTTCTGGTCGTACCAACGCTTCTGATCGGCCTGGGCTTGAGCCATATTGTCGTGTACCAGTTGCGTCAAGGCCTGCATTTTGTCCCGGAAGCGCATGACATACTCGATAACCGACACTCCAGGGGTGGCCAAATCCCCTTCCCAAGCCTCTTTCACCAGAGCCAGGGGGCCCCGCACACGTCGCCCGTACAGGAGCTCAAACGGTGAGAATCCTGTTGAGGCCTGTGGAACCTCCCGGTAAGCAAATAACAGGTGTGGGAGATACCGCTCCCAGTCACGCCCATGGGAGTCGACCAACATCTTAAGCATCTGCTTTAAGGTGCCATTGAACCGCTCGCACAGGCCATTAGTCTGTGGATGGTACGGGCTGGCCACCAGATGTCGCACCTGGACTTGCTTACAGAGGGCCTCCATCAGCTGGGACATGAATTGGGTCCCCCGGTCAGTGAGCATTTCCTGGGGAAAACCCACTCGGGAGAAAATCTCCAGCAATGCGGTGGCCACCTTGTCAGCCCGAATGGACGACAAGGCCACTGCTTCTGGGTACCGGGTGGCATAGTCCACTACCGTCAGTATGAAGCGTTTCCCGGAGCTGCTGGGGATGGCCAGCGGGCCGACCAGATCCACAGCCACCCTCCTGAAAGGCTCATCGATGATTGGCAGAGATACCAGTGGGGCTTTGGGGCGTGGCCCCGCCTTCCCCACTCTCTGACAGGTTTCACACGAACGGCAGTAGGCAGCCACATCGGCCCCCATTTTTGGCCAGTAGAAATGCTGGTTTAACCTGGCCTTGGTCTTAGCGATCCCTAGGTGTCCGGCCATCGGAATCTCATGTGCGATCCGCAACAACTCCGTCCGGAACGGATAGGGTACCACCAACTGTCGGTCCCTGGGCCACGCCTCCGGTGAACCCTGCTGGACCGTGGCCCGGTACAGCCGTCCTTGGTCCCAGACCACTCGCTCCGGGTCCGAGTCCGAGGGAGGCTGTGCCGCCTGCTCCTTAAGAGCTTTCAGGCTGTCGTCAGCTTCTAACGCTGCCTGAAACCCCTGACTAGATGTGGCCAGAATCGACGAGACTGTCACATCTTCAGTCAGTACCCCGGGACCTGTGTCCTGGCCTCCACCTGACTCGGCTGCCACTTGGTCAGAAGGGGAAGAGCTATCGGACCTCCGGGAGGCCCCTTGGCTTCCAGCACTCCCACTGCGGGTGACAGCGGCCACAGCCGCTGCGACCGTGGGTCGTGCCTGCTCCTCCTCCGTTCCTGACCAAGTCGCCGGTTCAGGCAGACCTACCTGGCTTCCTGACACCCCGGTTGTGGGGGAACCATGCACCGAGATCTTACCTGGGAGCACTTCCGCTCCTGGACCGGCCCCAATCTCACCTGCCTGTTCCCCTCCTGCAGCAACAGAACCCCGCTGTGAAATCTCTGGGGACCCCACATTTGCTGTGGTAGCCCCCACCCCACACACTGGTCCTCCCCCTGCAGCACCCTGCTCTCTGCTTATCCCTGCAGAGGGCAACAGATCCCAGCTCACAGGCTGGTTACTTGTAGAGGCATTGTCACACCTTTCTCTGACCCCCTCCCCTCCTGTCACAGCTGCAGCTGCGTGTGTGTCTATGGTGTCTGTGCAAGCCGAAATATCAGAGTTCACTCCCTCCTCCCTTACATCATTCATAGATAACACATTAACATTGTCAGAAGTCATGTCAGTACTGGCTGAAGGTTCAGCCCTTGGTTGGGGCCCGAACTGGGAGGTTATCTGCCCCAAATCTGTCCCAAGTAGCACGTTTGCAGGGATCCGATCAGTTACCCCCACCTCCCTCACCCCTCGCCCTGCGCCCCAGTCCACATAAATGTCAGCAACAGGCAGCGCCGGGTCAGTGCCTCCAATCCCGGAGACAGCGAGGGTTTTTCCAGGGATCAAGTCTTGGGGGGACACCATCTCAGGCCGCACCAGAGTCACCTCCGAGGCGCTGTCTCGCAGTCCTATGGTCACAGACCGGCCGACGGTGACAGGTTGGAAGCTGTCCAGGGACCTACCACCACCCCCACCCACACAATACACCTTGGGCGGCCCTTGGGACGGGGACGGAGCCGGGGCCTTGGGACGCTGAGGGCACATGGCCTTGAAGTGTCCAGGTAGGTTGCACTGGTGGCACCGTCTTGGTTCCGCCACGGGCCTGGAGAGGGGAGTTGAGGGGGACACCCCCTGCAGTCTAGGGGCAGGTGGGGCAGTCGCAGAATTCATCTTACCCCCTCTCCAGGTGCTGCTGGTGGCCGCTCTCCTGGCCTCAGGGGCCCGGTTGTTGGTGTAGTCATCGGCAAGGGCAGCTGTAGCCGTGGACCCCTTTGGCTTCTGGTCTCGGATGAACTGGCGGAGATCCTCAGGGCAGTTCCACAAGAGTTGCTCCGTGATGAACAAGTCCAGGATCTCCGGTCCGGTGGAAAGCTGCAGGCCTTGGGTCCAGTGGTCGGCAGCTCGGGCAAGTGCCCGCCTGTGGTCAGCCCAGGAGTCCTTTGGTCCCTTCTGTAGGCTCCGGAACTTCTTGCGGTAGGACTCCGGGGTGAGGTTGTACTGTTGGATCAGGGCCCGCTTGATGGTGTCGTAGCCCTGATCTGCCTCAGCAGGCAAGTCCCCAAGGACATCCAGGGCCTTACCCCTTAAACGGGGGGTCAGGTATTTGGCCCACTGGTCCTTGTTCAGATGGTGCTGCAAGCAAGTCCGTTCAAAAGCAGTCAGGAAAGAGTCCAAGTCTCCATCCTTCTCCAGCACTGGGAAGTCCTCAACACGGACCTTTGGAAGTTTGGTGTCTCGAAGGTCACATGTGGCTGATGAGGGCCGGAGCTGAGCTAGCTGCAGCTGGTAGTCACGGTCTGCCTGTCGCTCTCGCTCTTCACGCGCTGCCTGCCGCTCTCGCTCCGCAGCCTCACGCTCTGCGTGCCGCTCTGCCCTGCGCTCTGCCAGGAGTTCCTTGTAGCCCTTCTGGTCTCCAGCCTGGAGAAGGGCCATAGCCATTTGAAGAAGGCTATCCGAGCCTCCCAGGCTCGGTGGAATGGCACGTGGTGATCTGCGGCACGCTGCAGAGCTAGGCGATTCACTGTCCCTTTCAGAGCGGAGGGCTGGCATCTGGCTCGTTGAGGAACCTTGGGTGAGCTCCTCCTCATCTTGTCCAGCAGTGCCAGGTTGCGCAATGTCCTCGGCAGAACGGTTTTCTGGCGTCGAGCTCCTGGAGGACTCGTGGGCAACCTCCTCATTGCTGTCCACAGCACCGTCCTCCCTCTCTTCGGCTCCTGCCTTAGCATTGGCCAGTTGCATAGCTCTGCTCCTGGTGCCATCAGCCATTCTTGCAGACTTTTGGTCACTGACACAGAACTGACACCTGATGCCTCCACACACCTTACAGTATCTGCACTCTGACACTCTAGTGTTGAGCTAGTCTGAAGACCCCAGCAGCCACAGCTGCTGCAGGCAGTCTTTAGTGTCTGGGAGTATGGGTCTCACACTCACACACACTATTATCTCGATCCCACCGCTATGCCACCAATATGTCACAAACCACCGGGGGGGTCACTCAGAAATCCCCCGCGCTGGCTACCAGTACGTCACAATCGGGGGGTAACAAGTGGGGGTCACCCCTCCTTTATACCTCCCGACCGACAGACAGAGCACGTGACGCGCTCTCTAGCGCCCCTCTTATAGTCAGGCCAATTATGGAATTGCCCGACAATAAGCAAGGAGGCCGCTATACTACTTATGCCGATTATTGAAGGGTCCCCGGTGAGAGTAAGGTATATATTCCCCCGACCTCCGCGGGCGGAATATATAAAATCTCCCCGAATCTCACTGGCCTCCCCACAATAATCCTTGGCACAATTCGCTGCCACCAACCGATTTACGGTAACTATTAGCCGAACACACAGACGTGGGATTCAAGATCGAGATAACAGAACAGCCCAAGATTAATTATATAATTTAATCAGCCTAAAGCACACTAGAAACTACAATATATACAATAGGGAATCTACAGAATATACATATGTCAGAGTACAGTTACAATCAAAGCATGGGTTACAAACAGGCATACACAGTTCCAGCAGTTACCTTGTTGCGTCTGGCCACAGGGGGGCGCTGTAGGCCAGGTTTCCAGGAACTCCCTCACAGGTCTTTCCCAACCAGGCCCCCGAGCAGAAGAACACTGGAAAATGGCCGAAGTAGGGTTATCAACCTGGACAAATCCAGGTCCCCTCCTACCTTAGTGACCTCACAGGGAAGCACTGCCACTCCCCCTGCATGGATCAGAATTATCCAGCAAAGGGGATATTGGCCATAACTTTGCCTGGGAGCGTCGTAGGCAGACGCCAATGCTCTCATTGTGACAGTTATGAATTTAGCTACAGAACGAGGGGACTCATGACCTGTCTGCCAGTTCCCCATTGGCTGATATCACGCCTGGGGCATTTCCCAATGTCCTGCTCCCATAAAAAGGGGGTGCCGGCATCGTCCACATGCGGAGACACCATTTTTATGGTTGCCATTTTTATCGGAAATATGGCTTGCGAGATACGAACCATTTTTTACTGGAGTCGTTCTGTCTGGCTATTTCCATAGCCTTGCTAACTAGCTAGCAGCTCCTACTACAGGGTGACGGCAGGGAGTCATCCTGTGTCCATTGTCCTAAAGCCACCTAATTTCCATATCACAGGACATGGCCATGGGATTTGTTGCTAAACCAGTTGTGTGAAGGAAAGGGGGGGTGACACCAGGAGAGGGCTTCCTGACATACTTGAATATCATGATTTATCGTCATATCTCCGGATTTACCTCACAGCGGGCTATGTGGGGCTCATTATTCTGTATGGAGGACTATATGGGGCCCATTATTCTGAATGAAGGACTATATGGGGCCCATTATTTTGTATGAAGGACAATGTAGCCCCATTATTCTGTATGGAGGGCTATATGGGGCTCATTATTCTGTACGGAGGGCTATGTGGGGCTCATTATTCTGTATGGAGGGTTATGTGGGGCTCATTCTGTATAGAGGGCTATGTGGGGCTCATTATTCTGTATTGATGGCTATGTGGGGCTCATTATTCTGTATGGAGGGCTATGTGGGGCTCATTATTCTGTATGGAGGGCTATGTGGGGCTCATTATTCTGTATGGAGGGCTATGTGGGGCTCATTATTCTGTATGGAGGGCTATGTGGGGCCCATTGTTCTGTATGGAGGGCTATGTGGGGCTCATTATTCTGTATGGATGGCTATGTGGGGCTCATTATTCTGTATAGAGGGCTATGTGGGGCTCATTATTCTGTACGGAGGGCTATGTGGGGCTCATTATTCTGTATGGAGGGCTATGTGGGGCTCATTATTCTGCATGGTGGACTTTGTGGGGCCCATTGTTCTGTATGGAGGGCTATGTGGGGCTCATTATTCTGTATGGAGGACTATATGGGGCCCATTATTCTGAATGAAGGACTATATGGGGCCCATTATTTTGTATGAAGGACAATGTGGCCCCATTATTCTGTATGGAGGGCTATGTGGGGCTCATTATTCTGTATGGAGGGCTATGTGGGGCTCATTATTCTGTATGGAGGACTATGTGGGGCCAAATTATCTATATGGAGGACTATGTGGGGCCCATTATTATACGTGGAGGACTATGTGGGGCCAGTTATTCTGTATGGAGGGCTATATGGGCTTATTATTCTTATTCTGTATGGAGGGCTATGTGGGGTCCATTATTCTGTCATTATTCTGTCATTGTGATAGGTAGCACATGATCATGTATAAACAAGTGATGTGCTGCTGATAACAGAATGTTTGAATTAAAGGGTTGTGCGACTACTTTTATTTTGGATATTAAATAGGTGGTGGTCTGACACCCAGCACTCCCTCCGATCAGCTGTTTCCAGTGCTCCTTTTTAAATGACCAGGAGTTGATCTGCAGTACCGGTTGTGGCCACTACACAGTTGACAGCGCTGTACTAATAAGCTCTGCAACTGCTAACATGCTTCTGCCATCTGCAATGAGAACAGATGATTGGTGGTGGTGCTGGGTATTGGACCCACACTAATATTATATTGATGACCTATTCTTAAAGGAGGTCATCAATAAAAAAAAAAAGCAGTGAAGTGACCCTTTAAAGGAATTCCCCAAAAATGTTATAAAATGGCCTTAGTCACGTAATTCAAACGGTAGCCTGTCCTAGCCACATCAGCTATATTAAGACAGGCCGCAGTCTGAGGAAACACAGCTCCCAAGACCTTTCCTCAACTGACTGAGGAACTGTATCATAAGCACTTGTACCTTTGTGAGCTGAAGAGAAGGCCTATGCAAATTGTCTCTTCAGAGAGGAAGAATATTTGAAGCAGCAATCCTAAAAGTCAATTTTGACCCTTTAACGAGCCATATGATTTAGGATAATAGCCAAACCAGAATTTCAATTTACAGACACGGTGTTTCAGAGTATTGCCCCCTCGTCAGTGCAAAGTATGAGATCTGATATTTACTAGGTGAGAGGCTAAAGGTACTGTCACACATAACGAGATCGCTAGCGAGATTGCAGCTGAGTCACAGTTTCCGTGACGCACTAGCGATCCCGTTAGCGATCTTGTTATGTGTGACACCTACCAGCGATCAGGCCCCTGCTGTGAGATCTCTAGTTGTTGCAGAATGGTCCAGGCCATTATCTTCAAAGGCGATGTCCTGCTGGGCAGGACACATCACTGTGTTTGACACTGTGTGACAGGGTCCCAATGACAGCAGAGATCATTATACAGGTCACTACTGCGACCTGTATTGTTCCTGCATCGCTGGTAAGATCTGACTGTGTGACATCTCACCTGCGACCTCTCAGCGACTTACCTGCGATCCCTTTCAGGTCGCATCGTTTTCGGGATCGCTGGTAAGTCGTTGTGTGTGACTGGGCCTTAAGACTGGGATCTAAGGGGTAAGGTTTCTACTTGTGGAGGAAGCCTGTGACATCAGAAGAAATAAATCTTCTCCACAGCTGACTGAACACAATAGATTTTATCTCCAGCCTCAGTTCTCCAGGCAAAAATGTATTTCTTCTCCTGTCACAGTCTTTCCCGAGCAGCTCACCAGTTTATGATACAGCTCCTCTGTCAGTTGAAACACAGGTCTCAGGAGCAGTGCTTCTTCACACTGCAGCCTGTCCTGACTTGTGTATGATGGACAGCACATTGAATTACGTGACAGGCAATTTTATTACATTCTCAGAGAACCCCTTTAATGATTGATTTGTGTCCATATAACATTCAGACTCAGAACTGAATAACACATACAACACATACAAGACAGAGCTACAAGATTAATGTAGATGATGTCTCATTGCCTTTCTTCCAACATACAAATGACATCTCTGTCTCCAGGAAACTGATAGGCCCGACTACCTCAAGTCACCAGATGTATTTGTTACTTGGCTTCCTATGGAATTGCTCATAGAAATTAATGTTGGTGCTCACTTGGGCACAGGGACTCATTTTAGGACATTTTGTATCCATATCTTTTGATGATAACTAAATAATGGGGAATAAATATTGAATACAGAACATTTTGTTTCGGCTCAGATATATTCCCTGTTTTGATACCGTCTGTAAAAGCTGCAATGTCATTCATTAGGCTAAGTGCCTTTTACAACACTGGGAAGTCTATTCTACTCTGTCTGAAGGGCAGCAGCAACAGTAAATATGTATTTCATTGTGAGGTAATTTTTCTAATGCAAAAAAAGGTAAGCAAATTGTGGATGCATGTAACTAAAACCAATGGAATAGTAATGTGTGTAATGGAATTAGTGACAACTAGTGAGCCAACATATAGTCCAGATGAGGGCTATTCATTAAAGTAGGTCAAAATGAACCTACCAGTCTTAGTCAAGCTTCAGTATGTCTACTCGATGCTGAGTAGCAGTGATCCCCCTGTGCTGGTGTTTCAGTGTCGGTTAGTGGTAGCAAGTCCGTATTTCCAAAATTCTAAAAAGTCCTTGTTAGCTTGAGTAGTGTTCTTGAGGTTTCCATACCGTACGTCGCCCAGCCTGTAGCACCTCGGCCGGTGTCACTACGGTAAGTCAGATAATATCCAGTTTGACATAACCGCTATAGAATATCCTGTAAACACCAGTTTTTAATCCAACGTGTTTCTGAGGCAACGTTCTCCATCATACTTTCAGTGGACCTGATAATATTTTAAAGTTCAGTGCTATTCTGGACATTACAAGAGCAGTGGAGCATCAAATATCCGACGAAGAAGGGTATTGCCTCTGAAACGCGATGTATAAAAACTTTGGTTCACAAGACAATCTGTAGCAGGGACATCCCATGGAAAGAGTGGTTGTTTCCAATTCATGTACTATTGTGTTGGTTTTACATTTATATACGAGCGCAATTTGCTTACTTTTATTTTTAACTCCTTCCTATCACACATTTAGGCAGCTGATGCGGTGCATATTGCAGCTGAATGTACTAAGGTGGAAGCGCTAGTGTTTTAACACTTATTTTATTTTTTTCTGATGTAGGTCATTAAATCTTCAGAATCCATACAGAATATATTACTCCTGTCACTATCTCACCGCCAGTAGATCCAGGAAGGCGATGAGCGTCCGGGAGTAGAGTGAACCCACTGGACCACAGGGGAAAACCCGGACCAACCCTTTAGCATAGGGAGGTGCTTGACTAAGCGCCAGCCGCGAGGCAGGATGCCAGGCGCCAGTCCCAGGGAAGGCGACCGGAACTGTGGCAGCTGAGCGGCCAGGGCGACAGCAGGACTGGGGGAAACAGAAACTTAGAGCAAAGTCCTGAAGAGGAACAGGCAGGGTAAGCACCAGCAGACATCAGGCATGAGACACCAGGAGTAAGACTTCAGGTGTGGCGCCCTGGCCTAGCCAGGTTGTCACAGATAACATACAAACACCCCTCACCCCCATTAGACAGGGACACCAGCCAAACAAAAATCCTTGTTGCCTCCCTCCAGTGTCTGATGTCCACACCAAGTGGGGCGGAGCCAAGTGGTTGGCCCCACCCACCGAGGAGTTCACAGGCCTGGAAGCGGGAAAAGTGTCAGAACAGCTTAGGAGTTTGAAGTGAGAGGAGCAAGCACTTGGGTGTCTGGGTTTGTGGCCCAGGCACTGACAGCAAGGTTGGCAGACGGTGGTGGCCGTCTGCAGGAGTGGTGGAGCAACGCGGAACCGTAGGACCGGGGTCGGGCGACGGCCCGCCGGTACCGACCGGGGAGCGAAGTGAAGCCAGCACACACAGGCAGGGCCATCGGACCCCGACCAGGCTTGGAGCCGCCGACAATAGTCAGATCCGAATATGACTGGAACCCCAGGGGTTTGACAACAGCAAAAGTCCCGATTGAAGGCAACAGCCCACACCGTGAGAGTATACAGCTACCGCCTAAGGCTAGAGACCCAAGGGCCAGCGCTTGCGGGCAAACGGTACCCATACACCGGGGAGCGGACTACCGTTGGGAATCCATAGTAGTCAGAAGGAGAACATCAAGGTGCAGGGAAAGACAGCCACCATCACCTGTCCGGGGAGAAACACTGCAGCCGGCTGCGGGACCCGTCCATCCAGCCGTTTGGTTTACCGAGGACTTTGTACCTTTCTTGCTGAGTGAGTACACCCGTGCCATCCGGCACCGCACCGCACTGTCCCTGCAACTCTGCACCCCACCAACCCTGCCTCCCCATCACAACATCATCGGGCCCCGGGACCACCGACCCCTACCCACGGAGGGGGAAAACAACATCCCTGCTGCTCCCTACCATCGCTCCCGGGATCCCCGTCACCAGCAGCGGTGGTGCCCATCTTCACCACGACCCGTGGGTGGCGTCACGGACTAAATCCCGCAAACCAACCACCCCTTTCACTCACAGGCGAGGAGCGCCGCTCGAGTCCCCGGATCAGGCCCACCGCTCGAGCCACCGAGCAGCAGCCGCAGCAGCGCCGAACCCGAGTGTTAGCGAGAGCGCAGCAGCGACGGCGTCCTCCCTGGTCGAGACACAGGCACAGACCATGGACATTGGGTTAGGTTCCAGACATCGGGCAGAAGTCATCAGACACAGGACTTTGGGTACAGCAGGCACAGACCACAACAGAGCAATGTAGGCACAGGCGTGGACCACCGCAGAGTGATGTCAGCACAGCAGGTACATCCAGACTTAAGGTTACATAAAACACGACTTTATTCACAGGACACAGAAGGAATTTGGGTACATCACACGGCAGGATATCAGGGTACGTCACACGGCAGGATATCAGGGTATGTCACACGGCAGGATATCAGGGTATGTCACACGGCAGGATATCAGGGTATGTCACACGGCAGGATATCAGGGTATGTCACACGGCAGGATATCAGGGTACGTCACACAGCAGGAACACAAATACAGCACACAGGACCAGGCTGGAGTCCAGGGGGATTGCTAGTATACGGGACTCAGGAACAGAAGACACCAGCCCTTCAGGAATCACATCTCAAGACACATGCAAAATGATGCAAAATGCTCTGCATCCTCCTATTGGGGGGGGGAGTCTTAAATAGCTGTTGCCTCCCAGCAATAAACTGGGAACACCTAAGCAGGGTTCACACACCTCCCTATAAAAGACTAGGAAGTGTGCGCACGCAACCCCTAGGCTGTAAAGCAGGAACTCCCACACAACATGTGCAGAGCCTGCAGCCTGGATGGCAGCAGAGCCGTCAACTATGTGGGCCTACACCAGGAACCGAAGCCAGGGACCACCCCTCTACATGGACGGCAGAGAGGAGGGAAGCAAATGCACTGCACAAGGTACAGGGGAACGCCGGCATCCCTAGAATTCCGGCATGACAACTCCACATACAGTTAGGTCCAGAAATATTTGGACAGTGACACAATTTTCGCGAGTTGGGCTCTGCATGCCACCACATTGGATTTGAAATGAAACCTCTACAACAGAATTCAAGTGCACATTGTAACGTTTAATTTGAAGGTTTGAACAAAAATATCTGATAGAAATTGTAGGAATTGTACACATTTCTTTACAAACACTCCACATTTTAGGAGGTCAAAAGTAATTGGACAAATAAACCAAACCCAAACAAAATATTTTTATTTTCAATATTTTGTTGCGAATCCTTTGGAGGCAATCACTGCCTTAAGTCTGGAACCCATGGACATCACCAAACGCTGGGTTTCCTCCTTCTTAATGCTTTGCCAGGCCTTTACAGCCGCAGCCTTCAGGTCTTCCTTGTTTGTGGGTCTTTCCGTCTTAAGTCTGGATTTGAGCAAGTGAAATGCATGCTCAATTGGGTTAAGATCTGGTGATTGACTTGGCCATTGCAGAATGTTCCACTTTTTTGCACTCATGAACTCCTGGGTAGCTTTGGCTCTATGCTTGGGGTCATTGTCCATCTGTACTATGAAGCGCCGTCCGATCAACTTTGCGGCATTTGGCTGAATCTGGGCTGAAAGTATATCCCGGTACACTTCAGAATTCATCCGGCTACTCTTGTCTGCTGTTATGTCATCAATAAACACAAGTGACCCAGTGCCATTGAAAGCCATGCATGCCCATGCCATCACGTTGCCTCCACCATGTTTTACAGAGGATGTGGTGTGCTTTGGATCATGTGCCGTTCCCTTTCTTCTCCAAACTTTTTTCTTCCCATCATTCTGGTACAGGTTGATCTTTGTCTCATCTGTCCATAGAATACTTTTCCAGAACTGAGCTGGCTTCATGAGGTGTTTTTCAGCAAATTTAACTCTGGCCTGTCTATTTTTGGAATTGATGAATGGTTTGCATCTAGATGTGAACCCTTTGTATTTACTTTCATGGAGTCTTCTCTTTACTGTTGACTTAGAGACAGATACACCTACTTCACTGAGAGTGTTCTGGACTTCAGTTGATGTTGTGAACGGGTTCTTCTTCACCAAAGAAAGTATGCGGCGATCATCCACCACTGTTGTCAGCCGTGGATGCCCAGGCCTTTTTGAGTTCCCAAGCTCACCAGTCAATTCCTTTTTTCTCAGAATGTACCCGACTGTTGATTTTGCTACTCCAAGCATGTCTGCTATCTCTCTGATGGATTTTTTCTTTTTTTTCAGCCTCAGGATGTTCTGCTTCACCTCAATTGAGAGTTCCTTAGACCGCATGTTGTCTGGTCACAGCAACAGCTTCCAAATGCAAAACCACACACCTGTAATCAACCCCAGACCTTTTAACTACTTCATTGATTACAGGTTAACGAGGGAGACGCCTTCAGAGTTAATTGCAGCCCTTAGAGTCCCTTGTCCAATTACTTTTGGTCCCTAGAAAAAGAGGAGGCTATGCATTACAGAGCTATGATTCCTAAACCCTTTCTCCGATTTGGATGTGAAAACTCTCATATTGCAGCTGGGAGTGTGCACTTTCAGCCCATATTATATATATAATTGTATTTCTGAACATGCTTTTGTAAACAGCTAAAATAACAAAACTTGTGTCACTGTCCAAATATTTCTGGACCTAACTGTAATATACAAATTTACATCTTCCCCTGTAATTGATAGTTATCTGATCCTATAGATTGATCAGTCATAACATTAATATATCAGTGATAGGCGAAGTTAGTAATCAGGACAATGGCACCAGTCAAGGTGGAGTACAGAATACATGAGGCTGGAAATGAAGTCAGTTCTTGATGTAGATGTCTTGGAAGGAGGAAAAATGTCCAAACATAAGGACATGGGTGACTTCAAAAAGGGACCCAACGTGACCGCTGGATGACTTAAAGACTCAAAATCTTGTGGGATTTTCTCAATATGCAAAAAAGGATGATTGGTGGACCAGGAACAGGGTCATGGATGGTAAAGACTTACTGATGTGCCTGGTGACAGCGGCACAGTCCATCTCGTCTCATCCAACACACTGTACAAAGAATTGACATTGGCTATGAAAGAAATGTAACAAAAAACAAAAGGCAACAAGGAGACTGGTCATAGCTTTCATGCTGGCGCCTGCCACCTCAAAAAGCACCATTAGGTCTTGGAGCAACAGAACCACACCATGAAACAATGGAAGAAGGTGGCCAGGTCTGAGGAATCATGGTTTTTTTTCTTAATATTACGTAGCTAGCCAGGTGGGTGTGCAGCACTTACCCGGGGAAAAGATGGAAAACATGATTCAGTATGGGAGGAAGACAAGATGGAGGAGGGGATATTATGCTCTGGAAAATGTTCTGCTGGAAAATCATGTGTCCTGACATCATTCATGTGGATGTTATTTGGACACGTGCAACCTATCTACACAACGTTGCTTACCTAGTGTCTATTATGTGAGACAGAGTATGATTATCAGGGTTTGCTCAGATCAATGCGATAAAATATTGGATTGCATTCACACCAATGTAGCATAGAACACAGTAACTGGTCCTGTACATGATGGTAGAATAATAACAGCTAAGAAAAAAACGCACGTCATACGGATGATAGGTGAGGAAAAAAAAGACACGCTCGCATGACATATGGAATACCAAATGGATTTCACTTGTCAACTTTTCTGGATTAAAATAGGGCTGATTTATTATACACCGATGTGAACGAACTCTCATAATCAGACTCAAGATTGAAGGATCTGGAAGGTCCAATAAACAATGTAAAATGTAACAACGGTGTGGTTGTCGGACCCCGCACTTATCAGATATTGATAAACTTCCCTGATGACCTCCCACTCATTAGATGTTGAAGTCCCATACTAATGATAGGTCATCAATATCACAGTCTTGAACAACCTATACAACAGCAGTACCTGCACAAACCCCACTGGAAGTATGTTACACTGCTCAGTCTAGACTCCAGGCTGATTAGCTCAGAGCATTGTCTAGACTAAATGGAATTGGATCCGCTTTCGTCTGAGAACAGGGCTAGGTCTGTTTCAGTTTGCAGCTTCATAATGTTCTCATTCACTGATAGCACATAGTATCTTAAGGCACCATTCCAGAGCTGGAGCGGTGCTTTACATCTAAGTCCCCTGCCCCGGTCTTATACTTACCCTATGATGTCTTCATCTTTTTTCAGCGTCACTCCAGTCCCATGTTGTGACCGTCATTTCTGACCCGCCAGAAGTTTCATCACGAGCTCCAAGTGCAACTCTATAAAATCCAGAACGAGGCTCTCATAGACATGCAGGGAAGAGTGACCTACAGCTCTCTCCATGAAGCAATGGAGTAGCCGGCAGGTCACAAACTAGAGAAGACCGACAGGAGTGACGGTGATAAAAGATGAAGATACCGAAGGGGAGTATAATACAAGGAGCTGGGGACTAAAGGGTGCTTTACACACTGCGACATTGCTAACGATATATTGTCGGGGTCACGTCGTTAGTGACGCACATCCGGCGTTGTTAGCAACATCGCAGCATGTGTCACCAAGGAGCGAATGATCACAAAAACGTCAAAAATCGTTGATCGTTGACACGTCGCTCCTTTTCATAATATCGCTGGTGGTGCATGCTGCTGGTTGTTCGTCGTTCCTGCGGCACCACACATCGCTATGTGTGACACCACAGGAACGACGAACATCTCCTTACCTGCATCCACCGGCAATGAGGAAGGAAGGAGGTGGGATGGACATTCCGCCTGCTCATCTCTGCCCGTCCGCTTCTATTGGACGGCTGCCGCGTGACGTCGCACAAACCGCCCCCATAGAAAGGAGGCGATTCGCCGGCAACAGCGACGTCACAGGAAAGGTAAGTCCATGTGACGGGTGTAAGTGATGTTGTGCGCCACAGGCAGCGATTTGCCCGTGACGAAGAACCGACGGGGGCGGGTACACTCGCTAGCGTTATCGATATCACAGCGTGTAAAGTGCCCTTTAGACTTAAATCACCACTCCAGCAGTGAAATAAAAAAAAGTGCAGAGCTGAAATATGAGGAGTATTAGCAGCTTGTCATTAATTCAATGATGAAGCATTATTTAAATAAAACCGCAAAACCTCTTTAATGTCTGTGAAAGTCTCTGGAGAAAACATTACATAAGGAGTCCCTCCTCTTTTTGGAAGGAATGAAATGGAAAGTCATTCAGAAAATCAGGCTATGGGTAAAAATGTAAAAAATGCAGCTAGTAAAACGTTACTAACAATAGGACAATCACAACAATGGTTCCATGTTGTGTACATATCATACCACCACAGAGTGCTCAGTTAGTAAGTCTATGCGTTCACATAACAAAACTATAAATTGCCAAATAACAGACATTTTTGTAAATAATAGCAACTCAGTGCCAAGATATCAGTGCTGAAATGTGTTGTCTGTGACTTTTACATTGATGGTCTATACTAAGGCAGGCTTTACACGTTGCGACATCGGTAACGATATATCGTCGGGGTCACGTCGTTAGTGACGCACATCCGGCGCCGTTACCGACATCGCAGCATATAAACCCTAAGAGCGACGATCACCAATCGCAAAAACATAAAAAATCGTTGATCGATGACACGTCGCTCCTTTTCATAATATCGCTGCTGCTGCCGATACGATGTTGTTTGTCGTTCCTGCAGCACCACACATCGCTATGTGTGACACCGCAGGAACGACAAACATCTCCTTACCTGCGTCCACCGACAATGAGGAAGGAAGGAGGTGGGCGGGATGTTATGTCCCGCTCATCTCCGCCCCTCCTCTGCTATTGGGAGGCCGCTTAGTGACATCGCGGTGACATCACTGTGACGCCGAACGCACCTCCCCCTTGAAGGAGATATTGTTCGCCGGTCACAGCGACGTCGCTGACAAGGTATGTGCGTGTGAAGCTGCCGTATCCATAATGTTCGCTACAGCAGCAATCACCACATATCGCATGTGCGATGGGGGCGGGTGCTATCGCGCTTGACATCGCTAGCAATTGCTAGCGATGTTGCAGCCTGTAAAGCCCGCCTAAGGAACTTCATCAATAAAGGACTTATGGAGGTACGACACACGGCACCCCCACCCAACAGCTGTCCCCAGCATATAACCTAGACAATTGCTATCTCATGTTATACTATGGAGCAGTGCCAATCAGCGATTTATTTTCTCATGCCGATTCGCCATGATAAAAAAAAAAATCTCAGCTTGCTGTGATTGGTAGTGTATCTCGGCTCACTTGCACCTATACAAATTTAGGGGTGCGTATGAAACATTAGACTCACTCGGATGTCATCTGACTGCAGTCCAATATTCATCGAAACAGGCAATGGAGAACATGGAGAATTTAAAATCTCTCATGCTCAACCGTGCTCCAATTCTCACATGCGAGGGAATAGGAGTACAGTATAATGACACTCGGCACGCTCACAGCAGCGTTTGAGCTGAGTGCTATTAGCATATTGTATCCGATACTATATGGTAGTGTGAGCACACCTTGAAGAAAATGCTACCAAATACTAATCATGTGTATGCAATCATCTGTGCCACTGGGAATGTGATGAAAGAAATAAAGGCAAAATACACCATTGTTTCTAGTGTTATTATTCCGAGGTTTCACATTCTTGAATGCTAGAAGTAATCCTTACTGATCTAAGAGATGGAATGTGTATTAAGATTAAGGTCTCATGTAGATGTCTGTGACAATCGGTCCGAGCAAAGACTGCTAATGTATGCACCGGCTGAGGCTCTCCCGACCCAAGCGTGACAGCCTTATAGAAATATATGAGGTTGTTGGGAGAGCCGTAGCCCGTCCATGCATTAGCGCTCCGTGCTCGGACTGATTTGCACAGACGTCTGCATGACCCTTAAATGTCAGGAACTGGGAAAAACTGAGGTTTACCAATCCTCGTTCACTGTAATCTTGCAGCTTAAATAACCCTTTGACCAAAACATTTTGACTTATTTTCATTTTTTGGGTGTTTATAGCAATCAGTTAATGGATCCATTTTCCATAGACTCCCATGTTAAATAAACGGATCCTGTAAAAATCTAGTTTTTTAAAATGGAAAAGAAATTGTGCAATTATTTTGCAGATTGCTGCAGGATCGGTTATAACGGATGATTACTGGACATGTGAGCTCAGCCTAAAACTGCAGTTTAACGTTTCTTTTAAGGACAAAAAAATATAAATCAGCAACAACAAAATGCTTCCAAAAACGCCATTAATGGCGCCTGAAACATGTCACTAGAAATCTGTCATAACATTAAATTCTATTAGGATATTGTACAGGATTGTCCTACCAGACAGTTCACAGTTACTATACCAGTCATTGGGGAAATGTAACCGTACCTGAAACAGTCAGTGTGCCAATCTGAGTCCAAGGCTTGCAGATAGCGTCCATCATAGATACTTTGTCCACAACTGGAACAAACTGGCAATTCATTACCTATAAGAGGAGAAGAAAGTGTGTAAACATGGTGTCCAGAGGAATACATTCTAAAAAAGACAGCGCCCTTAATTGATTTCTAGAAAAAGTTGTATTGTAGAAGTCCATGATATTCTGCTAAATAAAATACATTTTTAATATCATTAGATGGAACCTGTCAGGTCCCTCACTGTCCCCAAACAGTACTATAGCGGTACAGGTACAGATGTCTTTTATCAAAGGTATTTTTTGTGACACACGAGCGTAAAGGCCCTGTCACACACTGAGATAAATCTTTGGCAGATCTGTGGTTGCAGAGAAATCATGGACATATTGTTCCATTTTTACATAGCCACAAACCTGGCACTGATTGTCCACAATTTCACTGCAACCACAGACCTGCCGCAGACTGATCTCTGTGTGTGACAGGGCCTTAATTATTGCACAATGTCTTTTTATCGTCATCTGCATCATTGAGTTGTAATGAGTTAAGGCCGCATTACACGCTACGATTTATCTAACGATCTCGTTAGTGATGTGACACGCCCAGATCGTTGTTACGATTTGCCGAGATCGCTCATAGGTCGTTTTGTAGCGGTCACACTTAACGATCTCAAAAACGACGCAACATCATTCAGCGATATATTGTTTAACCAAGGCGGTGGATTTGATGTTGTTCGTTGTTGGCAGGGTGTCAAACGTACCAATATGTCTGCTGCGATCCAAACGACGAACAATATTTTGAAAATGAATGACGTGTCAACGATCACCAATTTTCTACCTATTTGCGATCGTTTGGAGTCGCACGTTGGTGTCACACGCAACGTTGTCGCTAACAATGCCGGATGTGCGTCACAGAAACCGTGACCCCGCCGACATATTGTCAGATAAATCGTAGCGTGTAACGCCGCCTTTAGGATTAGGCAGGTGCCCCATCTCTTGCCCAGTCTTGTCCTTGTTTTTCTGATCACGCCTTGATGGCAGGGTCCTCTCTCCTCCTGTACCAGTCTGTTTTGTACTGTTAATGATTGTTGTACTAGTTTTTAAGTATACCCTTTTTCACTTGTAAAGCGTCATGGAATTAATGGCGCTATAATAATAAATAATAATAATAATGATATACACTACCACCAGACTCCTGTGAGTCCTAGAGCAACCCAGTCCTGCGTTACAGCACACACCGTGATGGTCATTTACCTTTTTTGCAGTCCCACATCCAGTCTACTTAGGGTCCCATAATGACCATAGCCAACTTTTACACGCCTGGACGTTTAGCGGGAAACCGCTTTATTGGTTAACTATATTCACACGCCCACGCCAGTTATGGTCCACCTGGTACCTTTACGGTTAAGTGGTCTGGCTGCTAGGGTTCTGTCATCCTCCTCCTCTTGTCTGGGGCCACTCTCTTTGAAACCTAAGACACACATCCGTGCCGCCGGTACGTGTTTGCCAGTTTTTTCATGTACCCGCGGCACGGAAACACGTGGACCTATGTTTTCATTATTGTTTGGACACACGTAAGTATTTTGGAACGGAACGTGCGTCCGTTCCGTACTTACGTGCGTCCGTGATTTTCTCACGCTGACATGTCCACGTATTCTCCGGCAGCACGGGTGTCACACGGCCCACACCCGTACCACACGGATGTAGTGTGGATGCGGTTCCGTGTGACACGTGACGGAGAACACGTGTCATTAATTTAAAAAAAAAAAAACACATACTCACCTCCACCAGCCCCGCAGATTCATCCGCTGCAAAATGTTCCTGCCGGCCGCCGCTCGTTATGAGCATGTAAAGGAGGTGGGGGTGCTGTCACGGGCGCTAATCTCCGCCCCTCCGCTCGGCCAGAAGCAGCGTCAGTGGGGAGTGGGCGGGGCTTTAGCCGAAGATTAGAACCCTGGACATCAGCGCGGACCACGTGAGTATGCAAATTACCGGTTCTCTGTATGCTATCGCGGATAGCACACGGAGAACACACGTGGACAGCACGTACCCGAGACACGTACTTACCACACGCAACACGCAGGAAAAATACGTGACTCGCGGACGTGCGTGTTTTTAACGGATGTGTGTTGGAGGCCTGAGGAATAGTCTACAGCAGGGGTCTCATCTCAGCTGGGTGTATGGGCCGCATATATATAAAAAAAAAAATAATTGAGAGGGGCCGCATTATTTGCAGGACAAAGTGACATTTTTAATGATTCTATGGTTTTGTTCTATACATCTGTGGTCACTTTTTTGAATTTTTTACTTGTTTATTATAACAAACTTGCACTTTTTTGTTAAGTTTATATAAAAAAAGCATTTTTAATGGCAAGAAAAAATTCATGCTTTATTTTGAATTTTTTTTTACATTTTATCACCTTCTTGTAATATTGTTTTGCAATTAGCAGCATCATATAGTAATCTTATTGAAACCAGCTAATGGTGTGGTATTAGAAATTTGTGAGATCAAATGCAGCAAAAAATACCTTAAAATATAACTTTTAATAAATCCCTTTAAAAAGGAAGCAAGGATCACCTTACCTGTGTCAAAAAACTATTAGCTGCCAAAGATACTGCTGTGCCATTGTTCCCTTTTACGCTCTTAGGGACTGCCAAATGGCATATCACAGATGGTAATATCAAAGGTGTCAAATCTGAATCGAAATGACACAAATTGATTCAGAGAAAATCCGACAATACTTAGAGATATCCAAAGAATGCTCACAAACTAATATCTCAGTCTCAGCATTGCCTTTAAAAGTAAAGTTGGAACAACCTCACCCGTTCTTGTGCATTCAATTCCAATCAGACAATTTTTTCATTATCATAGACGTCTCCACGGTCCCTCTTTATCATATCATTTAGTAATCTTAGCCAACATCTTGTAGTAATATCCCCATGCTGCAGTAATGTCCCCTATCCATGTGCCCTGTAGTATTGTGCCCATCCTTGTGCCCAGTAGTATTATGACGAGTAGCATTGTGCTCATCCTTGTGCCCAGTAGTATTGTGACCAGTAGTATTGTGTCCATCCTTGTGCAAGTAGTATTATGCCCATCCTTGTAGTATTGTACCCTGTAGTAATGTGCCCATCCTTGTAGTATTGTTTCCTGCAGTGTTGTGCCCATCCTTTAGTAATATGCAAAAAAAAAAAAATCCCACCTTTCCTCCGTTCCCTCTTATTAGGATGCATGCTCACAATCAGGGTTTGCAGAGTTTTGGATGCAGCATGTTCCAGCTGCGTCCAAAACCCTATGATATACAGTACAAGTACAGTGGATGGGATTTTTAAAAATCCCATGTCCACTGTGCGTGTACGACCTGCAGTGAAAACTGACCTGCGGTGCGGCTTTCAGGGACCGCAGCATGTTGATTTTTGCTGCAGAGTCGCATGGCCTCCCTAATAAGAACACAAGCGAGGAGATTGCAGCGCTCCGAACGCTGATCTCGGGCACGGGCAACTGCGGTCTCCTACGGAGGAGACTTGCGGCCCCGCAGCTCAGGACCCACCACGTCCAGGAGGCAGCGGGTCCTGATCATGAGCACGTACCTTACCTGCTTATTGCGGCCCGTGACGATCGCGGCCCTATGCCGGGGTTGGCACCTGCCCGACTTTACTGCAATTGAATCCATTTGCGGTGCAGCGCAGAGAAGCTGTCTGCGCTATACCAATGGCTGCTGCTCGCCAATCAGATGCAAGGAAGTGACGTTGCTGTATAACGTCACCTCTTTTCATCTGATTGGTGGGCAGCAGCCATAGGAATAGCGTAGACAGCTCCTCTGCGCGGCACCGCAAATGGATTCAATTGCAGTAAAGTCGTGCCGGCGCCGACCCCGGCATAGGGCCGCTATCATCACGGGGTCTGTGGGCCGCAACAAGCAGCCTCAGGGGCCGCATGCGGCCCGCGTGTTTGAGACCACTGGTCTACAGTCACAATGCTGGTCACGCCTTTTGTCTCTGTTCACACTTGTGGTTTATGCTATCTTGCTTTCTGTCTCCTATCCTTTTTTGACACTAACCACTCACTGTATGCAACCCTCATGACTGACCAACTACAAGTCCATCACTTTTGTTTACTAGGTCTTCACTGAATGAGCTGTCACTTTCACTTGACCCCTCCCAGAGTCGGCTAGTCCCAACACTTAACTGTCTCTGAACCTGCCATTTGCTGCTGAGCAGCACTTCCTTACAAAACATCACATTAACATTACATTACATCACTGCTATACATTACACCTTACATATTACTATACATTACACAAGTAAACATCACATTGCACTACAATTCACATACCACAATGTTTACAAAAGACGCAAGACATTATTCATATTACAATACATTATGGGACTGGTGTCTTTAGGAGTAAAGGCCCCGTTACACGCAACGACATCGCTAACGAGATATCGCTAGGGTCACGGAATTCGTGACGCACATCCGGCGTCGTTAGTGACGTCATTGCGTGTGACACCTACAAGTGACCGCTAACGATCCTAAAAGCAGCAAAAATCGTTGATTGTTGACACGCCGTTCCTTTCCCAAATATCGTTGCTCGTTTTGGACACAGGTTGTTGGTCGTTCCTGAGGCAGCACACATCGCTACATGTGACACCCCGGGAACGACGAACAACAGCGTTCCTGCGTCCTCCGTCAACAAGGTTGAAGTGGCGTTAATGCGGCTGGTCTCCGCCCCTCCACTTCTATTGGTGGGCCGCTGTGTAACGTCGCTGTGACGCCGCATGAACCTCCCCCTTAAACAAGAGTTTGTTCGCCGGCCACAGCGACGTCGTTAGGAAGGTATGTGCAAGTGACGCGTCCTAGCGATATTGTTCGCCACGGGCAACAATTTGCCCGTGACGCACGCACGACGGGGGCGGGTGCGATCGCTAGCGACATCGCTAGTGATGTCGCTGCGTGTAAAGCGGCCTTAAGAACGTGATAGCGATAGACCACCATTCTTAAATTGGTACATGTAATGCTACAAGATAAAAGCAGATTTTTCAAACACTGCGGGTCTTTTGCAAATCTGCTGAACCCTATGGTGAGCTAGAGCTCACCAGAAACATTAGATCGCTGTCATCTGACCGGCAGCTATTTTGGCAGTCTCTCCCATGCACGAGCACTCGCTTAGCCGAGTATTCCTTTATTCTCAATGAGAGAGCCACTGACTGACATATCTGGCGGCTTATCTCCAGGAGAAATACATGATCAGCAGTCTGAAATTGGACATTCTAGATAATTAACTTTCCCAACAATCAATCTTCTGGAGCCCCCATATACATTAGACTGTCAGTGGAGCCCGTCAATATTAGCGGGTTTGGCCAACACTAGTCTAATATGTATCAGGGGCCTAATGTCAGCAGAATCTTCGAACTGGGTTTTGCAGCCATAATAAAGACCCAAAAATATAGTTGTATTACAGGTGTGTGACTCTGGCTTTAGCGATTTTCTTGTGACTGATTGGTAGACTAATCAATATTGTTCAATCATTTATCTTTAGGAAAAAAACATTTTATATATTGAGCAATTACAGTGATCCTTCAGTCTTAACCATTTTCTAACATTACACCGTGCTTGTAATGTACCTTCGGATTATGATGCATGAAATGTTCCTGTTGTACGTGACAAATTTATCAATAGACTCCTACAGGCCTGACGTATCTAAAAAGAACGTCATTTTGGCATGTTTGCCAAACTGCAATAAACTTTTTAACACAAGAGCAGTCTGCGAAAATTTACACCACTTGCTACACATTTTGTTTTTACCTTGCGATTCAATGGAAGTCTAACTGAAAGGCAGCACGACAAGAGCCTAAAGGGCTTCTTCTAAAAATCATTCTCTATTTGTATGGCTACCATACAAGGGCCACCTAAAAATGTAAACATCCAATAATCTGTAGTGTGGATCAGCATGTAACACTAATTAGTTCCATACGCAATCATCGTGAGAAATAGCGGAGTTGACCCAAATAATAAGATTCAAATTCCAATAAGGACCTCGGGCATTCCCTTTAAAGTTTGAAGAGATGAAAGACAAAATGTAGAAGCTCTCATCTTAAGATGCTATATATAAATGTTTTTCTAAAATTTACATTAAAATTTTAATACAATAATTGGTGAAAAATATTATAGAAAAGTTGATAATGTCCCTCAATAGCTACTTCAGGCATTCTGGGTCTTGTCCATCCATACAATCAACTAGAGGCTTTAGCAGTACTTACGTAGTCATTCAAATGGTACAAATATAAGGTTAAACATTTAGGACAGTTACCTGAGGCAAAATATTCAGTGCCTTCAACCTGATTTATCGTGCGCTCATATTAGAAGTTTGTATTCCCTAAATGCTGTGTTTCCTTTAGATGTTCTACAAAGTCCAGTTTTAGTCTAAAATAACCCAATTAGCAGAGGTTGCAGTACATAAAGGAGTGGCATAAGTAAAGCCATATTTATACATCGTTATCTCATGGATGCATTATATAAGACTGATGTTTGGGCCCAGGGGAGGACATATCACTGGTGCAACCAGTGCAGTCGCAAAGGGACCCAAGAGGTAAGAGGGCCCATTACTACCGCCAAAGCTGGGGGAATTGTGCATTATGATGAGCTATTGGTAACACTGGGCCCATATATTGTTCTTCTGTGTGGGTTTGCTCCTGTTTGGGCCATACCACTTGACTATACAGAAACAAGGCCCACTACACTGATATAGCAACGTATGCAAGAAGAATTACATATATAAAGCAATCTCATTTTCAATAAACAATGCATTTACTAATGGATTTATACCTATTGATAAAAAGACCCTAGCAAACTATTTGTAGCAAAGCCCCAAAATCTTCTATATGATGGCTAAGTAGTACGGAAGTCATAAATGATCTCTCTCTTGTAATGTACATAAACCTTGTTTACCATGTGGACATATTGTGGCCGGAAAGTGTCTGTCCCATCCGCATTAGATATATTTGAAAGAGTTCACAAAAATATAATATTGTGGAGGCTCTATAAGCCTTGAATAACATATTTACGGTAATTGATTCATTCCCAAAAACTAGTGGAAGTAATATAATCAGAGATCTTCAACTAAAACACCATCTCACATCAAGATAACAGAGAGTAGTAGAGATGGGTTTTCAAGCCGCGCCAATGACCAATGATCGTGAAAGTTTAAGATTAATGTTGCTTTATTTCATGCTCAGGTCAACGCGTTTCAGGAGACTCAGCTCCCTTCCTCAGGACAACAGGCAAAATAACATTAAAGAGATTTGATGTTCTTTTGCCTGTTTGTCCTGAGGAAGGGAGCAGAGTCTCCTGAAACGCGTTGACCTGAGCATGAAATAAAGCAATATTAATCTTAAACTTTCATGATCATTGGTCATTGGCGCGGCTTGAAAACCCATCTCTACTACTCTCTGTTATCAGCCACAGTGGGGACTGCTGCCATGACCTGGAGTGACATGCTTTTATAGGAGTTGTGACTGTCACAACTTCCATTGGTGAGTAGAACTGCTCATATCAAACTCCGTATCCATTGGGGTAAGACCCTATTGCGCTTCTTTTTCCACAGTCCGTTAATCTCACATCAAGAAACATTAAATGAAAAATAAACCTTTAAATCCGAACCAATTGCACTTTGTGGCACGTCTGTGGATTCACATAGTCAGAAGCACTGTGACTGGAAAGCGGATTCTAAACCTCCCTATCTACATCAGTGAATTGTCTGCTTATTAAATTCCCACTAAGCTAGATTGCCATCTCCTCTGCGAAGCATGTCAAATATTTTGGGAATGCCATCAAGTGAACAACACCAAAATTCACATCACAACTCCACATACAGTGCCTTGCGAAAGTATTCGGCACCCTTGAATTTTAAATGTTATGGTGAAGAATCAACAAGTGGGACACAATTGTGAAGTTGAACGATATTTATTGCTTACTTTAAATTTTTGTAGAAAATAAAAAACTGAAAAGTGGGTCGTGCAATATTATTCATCCCCTTTACTTTCAGTGCAGCAAACTCACTCCAGAAGTTCATTGAGGATCTCTGAATGATCAATGTTGTCCTAAATGACTGATGATGATAAATATAAGCCACCTGTGTGTAATCAAGTCTCCGTATAAATGCACCTGCTCTGTGATAGTCTGTTCTGTTTAAAACGCAGATATTATCATGAAGACCAAGGAACATAACAGACAGGTCCGTGAAACTGTTGTGGAGAAGTTTAAAGCCGGATTTGGTTGCAAAAATATTTCCAAAACTTTAAACATTTCAAGGAGCACTGTGCAAGTGATCATACTGAAATGGAAGGAGTATCATACCACTTCAAATCTACCAAGACCCGGCCATCCATCCAAACTTTCATCTCAAACAAGGAGAAGACTGATCAGAGATGCAGCCAAGAGGCCCATGATCACTCTGGATGAACTGCAGAGATCTACAGCTGAGGTGCGAGAGTCTGTCCATAGGACAACAATCAGTCGTACACTGCACAAATCTGACCTTTATGGAAGAGTGGCAAGAAGAAAGCCATTTCTCAAAGATATCCATAAAAAGTGTTGTTAAAAGTTTGTCACAAGCCACCTGGGAGACACCAAACATGTGGAAGAAGGTGCTCTGGTCAGATGAATCCAAAGTCAAATTTTTTGGGCACAATGTCAAACGATGTTTGCCGTAAAAGCAACACAGCTTATCACCCTGAACACACCATCCCCACTGTCAAACATAGTGGTGGAACCATCATGGTTTGAGCCTGCTTTGCTTCAGCAGGGACAGGGAAGATGGTTAAAATTGATGGGAAGATGGATGGAGCCAAATACAGGACCATTCTTGAAGAAAACCTGTTGGAGTCTGCAAAAGACCTGAGACTGGGACGGAGATTTGTCTTTCAACAAGACAATGATGCAACACATAAAGCAAAATCTACAATGGAATGGTTCACAAATAAATGTATCCAGGTGTTAGACAAGTCAAAGTCCAGACCTGAATCCAATCGAGAATCTGTGGAAAGAGCTGAAAACTGCTGTTCACAAACGCTCTCCATCCAACCTCACTCAGCTCGAGCTATTTGCAAAGGAAGAATGGGCAAGAATTTCAGTCTCTCAATGTGCAGAACTGATAGAGACATACCCCAAGCAACTTGCAGCTTTAATCGCAGCAAAAGGTGGCGCTACAAAGTATTAACTTAAAGGGCCCGAATAATATTGCACGCCCCACTTTTCAGTTATTTTTTACAAAAATTTAAAATAAGCAATAAATATCGTTCAACTTCAGAATTTTGTTCCACTTGTTGTTGATTCTTCACCATAAAATTTAAAACTTTTATCTTTATGTTTGAAGCCTGAAATGTGGGAAAAGGTTGAAAAATTCAAGAGGGGCAAATACGTTCGCAAGGCACTGTATGTTCAGCTCCATGGATTTCCTCCTCTACTACAAAAGAAATTCCAGTTGGGCGAAGGGAACCTGTCAGGACTCAGGAGCTCTTTGGTCTCACAATGAGATGACTGTGCCCCTCCTATGATCTCTAAAGGTGTGTTTAGTATCCAAAGCTGATGGTGCATTACTGTATGTTAAAAATAATCCCTACACATGATGTTGGCTCTTTGCAGTCAAGTCATTTTAGTGTCACCCTAAAGCTGGGTTTACACACTGCAACATCGCAAAGGACATCGCTGTAACGTCACCGGTTTTGTGACGTTACAGCGACCTCCCCAGCGACATTGCAGTGTGTGAAACCTATCAGCGACCTGGCCCCTGCTGTGAAGTTGTGATCGCTACAAATCGTTCAGGACCATTCCTAGGTCCTTTGTTTCCCGCTGTGCAGCATGCATCGCTACAAAGTTTCAGTGTGTGAAGACTTTGCAGCGACTCCGCGGCTCTGTCTGTGTAGCGTCCTGATTAGCGGTCACCGGTGAAGGATTCACCGGTGACCGCTAATCCCCCGAGTGACTGAAGTGTCCCCCCCCTCTCTCATACTCACCGATCCCCGGCGCTGCACTGCGTTCACTCTGCTCCAGCGGCTTTTCCTTTTTTCAAAAAGCCGGCCGCTCATTAAACAATCTCGTATTCCCTGCTTTTCCCCGCCCACCGGCAAATGTGATTGGTTGCAATGAGACACGCCCACACTCTGAGTGACAGCTGTGTCACTGCACCCAATCACAGCAGCCGGTGGGCGTGTCTATACTGTGCAGTAAAATAAATAAATAAATAATTAAAAAATCCGGCGTGCGGTTCCCCCTATTTTAATACCAGCCAGATAAAGCCATACGGCTGCAGGCTGGTATTCTCAGGATGGGGAGCCCCACGTTATGGGGAGCCCCCCAGCCTAACAATATCAGCCAACAGCCGCCCAGAATTGCCGCATACATTATATGCGACAGTTCTGGGACTGTACCCGGCTCTTCCCGATTTGCCCTGGTGCGTTGGCAAATCGGGGTAATAAGGAGTTATTGGCAGCCCATAGCTGCCAATAAGTCCTAGATTAATCATGTCAGGCGTCTCCCCGAGATTCCTTCCATGATTAATCTGTAAATTACAGTTAAAAAACACACACACCCGAAAAATCATTTATTAGAAATAAAAAACACAAACACATTCCCTCATTACCAATTTATTACCCACAACAAAGCCCTCCTTGTCCGGCGTAATCCACGGTCCTCCGACGTCACATCCAGCTCTGCTGCATGCAGGTGACAGGAGCTGCAGAATACACCGCCGCTACGGTCACCTCCACGCAGCTAATGAAGAGAGCCGTGTGATCGGCTGAGCTGTCACTGAGGTTACCTGGATCCAGCGGTAGATGCAGCGGTGGCCGCGGGTAACCTCAGTGACAGCTCAGCTGATCGCGCTACTCACCGCCGCTCCGGTCAGCTCCATGCACCAACTGAGGTGAGTAGCGCGATCAGCTGCTGTCACTGAGGTTACCCGCGGCCACCGCTGGATCCAGGTAACCTCAGTGACAGCTCAGCCGATCACACGGCTCTCTTCATTAGCTGCGTGCAGGTGACCGGAGCGGCTGTGTATTCTGCTGCTCCTGTCACCTGCATGTAGCAGAGCTGGATGCGACGCTGGAGCATGCTGGATTACGCCGGACAAGGAGGGCTTTGTTGTGGGTAATAAATTGGTGATGAGGGAATGTGTTTGTGTTTTTAATTTCTAATAAAGGATTTTTTCGGGTGTGTGTGTTTTTTTTACTGTCACTTACAGATTAATCATGGAAGGAATCTCGGGGAGACGCCTGACATGATTAATCTAGGACTTATTGGCAGCTATGGGCTGCCAATAACTCCTTATTACCCCGATTTGCCAACGCACCAGGGCAAATCGGGAAGAGCCGGGTACAGTTCCAGAACTGTCGCATCTAATGTATGCGGCAATTCTGGGCGGCTGCTGACTGATATTGTTAGGCTGGGGGGCTCCCCATAACGTGGGGCTCCCCATCCTGAGAATACCAGCCTGCAGCCGTATGGCTTTATCTGGCTGGTATTAAAATAGGGGGAACCGCACGCCGGATTTTTTAATTATTTATTTATTTTACTGCACAGTATAGACACGCCCACCGGCTGCTGTGATTGGGTGCAGTGACACAGCTGTCACTCAGCGTGTGGGCGTGTCTCACTGCAACCAATCACATTTGCCGGTGGGCGGGGAAAGCAGGGAATACGAGATTGTTTAATGAGCGGCCGGCTTTTTCAAAAAGGGAAAATCCGCCGGAGCAGTGTGAACGCCGTGCAGCGCCGGTGATCGGGGATCGGTGAGTATGAGAGAGGGGGGGAAAATCACCAGCAAATGAGGTGAGTAACGCGATCAGCTGAACTGTCACTGAGGTTACCCGCGGCCACCGCTGGATCCACCGCTGGATCCAGGTAACCTCAGTGACAGCTCAGCCGATCACACGGCTCTCTTCATTAGCTGCGTGCAGGTGACAGGAACGGCTGTGTCTTCTGCTGCTCCTGTCACCTGCATGCAGCAGAGCTGGATGCGACGTTGGAGGACCGTGGATTACGCCGGACAAGGAGGGCTTTGTTGTGGGTAATTGGTAATGAGGGAATGTGTTTGTGTTTTTTATTTCTAATAAAGGATTTTTCGGGTGTGTGTTTTTTAACTGTAATTTACAGATTAATCATGGAAGGTTTCTCGGGGAGACGCCTGACATGATTAATCTAGGACTTATTGGCAGCTATTGGCTGCCAATAACTCCTTATTACCCCGATTTGCCAACGCACCAGGGCAAATCGGGAAGAGCCGGGTACAGTCCCAGAACTGTCGCATCTAATGAATGCGGCAATTCTGGGCGTCTGCTGGCTGATATTGTTAGGCTGGGGGGCTCCCCATAACGTGGGGCTCCCCATCCTGAGAATACCAGCCTGCAGCCGTATGGCTTTATCTGGCTGGTATTAAAATAGGGGGGGACCGCACGCCGGATTTTTTAATTATTTATTTATTTACACGGCACACAGAGCCGCGCGGCATTAAATGAAGTCGGGTGAAGTTCACCTGCTGTCCCCAACGACCAGCTAGTCGCTCTGCAGGTCCGGATCACTGTTAGGTCGTTGGCCAGGTCTGCCTGTTTGACCGCTCACCAGAGACTTTGTAGCGATCCCGGCTAGGTTGAGATCGCAGGTTGGATCGCTAGAAAGTCTCAGTGTGTAAACCCAGCTTAATTCTTCCAAGTCTAGCTTGATTGACATCCTGGGTCATTGATTCATTGACATTGTACATTACTTCAGTAAAAGGTGTTAGAAAAAAGAAAGTTTCCAAAAACAGCGACACTTCTGTCCATGGGTAATGTCTGATACCATAGTTCGTCCACATAGCTCGTCCGCATTTAAAAAGTTGTCCACTACTTGGACAACCCCTTTTTATTCACCCTATAAAAATAACAGGCTATACGCACCTACAGTGTCAGTGCACTTCCAGCGATGATGGAACTCACATTCCCAGGGCTCACATGACATTGTTATAACAAACCCCACAACAAATCAGTGCTGGCTTTTCTGTTCGCGCCTTTGGACGTTTAAGTAACTAACAGGAAGTGAGTGCTGCGGTTGACATTAACCCCTTCAGCCCCCAGCCTGTTTTCACCTTAAAGACCCGGCCATTTTTTGCAATTTTGACCAGTGTCACTTTGACAGGTTATAACTCTGGAACACTTCAACGGATCCTGGTGATTCTGACATTGTTTTTTCGTGACATATTGTACTTCATGCCAGTGGTAAATTTAGGCCGATATGTTTTGCGTTTATTTGTGAAAATTTCGGAAATTTGGCGAAAATTTTGAAAATTTCGCAATTTTCAAAATTTGAAATGTTATGCCCATAAATCTGAGAGATATGTCACATAAAATAGTTACTAAATAACATTTCCCACTTGTCTGCTTTACACCAGCGCAATTTTTGAAAAAAAAAAAAAATTCCGTTAGGAAGTTAGAAGGGTTCAAAGTTCATCAGCAATTTCTCATTTTTCCAACAAAATTTACAAAAAAAAATTTTTTAGGTACCACATCACATTTGGAGTGATTTGAGAAACCTAGGCGACAGAAAATACCCAAAAGTGACCCCATTCTAAAATCTGCACCCCTCACTCTGCTCAAAACTACATTCAAGAAGTTTATTAACCCTTTAGGAGCTTCACAGCAACCAAAGCAATGTAGAAGAAAAAATGAAAATTTTACTTTTTTAACACAAAAATGTTACTTTAGCCATAAAAATTAGTATTTTCACAAGGGTATCAGGAAAAATGCATCATAAAATCTATCGTGCATTTTCTCCTGAGTACGCAGATACCTCATATGTGGTGGAAATCAAATGTTTGGGCACACAGCAGGACTCGGAAGGCAAGGAGCGCCATTTCACAGCAAAATTGGTTGGAATTATTAGCGGACACCATGTTGCGTTTGGAGACCCCCCTGAGGTGCCTAAACAATGGAGCTTCCCCACAATTGACCCCATTTTGGAAACTAGAACCCTCAAATAATTTGTCTAGATGTTTGATGTGCACTTTGAAGCCCTGGGGGCTTCACAGAAGTTTATAACGTTGAGCCGTGAAAAGAAAAAAATTTTTTTTACCACAAAACTGTTGCTTCAACCAGGTAGGTTTTTTTATCACAAGGATATCAGGAAAAAATGCACCATAAAATGTATTGTGCATTTTCTCCTGAGTACGCAGATACCTCATATGTGGTGGAAATCAAATGTTTGGGCACACGGCAGGACTCGGAAGGCAAGGAGCGCCATTTCACAGCAAAATTGGTTTGAATTATTAGCGGACGCCATGTTGCGTTTGGAGACCCCCCTGAAGTGCCTAAACAATGGAGCTCCCCCACAATTGACCCCATTTTGGAAACTAGACCCCTCATGGAATTTATCTAGCTGTTTAGTGAGCACTTTGAACCCCTGGAGGCTTCACAAACGTTTGTAATGTTCAGCCATGAAAATATTTTATTCTTTTTTTTACCACAAAATTGTTTTTTCTAACAGGTAGCTTTTTTGTCACAAGGGTATCAGGAAAAAATGCACCATAAAATGTATTGTGCAATTTCTCCTGAGTACACAGGTACCTCATATGTGGTGGAAATCAATTGTTTGGGCGTACGGCGGGGCTCAGAAGAGAAGGAGCGCCATTTCACAGTAAAATTGATTGGAATTATTAGCAGACGCCATGTTGCATTTGGAGACCCCCTGAGGTGCCTAAACAATGGAGCTCCCCCACATGTGATCCCATTTTGGAAACTAGACCCCCCCCATACAAAAAAATTAGTTTGGCGAAATAAAAAATACAGACATCAGTAAAAAAAAAATGAATAAAAAAAAATATGAGCGCCTGCCACTAAGACCAGTGCCAAACGTGAGAGCAATGCACGAGTCTCGCATCGCATCATCCACTCCAGTCTGGAAGCGAGCAACTGCGCTGGATAATGCGATGCGAGAGGGCGGGGCGGCAGATGAGAAAGGGCGCAGCGGATGGAAGATGGGAAAGGGCGCAGCGGATGGGGGAGCGGCAGAGGATGGGAAAGGGCGCAGCGGATGGATGATGGGAAATGGCGCAGCGGATGGAGGTGCGGCAGAGGATGGGAAAGGGCGCAGCGGATGGATGATGGGAAATGGCGCAGCGGATGAGGAGCGGCGGAGGATGGGGGGGAGGGAGGTGAGATGGGGATACCTACCTTACAGGATGGATCTAAGCAGCAGGATCACAGCAGACAGAAGAGGCAGCAGATGAAGGAGGCAACAGATTGAGGAGTGTGAGAGGGGGCAGTAGATGAAGAGGATGGGAGAGAGCAGGCAGCAGATCGGGGAGGGGGGCAGAGTCTGATGGGAGAGAGAGATGGCACATGGAGGAGGGGGGGCCCCGGGGGGAGGGGGCCCCCAGAACATGGAGGGGGGAGGGTGGCCCCCAGAACATGGAGGGGGGAGGGTGGCTTGCAGCACATGTGGGGGGAGGGTGGCTTGCAGCACATAGAGGGGGAGGAGGTGTAGTGGCGATGGAGAAGGGGCAGCCGATGAAGGAGGCGGCGGCCGATCGGGAACAGTGGTGGCCGATTCGGGGGCAGCAGCGGCTGAAAAAGGTGGGTGCGACAGCGGCGGGGACAGTGGCGAGCGTGGCGGCGGGGAGAGTGGCGAGCGTGGCGGCGGGGACAGCGGTGGATCGGGAGCAGCGGAGGGGCGATCGGAGACAGCGGCGGGGCTGGGGCTGGCGGGCGGGGCGATCGGAGACAGCGTCGGGGCTGGCGGTGGCGGGTGGGGTGATCGGAGACAGCGGCGGGGCTGGCGGTGGCGATCGGAGCCGTGGCGGGGCTGGCGGTGGCGGGCGGAGACAGCGGCGGGGCGATCGGAGACCGCGGCGGGGCTGGCGCTGGCGGGCGGGGCGATCAGAGACAGCGGCGGGGCTGGCGGGGCGATCGGAGACAGCGGCTAGGCGATCGGAGACAGCGGCGGGGCTGGCGGTGGCGGGCGGGGCGATAGGAGACAGCGGCGGGGCTGGAAGGGCGATCGGAGACAGGGGCGGGCGATCGGGGACAGGGGCGGGCGGTGGTGGCAGCAACTTACCGATGGGCAC
Source organism: Anomaloglossus baeobatrachus (assembly GCF_048569485.1). Taxonomy (NCBI): domain Eukaryota; kingdom Metazoa; phylum Chordata; class Amphibia; order Anura; family Aromobatidae; genus Anomaloglossus; species Anomaloglossus baeobatrachus. The sequence goes on from NC_134354.1 coordinate 136,812,449, forward strand.
CCGCAGAGACCGCTCTCCTCGGCTTTCAGGGACGGACACAGGTCACCGGCCCCAGATCCACGGTGATTGGAGAGATCTGTCACAAGACCGGTCTCTCCAATCAGAGCTGGGGGCGGGTGAAGCACCGATCACCCAGCTCCAGCCAATGGCCAGTGCTACAGCAGCACTGATCAGGGCTGGATTTCAATGTTCCAGCCATTTTCAATGGCTGGAACATTACAGTGACTGTAATTGGCTGAGCGGCGTTCGTCAGCCAATCACAGCCTCTGTAGGTTCGGGGAGGAGGCACCACCCCTCCTGAGGTCAGGCAGAGGTCCCCTCCTTCCCGAATCTACCGCTTAATTAAACAAATTGGACTCCCCGGGGCTCTGAGACCGCGATTTCGCCATGACGTACTGGGTACGTCATGGGACGTTTAGCACCATGTCACCGTGACGTACCCAGTACGTCAAGGGTCGTTAAGGGGTTAATTACTGTTAGTTACTGAACCATATAAAATCAGGGAGAAGGAAGCCGGCGCTGATTGGTTGTGGGCTTGTGTGTCATAATGTCACATGGGCCCCGAGAACATGAGTTCAAACATCACTGGAACCACTCTATCAGCGGAAGTGAGTGTAAGCTATTTGATTTTTATGAGGGCGCACACAGGGCCACCATAAGGGGATTACTGCCCTTAATGGTGTTTGGGGCCTGATGAACAGACGCCAGGAAGCTTTGCACTGATCTACGTGCTTGGTGCAGAGTAGAAGAGG